>NC_133505.1:86532500-87157500 GCF_049354715.1 Callithrix jacchus | reverse complement strand
TCTCAGAAGTGTCTTTATCAACAGAATGAAAATGGACTAATGCAGGTGTTGTGCACCTTTTCATATTTCTGTTTGCCATTTGTATGTCTTTGAGCAAAGTCTATTCAGATTTTTCCCATTTTTAATAGGATTATTAGAGTTTTTTCTCTAGAGTTTTTTGAGTTTATTACATATTCTGGTTATTAATCACTTGTCAGATGATAGTTTGCAAATATTTTGTGGCATTCTGTGAATTGTCTCTTCACTTTGCTGATTGTTTTCTTTGCTCTGCAGAAACTTTTTAACTTGATGCAATATCATTTGTCCATTTTGCTTTGGTTGCCTGTGCTTGTGGGGTATTACTCAAGAAATCTTTGCTTAGTCCTGGAGAATTTCTTAAATGTTTTCTTTTAGTAGTTTGATAGTTTAAGGTCTTAGATTTAGTCCATTTTGATTTGATGTTTGTATGAAGTGAGAGATAGGGCTCTAGTTTCATTCTTCTGTATATCCATATTTAATTTTCCCTAGCAACACTTATTGAAGAGACTGTCCTTTCTCCAGTGCATGTTCTCAGCATCTTTGTAAAAAATGAGTTCACTGTAGATGTATGGGTTTTTCTGTGGGTTCTCTATTCTGTTCCACTAATGTATGTGTCTGTTTTTATGCTAGTACCAAGGGCATGTGCATATTTTAGACATGATGTGAATGCAAACTCACCACAGCGTAGTATAAACATAACTTTTTTATGCACTGTAAAACTAAAGAATTTGCCTGACTTGCTCACTTTATTGCAACATTCACCTTATTGCAGTTGTTTAGAACCCAACCTGCAATATCTTTAAGGTATTCCTATATATAGTTTCTTCATCTCATGCAACTGACTCTAAGATCTCATTTGATGGTATATTAAATAGGAGGGCACAAGGGTTATATGCATTATTAGGCACCAACTTATCAGTGTAACTATTGAAAATATTAGGAAAGCCCTTTACATTGTTATTACATGGATTAAAAAAAATTTCAGCTTAAAAAGATTAAGCACTAATTAACTATATGTTAGATACTTGAAATCCAGCATTGAACAAGACAGAAGCTCTGTTTGAGGAGCTCAAAACTGTGTGGGGGAATTGATCCATTCTGACTAAACAGACTGAGAAGGTAAGGCTGACTTAGCCGTTTATTGCTTCAATTTGCTGGAAGAAAGTCTGGCATTGCAACACTTATGAAAAATACCTATGATCATTACTTTCTTTTTGGAGTTGGTTAGAAAAACATATAAATCAGGCACCTGAAATATGCGCACAAACTTTTTAGAGCCGTAAAAACAAGGATTTTTCTTAGCCTGCATCTAACAAAATAGCAAAGCAACTCACTTGACAGAAAGTAGGCTTCCTAAAAGTAGTTGTGGGGCCAAGCTCTGCTGTACACAGTACTGTACATTCAGAGCAACTGGGCTCTGTTGACACATTTCAATAAATAGGGCTCTACTATTGCTACTGCTGCCACTATCAACTGAAGGCAAAATTTCAAAGATACATTTTCCAGGACTAAGATTTTAGTGACTTTTCTTAGTTCTAGTCATTCACCCTAGGAAAGTACAGATAGCTCTGAAAGCACATCTGGAAGGATCATCCACTGACACTTGAATGTTATTATGGGACTGCCAAGGATGTGTGCAAAAGTGTTTCTTTATAATCTCAAAACTGATGCATTGGTTGAAACATGGATATTGTTAATCATTTTCCTGGATGAAGTTAATTCTTGATGTTCCTATTTTGCTTTGTCTCAGTTCATACTTTTTAAGGAAGACTCTCTTAGTACTCAAGGACCCTCTATTTATAATACAGATTTTTGCCTCTTATATGCATGAAGAGACACGACAATAAAGAATACATCTTAGTCACTTCATTTTAACCAATTTTATTAGGTTTTTTTTTTTTTTTTCAATTTTCCTTCCAGGGATTTAGCTGCTTTTCTGCTTTGTTGATAGAGCACAACATATTATTTATTAAGGAATAAAATGGAAAAATCTTTTGAGAAAATAAGTAAAAGTGGGTTTAGTCCTCCTATGAACAAACAGAAAATTTGTTGAGCACTTTGATAACAATGGTACAGTAATGATGGATACATCCATGTTTCTAATAGCATTTAATTTACCCCATTATCTATCACCTGATCTATTTAACCTCTGAGGGGGTATGTGGGTGGATATTTTGTGCTGTAGTGATATAATATCAGGGAAAAAAAGGGAAAGACAGGAAGTGTCACTTGGGATAGGACTAGAGTAGAATGGGCTAGCTATTTTTAGGAAAGTTGAAAGGCAACTTTGATGGGAGGAAAGTAGATTGCAGAGAGAAGGACTTTATGAAGTCCTTGTGGTCTATACATTCCTTGTGGTCTATACATTCCTTGTAAGATATTTGGAAGATTGCACATTTAAAATTTGAGTAATTTAAAAATTATTTGTTTTCTGAATTCCCTCAATTATGGAACCACTCCAAAAGCCTGGAGAGGTCATGTTAATGACAGTTTGGCTGAGTCATCTATTTGAAGATAACTTTGCTTAGTTATTTACTTTAATATCTTTTGGATGTATTTCACCTGATAAAGTTTTTCTTTAATTTTTGTGGCATGCCTTAGGTGGGTTCCTTAGAAACAGGGCCTGACTAACCAGGGATTCAGGTGCATTTGATTTATGGAAGGAGTGCACTTTGGGAAAAGCTTTAAGAGATGGAGTGGGTTGGGCGCAGTGGCTCACACCTGTAATCCCAACACTTTGGGAGGCAGAGGTGGGTGGATCACCTGAAGTCAGGAGTTTGAGACCAGCCTGCCAGCATGGCAAAAACCTGTCTCTACTGAAAATACAAAAAAATTAGCTGGGCATGGTGGCTCATGTCTGTAGTCTTGGCTACTTGGGAGGCTGGGGCAGGAGAATATTTTGAACTCAGGAGGTGGAGGTTGCAGTGAGCTGAGATTGTACCACTGCACTCTAGCCTGGGTGACAGAAAGAGACTACATCAATAAAAGCAAGAGGGAGAGAGAAAGATAGAGAGAGAGAGAAAGGAAGGAAGGAGGGGAGGAAGGAAGAAAGGAAGGAAGGAAAGGAAGAAGGAAGGAAGGAAGGAAGGAAGGAAGGAAGGAAGGAAGGAAGGAAGGAAGGAAGGAGCTGAGTAAAAAAGAAAGAGGCAATTGAAAATGTGGTCTTAGATTTCTAGTCTTGGTCTGATGCAGGGAGGCTCTGGAGTCTAAACTGGACTGGAGGGTCATTCCCCTACATTATAGGGGTGCTGAATATCCTTCCTGGGTAGAGTGGCTTCCAGTAACCTAGGGACATTTTCTGGAGGAAGGGAGCAGCCGTGAACTCTTAGCTGCCAACACTTGTGGCAGCCAAGGGATGGGTGGGTACATCAGATCCACCCATCTGGAAAAAAAGGTAACCTGCTGTTATGCTGCAGAAGGATTTGGACTTAACAAGTTGGCTCAGAGCTCAGACTGTCTCTGCATGCTGCAGATAAGGTTGGCATCTACGTTGAGCAATTTGAAGAGGCATAATATTTCTTTCTTACTCCAGTTAGACCACATGATATCTGCACTTCTTAACAAGGACCTTTAACACTTAGGGCTTCAGCTTCATTTTAAGACACTCTTTACTTCACACTCTACCATTACCATTTATCATACTTTCTCTCATTAATACACTAATTAATTTTTTTCTTTGAGATAGAATCTCACTTTGTTGCCCAGGCTAGAGTGTAATGGAATGATCTCAACTCACTGCAACCTCTGCCTCCTGGGTTCAAGTGATTCTCTCGCTTCAGGCTCCTGAGTAGCTGGGATTACAGGCATGCACCACCATGCCAAGCTAATTGTTTTTTGCTTTTGTATTTTTAGTAGAGATGGGGTTTCACCATGTTGGCCAGGCTGGTCTTGAATTCCTGACATCAAATGGTTCACCCACCTCCACCTCCCAAAGTGCTGGAATTACAGGCATGGGCTACTGTGCCCACCTGGCCTTTTTTACAACACTCTATATATTATACTCTAATGTTGCCATCTACCAAGATTTTTTGATTTCCTAAATCCACCACCCTTTCCCTGATCAAAATCCTTACCTTTCTGGATCTTTAGTGGCACCTTCATCTGACTGTTTCCTACCATCCTTTTCCTACTGGAGGCATTTCTTTTTTTTTTCTATTTTAAGTTCTGGGATACATGTGCAGATCTTGCAGGATTGTTACATAGGTGTACGCATGCCATGGTGGTTTGCTACCTCCATCTCCCTGTCACCTACATGAGGTATTTCTCCGAATGCAATCCCTCCCCAATCTCCCCACCCCCTGCTATCCTTCCCCTAGACCTCCACCCCCCAGCAGACTCCAGTGTGTGATGCTCCCCTCCCTGTGTCTATGTGTTTTCATTGTTCAGCACCCACTTATGAATGAGAACATGCGGTATTTGGTTTTCTGTTCTTGTGTCAGTTTGCTGAGAATGATAGTTTTCAGATTCATCCATGTCCCTGCAAAAGACATGAACTCATCCTTTTTTATGGCTGTGTAGTATTCCATGGTGTTTTTGTGCCATCCAGTCTATCTTTGATGGACACTTGGTTTGGTTCCACATCTTGGCTATTATAAACAGTGCCACAATGAACATACATGTACATGTGTCTCTATAATAGAATGATTTATAATCCATTGGGTATATACCCAGTAATGGGATTGCTGGGTCAAATGGTATTTCTATTTCTAGATCCTTGAGGAATCGCCACAGTGTCTTCCACAGTGGTTGAACTAATTTACACTCCCACCAACAGGAACAGAAAAAGTATTCCTGTTTCTCCACATCCTCTCCAGCATCTGTTGTCTCCAGATTTTTTAATGATCGCTGTTCTAACTGGAGTGAGATGGTATCTCAATGTGGTTGTGATTTGCATTTCTCTAATAACCAATGATGATGAGCATTTTTTCATATGTTTGTTGGCTGCATAGTTGTCTTCTTTTGAAAAGTGTCTGTTCATATCTTTCACCCACTTTTTGATGGGGGTTTTTGTTTTTTTCTTGTAAATTTGTGTAGGTTCTTTGTAGATTTTGGATATTAGCCCTTTGTCAGAGGAGTAGCTTGCAAAAATTTTTTCCCCTTCTGTTGGTTACCTGTTCACTCTAATGATTGTTTCTTTTCTGTGCAGAAGCTCTTAAGTTTAATTAGATCCCATGTATCTACTTTGCCTTTTGTTGCCATTGCTTTTGGTGTTTTAGTCATGAAGTCCTTGCCTGTGCCTATGTCCTGAATGATATTGCCTATGTTTTCTTCTAGGGTTTTTATGGTGTTAGGTCTTATGTTTAAATCTTTAATCCATCTTGAGTTAATTTTTGTATAAGGTGTAAGGAAAGGGTGTAGTTTCAGTTTTCTGCAATAGCACATCAAAAAGGTTGTCCATCATGATCAAGTAGGCTTCATCCCAGGGATGCAAGGCTGGTTCAACATATGCAAATCTGTAAATATAATCCATCACATAAACAGAACCCAAAGACAAAAACCACGTGATTATTTCAATAGATACAGAGAAGGCCTTTGACAAAATACAATAGCCTTTTATGCTAAAAACTCATAACAAACTAGGTAGCAATGAAACGTATCTCAAAATAATAAAAGCTATTTATGACAAACCCACTGCCAATATCATACTGAATGGGCAAAAACTGAAAGCATACTGTTTGAAAGCTGAAGGCCTATCTTGATGACATGAATTAGGTATTTCCTTTCAGCCATATAGACACTTTGTACACCTTTTCAAAATACTTTGTAGAATGTATTTTAATTGATGCTTGGCTTCCTTATCAATGCATCCCAACAGATCAGAAAATCTATGGGACCAGATATTATAATTGTATTCACTATTGTATTTCTGTACCTCATGTATAGTAAATACACACATTATGGATTTATATGTGAAAATATAGAGATTAAATAAAAGGATCTCTAAAATTTAAGTTGTTATGAGAATGGAGGTCTTACATTCCTGTCAAAATGTGTAATGCTACAAACTATAGATTAACTTGCCCATCAAAAATAGAACTTTTTAAGTTAAAGGTAAGTTTTGGCAGTGTCAGGAAAGGGTTAGACAGTGAATCCGAATGGATGGGCTGTAGATTTCTGAGAGGGGTGGCTGTGGAATTATTAAAAGCGTTATCCAGAGTACATGAAACACTGTCTAAATTGCCCATCTGTCTTCCACACAGTAGCAAATATAATTTTCATGTGTATAGGTGCTGTCATGCCTAATAACATGCAAATTCATATGAAAGCATATCTGCTGTAAAGATAGCATTTATCCCTATGCATAGTCCCAGAGAAAACTAAAATTGCTGGTATAACTGGGGAGGGGTATAATAGAGGGTTATACAGTTTTTATCTTTGAAAGGAAGCTATTCAGAAAAGATTGGAAAGTGCTTGCTTAGAGCAGAAAACTGCTGCATCAGGATAGGCCTAGATACCAGTACGAGTATTGTGAGTTGAGGTAGGGCATGGGCTTTGGAGTCAGAAAGGCTTGGGTTTAGTACCAGCTCTGATAGAGCCAGGGTTACCAGAGGTGATACCATCACCATCCTCATTCCTCAGTTTAGTTTCAACCTCAAAGGTTGTTGTGGAGAGTCATTGAGAGCCTGTATGTGATAGACTGAGAATAGTGCCTAGCACATAGCAAATGCTAAATGACTTTTAGCTATGATACCATAACATGCTGTATTGGGCTGGGTGTGAGTGTTACTTTACCTGACAGAATTGAGAATACTACACATCTGCATGAGAGGGAATATTGTTATATGGAAATGGTGTGAATTATTGTTATATAGAAGTGGTGTGGGACTACCACAGACTCCATATATTGCCCTGTGTGCCTAGGGTCAGACCTGATTGTAGCGCATTTGCTCTGTGCCAGCACTTTAACATGCATTATTTCAAGTTTGCATGCTATATACAAGTTAAGTACTCTTATCTCAGTTTCACATATGCGAGAAACAGGCTCAGAGACATCTAAGGATTTGCCCAAGAAAATACAGCTCATGGAGTGACAGGGCCTGAGTTGGACCCAGATTTATCTGGTTGAAGGCAAATGCTGAGGTTAATTTTGGGAACAAAAAACATAAAGGGAAAAGGAAACCCGGAATCTCAGCACTGCATTTTTCCCCTCCTATTCTGTTAACAAGCTATTAGTCAGCATTCAGAGCAAGTGTATGTTCTCAGGAACATAGAGATGGGATGATGGCTCATTGTAATCTAACTGAAAAGTAATTTATGATTTCCTTTGACTCTAGTTTCCACAGTCATTCTATACCATTTCTCATTCCGGCTACTCTAAGTGCTGGAGAATGAATGTGCTTTGGGTTCCTTTCAACCCACTCTATTTTCTCTGCAAATTACCCTGAACCACTTATTAATCTACTAGTTATAGAGCAACCATACAAACACAGATGTCTAAGAATTGGAAGCATTGATTAAAAATCTTTTTATGGCTTTTCATTTTATATTATACAGATGATAAAGGTGTGTTTTGGAAAAGAGAAATGACACCATTTGATATGGTTTGGTTCTGTGTCCCCACCCAAATATTATCTCTAATTGTAATCTCCATCACCTCCATGTGTTGAGGGAGGGACCTGGTGAGAGGTCATTGGGTCATGGGGGTGGTTCCCCCATGCTATTCTCATAATAGTGAGGGAGTTTTCATGAGATCTAATGGTTTTATAAGTATTTGATGGTTCCTCCTTCACAAGCTCACTCTTTCACTTGCCTCCTTGCAAGATGTGCCTGCTTCTGCTTCTCCCATGATTGTGAGTTTCTTGAGGTGATGGAGCCATGTGAAACTGTCAGTCAATTAAAAACTCTTTCCTTCATAAATTATCCAGTCTTGGGTATTTAATGATTTTTGATAATGGAGTTTGACCCAGCTTCTTAGTTCAGAAAAGAATTTTATAATCACTGACAAAAATAATGAGGTTTTGGTGTCTAGTATAAAATATGATTTTGAAGTATCAAAAGAGTTTAATACATTTAAATATGTTAAATGATCTAGTCGAGATTGCATTATGAAAAAACAAAGTGACATTTGATTCCAGATCACATTAATGTAGTATTAACTATTGTTTTATTTTTATTTATGTAAGAGTTCTTTTATCAGTATGGAAGAGTACTTTTATCAGAGGAGTTAACAGATTTTTAAAGTCTAGTTTATTTTGAAGCCAATGGATTATGCCACTGACAGCATGAAATGAATTTTGGTAAATAATTTGTTGTGGTATAGTGTAGTAAAGAAATGTAGGAAAAAGATAAGGCTAAATTGGGAAACTGCTTAACAACTGTTGTCTTTCCTCATGTAATCAGGTAAGAGGAATATGTGGTAATCTGAAGATCTCTTAGCATCTGATCATAATGGCTTTTAGGGGTGCATAACACAGCATTAAGGAAATTTTTTTTTAGTCTAAGTGGTACTTGTGAAAAATCTGTAGGCAGATTTTTTTGCTCTTCTATAGCTTCTTCTCCACTTCACCCTGTTCTTTCTTCCCTCCTCAGCATCCTTTAAGTGTAGTTTGCCAAATAATATCTGGGTGTCTGCTAAAGAGTGGAAGAAACTGTAGTTATCTTTCCTCCCTTCTCTTTACTTAGCCATGTAGTTAAATCACTGGTCATAATGACATTGTATATTTATATAGAATTGTTTTAATTTGTATACTACATTCACAAGCACTTTAATTCTTACAAAAATGCATCTGTTAGGCAGAGGTGATATTGCTAATCGTCATTATGCATGATAAAAATGAGGACTAGGGTGATCAAATGGTTTGTCCAAGTTCACAGCTAAGGAATAGCAGATTGGAATCAATGCCAGGTATACTTTTTATATTAATAAAATGTAGAATTTATATTTTTTTCATTATAAAATGAATTCCTATTTACAATGAAATTTTTGAAAAAATAAAAAACAGAAAATCTTATATTCTCTACATTCGAGGATAGTTATTTGGATTTTTCTGTTCAGATTTTTAATATACATTGAGATTTTTAAAATATAATTTTGGTCAACTGCACAGATACTCATATCCTCTTTTTTTCTGGTTGATATTTGCAGGTAGCCATTTAAATGTGTTATTAGGTTGGCCCAAAAGCCATTACATTTTGTGCCATTACTTTTAAGGGCAAAAACAGCAATTGCTTTTGCACCTAACTAATGCTATAAAATATTATTACTTGAATCTTCAAAATACAAAAATTAAACTTGCTCATTTTAACAAGAGAAGCAACATAAAAGTCAATCATTTACAACTTCTGGGACCTATGTTAACAGCCTGGATACATAGCCTGGTAGCATTTCAATTCAGCACATACAAATTATGAACATAGGTAAAAAAACAGAGTTTTTTTCCAATTTGATATATTAGCATGTATGACATATTATATATTTTAGTCCATATAAGTGAGAACTGAATATACATTTTATCAGACTGGGATTTTTTCTAAGTATACTATTTCTTCCTTTTAAAAATTGCTGTCTTTCTAGCTTTCTTGTCCCTTTCCTTCACATCACAAAGATATAAATAGGTGTGTGAGTAGTACCAACATTCATTAAAGACATAAATGTTCTAAAGTAGAGGATGTAAAAAGTAAATTAGGATACTTTCAAAATGTTGAAAAATTATTACAGCCTTCAAAGAAGTTTACAATAAGTGTGCTATACTATTGGAAAGCACCTATTTTTATATTAAATAGAAGAAAATGGGATCCAAACTTGTATACAGTGTTTAACCAAGTATGTAAAATATTCATAGAAATATATTGGGAAGGAGATACATCAACATATTGATGACAGTTTTTCCTAGGTGATGTTTGAAAAATTCAGTAAGTATTTATTATTTTAAATAGTCCCAATGATTTACAATAAAGAAAAACAAGTTTTGAGATAGAAATGGGGCCATCACCTGCATATTTGCTCTTGATATTTTTCTAGACTTTACTACTCAGTGAAATTTCTTTTCATTTGAATGACCCTCGCCCAGTCTATGTTAACAATCCCAGTGTCCACCAGTACACATTTTCTCATATAGGGTCTATAAAGTTTACTTTTCTCCTTAGTCTTCTTAATCTATCTGTAGATTAAGAAGCCTGTGTTTTAGAAGATTGGCCTTTTAATCCTCTTTTTGATTAAATGGACTCTGTAGAATAAAATGCATACAAGGAAAAACATTTACTTTATATTCTAGATGAGTATATTTATGATATGTTACATAGTAGTAATAATAAACATATTGATTATTAGTTAGGTCTATGTTCATGAATCATTTGGGCAATTAAGAATACAAGTATGGGACACTAAATTAAAAAAAACACAAATACGTGAATTCTCTGAAATTTAAAACTTTTCTTAAAATCTTTGTGGTTGTCAGTAAATTTCAAAACACTTTAGGAAAGCTTTTAGCAGCTCAAGAAATACAAAATAGTATAAGGAATCTTTTGCTCAAGCCAGAACATTCTTTAAACAGCACAAAAATTGATGTTTGATACAGTTTATTTTTAATTTCTGTATTTCTCCACAATGAATATAGTATATTGAAAGCATTTTGCATATCCTTTCTGTGAGATATGCATCACTTTTGATGATAGTTTGTCACCAAGGCAACCAAACCTTTGCTTAATGTCCTACATTTTAGTGAAATAAAATGCATGTCATTTTAAGTATAGCTTCTTTTTTTAATTCTTATTTCTTCACTAGAGAAGGTTTGAGACTTTACTTTGAATGAAAATGGAACTGTTTATGAATCTATTTTTCATAAAACACATCTTTCTAAGATGTGTTTTGGGTGATTATTCTCAGGAATATCTGCATTTCAGATCTGAGGACCCATTCTTCTCTCTCTCTGCCTTCTAAACTTGACATGTAACAATTATAGTCAGAATTAGCTTTTGGTCTTCACTCATCAAAGCAAATTGAACTACTTCAATCCCATTTGAAACACAACTGAGTATAAATAAGTAAAACATTCAAATAGAAAATGAAAGTGAAGCTATTCACAGATCCAGCTTGTAGAGACAGGCTAAGCAGTCACCCTCAACCCCACTGGTTTCAATTTCACTATGTAGTACCAAAATTAAAATTGGTGCTTCTGAAGATTATGTCGGATATATGCAAATTCCAAAATCTCAACTCTTTCAGGATTCCATAGCCTGCTTTTCTCTTTGTATAGTGTTTTCATCTGTCAAGAGTAGTTTTGCTTCTATTTGTTCATGAGACTGTATGTAATGGAGAGTGATTTTTCTAAGACATATTCAAAGCCTTCAGTATGAATGTGCTTTCCTCAGGTGGAGTTGATTTGTTCTGTTTTACACCACTAACAATACAGTCTGTTGGTTGGTTGGCTCATTTATTCAAGAGAATATGTATGTCTAGGAATGTGAGGAAGAAGGTGGTGAGAGCAGAGTTTTCATCAAATCTATTCTGTGGATCTGGAGAGAATCAAACACATAGGCCTTGTTAACTTCTCAGTGGGAAGTTAACAGCTGTCAACCAGGGATGACTGTAAGAACTCTGTAGGATTCTCAAACTGGTATACAGTGAGTTCTCATTTTAGTTATTGTTTGTTTTTTGTTACCCCAAACTGAGTGGCTTTTAATAGCTTAAACACAGAATTTGTGAGCTGACCTTCAGGAGCTGCGAAAGTTGGAGAGATTGGGAAGGGAATGGTAAGAGGGTAGACCCATCCAATCCTTCAACAATATGAAGGATATGAAGACAATCTCAAAGCAATGAGTGAGTGACAGCAGCATGACGGAGAGCCCACTTGTTTCCTAAAGTCTGTATCATGGTAAAAGAAGGATGAACCTGGGAAACCAACCTGAGCCTGAGACAGGCCAGCGCTAACAATAGAATGCCCTCCATGATTCTGGCATTCTATCTCCATGGATCAGTTTCCCTAGGGTACTCCTGTTCTTCTCAGATGCTTTCCTTCTTCATAAGATCTCCAAGATTTTCACAGCAGCTCTCTTTTGACTTCACAAGATGTTGGGATGAAAAAACTGAAGTCTCAGTTCTTCATATGTAGTGAGTCAGGATGCGCAGTGTTTATGAGCAGGAGTGACTTCTTTGAGCCCTAGTTTTTTCCACTGTAAAGGGTAAATAATGTCTGCCTAGTCATGTCTATCAGAAATCAAATTTAATAATGCATGACAGATACTTTGCATTTTAGCGGGCGCTACTTGTATTGCTATTTATCTATTCCACCACATTTCTTGTATTCTTAGTTGGTTTGTAAGATTGCTAAATACCAAGACCATGTCTTAAACCTGTAGCTTTCGTGTCTAGTACTAAGCACTGTAGATTTTGGGACTCAGTAAATGTCTTTTTATGAATGCTGTGTGCGCTTGATTCTTGAAAAAAAAAGCTTAAAACTTATAAGAGCACTTACTGTGTGCTATATGCTAAGTGATTTATTTATATTAAATCAGGCAATTTAAAAACTCTAAGAGAAATTGATCATTGCCATTTTACAGACAAGGAAACAAAGACCCAGAGTTGAAGTAGTTTGACCATGTGATCCAACCAGGATTTGAACACAGGCGGTCTGACCCTAGAGACCACTCCTTTTATCACAATGCTCTGTTAAAAAACACTTGTGATCCCTCACAGGATCAATAACTTCCCTCATTTAGGGAAAGAAGAGAAAATATCCATGTCTGTACAAAATGGGCAAGTGGCCATCACTGCTTCTAAGACTGAGGTGATTTTTGTATGTGTTTTGTTCTAAGTATGAGAGAATATTCTTCCTTTTTCAGGGAAGCATGAGAAGTAATCTCAGAGTGCAGAGAACAACTTCAGAAGCAAGAGTGTGGGTCAGATGCTGCTGCTCTAGCAGTTAACTCTTGTTGAAGAGTGCTCTTTTTGCTTCATGAAAAGTTCCATGAAGAACCGTTATTGCTCTATACAACTAAACAATAAGAACAATTACAGCAATAACATAATCACACTGAAAACATGGATTTGCCTGTAAGTCATCACTGTCCAACTGAAAACATGGATTTGCCTGTAAGTCATCACTGTCCAACTAATGTGTTTTTAAATGGAGAGATTGCTGACATCATGTCATGCATGAAGAGTTATTTGAAATGATGAATTTTCCCCAGAAGACAGTCAACTATGCTGGGCAGAAAGTGGTGGCTTAATGCAAATATCATATGCTGTAGGAACAAACAGACATGTGTTCAAGCCTAGCTATACTATATATTCACTACATGAGTTTGGTCAAGTTGCTTAACTTCACTTAGCCTTAGAAGATAATAATGAAAGATTCAGAGGATTATTATGAAGATTGCATTTTTAATTACAAATGGCGTATATGAAAAACAAGAATTTTTCAGCTGCCCCCAAGTGAGCTCTGCTTGCTTTAGCAGTATGGCTACCCCGGTTACCTAGATTCACTTGATGATTACATAATTACATATTTCTTTTTGGTTTCACGAACATGAGCTTAGATTTCTTTCAGGTTCTTAGAAAATTCAAATAGCAACAATAGTTGCTTGTCTTGGGCACTGAAACATAGCACCTTAGCTCCAGGTGCTTAAGAAATCCATATACATGCTATTCTGTGAATCACCATATTTATATTAAGCAGAATAGAAAAATAAGATTATGTCAAGTCAATGGCTTCATAAGAAGTTGTTGGGTTCTATGCACATGCTACTCTGTGAATCATCATGATGATCTTATATGAAGCAGAATAGAAAAATATGATTATGTTGAGTCAATGGCTTAATAAGTTGTTGGGTTCTATTGTGAATCTGAAATATGCCCCATGTATCCTACATGCTGATGTAAGTGTTAGGTAGATGGATTCATATGTAATCAATGAAGTTACAGCAGTTGTTTGGCTTCTCCATATTGATATGTTCCACACAGCTGTGTGACCAACCATCCTGGTTTCCTGAGAACTAGGACTTTCAGTGCTAAGACCAGGAGCGTCTTTCACACACTGAGACAAGTCAGTTGCCCTGCATACAGAGGTAAGTGGGATCCGTATTAAAATCAATTGTACAAATTTATCTTCTGTTCATTAACCATTAGAATTTAAAATAAATACCTTTATTAAAAGTTGCTGCTAAATGAAGTGACTGCATTTTATTTTCAAATTAAATTCTTAGACTTTGTATTGACCTTATATCAAGGCAGATATAAATTAACTCTCAATCTACATTGAGAGTCAGAATAGATGCATATTTTATATCTAAAAGGAAAATTGTGGCTTTGAATGGTTTAATACCTAATCAGAAGATAAGTTTTCAGACTTTATATAATTGGATTGCTTTTCAGATTCGTCTGCATCCTGAAAATGGCCATGTTTGCACATTAGTCTATAATATTATATTAATATATGATTTTCAGCTAGTCACCTAAATTTTAGAGCAATTTTAGAAAAACCTATGTAAAAAATATACCTTTCATAAAACTGCCATAATTATCAAAATTAAGAAGAATTAGAAAATCAGAAAGAGAATGAGATTCCCAGTACAAAAGTTATTTTGTCCCCCAGGAATGAATGGGTAGTATTAATTCTCATTTTCTGATAAAAGTACACAAACACTCAGGGATTGATGCAAAATCTTTTTTTTTTCACAAGTGGGTCTTTGATGCTTCTAGTGTGCCTCTGCTACTCCTGACAAATTTAGTTCCAAATTGTCATCTCCTAACCTTCATCATAGTACTTCTCTCTTCTGCTTACCCAAAGGAAACCTGTTTTTCAGGAGATAGCTCAATATTAGTTTACACTGGTATGTAATAACATAGAACTTAAATAACTGTCCATATGCCAGACAATTATATTTTAACATGATGAATGTCTTAGTCTAAGAAACAGACTTCTAAGGTGCAATTCCAGGTACTAAGAATTCCAAGCAGTAGGAATGAAATGATGAGCTTCACCCTTGTTAAGTTATTCTATGTGATAATCATTTTTCTGAGTGAGAATTTAAGAGACATTGCTTGATCATGACTACAGATCTATGTCTGAGGCCAGGTGTAACTTGTGACTCTTGACCAACTACTTACTAACTTTACTTTCTTAAGCATTGATTTGTAGGGCCATGTGTGGTGGCTCATGCCTCTAATACCAGCACTTTGGAAGGCTTGGGTAGGTGGGCAAATCACCTGAGGTCAGGAGTTTGAGACCAGCCGGGCCAACATAGTGAAATCCTGTCTCTACAAAAAATACAAAAATTAGTCGGGTGCAGTGGAGAAAGCCTGTAGTCCCAGCTACTCAGAAGGCTGAGGCAAGAGAATCGCTTGAACCTGAAAGGTGGAGGTTGCAGTGAGCCCAGATTGACTAAGCCACTCCACTCTAGACTGGACAACAGAGCAAGACTCTGTCTTAAACAAAAAAAAAGCTTTGATTTCCAAGTATATGAAATACATTGCCACTTTGGATTTCTAGGGACCAGACTAATTTTTACACTTCATTTTTCTAAGTTGACTAAAAATGCACATATCCATGGCTGAGACAAGAATCTGTAACTGATTAAGTAGAGAATAATGGCACCCAGGGATGTGTTGGCGCAAAGTTGTAGTTCTTATTTTTTCCTGCAGATGGAAGGAAGCACGGCTGTGTCTAGATAACAGATAGCAGTCCCTTATTTTTGGGAAGGTGGGCCCCTCAGTCATCTCTGGGGCATAATTCATGATCAAGATAGGCCAGTCATAGCAATTGTAGCCCACTTTACTTCTGATTGGCTTATGTGTGGATATGACTCAGTTCTGGTCAATGAGACATAAAAAGGAAGTATTACAGGGATTTTTAAGACATATTTTCTTCTCAATTAAAAAACAAAAAAATTAATGCCTCAAAGAAGGTTCTTTCCCTCCTGACTTGAATACTTTTGTATAAGACTGTGATATTTGGGGCTTTGACAGATATCTTGAGATCATGAGGTCATAACCTAAGGACAAAAATATAATGCTTTGAGGCTGATAGAGCAGATGATACTGTTGAATTTCTCTACCAAATGTAGAAAGACTTCTCTCTTGATTTCTTATTTTTTAAGGTTAAGTTTTATTGTCTAACATCTAGCCAAATGTTCTGTAATTTGTAGCCAAAAGCACTGTTAAGTATAAGTTCATAATAATAAAATAACATTTTAATATGACCTACAGTATTTTAAAATATTATGTAAAATAGCAATAAAAGCCTCATTTGAAAAGCTGACTATGTTTATTTTTCTTTTTTTTTTAAGATCAGATCTTATTGTTGTTATTATTATACTTTAAATTCTGGAGTACATGTGTAGAATGTGCAGGTTTGTTACATAGGTATACATGTGCCATGGTGGTTTGCTGCATCCATCACCCCGTCATTTACATTAGGTATTTCTTCTAATGCTATACCTCCCCTAGTCCCCCACCCACCAACAGGCCCTGGTGTATGATGTTCCCTTTGCTGTGTCCATGTGTTCTCATTGTTCAACACCCACTTATGAGTGAGAACATGCAGTGTTTTCCATTCTTGTGTGTTTGCTGAGGATGATGGTTTCCAGCTTTATCCATGTCCCTGAAAAAGACATGAACTCATTCTTTTTATGGTTGCATAGTATTCCATGGTGTATATGTGCCACATTTTCTTTATCCAGTCTATCACTGATGGGCATTTGGGTTGCTTCCAAGTCTTTGCTATTTTGAACAATGCCACAATAAACATGCATGTGCATGTGTCTCTATAATAGAATGATTTATAATCCTTTGGGTACATACCCAGTAATGGGATTGCTGGATCAAATGGTATTTCTATTTCTAGATCCTTGATAAATTGCCACACTGTCTTTCACAATGTTTGAACTAATTTACACTCTCACCAACAGTGTAAAAGTGTTTCTATTTCTCCACATCCTCTCCAGTATCTGTTGTCTCCTGATTTTTTAATGATCGCCATTCTAACTGGCATGAGATGTTACCTCAATGTGGTTTTGATTTGCATCTCTCTAATGACCAGTGATGCGGAACTTTTTAAATATGTTTTTTGGCTTCATAAATACCTTCTTTTGAGAAGTGTCTGTTCATAACCTTACCCACTTTTTGATGGGGTTGTTTTTTTCTTGTAAATTTGTTTAAGTTCTTTATAGATTCTGGATATTAGCCCTTTGTCAGATGGTAGATTGCAAAATTTTTTTCCCATTCTGTTGGTTGCTGTTTCACTCTAATGATAGTTTCTTTTGCTGTGCAGAAGCTCTTAAGTTTAGTTAGATCCTATTTGTTAATTTTGGCTTTTGCTGCCATTACTTTTGGTGTTTAAGTCATGAAGTTTTTGCCCATTCCTATGTCCTGAATGGTATTTCCTAGGTTTTCTTCTAGGGTTTTTATGGTGTTAGGTCTTATGTTTAAATCTTTAATCCTATAACTTACATTTATGGATTAACAATGTAAATAATATAAAATGTAACTAACATATATTCATGATAAATCTCTTGGTCTTCTTTTCCAACCTAATTGCTCCCCTGAAGTCTTCCCTATAGACAAGTACTGGAATTACCACAGATGAGAGAATATGGATAACTTGGGTCTTGGATATTTCAGATACATCACAGATTAAATTGGGTATTTTGGAATGTGCACGGCCACATGAATTCATGTCTCATCACATGAATTAGTTAACATCTTCATCTATCCACTTTCCTCCACACAAACACAGCACTTTATCTGCTGATCTTTTCTTCTTTCCCATGTTCATGGTTTTTGTTTTTCTGCAGCTTTGGTTTTGTCTTTGGTATTCTCTCTAGTTTTCCTCATTGACGAAGTGTCCTTTATATTCTAGATTTAGCTTTGATTCCAGCCTTGTCCTTTCTCTTGATTTCACTTCCTCATCATCTACTTCTGTTTCATGTATGAAGCCATTTTTTGATTTGGTCACCAAAGCAACCATCTGTTTTCTATACAACCCCAGTGAATTAGGAACTCCCGATAACTGCAGCTCCAATGTTAGTATCTTTCGGCATTGCTTAAGTACCTATATTTTTGTTGCCCTTCAGCTCCTGAGAAGTGGACGTGTAGTAGAAACAAATTTTCTCTTCTTTCACAAGAGTGCCAGTGGTCAAAAACCCAAGAGTTATAGAATAATACTATACTAGAGACTGTTTCATATATATTTCCATATTTTACATAATCTTAGTAATGAAAATATTTGCAGGCTAGAATAATGTAGCACTTTGAATTTAAAGACACATTCATGTGTATGTTTGTTGAAGCACTATTCACAATAGCAAAGACATGGAATCAACTTAAATTCCCATCACTGATAGACTAGATAAAGAAAATATGGTACACATAGACAAGGCATACTACATAGCCATAACAAAGAATGAGATCATGTCCTTTGCACAGATGGAGCTAGAGGCCATTATCCTTAGCAAAGCACAGGAACAGAAAACCAAATACCACATATTCTCACTTATAAGTGGGTGCTAAATGATCAGAACACATGGACATGTAGAGGAGAACAACACACCCTGGGGCCCTTTTTGAGGAGGAAGAGGATCAGGAAAAACAACTAATGGGCACTAGGCTTAATACCTGGGTGATAAAATAATCTGTACAACAACCCCCCTGATGTAAGTTTACTTATGTAGCAAACCTACACTTGTATCGATGAACTTTAAAGTAAAAAAAACAAGTTTCATTTTATATTCTAAATTTCTAAAACTTCAACTATCCAGGACTACTAATAAGGTTCAATAATTTATTTTGGCCAAATTAGTGAGCTCTGGTTGGCTTTATTGCTAGAAATTAGGTTTCTTCTAAATGTGTTCTCCAGCAATTTTTGAGATTCCTCATGAAGCAGCATTTTAGAAATTTTATATTTTAACCATTGTGAGGAAATAAAGTTATGTGATATGAAATAGTGATTTTTTTTGATTTTTTTCTTTTTACTCTAATTTATAAGCAGTAAAATTCACTTTTTATTGTTCAATTCTGTGAATTTTGATGAATTCATTGTTGTTTAACCACCACTAACAACTAGAAACAAAACTGCTGTTCTGATATTTCATAAAGAAATAAAAAAGCTCTGATTGGGAAGTGAGGGGTGGGGTAAGCAAGCCTTCAGAAAGAGGATGTGTATGAAATACTTTCCTACCCCTTGCATGCATTACAGGTTCTGAGCTTGTCTTTGCTCAATGCCAATGAACTCTTTGTTGCATGAATTGTTATAGTTACCTGCTAGCGTTTAAGAAACCAACATTATAGAAATAGTATGGAAAACTGCAGGAGAAAGAAGAATTACTAAATAATAAGTGGAGAAAGAGCATGATGTATAGCCATGTCACTGAAAAAAGTTAAAATAAAAATCACTCTATATTTGTCACTGTGTGAAAAGCATTGATTCCTTCTAGAGAAAATAAGGAAGCATGGGGAATTGTCACATATGCTAATGTCTTGAAGTGGACCTCTAATGAATGGCAATATCATGAGAAAAAGAAATTAGTCTTCAAAATATTAAGAAACAAAACTTTTTTCCCCTACTTTAACAAAGAGTACCTCAGAGAGATTCTTTTATGTCTTCCCTCCTTTTCTCCCCTCACCTGCCCCAACCCCCTATTGGATGACTGAAGAGCCCCTTGGTATTTCAAGGAACAGATAGAAATGATTTAACACTCAGGTGAGACTAATTTAACTAGAGATTAGTGCAATGGCAAAATTTTCCCTTTTGGACTATAGTGAATTTGCCTTCATGCACAAAGTGGTTGTTCACTAATGAAACAGACATTACTATGTAAACATGTAGAGATTAGAAAGTAGCATATGTTACAATAACAAAAGATGTTTATGAGAGTTCTCCAAATCTATCTCAACTTCAGAAGCTATGAAGTAAAATGGAATATTAATCAGTAATCAAAAGAAATGAACTATCAAACCATGGAAAGCCATGGAGGGACCTTAAATGCACCTTGCTAAATGAAAGAAGCCAACTAAAAAAGGCTACATGCTCTCTGATTCCAACTATATGACATTCTGGAAAATGCAAGCAATAAAAAGAGTAAGGAGATTGGCAGTTGTCAGGGACTGGGGTCAGGAGGGAAGGATAAGTAGGAGAAGAATAGAGGACTTTAGGGGAATGAAGCTGTTCTGCATGGTACTTTAACAGTGGATACGTGTCATTTTACGTTTGTCAAATTTCATAGAATATACAACACCTAATATAAACTATAATAACATGTAAATATTTGTTCATCAATTGTAATAAATGTACTACATTAATGTAAGATGTAAATCATGTGGAGAACTGCTTGGAGGTGGAGAGAATATAAGAATGCTACTTTCTGCTCATTTTTCTGCAAAACTAAAACTGCTCTCAAAAATAAGGTCTATTAGTTAAAATAATTGTAATCATCTTTGCTATAAAAATGTGCTGGGAAAATGCAGAATTATTCAAATGCATAGGTTCATATACACCATGGAATACTATGCAGCCATAAAAAAGAATGAGTTCATGTCCTTTGTGGAAGCATGGATGAAGCTGGAAACCATCATCCTCAGCAAACTAACACAGGAACAGAAAACTAAACACCACATGCTCTCACTCATAAGTGGGAGCTGAACAATGATAACATATGGACACAGGGAGGGGAACATCACACACCCGGTCCTGTTGTGGGGGTAGGAGGAAAGGGGAGGGAGAACGTTAGGAAATACCTAATGCATGCGGAGCTTAAAACCTAGATGACAGGTTGATAGGTGAAGGAAACCACCATGACACATGTCTATCTACATAACAAACCTGCACATTCAGCACATGTATCCCAGAACTTAAAGTAAAAATTTTTTTTAAAATCTATTTTTATCATGCATCTTTCATAATTTACTTCTAACATTCATTTCTTTGGTTGGTCTAAAATTTTGTTGTCATTCTTGTCATGCTGAGTTAGAACCTAATTGGAATTTTCCTAAATTTCCGATTTTCCCAGTACCATTAAAAAATTATTTATCATTTACTGATTGCTTTATGATATTTACTTTATGATAAGTTATGTATAAACTAGGGCTTCTCATAGCTTTTGCAGGTATTCTCTTTATCTCTGTGTTGCATTTTTAGTAGTATCACCTTATCCGTCATTGTAGCTTTAAGTTATATAGCATTTTACAGGTCTCACCCTCTTTGTTCATTTCCACATGACCATTATTCTTCTTTTTAAAAATTTTCTTTGATATTTTTATTTGATCATTCAAATGGATATCGTTACAAATATTTTTTCAAGTTGTTTTATTCAAAATTCTTCTGAGATTTTTATTGAACTTTTGTTATTGTTGTTAAAATGATTTTGGATGTTGATATCTGTACAATATTTCTTCTTCTCATCTGTTATTTTAAAATTGATTTGATAACTTAAGAATATAATAGGAAAAACATAATTGTTTCCTTAGTCATGTTTATTATTTTATTCAAAGTATATGTATTGAATGTCTGTTGTCATTTACTGTTTTAGTCACTAGAGATACAAATGTGGATAAGAGAATAGTGTTTCTACCTTATAGAATTACATTCAAATTGGAGAGAATAATAATAAATATGTAAATTAATATATAACTTCAGATGGTGGTGAGTGCTATGGAGAAAAATAAACTAGAGTAGGAGGTTAGGTAGTCTAGGAAGTGAGTGAGGGTGAGTGTTATTTTATCAAGAATTGCTGGAGAGGTCTGCTCTGAGGGACTAATATCTGAGCACACGGAGTTAGTGAAGGGCATTGGAGAATCTGGAAGAAACATTTTCCAGGCAGAGAGATTGGCAAATGCAAGGTCTGTTAGTCAGAGAAACAGAACCAATAGGATATATATAGATATATAAAAAGAGATTTATTATGGGAGTTGGCTCACACAATTATGGAGGCTGAGAATCTCATGATTGGCATCTGCAGGATGAAGAAACAGCAAAGCTGGTAGTGTCATTCAGTCTAAGTCTGAAGGACTGAGAATCAGGAGCACCAATATCTGAGAGCAAGAGAAGATGGATATCCCAAATCACACAGAGAGCAAATTTGCCCTTCCTCTGCCTTTTTGTTCTTTTTAGGCCCTCAATGGCTTGGATGATTCCCACCCATATTGGTGAAGGCACATCTTTTTTACTCATTTTACGTATTTATATCCTAATCTCTTCCAGAAAGACTCTCACAGAAACATCCAGAAATAATGTTTTACCAGCTGTCTGGGCATCCTTTAGCTTAGTCAAGTTGACACCTGAAATTAACTTTCACACAAGGACCCTGAGGTGGGACTGAACATGATAGGCCCAAGGAATGGAATGGCATTACTGCCCAAGTGGCTGGAGTAGAAGGGACAGGAACAGAATGGTCAGTGTGAGAGGGCTAGAGAGGTAAGTGATGCCAAATGTTTTATGGCCTTATAGATTACAAACAAGAGTTTTATTTCGTGCCAAGTGTGATGGACAAGAAGCTGTTGGAGGGTTTCAAGCATAAAATTAACATAATATAATTTGTGTTTTTAAAAATGTCTTTGGCATCTGGGTGCAGAAGAGATTGTAGGGATCAAAAGGAAAGACAGGAACCAACTAGGAGTCTCTAGCTAAATTCAGATAAGAGATTCCCTTTTGTCTCTCTCCACACTGAGGGCTTGTTGGTAGCACCTTCACTGAGAAGAGGAAGAACATCAGTCAGAGTTTTAAATGGCCATCCACATAGGAATATTAAGTACCTACTATATCAATCAGCAACTTAGAAGGTATTGGAACTAGAGATATAAATTTGGATGTCATTGGCATATGATGTTATTTAAAACCCTAGGACTTCGTAAGGCTTCTAGGGATTATATGTAGATAGAGCCTGAGACATAGTAAATAAAAGGAAAAGAAAAGGAGAAAGGAGAGAAGACTCATCAAGACCAGCCAGAGAAAGGCTAGGTAGGAGAGAGTGATATATTAGGAAGTGAGTGAAGGTAACACTGCAAGGAGGATAGAGTAATCTATTGTGTAAATGTAGTTGGGAGGTCCAGTAAGATGAAGACCATTAATTGAACACTGGATGTGTGATAATGCATACCACAACTCCATTTAACCAGTTTAGTTTCACTGGTGTTGTGCCCGGGAAGGAAAGACTGCTTGGGAGTTGGTTCAGGAGACAATGGAAGGGAAATAGTGAAAATGGAATATAGACAACTCTAGAGTTTTGCTGTGAAGAGGAACAGAAGAATGAGGTTGGAGATGAATGTGAGGCCCTGGGGCGGGGGTATTTTTATAGGATATTTTATAGCTGATAAAGGGCATTTGTGTAGCTATGGGAATGATCCAGAAGAGATGAAAAAACTAATACTGCAAGAGAGACAGGGGACACTTGCAGAAGCCAAGTCCTTAAGAACAAACGAAATCTCTAATACAAGGAGTAGGTTAGGCTTTCGGTAGGAGAAGGGGTTGTCTATCGCATTTTTAATTAAGCAAGTTATCTCTATTCAGAGATCTGACATATAGCTTATTCTGTAAAGCATACTGTTTCTCACTGCTCAATCAGGTATCCATGATGATGTGTAGGTAGTCTGTGAGTTAGAGTAACATGTTAATTGGCAAACTTGCAAATACACTTTGAATCACCAACTGGTACCTTATTTGCAAAAGTAAAAACAAAGAAAATCCTCAAATCAACTTCTCAGATACAACTTGTCCTGTCCAGCTGACCCTTCCAGATATCTGTTCAATATTTAGTATACATTTCCCCATACTCAGTGCACACTTTTGTTTTACACTTGCTCTCTACTTTAATGAATTACTGAACTGTAGGGGAAACTTACAAACAACTTATGGGAGCATTGCATGGAAGGTCCCAGGCTTAGAGTTGCTAACCTCTGTGGGCATCGGCCATAGATCCCTGGAGACTAAGTGCCAGGGGAGCCCTTTGGCACTGGCAGCACTGATTTGAGAATATAGTATTTTCAAACTTTCAGTTTTTAATGAGTAGATTTTTTTTTGCCATAACAAATATTTATGTATTTTTACTTTTTAAAACTTTTTAACTAACAAAAATTATGTATATTTATGATGTAAAGCATGATTTTCTGAAATACATACATACATATATATCTTGTGGAATAACTAATTCAAACAAATTAACACGTGTGTCACCTCACATGTTTATTAATTTTTTGTGTGGTGAGAACACTTAAAATCTATACTCATGAAGTCCTTGCCCAGGCCTATGTCCTGAATGGTATTGCCTAGGTTTTCTTCTAGGGTTTTTATTGTGTTAGATCTTATGTTTAAATCTTTAATACATGGAGTTACTTTTTGTATAAGGTGTAAGGAAGGGATCCAGTTTCAGCTTTCTGTATATGGCTAGTCAGTTTTCCCAACACCATTTGTTAAATAGGGAATCCTTTTCCTATTGCTTGTTTTTGTCAGGTTTGTCAAAGATCAGATGTTTGTAGATTGTGACGTTACTTCTGAGGCCTCTGTTCTGTTCCATTGGTCTATATCTCTGTTTTGGTACCAGTACCATGTTGTTTTGATTACTGTAGCCTTGTAGTGTAGTTTGAAGTCAGGTTATGTGATGCCTCTAGTTTTGTTTTTGTTTTTTTTGTTTGTTTGTTTTGTTTTGTTTTTCTTAAGATTGTCTTGGCAATGTGGGCTCTTTTCTGGTTCCATATGAAATTTAAGGTAATTTTTTTCCAATTCTGCGAAGAAAGTCAATGGTAGCTTGGTGGGGATAGCATTGCCAAAAGCAATGGCAAAAAAGTCAGAATACACAAATGGGATTTAATTAAACCCAAGAGCTACTGCACAGCAAAAGAAACTATCATTAGAGTGAACTGGCAAACAACAGAATGGGAAAAAATGTTGCAATCTACCCATCTGACAAAGGGCTAATATCCAGAATCTACAAAGAACTTAAACAAATTTACAAGAAAAAAATGATCCCATCAAAAAGTGAGCAAAGGGTATGAACAGACACTTTTCAAAACAAGACATTTATGCGGCCAATATACATATGAAAATCATCACTGGTTATTAGAGAAATGCAAATCAAAACCACATTGAGATACCATCTCACACCAGTTAGAATGGTGATCATTAAAAAATCTGGAGACAACAGATGCTGGAGAGGATGTGGAGAAATAAGAACACTTTTACACTGTTGGTGAGAGTGTAAATTAGTTCAACCATTGTGGAAGACATTGTGGTGATTCCTCAATGATCTAGAACTAGAAATTCCATTTGACCCAGCAATCCCATTACTGGGCATATACCCAAAGGATTATAAATCATTCTATTATAAAGACACATGCACTCATATGTTTATAGCGGCACTGTTCACAATAGCAAAGACTTGGAAGCAACCCAAATGCCCATCAATGAGAGACTGGATAAAAAAATGTGGCACATATACACCATGGAATACTATGCAGCCATAAAAAAGAATGAGTTCATGTCCTTTGCAGGAACATGGATGAAGCTAGAAACTATCATTCTGAGCAAACTGACACAAGAGCAGAATACCAAACACTGCATGTTCTCATTCATAAGTGAGTGTTGAGCAATGAGAACACATGGACACAGTGAGGGGAACATCATACACTGGAGCCTGTCAGGGGTTGGGGGGCTATGTACCTAGGAACTTTAAGTATAATTAAGAAAAGAAAAATTGATAAAAATTCTACTGTCTTAGCAATTTTCAATTATACAACATATTGTTACTATCTGTAGTCACCATGATGTACAGTGGGTCTCATGAGCTTATTCTTCCTGTCCGACTAACATTATGTGTCATTTGACTAGCATCTCTCCTATCCCTTTACTCTTGAGCCTCTGGTAACCACCATTCTACTATCTGCTTCTGTGAATTTGACTATTTTAGAGTCCATATATAAGTGAGATTGGGTGGTTTTTGTCTTTCTGTACCTGGCTTAGTTCACTTAACATAATGTCCTTCAGGTTCATTTATGTTGTCACAAATGATAGGATTTTGTATTTTTAAGGTTGAATAGTATTGCACTGTGTCTATGTACCACATTTTCTATATTCATTCATCCATCAATGGACACTTAGGTTGATTCCATATCTTGACTATTATAAGAAGTGCTGCAATGAACATAGGAGTGCAGATATTTCCTTAACATACTGATTTTACTTCCTTTGATATATACGCTGTAGTAGGATTGCTGGACCATACTGTAGTGCTACTTTTAATTTTTTTTTTTTTTTTTTTTGACACAGAGTATTGCCCTGTCAGCAAGCTGGAGTACAGTGGTGTGATCTCGGCTCACTGCAACCTTTGTTTCTTGATTCAAGCAATTCTCCTGCCTCAGCCTCCAAAATTTTTTGTATTTTAGTGGAGACAGGGTTTCACCATGGTCAGGATGGTCTCGATTTCCTGATCTCGTGATTCGCCTGCCTCACCATCCCAAAGTGCTGGGATTACCCACGTGCTGAGCCACCTTGCCTGGCCTATTTCTGATTTTTTGAGAATCTGCCATACTGTTTTTCATAATGGCTATACTAACTTGCATTCCCACCCACAATGTGCAATAACTTCCTTTTCTTCACATCTTCATCAACACTTGTCTTTTTGATAATAGCCATTCTAACAGGTATGAGGTAATATCTCACTGTGGTTTTAATTTGCCTGATATTTTTCATCACTTATCATTTTTTTCCACGGTTAGTGATATTGACTGCTTTTCACATACCTGTTGGCCTTCAATGAGCATATTCTAAAAAAAATAAAAATTACCAGATATTTTGTACATACACTAGCATTTCCTGCTTATAGTGGGCCTTGGCCTACAGGAATTAAATGTGGGAGGAAAGCTACCAGAAGAGAGTTAGTAATAGTATAGTGTTTTCATCATTAAAGTAGGTTGGCATTGGATCTGATGCCAGATAATCTATGTTGAATTCTGATAATGTGAGTCCTCTAGAATAATAGTAATTTTCAAAAATTTATCAGCAAAGTTAATTTGCTTTATGTGTCTCTTTTAAGCTCCATAACACATTTTTCTCATTATTAAAAGAAAGGTGTATGAAAATGATACTTTATTTGCTTTTTATTTCACTCTTTGTGCTCTCTTCTGAGGCCAATGGAATTATTACCAATCAGGTTCAGGCTAATCTTTTAGTTATTGTCATGGGGATTGATGGCAAGTGTGAATGGGAACATTTAGCAAATCCTAAATTCTCAGCTAGTTCTCTGTATAAATGGTTGGAATTGCTTTGTGACTGTGACCATCTCAGCAGGTTCTTGGTACCAAATGTATCCATGTACAGAGTCTCTTGGATGATTTTGTCCACTGTTGTCCAACAGAGCCAAAGCTTCCCAGGGCTTCACTGCTCTCAGAACTGTCAGATAATCATTGAAAAGATGAAATCCATGCGTATAAAAGAGTCAAAATATCAACAGAAAATTAGGAAATGCAAATTTGTTACAGGAATAGAAAAGCCTCTTAAGATTTTAGAATCTCAAAATGACTTTCAGCATTTATCTGAAGTTATTTTTTTTTCCTGAGGACAACTCTGAAGTCATGTGCACAGGGCTAGATATTCTGTCTTGGATACATCAATTTTTATTATTATTATCCATATTGAGATGGTGCTGGTGGCTATATCGTGGATCATGCCTGACCTATTGCCAAGAAACACCAATTGGAAAACTATTAACCATGAGTTGTAATCTTTAGCCTGGATACTAATACCAAATGACACATAAGAGAACTCGCACATATTCCAAATAGAATTATAGACGTGTCACGTAACAATGGCGGTATTATTCTGTGAAATGCATCATTAGGTTATTTTGTCATTGTGCCAATACGATAGGGTGTGCTTATACAAACCTAGATGATATAGCCCGCTACACATCTAGGCTATCTGGTATAGTATCTTGTTCCTAGGCTAAAAACCTGTACAGCCTGATACTGTACTGAACACTGTAGGCAGTTGTGTAATACAATGATAATACAGTAAAAATACGGTTTTATAATCTTATGGGACCACAATTGTACTTGCAGTCCAAAACATCACTATGTGGTACATGGCTATATATGGTTGACATTGCCTTTTTGACACAGTTGTGGGCAAATAAAATTAACATTTATTGAGAAACTATTGACATTATGCCTGAACTTCATATGTGTTCTTTCGTTTCATTCTCAATAATTTCTTCATACATATTAATTATTTGTCTAATGCCAGGTGTTCCATAAGGCCCCTGAATGTATCAGTGAGCAACATGAACATATTGCCTGCATGCTCAGAATCCAACGAGACAATGATGGTTTAATTAATACCACTAATTGGTTGATTATTATTTTATAGCCATTACACTAAACTTTTCATTTGTCATTATTTTACAAATGAAGGGATGAAGATTTATGGAAATGAAGTAATTTACACCAGGATTTGAACTTTGGTCTTTCTGTCCCTTCTGGGGACAATTTGAATCCTAGTTCTGCTATGTAATTCTGATAAAGTTACTTCATCTTTCCATCTGAGTTTCCTGATGCAAAGAATGAGAGTAATTAGATGCCACCCCACCTTACCCTTTTTGTGGATTTAGTTCTTCCCATCCTTTGAGTCTCAGTTTAGTCTCAGGGAAGGCTTCCCTGCTCACCCTTCTCTATTCCCCAATAATTTTTTTGAGTGAATGTGTTCGATAGTACCTGTGTGGCATTCCTTTCTCGTTGTACTTACTCATTGCAAGCTAATTACCTGTTCACTTTCTTCAAAACAAAGAATTGAGGATAGTGGACTGAGAGGTGAAGTGCTTCATCAAGTTTTGTTATAGACAAATAATAAACTAAATACACCCCCTTGCTACATCCCCACATTATGCCACGTCTACTTGAGTCTACCATATTTGTAAGGATAAAGAAGTGGTTCTGTTTTACGCTGGTAGTGAAGAAAATGGCCTTTAAATGAAAGCTTACTGAAGAAATGTCATTAGCATGAAGCCAGAGCAGTGGCTGAAAGGAAAGGCAGGCATGGCTGCCAGTGGTGGGCAGGAGTTGACAGGGAGGTGCAAAGAGCTCGCCACTCCTGCCTAGTGCTTCACACCTACTGGCACATTCACTCAACACCTCAGTCTGCAGACTGATATATTTTTGATGAGGGAAAAGTTAGGGAAATCCTGGAGAGTCAAAACAGACAGAAGACACAGTTCTTCTATCCTGAATCAATGGGACCATTTGGGCCATAGCTTTGCTTTCCTGCAACCAGGGTCCAATCTGGTGCAAATCAATATTTGTTGATGCATAATTTCATGGAGCAAGCTTGTGTTTTCTATAGCAAGGTTGTCTTTTAATACGATGACTAAGCACAATTTTATAAGGCAAACAAATGAAATAAAACCTTCCAGACTAGTACTGGAAATGTTTCTTTCTTTTTTTTTTTAAACTCCAATACAGACCTTTCAGTGAAATGGCCTGACAGTTTTATGTGTTCCTTCCTGTTTAGCATGGCAGTGAGAGATGGAATTTGGGCTTGTTCTGTCTGAATTCAGGCCCACCATGACCTGTTGAAGTCACTTTCTTAAAAGACAGACTTAAATAATAACCTTTCAAAAGTCATTCTAAACTAGGGCTTTATAGCATTTTTCCCTTCACCTGTGACTTTTTAAATTTAAAAATAAGAATAAAAAAACTAATGAATTATAACTGCTATGCATTTCAGAACATGGATTATCTTAGAAAGATGTTTGAGTATGTGTTAGAATCTATTTGAACTGGACAACATTGCGGGGGGAAGCATAGAGCCTCTAAGGGAATTAGGATCACTTCAGAAAAAGTTCTTTCTATTGTTTGGCTAAGGAAAAAGTAAAATAAGAAAGTTTTAGAGTAGACACAATAAGCCCTATATGTGAGAGAGATCTGGGGGTTGCAGTCAATAGATTAATATTTACTGAAATAATAGCTTTTTGTTCACATGTTTAATAGACTTAAAAAAAAAACAGTTTCAGGTTCACAGCAAACTTGAGCAGAAAGTACAGAGAGTTCTCATGTACACCCTGTCTTACCACATGCACAGCCTCTCTTATGATCAAAATCCAAAACACATTTGTACATTTGTTGCAATCAATGAACCTACACATCGTCACTCAAAGTCTATGGTTTACATGAGGGTTCACTTTTGGTATTGTACATTCTATGGGTTTGGATAAATGAATGACATGTATCTGCCATTATAGTATCATACAGAACAGTTTCACTGCCTTAAAAGTCCTGTGTCCTCTGCTATTTATCCCTCCCTCCCCATTAACTAATTTCTTTTATTGTATCTATAATTTTCCCTTTTCTAAAATGCCATATATTTGGAATCAAACAGTATGTAGCTTTTAAAGATTAGCTTCTTTCACTTAGCAATATGCGTTTATGTTTCTCTTTCATGCCTTTGGGTGGTTTTATAGGTCATTTCTTTCTATTGGTGAATAATATTTTATTATAAGGATGAATCACAGTTTATCCAATTGTCTGTTAAAGGACATCTTGGCTGATTCTAATTTTGGCAATTATGAATAAAATGGCTTCTTTCACTTGGTAATATGCATTTATGGTTCCTTCATGTTATTTTATGGCTTTATAAGCTCATTTCCTTTCATCCCTGAATAATATATCATTGTCTGGATATACCACAGTTTATTTATCCATTCACATACTAAAGGTCAGCTTGGTTGCTTCCGAGTTTTGGTAATTATGAATAAAGCTTCTGTAAACATCTGTGTGTAGGTTTTCATGGATGTAAATTTTTAACTCATTTGGGTAAATACCAAAGAGTATGATTACTGGGTTGTATTGTAAGAGTGTATTTAGTTTTGCAAGAAATTGACAAAATGTTTTCCAAAGTCTACATACCATGTGCATTCCCACAAGCAAGTAATTCCTGTTGCTCCACATCCTTGTTGACATTTGGTGCTGTCAGTGTTTTAGATTTTGATCATTCTAACAGATGTGTAGCTGTATCTAATTGTTGTTTTTTCCATCCCATTTGAGACTTACCCCTCAATTTGGGAGAGGCACATGGGCCCTAAGAACTAAACACATTGAGACAAGAGAAGGAGGAACTGACTACAATGTTGGAGGATAAGAAGTAGGTAATTTCTTTCTAGAAGATGTTCCTGGACTTGAGTTTTCCCTAAAAGGCACTTTAGAACACAAAGGGACTAAAAGATAGGTCAATTCCAATTTATAGGCCAAGTAGGAGAAACTATGAATAATTTATAAATATACTCATTCCCTCAGCTAAAAAGGTTATGCAGGACTTTATTAGTTTTTAAACTCTGTGGTTGTTAGTTTAGAACGAGCATAGCAAAGTATGCATTAGCTCTCCACAGCTTTATAGCTGCATATCCAGTGGTCTTAGGCTCACCAAGCTTTCAAGCTATGCCTTGCCTCACATTTTGAAAGTGGATTGTTTTTACAGGTGTCTCAGCTGAGCCCTTACTACACCATTTTAGTCATCAAGTATAAACAGATTAAGAAACCAAGGTTAGGGCCAATCTATAACATGAAATGATCTGCTCCTCTCTGTCTCTACTAATTATTGTGAAGGGCAGAGTCCCTAGGTTGTCCTTTCACTGTGAGTGTGACAATGGCTCTTGAACAAAGTAAAAGTTACAGTGTAAAGAAAGAGAAATGCTACTAGCCCTCTATAGAAAAGGCTACCCTCTGGGAACCAGATAACAGTCTATTACTTTATTTGGTCAAGTGCAAATTAGGCTCAGCTTTGACAGAAAGTTCATTTTTCCTTCTACTAGAGTATATTTTGAGATATTGCAATCTTTGCTGCCACTATGACCATTTATGTTTATATAGATAGTTCTCCTATTACGCAGTACCTTGTTACAGGAAGTCATACATAATGAAACTTTGTCCTTATTTTACATGGTTGCATGTATCTGAGATTTGGTCTAAGAACTTCGTATTTTATGAAAAAATTATTGCCATCAGTTGTAAACTCCCTCTTCTTTTCATCTCTAAACCCACCCATCATTGCATCCCTCTCCCATGGAGGAAGTGTCTCTCTCCTCCCATGAGTCACAGCATTACCTTCATCCCATCCTAGAAAAGAAAGAGTTAATATTTCAAGATATCATCCATTTAACATAGTAATTCATCACTTTTTAAATCCCCCATGCCTGTTCCATGGTAGGGCTTTACTCTCTTGGTTTTAAAACACCGCTGTCTCCTGCTTTTCTTCCTTCTTCAATTCATCTTTTGTTTTGTTTTGTTCTCTTTGCTGGAGCCTTCTCTGACCTCTTCATTAGGTAACTCAGTATTTAATCTCAGGCTGTCATCTTTTCCATCTCTAACCTTTGTCCCTAAGTGATCTCATTAGCTACCATGGTTGTGAGCTCTGTCCTGCTAATGGCTCCCACATTTCCATTGGAGCCCACATCTTTCTGCTGAGCTTTTCACTCTCATGTCCAAATGCCTACTTGACATCTTCTTTGGAATGTGACTCAGGTTCTCCAATTTAACAGATCCAAAATGAAATTCTGGGTTTTTCCCCTTCCATGTCCAGCTGCTCCAATCCCTATTCTTCTCCTTTTATGTAAAAATAAAAAGTACAGGGTTTTATCAAGCTACTCAAGCTAAAAATTTGGGAGCCTTCCTTTCTGATAAATTAGATGTCACATACATTGGCAAGCCCTATTGATACTACCTTGAAAATAATATTTGAACTTTATCTCCTTACCTCATGTCATAGACCACCCTCTCAGTCCAGGCCTCTGCCTTCTCTTGCCTCAGTGGACATAGACTCCAACTGGGTTTTCTACTTCTTTCTACTTCTACTCTTGCTTCTCACCCCATCCCTTGCAGGGTTGCCCCTATTCATTCTTCAAATAGTAGCAATAGAGATCTTCTCAATGATACTATGATGATGCACTTCCCTTGCTTAGGATCCTCTAATGGCTCCCCTTATACTTAACGTAAAATTCCACCTTTCTTCCATGGTCTAGCATGCCCTTCATAATTGTGGTTAGTTCCCCAGTCTCACCTTTTTCTATTCCTCCTTTTATTTGGTTTGCTCAAATACCACTGGTTTTATATGGAAGAAAGAAAGGAAAAAAGGTAGGAAGGAAGAAAGAAAGGAAGAGAAGGATGGAGGAATCTTATAATAAGGAGCCAAGGCCCAAAGTGACAATAGCAGAGACAAAATTCACCCTCAGCTCTGCTTTATTTTCTAGAGTGCTACTCTACATAGTAAAATGACCAGAAAGTACAAATAAAGCAAGCAAACAACAGCAACCTCTAGTATGAAACCAAGAGCCTATTGAAAAAATGAGTGTGATTTGACAAAGAAGAGTGACTTTAGTTAATTCTGAATTCAGATAGACCTATCGTTTACTTACTGTGGAACTGTTACCCTACTGTGAACCTCAGTCTCATCACCTGGAAAACTGATGTCATAAGACCATCTCCTGCCACAGTTGTAATAATTCAACGACAATGCATTTGCATGCTTAGCGTGTTATGGCACAAATGTCTGCTAGAACCCTTCTGTCTTTCCCCTTCTATTGTCAGAAGCATTTTACATGTGTTTAGAGTGTGGGTCAGCCTTCATAAAGCTATGGCTTTCCTTGTGCTGCAAAGCTAACAGCAACAAGAATTCCATGACTGTTCCCACAGCTACTAATACCTTTCAGTGAGCATCTACTCTGTGCCAGGCACTGTAAGGGGCGCTTTGTTATATATCACTTCCTTTAGGCTCCCAACACCTTAATCTGTTTCTTGGAAACTTTGAGAAAGTGATTCTTCAAGAAAATATTATCATAGTCAAGCACATTTCGTAAATACTGAAAATTCTATGCTCTTCCTGGAAAGTCATACTATCTAATTAAAAAATAAAAGATCTTTAGAAGTCTTATATTAATTGAACAGTATTTTATTGACCTACATATCACTATGAAAGTCATCTCCATGATTAGCTTATTTATTTATTTAGTTCATGTTTGTGCTTAGCATCTGCTTATATTCTGCAGCCCTAACATTCTTTGGGACACATATTTTGACTCTATGTACTGAGTGCTACTTAAGATCAAGTAAAAGTTTGGTAAAAGTTTTGCATTCCAGACGTTATCTTCTTTACTGCTTTCCCTGTTGGATACTATTCATTGTTATGTCCTTGATTCATTTATACTGTGATAGGTTGGATTTCCTCCCTCATCACAGATCATTCTGCTGCTCATTATAAAAGCCACAGTTTCTACTATATATATCTATATCTACACACACACATACACACACACACACACACACACACACACAGAGAGAGAGAGAGAGAGAGAGAGAGAGAGAGAGTTAATCTGTATAGAATTTAGAGTTAATACTTTGGTTTTTAGTCTAAACTATCATGTTGAATTAATGAGATTTAATTTTTGTTAGAATTTTAAGCTATTGAATGAGGTGTAAAAATAATAATTAATATAATCATGTTTTATTCAAAGTGTACTTTTCCTTATGATATAATTTAAAATTTTTTTTTCAAAATGGGTATAATTTTGTCTAATCGTTTCTTAAGGTAGGAATTGCTGGGATTAAAATTAAAGGGAATAATAAAATAGCATTTTAAAGAGTTCGTTAGAACAGGCATATTATTCAATTTTTGTTTGAATAAAGCAAAGTCGTCTGGCACAGAGTAGGTATTCAATAAATACTTAATAAATGAATGAACTTCCATGCCATAACAAGAAAATTATAAGTTATAAAACCATAACTGACACATACATCTCTTGCCTAATCTCCTTAATAACTAGTCTAATGCTCTAGTTTCTTTTCTGTGTTAGAACTGGGCATTGAGAGTGTCTGAAAGTAGTCATCTAAATTATTATGCTTTTTATCTTTTTAAAAAAATGTCAAATTTTTCTTCTGAAAATTTCTGGAATGATGGCTGTCAGTAGGCAGATTTTAATTACTCTTATTTTTGTAGTAACTAGTAAAGAAAAAGTTATTCACTGACATTTGTTACATCATAAGGCTGACTTTATTCATGATCACTGCAATAGGTACAGGTTCCCTGGCAGTGGAATTTTGCAGTTGGGGAGAGTAACCAAGCTCAACTCTGAATACAGCATGAGCAAGTGGGAATTTATAGTCAAGGAGTAGGGTGGGAGTCAGGGGATGGAAAATTACTAAAAGAAAATATCAGGAATAAGAGGGATTCTGGCTAGACCAACCTAACAAGATTCTTGCTGAAGACAGGCCAGGGTGATCAGTCATCACCGGAGGGCAGGCAGAGGATGAGGAACCAGATATCAAGGGTGAAGCTTGTTGTTAAACTAACTTAGCAAGTCTCTTTGCTAAAACTAGATTTAACAAGGAAATGCACAGATGAGCCTATGGGAAGATTCAGAAGGCTGATAAATCTTCATCAAGCAGAGACTGTCAAAACTTGAAGATATTTTAAAACAGACCTTTTTGTTTGTTTGTTTGTTTCTTGTTATTAAAGCCAAAACTCTTTCCCATTTCTTTTATGTTTTCTTCTTAAGGCGTTTGATCAAATTCTTTATTTCTTAGGATTTCTTTATCTAGTCTCATAATTACATAGAACACTAAGATTTCTTTGGTCCATACTTTCCAGGAGCTACCAAAAGAATGGCTGAATTAAGAAATTACTAGACAACATAATACTCAAAGAAGACAATTTAATTCCTTGCGAAAATCATGTGAGTTAAGTTACTTTTATAATTGTACAAAATAATAGGTATTTGAGAGTTGTGAAAAGTCTAGATAAAGGTATTATTCAGCCACACTGCGGTGATCTTGCTTTCTCCCCAAGTTACACCTTTCTGATGCTGAATTTAGTTCAAGAACTGCACGTGGGAATCAATGTTGTAAAGAAAATAGTATAACTATTATTGCAAAAGTTCTTCCAAGATGGTGGTGTCAATGCAGATATAACAGGGAAAGATATGACAGTATTTTGATAGAAAATCTAAATAACAATTGCTTGCCCTCTTCAGAAGCAATAAGGGCAAAGGAAAATGTGTAGAGATTTGCAACATTTGCCTTTGCCAGTGGAGCCACCGACTTCTCACAAGAATTCATGTCTTCAGCTAAATACATTGGAAACTTCATCTAATGTGTACACATGGTGGGAAGTAGGGGATACCTGTGTGTTTACCTATGTGTGATCTCCTCTCATCAATTTGTGCCTCGTGAAACACCTCAAAATGCAACATGATCATTGTTTAAGAAGCACATTTTGGGCTGGGTGTGGTGGCTCAAGCCTGTAATCCCAGCACTTTGGGAGGCCGAGGTGGGTGGATCATGAGGTCAAGAGATCGAGACCATCCTGGGCGGAGGTTGCAGTGAGCCAAGATCGCGCCATTGCACTCCAGCCTGGGTAACAAGAGCGAAACTCTGTTTCAAAAAAAAAAAAAAGAAGCACATTTTGTAGGGTAATTTGTTACTACATTTGCACGTAATATTAACAAAGTTGTTGCAAGTCATTATAAGAGATCTATATGTAGCTAAAAATTCAGCAATTTTGATGAAACCGAATGCTCATAGAGTCCAAAGAATGCTTAAATCATTCCTTGACAAGCATAAGCTTATTCACCCTAGGATGTGAGTTGAAACTTGACCATCTCTGGCTGCAGTTCCATTCATTGCTGAGAGGTTGCACGTGTTAAAATCTTCTTTATGCTGAGTTGCCATCTCTATCTCTATCTCTGTAACTCCCATCATCCTCTGCCCTTCAGGGACACAAAGAACAAATTTAATTTCCATTCTGTCTTACAGCTGGCCGTTCAATTATTCATTCATTTATTCAACAGGCCTTTATTGAGTAACAGTCATATGTAGGCACTGAGGACTCAAAGGTCAAAAATACCAAACTATGTTCTTAGGAATGTCATGGTCTATCATGACATCCCTGTGTAATAGCTCTTTCACAGGGCAAAAACTCCTTGTTCTTTTTGCTATTTTTCATGTGTCATAGTACCAGACTTCCTCACTATTCTTCTCTTTGAATGAGTTAGAATTTATTAAAGTTCTCAAATAATGGAGTCCTGGCTGAACACAACTCTATAGGTATTTCTTGACCAGAGCAGAAAACACAAACTCTTACAACTCACATTTTGAATGCTCTGATGCTATTATGTAACCAAAATTGCTTGTCAGTCACCACACACATGACAGTGGTGACTTTGTTTTCAATTTATTGAATTAAATCTGAAATCATTACCCTGCCTTTAAGCCCCTGCCGAATCTACTTGTAATTTATCACCCCCATATGAATGAATTCATTGTGCATTTTCTTTATTACACATCTTTGTCATGTTCTTCTCTCTTAGAACAACCCCAAATGTCCCATGGTGGCCTCTTTTAAAAGTAAATATTTTAAAAGGATAATCTTTGATGACTTTTTGTTCAGGAAACGTCTTCAGTCTCTCCCTGCCATGTGGCAGGTGTGGAAGAACGCCTGTCAAATTAGTTGAAAGTGTACTATGAGGCCAGGTGTGGTGGCTCACACCTATAATCTCAGCACTCTGGGAGGCCAAGGCAGGCAGATCACAAGGTCAAGATTTCAAGATCAGCCTGACCAATATAGTAAAACTCTATCTCTATTAAAAAAATATAAAAATTAGCTGGGCATGGTGACAGGCATCTGTAGTCTCAGCTACTTAGGAGGCTGAGGCAGAAGAATCGCTGGAACCCAGGAAGCAGAGGTTGCAGTGCGCTGAGATCATGCCACTACACTCCAGTCTGGGCAACAGAGAGAGACTTCATCTCAAAAAAAAAAAAAAAAAGAAAGAAAGAAAAGAAAAAAAATGTGTACTATGAATCAGATATGGCTAGATATTGAATAGCATGTATTGTATTAGGATATAAATCAGAATTTATACAATCAGTTAATTCCTATGGTAACTGTGTGAAAAGAAATAAATTTTATTAATACAGACAATAAAACTAAGGCCTTTATTGCTTTCTTCTCTGTAACTGCTGCTGCTGACACTGATTAGTTTTGTAGGAATAAATATGCTGTACCATACATGTTGCTAGGGAGAAGTTTGTTACTTTAACACCTGATCCAGGAGATCCTTTTATGGAGGCATCTGTCTCTGTTTAGGAAAATTTCCTAATAGATTACTTGGGGAAGATGACGAGGTTATTAAGGCATGCTTTAGAAGAAGCACTGAAATAAAGAAAGAATTACTCAAAAAGGTTAAGGAGAATTGAGCTTCAGTGGTAATCAGGAGAAAGAGGAGAGGGAAGGAGACAGAATGTGATGGGAAAACTAAAAAACAAAAATTAGCCAGGTGTGGTGGCATGTGCTTGTAATCTCAGCTACTTGGGAGGCTGAGACAGGAGAATTGCTTGAACCTGGGAGGCAGAGGTTGCAATGAGCCAAGACTGCACCATTGCACTCCAGCCTGGGTGCCAGAGCGAGACTCCATCTCCAAAAACAAAACAAAACAAAACAAAACAAAATGAATGTGATGGGAAAGTGGGAAACTGGAGCAAAATCACCAGAGCAAAGTAGCTGAAGGACTTATGAGCCTAGGGATCTCTTCAACTCCATGGTCAAGTTCTGTGCAGTGTGATTTTATGACATAACGGTCCTTGCCCCATTGCCACAGACCTTCAGTAATGTTGGTAATATGCTAATGCCTTGTGTGAGTGATGTTTCAGTTGAACTCAAGGACAAGAGACTCTATTCAAAATCTGGACAGAGCAGAGTGGAAGGATGGCAGTGACATAATTCAGCAAGAACAAGATATCAGAAGAGAAATCCTCAGAATAGGAGTTCCCTCAAATTAATCCTTCTTTATAGGAACTCTGAAAGGACAGAGTGACCCCAGCAAACATATGGGTTACATTTACATTTCTGCCTGCCAACTAGACATGAGGCAACTTGAGTGTAAAGACTGTGTATTCAATTTTGGAGTCCCTTGTGTATAGCCCTCAGATTTCTTCATTGCCTGGTTTGGTTTATTTTCCATTTCCAGTTTCATTCTCAGTGACTTTTGAGTTGTAATTCAAATGTTTATCATTTCCAGGGAAATTTCTCATCTGCTACACGTATAAGGCCACTTTTCTGACACATTGTTTACACAAATACAATATGCTTTTCATTAGTAAATGTGAAAAACACTCAAATATGCCATTTCTAATCAATTCTGATTTTCTAGGTATTTTATGTCATTTAGTTTAATATCAGTATTATTTCCCCTGTTTCAGTCCTGGAATTTAGACACATTTTATATGGAGGCTAACCTGAAATTTCTTACCATTTAGATCTTCTTAGAAGTAATACTAACTTGCAAAATATAGTAGTAATAGAAATCTACTGCATAACTCAAGCATTTATGAATGTACATTATAAGGTCACAGCACATAATGTTATGCTTTGTGATCTATGTCATTGTCAATCTGAACTTATAAAGATTAATTTTGAGAACTAGTTTACTATTTACATTTCATAGCAGGTAGAATGGCTGTTGTTCTCCTGCTGGCAATGTAAAAATGATTTATTTCTGTATTTTTTATGGTCAGAGGTTTTAACTTAAATGCTTGAATGGGAAACTCAAATGTAGTGAAGGCACTGAATTGACGAAAATCAGTTTATGGTAAGATAAACATATCAAAACTTGCCATTCATGAATTTATACTTAGACCTACAGAAATAATTTTAAAATTGTATCTGCACAAATTATTGTTCTAATTATTTTCCACTTAGCAGAATACTGAGTGGTGAGCAGGTGGTCAGAATAGTGGGGCTAGGATCAGGAACACATAGCTTTTGGCTGTGACCCTGTCACTAAGCAGCCGAATGAACTTGAACACCTTTCTAGGTTACAGTTTGCTTGCTTTTAACATGAGAGGGGATTTTGTGGTGTCTGTCACTCAATGCTAATAATGTTTATAATTCTCATTTATAATTCTTCATGGGAATGAAAGTTATTTCCCAAATGTGAAAAGTGAAAGCTCGTAACAGCAAGGATTTCATTTAAAGGAAATACTTCTGAGCATGTTGATAAAATATTAAAGAACTAAGCCAAGATGTTCTGCTCATTATAAAAGTGGACGTCACTAGTTCCAGTGGTATATTATTTTCAGTGGATAAAATATATCTCATATGCTGGACTTTTCATGGCTGGACACCGTATCTTCTGGAAGGGCATTTATTTATTTTTTATTGTGGTTATTTTCATTTTACACTAACACACAAGACTGTAACTCCAAGGAGAATTGCAGAGAGAAGGAGAGAAAGCTCCTGATCCACAGAGGGCATCATTAAGTAGGACAGGCCAAGACATCATTTTTGGCTTGTGCTTTGGTACTTGACCACTCCTTTTTCTGTGTGGGGAAGTTTTTTTTGGCACTTATCCTTTTTTTTTTTATTCCCAAGTCTTTTTTCTCCTCTTTAGGGTTTAAAAGAAAATTATTCAATTTCATCTTGTCTGGCCAACTCACAGAGAGCATTTTCCTTGAATAATTGCCTTTGCAGTCAGTTCAATGTGGTGTAGTTCCTTTGGAAAAATCCCTTTAGTGGCTTCCAGTGGGAAAAAGCCCATTCCTCAAAGACAAAGGACTAAAAGAGCCAGTGAGAAAATCTCCCAGATGATTTGTAGTTTCCAAAGGAACAAATAGATACATTCTGTAGTTTTAGAAAGGAAATGGGAAGTTAATGGGTTAGGAATGGGGATTCTTTTCTTGAAATACATAATCTGTGATTTAAATAAAATGTTAATGTGTAAAAAACAAAAAGATCATAATGATGCATCTTGGCTCTCATATTTTTTTCCTTCCTTTTCTTTCTTTTCTATCTGATATGGTTTGGCTATGTCCCTACCCAAATCTCATCTTGAATTGTAGCTCCCATAATTCCCACATGTCCTGGGAGGGTGGGTTTAATTGAATCATGGGGGTGGGTCTTTCCTGTGCTGTTCTCATGATAGTGAATAAGTCTCATGAGATGTGATGGTTTTATAAAGTGTAGTTCCTCTGAACACGCTCTCTTGCCTGCTACCATGTAAGATATTACTTTACTCCTCCTTTGCCTTCAGCCATGATTTTGAGGTCTCCCCAGCCATGTGGAACTGAGTCCATTAAACGTCCTTTTCTTTATAAATTACCCAGTCTCAGGTACGTCTTTATTAGCAGTGTGAGAACAGGCTAATAAACTATTAAGAACTTAGTGGTGTTAAATATAATTCTATTAAATTTATATAAGTATATTTATATAGGACATAAGCTTTGGTGTTAATATATGGAATACTGGTAGGACATTATATAGGATATTATATAGGACTGCTAGACAAGGTTGCCTTTTATATGTTAGGGTTTAAGCATGGAGAGAAGTAATAAAAATGAGGGCTTTATTTTACTTGTTCACTATTTGACATCCAACTTCCAGGATAGCATAAAGATTTAATTTTTATACCCTAAGCTCCATTCTGATTAGTCTGCTTTATTGATTTTGTGTATCCAAGAGGTGAGGAGCAATGCCAAAGATTTGATCACTAATGACTGGCAACATGGCTGACTTGAGGCACAAAGGTATTTTTATATAGTAGCATGTTTTGATATGCATTACCCAATCAGTTGCTTCAGACCTTTACTCCTGTTTGTTTGTGTACACTTAGTCACTGATTTTAAAATGTGATCTTTTTTCAATGTTTGAGAATCATGACTATAAAGTCTTTCTGAGGACTTCAGGAAAATTTTCAATATTCAGACAATTCAGATTAGTTCTGGAGCATTTATTTTATTGCACAGGGTTGATTCTCAAGGGTCCTTAAAGCATGTGAGTTTTGTGCTGGAAGGCAGCATCATTTTTGCCCACAGCTGATATTTGGGTCAGTTTTCAAGCTGCTTTATTTCTTTAGATCCTGATTATTGGAACATTTTAAAAGCACTGTCTAGAAGTAGTCTGGGATCAAACAAAAAGTTAATTTTTAAGTCTCAGTAGAACTACTGTGCTCATCTTATTTAAGTCAATTTAATTCAACAACTATCAGTTGTCATATAATGCATAGGCTTTGCAGGATATGAAAAAGAAAAAGATGTGTAAAATAAAATAATTGTGTATTAGTCAGGACTCCTTTTATTGCAAAGCTCAGAAACATAATCTGACTAGTGTATACCAAAAGATTTCTCAGCAATTAAAGGAAAGGTAAAGTTAATTAATCATGGGCAGGACAGACACACAACTGGATCATCTAAGATTCAAGAACAAGTAGAAGCAATAAATTGATGGGACATTTCATCATTACTTCTTATCTCTGCTTCACTCTGTACCTTAGTCTTATATATTCTTTCAAAAGATTGGTTTAATTCACATGAAGCCGAGCACGAATAGCTCTAAAACATCACAAGTTATTGCTCCTATCACTAGAGTATGGTGATTCACTTTCTTATTTCCTGGTCAAAAATAACGAACAGAACTCCCAGTGTGGATTATGTATACTCTAGGTGTATACAGGGTTGTATATGAAGGTGGTAGTTGATACTGAATCTGCAACTGACCTTAGATCCTTTGCCCCTTTATAAGTTTGTATTTTAATAGCCACAGAAGGGCAGGTAACGCAGACCTGGTCCTGTGTGAAATGTGGGCTGTCGAACTGAGACACATGCTCAGTGAAAGGTATCAGGGCAGGAAAAAAAATGCCTTTGGAAAAGAGAGACGAGAATGAACTGAATTTAAGCCTCCGTGTTGGTGATTGAGTTTGTACTTCCGGCATAGTTTACAAAACTCAGACTTAAAAACTAACCTAAAATTATTCCCTGGGTTTCTAGCATTCTGAATATCTTGACATAAGCAAAAACAAGTATTTTCTTGCTGAATACACAAGCCAGGTATTGCAGGATTCCTACAGATAGAGTCTAGCTAAACATGAACCTATCATCCAAAATTACAAATAGTCTGAGCAAATAAATTATGCAAATCAGAGTCAGGAGAATAAAAGGAAAAGAAAAACAAATAGCAGAAATTAACCTTGTAGATCCTCAGATGTTGAGGATAGGGTATAGAATATAAAATAAACTTGTTTTAAAATTTTTACATAAACAGAAAAGGAATTAAAAATAATAATAGATAATATTTACAAAAATAGGCAGATCTGAAAAAAATTCCAGACAGAACTTTTAGAAACATATATCTTTGATATTAAAAGCTAAATGGGTGGGTTGACAGAATATTGACACAGGTGAAGAGATAATTAGCAAACTGGAAAATATAGCCAAAGAAATTACCCAGATTTCAACACAGGGAGACCAAAAGATGAAAAATAAATAAGGATGATAAAAGACATGGAGAATAATCTAAGAAACTGTATCATTAGTCTAACTGTTATTTTAGAAAGAGAGAAGAGTAAGCATGGGGAAACCCAGTTATTCAGAATTGATGGAAGACATGTCCTCAGATTCAGGAGACTGAAAACATTGCATGGAAACTGATAAACAATGAAGACAAAGAAAAGACTTTAAAAGAAAGGACAGTTGAATAAGTTTTAAAGAAAAAATAAGTAGTATCATATCAAACTTCTTATCAGTAACAATACAGACTGAAGACATTGAAATAATATTGCAAAGTTTTAGAATATTTGATCATAAAAATGTTGAGAGAAAATAAATGTCAAACCTTATTTATATATAAAGCTCAACCACAACTCAAGAGGATTGTCTTCATGAAAGAAGAAAGTAAGTTATCCCAAAGGAAGGTCTGAGACTCAAGCAAGGATGATGAACAAATGGGCAAATACATAGAAATGTATAAATTTAAATTAATAAATTATTTAAAAAGGATCATGTAAGATTCAAGAACAAGTAGAAGCAATAAATTGCCAGAACATTTTGTCATTTATGTGGGAATAAATTGCCAGAACACTGTGTCATTTATGTCTGTATATACACATATATGACTACACATAAATACATAAAACAATTAAATATCTCATAAGAATAATAAAATAAATAGTTAAAAAGCTGAATGGGAATGAGATAAATTGGGAGGGTGTTAATACAAATTTAGATTTTCAAAAGCCCTATATTATTTAAGAAGAGGTTAGAAATACAGTATACATCACACTTTGATTTATATTTATCTTAAGTAGTAAGATTAACTACTAAAGGAATAGAAATAGAGTGCATCTCTTTCAATTCATTAGAGAAAACTTCATAGGAAGGGAGAAAAGAAGAAAGAAAAAAGTATAAATAAAATAAGCAACATAAAATATCGTTCTGTAATTCTAAAAATAAGTTTAATCTGAGAATACCAACAATCTCAATAAATGTAATTAAATAAAATTTAACAATTAAATGCAGAGATTTTTCAGATTAGACAAAAATAGATTTCTGCTATTTATTACTTATAAGTATCACAAATAAAATACAGGATATAGAAATACTGGCTATAAAAAGTGGAATACTAACCAAAAGTTTGATACAGCTGGTGTGGTATTAAACAAAATAGTCACTAAAGCAAAAGCATTGTTGACGTTTTAATTTACCAGAAAGATGTAACAACCAAACTTGTATGCATCTAATAATATTGATTTCACCTAAAGCAAAAAGTAACAGACCTAGAGAAAGATATTGACAAACTCAATATCATAGTGTGAGATTGTAATATGTCTCCCTACCTAAGCAATATAAGAAAGACCAAAAATTAAAAACAATGGAGAATATTTGAATAATAATAAGCTTCCTTAAAGACTGTTTATAGAACTCTGCACCCATCAAGAATATAATTTCTTCTTATATATATATAACAGTTATAAAAATTGACTACATGTTAGGCTATAAATATCCTAATATCAAAGAATAAATATGAATGTATCAGTATTATAGTCTTGACATCATATAGTCTTATATGTTTGAAACAAAAAGTCTAAGTACTTAAAAATTAAAGCAAAGTCTGTAATAAAAACTCGAGAATACTAATAAGTAAATGGTAATGAAATTATTACTAATCAAAACTTGTGGGATATAGTTGAAGTTAGAGAAAAATTCATAGCCTTAAATACTTACATTACAAAATGATAACATAGAAATATTGAAACGCTCAGGGTATATCTTAGAATTTGAAAAAATAAAATGAAAACAAAGCACCAAAAAAGTAGAAAGAAGAAAATAAGCAAGAATTTATGAACTAGAAGAAAGGATAGGCAAAAAAGAATCAACAAAGCAAAACATAGTTTATTTAAAAATTTAATAATACCAATTAAACATGACCTTGGCTAGTTTGTATAGCACAAAAACATTAAGCAATATTTGGAATGAAAAATAGGAAACAGATAAATATATTGGCTATATTATAAAATATACAACTTATAATGTTGAAAATTTGAAAACTTAGATAAAATAGATACTTTTCTAGAACGATAAAATGTGTCATTTCCCAGTGCCTCTGGCAGCCCTCCTCAAGGACCTCTGTTAGGCAAGGCAGAAATCACCACTAAAGAACGTACTCATGTAACTGAATACCACTTGTTCCCCGATAACCTATGGAAATAATTTTTTTAAAAAAGGGAGCCATGCAGCTAAAGACAGAAAGAGAGAGGGAGAGAAACAGAGAGAGTGGGCAGGGGAGAGGGGCTCTCTTTGATAAAAACAAAAGCAAACCAATATTGAAATCTGGCAACTGTTCATTGATTTCCTATTGCTAATGTAGAGTGTATATGTATGTGATATTTTAAGAATATGGTAAAATCTAGCTATAAAGAAACATATTTGTACATATACTGGGGAAATGACAAGCCTAATCACAATGCCTTTAATATAATTTTCTATGACTGAACACGTTATACAGATATTTATTCTGGCAACAACATAATAAAAGGATTCAAATAAAGAAAGATAAAATGTGTCCAAACTGACTCAAGAAGCAATATAAAATCAAAACAACCTTATAATTATTAAATAAAAGGGAATCAATAGTTGACAGTATTATGGGGTTGTCCAGAACTACATTGTTTTCCACAGAGAACCTAGTGAAAGGTGGAGGTGGTGCCATATGTGGTTTCTTAGCTCTATTTTATTTGGGGTAAAAGCTCAGGAGAGACTAGTGAGAAGACTTTACCTCACACGACTATGTGTGAGGTAGGGAAAATACAATTTGAATTCTATATTAAAAGATTAAATTTAGCATACATCCTTGAGAGAAGACTTCCTAATGCAGCTCTGTTGCTTTTCCTGGTAGTTCCCATCAAGACAATAAATACTATAGCATATGTAAGTTTTCTTAAAGATTTCAACACCTTAATGGAATCATGGGCTGGAAAAAGAGAGAAACAAACTTTCCTCATACCATATGTAATTTTTCCTGACTAGGCTGCTGCTGACCCTGATCTTACTGCAAAACATTGTACCTAACCAGAATGGGGAGCAGAACAGAGTCAACTTTTGCGGAAACAGGTAATTTGCAATTCTTATTCTCTGATAGGTTTGTTCATATTTTTTGGCCATTTACTTCTGGATTTATTATTTCTTAATTTATATGATAAATTTTTTCTATCAATGATATTGGAAATATTTTTCCAGTCTACCATTTGTAAACATTTGCCACAATATAAATATATAAATATGTCAAAAGTTTTCTCCTTTGTGGTTTTGAAATTTCTGTTTTAAAAAGTTCTCCTTTAGCCCAAAGAAAAAAGATGATAACACAAACTGATATGAAGATGATCTAGTGGCCAGTGGGTACTTTGACCTACTGCTGGACAAGGTATTTCTAGGCAGGGGATATTTTACTGGACTTGCCAAATTATACCCAATATACTCCTATCTACCCAAACCAAGCTTAACCATGCACTGACCATTGCCATGGACTTAGTATCCACAAAGCTCTTTTGACTTCTTCACTTTAAATTGTATATTCATAAGCAAAAGTTGAAAGAGTTATTCTAAATCTTTAACCTTGCTTTCAGTCATGGTGTATGTAGTAGCTTTTTACATATTTCTTAAATAACCTCTTTAAATTTGCAGACATTTTCTTCCTGGTTTTAAATTTTTTTAACTGCATGTTAATTTTCTTTTTTATATATTCTCCAGATAATCTATAAGACCAATCTATTTGTCACCTTCATGTTTTGAGTACTAAGAACATACAATGGGCAGTAACCCCTGTGGAACAGTTTTCAAGACAGAAACGATAAAGTAGAGTTACATAAAGGTTAGTGCTGTAAAATAAGATCTCTTTTTATTTTGTCTTTATCTTTTTAAAATTTTGTCCTTATCTTTAGAGACTTTGAAATGTGTGAATGTTACTTACTAAAATTCATCCGATCGTATCTGAGCATATAGCTGGGTGACCTCCATATGAAGTCATTTTTAAATGGTTATTGATTAACTAATCTGAAAAGATTAGTTTAATTTAATTAAAAAATGCATTATAGCTACTAAATATGCATATTTGTTAAAAGTATATTTTTGACTATGAAAAAATTCCACTTCAGTATAGTACACACATTTGTCACAATTAGAGATTAATTATTTTTACCCCAAATCAGTCTCTGGCAATTTTCAGATTTGGTGATAGCTCCTTTGAATCTTGAAACTGGACCCAAACAGTTTTTTCTTATCCGGATTTTCTATTTCCTCCTCCCCCTTCTCCTTCTCCTCCTCTTCCTCATCTTCCTCTTCCACCTCCAAAACATTTCTTGTGGACTTTGCTGCTTCTCCTTCACTGAAAGTATGGCACTCGTTTTTTCCTTAGAAATGTAGAAATGTTCCTGGGCAGAAATATGTCCATCTGTTTGTCTTTCTGATTCAAAATGGCAAGCAGAAGCTCTAGAGTTCGGACGCATTTACCTTTACGTAGCTCGCCTGCATTTGTGGAGTCAATCTCATTTCCTCCAAAGGAATTGACCTAAAACTGCAGTGAGTATTCAGCTGGAACGGGAGCACTGGCAAGGAAGCCTCTGCCTCAGGGAGCAGCCTGCTTAGCTTCAAAAGCCAAATGAAGGGTACCTAGGCTGTGACCCAGGATCCCAGGTTTGAATTTGTTAGTTTCCAGAAAGGCGATCCATTGTGATTGATATGATTCTCTGAAAATAAATTTTGACTCATGGAATTTCTTTTATTTTTACATGCAAGTTGAGTTCAGCTTTATGGAATGTAATAGTAGAGCTAATTTAAGTTTTCTGCCACACATCCTTAATTCCACAGGATAGTTTTTCAAATAATATGTGTAGTCCATGTATTGAAACTGTAACCACTTTAGAGATCTTCCTGTTTTATTTTTTTCATTTAAAGTTTGCTTATACTAATTCCTTTCAATAATTTAGGACGATATGATATTTAAGCAAAGGCAAAGAACACAATGCTTAGCATTTTTTCCTAAGTCTGAATGGATAAAGGGGAGCTATGTCAGAAGGAATATTTTAACACTATGTGTCATGTACGTCACATTTTAGTTCAAATTAATAATAGCTTTGCTTATCTGTCAGAACATTTTGTTGGACGTAAACAACATTACATCCTCTGATTATTGGGAACGGTCTAGCTGGGTGTCATGTTTCATTTGGTTTGGTTTTTCAGCAGCATTCACTCAAAAGGCATTATTAAGAAAGTGAAAAGACCACATACAGAATGGGAGAGAATATTTATAGTTCATATATATGATAAAGGACTTGTATCAATATAAGTCCTTTTATAAAATAACTTACAACTTGATAATAAACAAATTGAAAAATGTACAAAAGATTTGAATGGACAGTTCTTCATGGAAGACATACAAATGACCAACATGTACATAAAAATATTTCAACATCATTGTCATTAGAGAAATAAAATTAAACCCACAATGAGAGACCACATCAGACACACTAGGATGACTATAATGAAAAAAGACAGGTAATAACAAACCTTGATGAGGATGTGGAGAAACTGAAACCCTCATACGTTGCTGGTGTGAATGTAAATTCATGCAGCTGCTTTAGAGAACAGTTCAGCAATGCCCCAAAATTAATCATGGAGTTGCCATATGACTAAGCAATTCCAATCCTAGGCATGTGCTCAAGAAAAATGTCCACATAAAAATTATACAACTGTTTACAGCAGTATTATTCACAGTATTCAATAAATGGAAACGACCCAAATGTCCAAATGATGAGCAGATAAATAAAAGTGGTGTATCTGTACAATGAAATATTATTTAGCCATAACAAGGAATGAAATGCTGATATATGCTATGACATGGATGAATTTTTAAAAAATATGCTAAGCAAAAGAAGCCAATAACAAAAGGCCACGTATATATATTAATGCATTTACATAAAAATCCAGAATAAACAAATTCATAGAGACAGATTAGTGGTTTTCAGGGGCTGTAGGGAGTGATTGCTAATTGTTGCATCATTTCTTTCTAGGTAATAAAACTTTCTGGAATTAGATAGTGGTGATGATTGCATAGTTCTGTGAATATATTAAAAACCCCAAATTATCTACTTTTTAAAAAGTGAATTTAAAGGTATGTAGATTATATCTCAATAAAGCTGTTAAAAAGAGCAATAACAAAAGAGAAAGAGGAACAGAGTCCAGACTGGGGCTTTTGGATTGCCAGCGATAGACAGACGTAACTGGCTATTAAGATACATGTCAGTGCCAAGGAATGTGTAATCTCACTGCCTGATGTTTGAGAGCTTCTGTGCATGGACATGTTTACTTCCTGTAAAGGGTGATCATAGACTTTCCCCCATCATCAGCATGGTGACTCACTCTTACACTACCTTCCAGCTCCCTCATCCCAGGCAGCACCTTGGAGCAACTATTTGCCTAGACCCCCGGGAGTGCCAAAATATCTTTGCTTACCCACACAATTTCCTCCTCTACTCTTCTTTCAGTTTAACCTTTCCATCCTAGTGAGAAGGATGGAGGTAAGGCGGGAACTATATGAGTGACTGGCTTGAATGTGCTACTTACTGCCTCTAGTGATCTTTCATCTTTGAAGTTCTCATTTGGTCTTGTAAATGAAAAGGTACTTGAAAAAAAATTACTGAATTCATTGGCTAATTTAATTGGAATTGAAACCCCTTTGCACTTCATTTACAATTCTTTGTGCTTAAAATAAGTGGAAATGGGTGTAGCAAGGAATTAAAGGCTGTGTGAGCAAATCACTCATTGTGTTCATTGTAGTAACAGTGCAAACTTGTGGAGCACTAAATGCCATGACTTGTTCTAATTGCTTTATGCATAACCCAACTAATCCACATCGCATCCTAATGGAATAGGTAGGATTACTATTTCTGTTTTATAGATGAAGATGATTGACACTAGAAGAGATTTGGTGAATTATCTCACCATAACTTGGTTAACTACTTTAACCAAGTACAATTCCTAACCATTGTACATACTTTCCTGTCTGCTACACAGACTGTCAAACATTTAGTGCCTGTGCGTGTATGTTTGTCAGTCATAGTAATAATAATAATTAGTACTATGCAAAAAATACTTATTTTCTTCTTACTACAGTGTGATGGAAAATTTAGAATTTTAATTCAAAAGAAACTTACAGTTTTTTTTTTCTTTCTAAACTTGATAAGCCAGAGATCCAAATCTGATGTCTGTTTCTTTGAACATAAAGTTGAGTGTACTCCCCAGTCTCTTTTACATTGGTTGTGAACTGAATTATATTGAATAGAATCTGGGTTCCACAGTTGATCTATAAAAACCTCTCATGGGCTTCTCTATTCTCTCTTCTCTTCCCATCAATTGGGATAGCAACTGTTAGGATGATCTTAACAGTCATGTGTGAAGATGGTATAGCTGCTGACAACCTGGATTTCGAAAGACTGTAGACAAATTGCTTCACTTTTCTGAACGAACAGGTCTATAACAAGCAAGAAATAAAAGTCTATTGTTTTAAGCTGCTGAAATGTTGGGGTCTATTTTTTTTTTTATTACAGCATCACATCCTAACTTGTATAACAAATTATATTAATTATAATTAGAAAAACTAGTTATTCTTCTGATTTGCATATTATCTAATTATTAAGAATTAAGTGAATGGATGAATAAATAAATAAATGTAGGATTTTGGAGGAATTTAGGTATTTGTTGAGTTCTTAGTATTTGCTAGAATCTTACATGCTGTTGCAAATCCTCACAATCCCTGAAGTAAATTATTGATACAAAGTCTCATAAAAACCTACACTTTCCACTACTTCAGGTATCTCAAGTGATGACAACTTATTTTGTTGCCATTTGAGATACCCTGGAATAGTGGAAAATGTGAGTATGTGTGAGTAAGTAGAGGAGGAAACACACTGAAGTGTACTTGCCTTTGTTAAAGGATAGGTGGGTTGGTGAATTCCTTCTGGTTCTCATATTCCTGAGCAAAGATTGCAAAGACCTTTGGGCCATTTCAGGTTATTGCCTCAGGGTTCATATATTTTATTTCTTTCTCTGTTGATAAAAAGAACGTCACTTTGCCTTCAGATTTGGCCATGTTTTTAAGAATGTGTTAACTCTAGACTTTTATCCCTGGACAATTATCAAATATACTTTTCTGGCTTTGTTTTTGTTTTTGTTTCGGTGTGAGTGTGGCATGTTTGTATGTATAAGAAAATAGTTTTATAAATGAAAGTTTTCCCGAGTATCTAAGTCCTATTGGGTATTACATAAACAATTTATTGATGTGAAAAGTGGAATATATTATGTGCAGCATACATATTAACATAGATTTTTAAAATAAAATATATTATCTTTTTAAGAATTGAGGAAATTCATTTCTGTGCTTAGAATAGCTCTATGTCTTGGAATTGTATGACAGTAATTAATATTAGTCATGATTGCTTTTTTTAAATTAATTTTATTTTTGCCATGGAGTCTTGTTCTGTCACCCAAACTAAAGTGGAATGGCACGACTGAAGCTCATTTCAGCCTCCAACTCCTGAGCTCAATTGATCCTCCCACCTCACCCTCCCCAATAGCTGGGGCTGTGTGACCGTGTACAGCTATTTTTCAAAAAAATTAAGTGTAAAGACAGGGTCTTGCTATGTTTCTCAGGCTGGTCTCAAGCCTTGGGATTACAAATGTGAGCTGCCATGCCCAGCCAATAATTTCCTTCTTAGCAGATGAAAAAAAGAGAAGTGGCTCCTTGAAGACACAGGGTAGAACACGAGTCTGCTCTTAATCAAAACTGAAATAAACGTTGGGATGACGGTGACAAAATCTGGGCTCTCTCCAATTTGGACATAATTTGGAGTTGATTTAAACTTGTCATATGCAAACAGATTTCTTGTTTTAATTTCAAGTTGACAGCTACAGATGCTTTAAACACTGTGCCATAAAAAGAAGAATCTCATTTTTTTCTTTGTTACCCCAAATAAACATAGATATTTATTGGAAATTTGGAACTGAGAAACAGTATTCTTCAAGGCATAATCTAAATCCATTTAGCAAAACATGTGAAATCTCTTACAGCATGTAAAAGTTTTCTTTATGTACAAAGCAATGGAGAGTTTTAAACAACACCTGCATTCATGGCCTGGACTGCTATTCTCTTATTTTTGCCTTGCTGTGGACTTAAAGTTCTCATCCATAAATCATTTTTATGAAATGAATAAACGACTTCTTTCATTGATGCACTACAAACTGACTGCACTGGTTATATTATAGCTAAGAGTAACATATTGATAGAGTTCTGCAAAAAGGAAATGAATGCGGCTTTTTGCCTGAGAGGAAGGGAACTTATTAAAGTGAAAGTCAAATTAGATTTGGTATGATGGCAAAGAGCAAAACTCAGGTTCAGTAAAGTTTAAACCTATTTACATTTTATGAATAGTTATTTTTAAAGGCTCTTAATTAATTTTTGTAGGGAATTTTAACAGTGACTGTTTATTAGTGAATTTGAAGCACATGGCTTAAATATTTACTAGTGGTCATCAAATCTAGAGAAAATGACCTGATGAAAATAGAATTAGAGGTGCTAATTTCTGCCTGATGTTTAATGTGAAAATAATTTTATGTTATAGTAATTAGCACACCATGTTTTTAATGCTTAATAAACACCACTATATCCATTGTATATAGTAAAATAGTGATTGAATCTACAGATAAAGTAAAATGTAGAGTTCATGTAAGCATTAAAAGCCAAGTAATTTAAAGTTCCCTAATACATTTCTGTGCAAAAAAATATGGTTAAGACATTTTTACCATGTAGATACAATGACACCAAAATTAAATAAATAATCAGAATTCATCTGTCTTAAGAACCTAATCATTTTCATAAGGGATCAATTATTTGGTCAAATTGTATGTTTGATGCCATGCCAAACATCTGGATTAATGGTTGAAAATTTAACTGAGGTACTTATACTGAACCGTTTTTCTGGCACATCTGCCTGAACGTGTGTCGATGCTAATGTCTTGTATAATTTTTAAATTTTAAATTATATCATGCCTTCAATGTGAACTAGATTCAATGTAATTCTCAAACCTAAATTATACTGCATTGCCTACTATCCAATAATTTAATATAGAATCTCTGAAATGATGAAGTGATTCCAGAAATTTCAGAAGATCATGCAATCTCTTTTAGTGCACAATTAAAACATTATACACTGCTCATGAGTTCTATATTGTTGAAAACAATACATAACAAAAAAAACAAACTTCTAAAATTGAAGACTTTACCTACATAATACTGTTTGTAAGTTTAACGTTTAAGATAGTATGGTCCTGACTGCAGAGCCACGGAGCATTTATTAATTTTTTTCACTTATGCACAATTTATTTTCTAATAAATATAAAATTATTGAGATCCCATGATCAATGTCAAAATCATTTACAAAACTTCCTTGTACATAAACACTTCTTATTGTACCTCCTAATTCCATCCTGGAGATCCCTAACATTCTCTGATTGTTGACTTTCCACTGTTTGCATATCTTTCTGCTTTCCAAGCCACTCCAGCTGCAGTGAGCAGGCTTCGCTCATAAAGCCTTTTCCTCAGAGATAAGGCCTGCCTTCACGTAATCCTAGCACATCCCTTCATTTCCTCTTGTGCCTGAGTCCTTTTACATGTAGTCTTTCCAGTTTTAAAAGTGCCATAAACATCTTCCCAGCTCATTATAGACCACTATCATACTTTTCTTTTTGCTTATATGCTAGATAGAGAAATCCATTGCTGTGCCACAATGGAATCAAATCATTTTGGAGCATCAGGAAGCGTAGATGCCTTGAAATATCAAACTGGATACCTTCCAAAAACAAATCATAGTTTGATATTATGGTGATCAAACCTCAGAGTGGTATCTGTCAACTATCTCACTATTAACTGAATTTCTAATTAGGAAAATATTGGAAATAGAATAAGAAGTTGGGTATATTCTCAAAGAGCAGAGAAGTTTAGTGAAGAAGGCATAAAGCTGAAGTCTGATCTTGAGAAAGGATTTGGTTGTTTTTTTGAGAAGGTGGTGGGGCAAGTGGCAGTAACCTGTGAAGTTCTCATGCTCTAATCCTAGCCTTCTTTTTAACCCTTTCTCATCTACATTACCTGAATGCACAGTTTTCCCAAGACTTTATGCTTTCATTGACTCCTTCTCTTTCTGCTTTCCTTCTTCCCTGTTCCAGGAAGAGTTGGGTATTTCTTGTTTGTTTGTTTGTTTTTCCCTCAGGGAAACTTTTACATAACTGTGGTTAACAATGTCAGCTTCTGAGGAAACAGTCACTTCCTGAGTAGACTACTTCCTGTTGGATGATTCTGATAAACAGACTTTCAGAAGCAACTCAGAACCCATTCAGTAACTTTTCAGCAGGAAAGCCCTTCATATATTTGAAACTCATTTACGTTTTCTTCTTCCTGTTCACCTATACCAGAAACAAACGCTCTAGTCCTATAATGCAATCCTTACCTAGTCAGCGTCCCCAGGGGATCCTTTTTAGCTAAGACTCTTGTGAATGAATTACTTTTCCAATATACCTTTGAAATGATGGTGCCCAGAACTAGACTCAAAATTTCAAATATAATCCAAATATTATCTATCCACATGTTACTACTAATGCAAAGGTAGGGAAGCATTAGCTTTTCAAGCAGATGCTATAATTTTCTCGAACACTTTAAATCTGGAATTAACTAAAATGTTTAGACCTTTTTTATATGAAAATGCTTTCATGTCAAGTTTTTACTATCAATACACTGCACTTCACATAGTTACTCAAATTGTGTTTTATCAATATTCACAAGGAAAATGTACTTAAAGCTTTGGGTTTTCTTCACGTTTCACCTTTGGGATCTTTAAGGTGAAGAAACAAGGTACAAACAACTAAAATTTTGGCCCGAGCAGCTGAAGAGTTAAAGAAACCTTGCTTGTTAAATTTGGGTGGGGTATTATTTTCACCACCGCCTCCACCACAGGGTGGGGGTATTTTGAATTACTTGTTAACTCTATTGTTTGAATCATCTAACAATAAGTATACATTTAAATGCTGGGTGGAATTTTTTGCCACAGGTGTTTTCTTCACTAAGATTTTCCCTTTAAAAATATTTTTCAAGATAGTTGTTATAAGAACAGAAAGATAGCTTAAAAATCAAAACTCAAGGTGACAATAAAGTGTTTTAGAAGTAGCAGTCACTTTAGATTCTTCATAAACACACTGTTTTAAGAATCGATCAGCTATTCCTATACATAATACTTTTTTACCCTGAATTCCTTTCTTTGCAGAGCTTGGTAAACACATGTCTGTTTAATGATGATTTAACTTGGTATGTTTCCGGTGATCTTTTTTAATATTATTACTGTTTACCTGTGTTCCATCTTGCTCTGTTTAGATTATTTTAAACCAAAGTTAAGGCCCAGGAGATAGCCAGAGAATAGCCCAAAAGGCAGTGACCACATCATTTGAGTCTGCCAAATCTCCTAATAGTACTATCTCATAGGAGATGGTTAATAAATACTCGGGGATTTGAAAACTTTAAAGACCAAGTGGCCTGTTGAATGATTTAAAAGGTATTCTCAAATAAATCACAGTGTTGATCTCTAGAAGCCTTCTCCAAATTCAGGGTTAATTTAGAGATTCAGTAAGGATTTCAATTCTGAGGACTGTTTTTGTCCATTGGGAAAACAAAATTCTCAATAAAGTCTTTCTTCTGTCTATTTGTTTTGAAGAAAAGTCCATTGCACAGGTGGCATAAGCTTCCTGGAAATGAACATGAGGAAAGAGGCAAAGACATGCATAGTGCTCAGCCAGCAGATGCTACTTACTAAAAAATAATACTAAACCAGTCATCAGAAGACATGCAATGCCCCATTTATTATAGTTGGGGACATTTAGGTTCTTACGAGGCAAGTGAACTACCCTTCTTAAGACTTGTTATTTTTTTCTGTAAGCAACAGTCCATTGTGAAAATAAAATAATATTTATGTTGTCTAAAAAGATGCTAGAAGGATTTATGTAGCCATGTAATTTTATAACGTATTTGTACTCTTATTTATTTATTTATTTTTGTTGTTGTTGTTACCATTTTTCTTTATTTTTAGGAAATAACATTTTGTGGAATCTTGGTTAGAATGTCATTTTGATTTTGCCCTAATTTTCTCACTCCACATTGCTTTGCTAAGCCGTGTGCATTTATTCATTCGTTATTTTATTCACTTACTCGTTTGTTCATCTTAAAAAATTTATTGAATACACATTATGTCCTAGACACAAGGCTACCATTAGTGCTGCAATGTAAATTCATTATAACTGCTTGGGCCTCTTTGTTCTATTCATTCTCAATTTCTACAGCAAACTTAAACCCATATCCACAGCTCCTAGCCTCATCATTCATTCCACTCCACAGCCATTTTTCGTAGTTGCTGCTGATGACACCTCCACCTTCCCAACACTCTTTTCTCTAAATCCCACTCCATCAGGTTCTTGATCTTATTCCTTCCTCTACATTTCCACAACCACAGCCTTGGTACATGCACTAGACACTTCCTTCTATGGGTTATCTAATCCAGCAATCTCCAGGCTTTTCTTCATCATGCATCCCTTCTTATAACATTTTCGAACATCCCAGCCAAATATATATATATATTTATAAATCATATTAATATGTAACTTTTAATCCATGTAATCCTCGTACATATTAGAATATTAATTTATGATTTTTGAAACAATGTATATATAAATAGACATCATAGTATTTTTTTATATATATTTAATTGCGTTTTAGATTTTGGGGTATATGTGCAGAACATGCAGGATTCCTACATAGGTACATACATGGCAATGTGGTTTGTTGTCTTCCTCCTCGTACTTTTAAATGATTTGTTATACTTCATACGTAAAAACAATAAATGCATTTTTAAAATTTTTAAGTATAAAATAGATATTCAAATGTATTGTGCACAGTACATGAAACTTACATATCTCTAACCAAGCTTCCTTATTGAAAGAGCCATGTAAACCAGACTCCAGATTTCCAATTTGTTCTTTCTCCTCTGAGACACTGAGAAAGGAAGACTCTGTAGAGGTTGCATTCTTCTTTGCTGCAGTAAGCAATAAACTAAGCTTTGTGTTATGCAGAGATGTGTGTGTATCTATGCATACATATGTAGCATAAAATCTATATAAAGTATATGTAAAATGTCTACCACTGTATATATTACTAGTATATACACTATATATAATAAAACTAAATATAAAGAAACTGCTTTAAATAATGATGGTAGCTAATATTTTGAATTTGTCTTCAAATTTTACTTGAGAGGGAAATCATAAGTTATAGAGTCTTTTAAACTTCATCTTTTTCAGTATGATGGGAAATAAATTGCTCAATGAATTTTTATTTAAATTCAGTGTGATCCTAACTAGTAGTAAATATGATCCATGATATCTTCTTTTAACTTGACAAATGCAATGTTTTTACTTTTTAAAAAACTGTCCAACAATTTGGATCCTTATATTCTGGCCCATAGTTTTTTGTGATTCCAGAGTTATACTCATCATCACCTCTCTGGGTTTACTTTTCCAGGAGTCTGGTAAGACTTATCATTAGGCTCAGATGTAAAGTTTCCCTAAATATAGTAGATAATGCAGATAGCCCTGCAGCAATGAATTTCATGTTGTGTTCTGGGGTGTTTTAGAAATTTTTGAAAATTTAGAAAACAGAAAGTAACCTGATTTTCATATGTTATCTATACTCTGTGGTTATTCACAAAGAAAATTACCCAATATTTTAAAAGAGAGTTTATTTCCTTTGCATTTTTCTCACTTACCTTCACAATCTTTTAAAAATTTAATTAAATTAATTAATTTATTTTTTGAGACAGGGTCTTATTCTCTTGCTCAGGCTGGAGTGCAGTGGTGCAATCACAGTTTACTGCATCCTCAACCTCCCAGGCTTGGGTGATCTCACACCTCAGCCTCCTGAGTATCTGGGACTGCAGGTATGCACCACCATGCCTGGCTAATTTTGTATTTTTTCAGAAATGGAGTTTTGTCATGTTGCCGAGGCTCAAGCTGGTCTCGAACTCCTGGGCTAAACTAATCTGCCCACCTCAGCCTCCCAAAATGTTGGGATTACAGGCATGAATCACCATGCTTGACCAAATATTACTTTTTTAACTGACAAATAATAATTGTATATATTCATGCAGTACATAATGGCATTTGGATATACATATAATGTGTAGTGATAAGATTAGAGTAATTAGCATAAGCATTGTCTCAAACATTTATCATTTGTGTTGGGAACATTCAGTGTCCTCCTTCTAGGTATTTTAAACTACATTTTATTATTAACTATAGTCATCCTACAGTGGCATAGAACGCGAGAACTTTTTTCTGCTATCTAGCTATAATTTTTTATTTTTTGGGGATTCTATCAGTGCAGAATACTGAGTTAGGGGTGTTTATTTCACAAAATTTTCATTGCAGAGAGAGCAAGTAAGGTCTAGAAGAGATATGCTTTTATTTTCTGCTAAATAACAAGCAGTTTTCACTCATTTGAATTTATGACATTGGAACAGCATTGGCAGATCACAAGTTCTTCGGTGATGTCAGTGGAAACAGATTTACATGGTTTTGGTTTGTGCCCCAAAGCTTATGAATACATTCTTTGCCAGTGAGATAACACATGTGAAGCACATGAGCAGGTGAAAGTGTGAGTGCATGGTTGTCTCTTCCTTTGCAACCATGATTTATTCCTTCCTTGATGCAGTTGAACATCTGTTTTATGTTTGAAGATTTTTCAAAATGAATTTATTAATTTTACATGTTACTAAGTAGAACTAATCATCTAAATTTTATAAAATCATTATAAAATGTAGCTCACTGCGAATGTGTCCCCCTTAGGCTATGTCCACCAAAAGTAGTGACAGACCTTTCATTTTCTTCAAAACTCCCAGGAACACTCAGAAAACAAAAGAAGGTTAATAAATATTTGTTGATCTGAAAATTTTGAAAGGTAAGTGGCCATTTTAATGGTTCCAGTGACATTCTCAGAACGGTGTTGGTCTTGAAGAGATATGGACTGGACATGTCCAAATTTGAGAATAATTTAAAGATTATTCTTATCATTATTATATAATCATAATGTTATATATTTTATATAATTATAATTTTATATATTATATAATATATAAATTATATATATATCTCTCATTTGTAAGAGAAAAATGTGCCTTAAGAGAGTACTTCACTTGCATAAGTAATAACCTAAATGTTTATCCATAATAAATGGGGCATTTTATGTCTTCTGATTCTGGCTTAGATTTAGTAAGTACTGCTCTGCTAGATGGTCACTGTGAATATCTATGCTACATTATCTCTTCCTCTGCCATTCCTAGAAAGCTTGTGCCATCTGCAGTGTATTTTTCTTCAAAACAGATAGGCAGGCAGCAGGGAAGATTTTACATTTTACATGGAAGATTTTTTATTCTGATGACAAAACTGAGGGTGTTGTTGAATCTTTACATTATTCTCAAATTTGGACAACATGTCCAGTCCATATCTCTTCAAGACCAACGCCGTTCTGAGAATGTCATTGGAACCATTAAAATGGCCACTTACCTTTCAAAATTTTCAGATCAACAAGTATTTATTAACCTTCTTTTGTTTTCTGAGTGTTCCTGGGAGTTCTGAAGAAAATGAAAGGTCTGTCACTACTTTTGGTGGACATAGCCTAAGGGGGACACATTCTCAATGAGCTACATTTTTGAATAAACACCTCCTATTCAGTACAGGTAGAATTGCCAGCTTACTTGCTTCTGAACAATAGAATCTGTCTAGGAGATGGCACATCACTCCCTTGACTAGATTACACACATGGCAAATGTGAAGGGGTTTTGCATGTGTTTAGTACAATTGATATTGTATGAATCATAAGGTAGATTAACCTTGGTGGATCTGATACAGTCATATGAAAGCCCTTAAAAGATAAACTCAGTCCTTTTGTGAGACTCTCTTTCAATGGTTTTAAAGAAGTAAGTTGTTAACATTATGAGAGAGCCTTTGAGAGGTCATCAATTATCAATGAGAAAAAACCTGAAAAATAAAAATTGCCTGTGGTAGCATGTATTTTATCCTTTTTGGAGGAATTAAGAGTATGGGCATAGCTAGAGGATCATAAAATTTATTATTCAACAAGGACACATTGAAATGAAAGAAGGAAAGGTGAAAAATTAAGTTGGAACAACAGGAGGTTATCAGGACTATTCTTGGCAAACCAGACTTAGTATCAGTATCTCGGTCACTCCTGTTAAAAAGCACCTCCCAGATAATAGGTACAATGCTTTCCTATGTTCATTCGCCGTCTCTAAAGATTGGTTATTTAAAATTAGACTGCTCTACCTTCATTGAAAAGTTTTAACCTATAAAAATGTCATTGGTCATTCTAAATCTATTTAAATTTCAACTGAGAAGACCAGTGTTTCATGCTCTAATTTTAGATGTCTTATAGCTGTGTAGTGTTTCATCTTTTACACACACAGTCTGACTTTATTTCCCTTGCTCCTTTACCAGTTGCTTTAAACAAGTTCTTCTTAGCTCATTGTAACCTCTCTTCTGTTTTCCTTTTTGTTTCTTTCTATTTTAGAGACAGTGTGGTATAGGAATTAAAAGCACAGTGCTGGATTCTGACTGCCTTGGATCAAATCTTGGCTCTACTATTTATGATCATTGACAACTTAATTCATCTTGCTGTGCCTCATGTTTTCACTTGTAGTTATGAATAAAAAGGGAGATTTAAGAAGTATTGGCTTCATGGCTTGTAGAAAGATAGTGTTGGGCACATAGTTAAGCAGTCAACAAATACTAATTCTCATTATTAGTTCCCTTTTAATGAAGGTTCCAAGCAGGCCAATTCACTTATGTTTTGTAGTGTAACATAACTTTTTTTATACCTAAGAAAATAAAATTAATGCTTTCTAAAAATTAACTCGCTGGCTTAAAAAGAAACCTGCTTGGTATCTTCTGACAAATGTTTCTCTTTAGGCTTTGTTTGGCTCAAAGAATAATGTGGTAATATGCTATTAATAATGATATCACTAAAGAAACATTGGTCATCATTCAGAATAAGTTTGATAAAATAATTTAAATGTGAGAATATCATGCATTGAATAACTTCAGCTATAAACTGATATTCTGTTTTCTTTACATAAGGTAACTATCTGCTGATTTTATCAGTCATTGAATAGAAGCATTAGTTAAGTAGATACAGATTAAAAAGTCCCCAAGTCCTTAACCAGTTCTCAAGGACATGATTTTAAAACAAAAAACTATGGCAATGGAAAAATGTCTGCAAATTAAAGCCAAAACATACTTCCGTGACTTTGGTCTTTAGAGACTAAGATTCCAGCAGGATTAACTGAGTGAAGTTCTAAGCATATCTGATAGTTCTGAATCAAGTTCAAGTATTCACATTTACAATCAGTGCCCTAGAATTAGATATGGTTAATCTGACAATCATGTTCAATGGTAAAATCATTTCCATGAGAACCACAGCACTGCTGAGTATGGCAGATCGCCTTTGGAAGGTGGATACATTTCCCATGAAATACACTTTAGATGACTCTATAGTAAAAATTTAATAAGCCTGGCTAGAGAATGTTCACTATGATTCATTTTGCTAATTTGGTACATTTGCTCAAATTTCCATTAAACTAAACAAAGATCCAGTTACTCAGTTACCAAAATATTCAGTTTTATGTTTCCAGAAAAAAAAATGCAAGGGAAAAATGAAGGTGATTCTTGAGATGTGAGTCAAACATCTCTCAATATTTTGGAAAGGTGAGTCATCTCTTGGATATATTGTTTTTGGTTACATCATTTAATATAGAAAAAAACCAATGATGACATAAAACAGAAGCAAAGTAATCTTCAAAGGAGAACGTTAAGTAATTTTTTCTTTCTTTCTTGCATTTGTTGGTGAACTTGGATAAGCCCAAATATGAAGATATTACATATCAAAATAAGTTGAGAAATGACTCTTGGATTCAAGCTTCGTATCTACAGAACAAAGTGAGCTAAAGAACCGAATAATTTTCCAAAGAATCTACAAAATGTGAATAAATAGAAAATTCAGATCCTAGCCCTCCTTCTGAGATGGGCAAATGATTCTTCTCTTCTTTATTTATTTGAATAGCATAGACATAAATTTCATAGATATTATTTATAATTAATTCTCAAATTAAATATTATTTAATTTTAATTTTCAATATTTTTCTCAGTTGCTTTGTATAAGATTTAAAGGTTTTTTCAAGTTTCTTTTGGGTAGCTCTACACAGTATTCTCCACAGGCACTTCAAATTTTACATGTCAATTTAATTTGTTATTTCCTGTCTGGTCAAACTTAATTTGCCTTCTAGGTTCTAAACTATAGTCAACAATATCATCATTCACTCAGTAGATAAAGACTATTAAAAATTCTAGAGGGAAGAAACCTATTTAGCTTCAATTAAACCATTGTTTTCCAATCACAGGTTTTTTTCCTTTTTCAGAAAATACTTATTAAGACTTTACCAGTATAAAAATTAAAACTGTTACAAATAACTGTAAGATTCTCCACAGTCTGACTTCTGTTATTTCACTAATTCATTTCCTACATCTCTCTGTCCTCACTCGCACCTCTCCAGTCCCACTGGACTCTGCCAGGGACTGCTTTGAATTTATTCTAAGACTGCATTTTTAACCTGTTGATAGATGACCCTCAGACAATAATTTGAAGGGAAGGCAGCTTCATGTTTACTTTAAAAATGTGAGGCAAGCAAAACTTCCAGAGGAATAGGTAGCCTTAGTAAAACAGTTATAATCCCTTTCAAATTTTTTTCCCTATAACCCGCAACTCACTGATTCTACAAATGATGATTATTTCTTAAAGTGGTCTCAAAGAGTTTCTCTTTGTTATTTTGCAGATGCCATTAGTGTGTACATTTCATTATTTTTTAGCTAAAGTGAATGTAAATATTTGAAAAGAATAATGAATGGAAGAGTTATCAAACTTTTCTAACTGAAATCTAAGCATTTCAATTTAGATTTTCTAATGAAGTCAATTTACTACAGCATATGCAGCAGTGATAGCAAAATGACATCTGCATCCAGATTGCTACACCCAAATTTTTGTTCTGTTGCTTTACTCATTTTATGATTTTGGTCAAGTTATATTTGAGGTACAGTGTCCTTATAATATAAACTGTGATTAATAATTGACCTTTTCTGCTAGGAACATCGGATTAATGAAGGTAGACCAGGTCAATATTCTAAAACTTTAGTGCATGTGAGAAGAACCTGAAGGTGTTAAAACAGGTGTCTGACATTTTACTTCCCACCAACAGTGTAAAAGCGTTCCTATTTTTATACAGCCTTGTCAGTATCTATTGTTTCTTGATTTTTTAATAATCAGCATTCTAACTGGCCTGAGATGGGATTTCATTGTGTATTTCTCTAATGACCAGTGATGCTGAGCTTTTGTCATGTTTCTTGGCCACCTAAATGTCTTCTTTTGAGAAGTGTCTGTTCATATTTTTGATAGGGCCATTTGTTTCTTGTAAATTTGTTAAAGTTCCTTGAAGATTCTGGATATTAGACCTTTGTCAGATGGATAGATTGCAGATATTTTCTCCCATTCTGTAGGTTGTCTGTTCACTCTGACAATAGTTTCATTTGCTGTGCAGAAGCTCTTTAGTTTAATTAAATCCCATTTGTCAATTTTGCCTTTTGTTGCATTTGCTTTTGGCATTTTTGTCATGAAGCCTTTTCCCATGCCTACATCCTGAATGGTATTGCTTAGGTTTTCTTCTAGGGTTTTCATGGTTTGGGTTTTACATTTATGTATTTTAATTGATCTTGAGTTAATTTTTGTATAAGGTGTAAGGCAGGGGTCCAGTTTCAGTTTTCTGCATATGGCTAGCCAGTTTCTCCAGAACCACGTATTCAATAGGAAATGTTTTTCCCATTGCTTGTTTTTTTCAGGTTTGTCCAAGATCAGATGGTTGTAGATGTGTGGTGTTATTTCTGAGATCTCTGTTCTGTACCATTGGTCTTTCTGTCTGTTTTGGTATCAGTACCATGCTGTTTTGGTTACTGTAGTCTTGTAGTATAGTTTAAAGTCATGTAGTGTGATGCCTCCAGCTTTGTTATTTTTGCTTAAGACTGTTTTGGCTATATGAGCTCTTCTTTGGTTCCATATGAAATTTAAAGTAGTTTTTTTTCTAATTATGTGAAGAATGTCAACAGTAGTTTGATGAGAATAACATTGAATGTATAAATTACTTGGGCAGTATTGCCATTTTCATGATATTGATTTTTCCTATCTTTGGGGAGGGAAGGTTTTTCCATGTTTGTATCTTCTGTTATTTACTTGAGCAGTGGTTCTCCTTGAAGAGGTCCTTCACTTCCCTTGTTAGCTATATTCCTAGGTATTTTATTCTCTTTGTAGTGATTGTGAATAGGAGTTCATTTATGATTTGGCTCTCTGCTTGTCTATTGGTGGAAATGAGTGCTTGTGATTTTTGCCCATTGGCTCTGTGTACTGAGACTTTGCTGAGCTTATCAGCTTATCAGCTTAAGGAGTTTTTGGGCTGAGATGATGGGGTTTTCTGAATATAGAATCATCTCATTTTCAAACAGAGACAATTTCACTTCCTTTCTTTCTATTTGAATACCCTGTATTTATTTATCTTGCCTGATTGCTTTGGCAAAAACTTCCAATACTATGTTGAATAGGAGTGGTAAGAAAGGGCATCCTTGTCTTGTACAAGTTTTTAAAGGGAATGTGTCCAGCTTTTACTGATTCAGTATGATATTGCCTGTGGATTCATCATAAAAAAACTTATTATTTTCAGGTATGTTCCCTCAATACTTAGTTTATTGAGTTTTTAACATGGTGTTGAGTTTTATCAAAGACCTTTTCTGCTTCTATTGAGACAATCATGTGGTTTTCATCATTGGTTCTGTTTATATGATGGATTATGTTTATTAATTTCTGTATCTTGAACCAGCCTTGCATCCCCAGGATGCAGCCTGCTCGATTGTGGTGAATCAGTTTTTCGATGTTCTGCTGGATTTGGTTTGCCAGTATTTTATTGAAGATTTCTGCATAGATGTTCATCAAGAATACTGGCATAAGTTTTTCTTTTTTTGTTGTGTCTCTGCCAGGTTTTGGTATCAGGATGATGCTGTCCTCACAAAATGATTTAGAAAGAAGTCCCTCCTTTTCAATTGCTTGGAATAATTTCAGAAGGAATGGTACCATCTCCTCTTTGTGCCTCTGGTAGAATTCAACTGTGAATCCATCTGGTCCCTGGCTTTTTTACATTGGTAGGCTATAAATTACTGCCTCAATTTCAGAACTTGTTATTGGTCTATTCAGGGATTTGATTTTTTTCCTGTTTTAGTCTTCGGAAGGTGTATGTGTCCAGAATTTATCCATTTTCTTCTAGATTTTCTAGTTTATTTGTACAGAGGTATTTGTAACGTTCTCTGATGGTAATTTGTATTTCTGTGGGGTCAGTGGAATAGTGTAGTGATTTCTCAAGGATCTAGAACCAGAAATATCATTTGACCTGGCAATCCCATTACTGGGTATCAACCCAAAGGAATATAAATTATTCTACTATGAAGACAAAGGTACATGTATGTTTATCTGTAGCACTATTTACAATAACAAAGACATGGAATCAACTCAAATGCTCATCAATGATAGACTGGATAAAGAAAATGTGGTACATTTACACCATGGAATACTATGCAGCCATTGAAAAAAATGAGATCATATCCCTTCCAGGGACATGGATGAAGCTGAAAGCCATCATCCTCACCATACTAACTCAGGAACAGAAAACCAAACACTACATGTTCTTACTCATAAATGGGAGTTGAACAATGAGACACATGGACACAGAGAAGTGAACAATGAATACTGGGGCCTGTTGGGGGTTGGGGACATGAGGAGGGAACCTAGATGACAGGTTAATAGGTGCAGCAAACCATCATGGCACATGTATACCTATGTAACAAATATGCACATTCTGCACATGTATCCTGGGACTTAAAGTAAGATAAAAATTAAAAAATAAAAATAAAAAACACAGGTGTCTGATAGATGGAATTGCATTAAACTCAAAAGTTTTTGCATATCAGAGGAAATGAATGAAGTGATTCACATATTGGGAGAACGTATTTGCAAATCATATGTTGAAAAAGTGGCTAATATACAAAATATACAAGAAACCCAAACAAAGCAAAAAAAAAAAAAGTAGCAAAAAAACCAAATAAGACAAAACAACCCCCAAATAATGCAATTGAAAATGGGGAAAAAAACTTGAATAGATGTTCTTCAGAAAAATACACACAATGGCCAACAGATATATGAAAAGGTGCTCAACATTTCTAATCATCAGATAAATGCAAATTAAAAGCACAATGAGATAACACATCATACTTGTTAGATTAGCTATTATCAAAAAGAAGAGAGAAATCAAGTGTTGGTAAGAAAGTGGAGAAATAGGAACCATTGTGCACTGTTGGCAGATTTGTGAATTAACATCACCATTTTGGAAAATGATGTGGAGCTTCCTCAAAACCTAAAAATGGAATTAACATATAATCCAGCAATCTCCCTTCTGAGAACATATCCAAAGAAAATAAAACCAATATATTAAAGAGTTGACTGTGTTTCTATGTTCATTCTAACACTGTTCACAATAGCCAAATGAAAATAACCGAAGTGCCCATTAACAGATGACTCAATTAAAAAATGTGATGTATATAGACACACTAGAATATGACTCAAACTTTAAAAATCAGGAGATCCTGTCATTCAGGAAGATGTAGGTGAAACGAAAGGATATTATGCTAAGTGAAATAAGCCAGGCACAAAGAGACAAATACTATATGATTTTACTTATGTGTGAAATTTTAAAAAGTCAAACTCATAGAAGTAGAAAGCAAAATGGTAGTTACCTGGAGCTTGGGAAACAGGTGGATGGGGAAAAGAGGAGATATTGATCAAAGGACAGAAAGGTTCAGTTAGATACAAGAAATAAGTTCTGGTGATTTATTGCAAAGTATGGTGACTATAATTAATAATAATGTATATTTCAAAATAGGTAAAACAACTTATTTTATTTTTTTTTTATGTAAGATAGGTTTTACTATGTATTTATTTTTTAACTTTTATTTTAGGTTCAGGGGTACATATGAAGGTTTGTTACATAGGCAAACTCAGGTTATAGGTGTTTGTTACACAGATTATTTTATCATTCAGGAATTAAGCCCAATACCCAATAGTTACCTTTTCTCCTTCCCTCCCTCCTACCTTCCATCTTCATGTAGACCCCAATGTGTGTTGTTCCCTTCTTGGTGTTCATAAGTTATCATCATTTAGCTCCTGTTTATAGGTAAGAACATATGGTATTTGGTTTTCTGTTCCTGCATTAGTTTGCTGAGGATAATAACCTCCAACTCCATCTATGTTCCTGTGAAAGAAATGATCTTACTCTTTTTTATGGCAATATAATATTCCATGATGTATATGTACCACATTTTCTTTATCTAATCTATCATCAGTGTGCATTTAGGTTGATTCCAAGTTTTTGCTATTGTGAATAGCGCTTCAGTGAGCATTTGCATGCATGGTCTTTACACAGAATGTTTTACATTCCTCTGGTTATAGAACCAATAACAGGATTGCTGGGTCACATGGTACTTCTGCTTTTGGCTCTTTGGGGAATTGCCATGCTGCTTTCCACAATGGTTGAACTAATTTACATTCCCACCAAGAGTGTTTAAAAGTTCCCTTTCTCTGCAACATCACCAGCATCTGTTATTTTTTGACATTTTAATAATCACCATTCTGATTCATGTGAGATGGCATCTCATTGTGGTTCTGATTTGCATTTCTCTAATGAACAGTGATATTAAGTGAACAGCGATTTTTTTCATATGTTTGTTGGTCACATTTATGTCTTCTTTTAAAAAGCGTTCATTTGCCTGTAATCCCAGCACTTTGGGAGGCTGAGGAGGGTGGATCACGAGGTCAAGAGATTGAGACCATCCTGGTCAACATGGTGAAACCCCGTCTCTACTAAAAATACAAAAAATTAGCTGGGCATGGTGGTGCGTGCCTGTAATCCCAGCTACCCAGGAGGCTGAGGCAGGAGAATTGCCTGAACTCAGGAGGCGGAGGTTGCGGTGAGCCGAGATCGCGCCATTGCACTCCAGCCTGTGTAACAAGAGCAAAAATCCGTCTCAAAAAAAAAAAAAAAAAAGTGTTCATTCATGGCCTCTGCCCACTTTTCTATGGGGTTAAAAGTTGTTAAGTTTAATTAGATCCAACTTGTCAATTTTTGCTTTTGTTGTGATTGATTTTTATGTCTTTGTCATGAAATCTTTGTCCATTCCTACGTTCAGCATGGTATTGCCTAGGTTGTCTTCCAGGGTTTTTATCGTTGTTGGTTTTATATTTAAGTCTTTAATCCATCTTGAGCTGATTTTTTAATATGGTATAAGGAAGAAGCTTCAATCTTCTTAAACAGAGGATTTTAAATGTTTTCATCACAAATAAATGATAAATATTTGAAATGATAAATATGCTAATTATTCCTGATTTGATCACTTTACAATGTTTACATGTATCAGACATTGCACTATATCCCATAAATTTACACAAATATTATTTGTCATTTAAAAATCAAGTAAAACTTTGAAAAATCAGGTGTCTGAGCCCCATCCCCAGTCTTTCTGATTCAGTACTTCTATGGTGAAATCCAAGAACTGGCCTTTCTAGTAAGTTTCCCAGTGATGCCAGTGCCACTGGTTCAGGACCACATTTTGAGAATCCCTGGGCTAGAATATTCTACAGTAATAAGTAATCCCACATTTTAGTGGTTTATAACAATAGAAGCTTATTGCTCAGTGTATGCAGCATGAACATTTCAGTCTGCTGAGGGACTCTGCACATCATGGCCACTCAAGGGCCCAGGTTTGTGGGGCTCTACTGCCACATGTGCATCCATGGTATCGGGAAGAGAAAGAGAACATGGTGAATTATGAGCTGACTCTTGGCATTTCTGTTTGGAACAAGTAGAAAGTAAAGTAGTAACGTTTTAATGTATAATTTCTGTAAGTAGCACTGACTAGAGTTAGGCAACTTATCAAGGGGGTGATGCTACTTCTGAGGCTTGCTTGGATATGCATGGGGAGGAGAGTCAGAATGACAGGGATAAAGAGTGCTGTCATCTTTGCATTGACATTGCAAAGTGATGCTCCTTTTCTTTTTTTCTGTCATCTTGCACTAACTTTTGTTATTTTAGCCTTATGTCTTTACACAAATCCTGTTTCTGAGACTCTTTCTAGCCTTGACTTCTGACTTCCATTTCTTCAATCTTCCCTGTTCTGTGTCAATGTAACAGCTAAGAATTATTGATTAGGTCATTATTTTATGTGTTTTAAATATAGTCTTTCTTTTAATCTAAGTCTCTTTTCTCTATGTCACAGATAAGGAAACTGAGGTCCAGAGTCCCTTTGGCTTTAATCTGATAGTTGTCCTCCATCTACTTCCTTGAACTTGGTGCTTTGGACTTTCCCTTCCTTTAAGTACCCCCTTCAGTTGGTTCATGGACTTCATTTGCAGAGACTGGAGCTCACACTGGGCACTTCTCTGCCATTCTTGGCTCCTGGAGAAGAGGTTAAAACTTAAATGGTAAAAAACCTCCTCACATGTTCATCTCAAGGGTATTGGAGAGCCACAACATATTACAGGCACTTTCACATGAGTACTTTAAATTCTACAAAAACATATAGCAAAAAAAGGAATTATTTTTTCTCATTTCATCTGTGTGAAGCCATTATTTTTTTTGGTGAAGTTTTTATGCTCAATAAATTATAGCAATGGCATGGGTCAGTTCTTCCTGAATCCCTACCACTTAGAAGACAGGTTTTGGAGTCAGGTAAACCTAGGGTCAAGTCCCTGTTATATTATTCTGCTAGCTGTGGGACTTTGACGAGGACATTTGATTTCTCTTATTGTAAAATGAGAACAACCTCAAAGAAACCTATTTTTTAGGTAAAGCATCACTTTTCTGTATGGCAGGGGCCTGCAGGAAAATTGAACAGGAGGTGGTTGGACCAATAAAAGCTTATGCAACTGTAATTAATTAATGAGATATGCGGGCCTGTTCTTTACAATCTTTTCAGCTTATTTGTGCTGCCAAAAGATGAATTCTCAGTCTCTAGAGGATGGGATTAGCAATATGAAGAATTTGAAGTGATCTTTCTCTTCTAGAATGACTGTTTGTTTTTCATCTCTGTTCAGATAGTCAAGTTGATTTATTTCATAGTTCTAGCTTTGCTTTTATGTTATCTCATATTACTTCATCATAATTGTGATTATTTGTTTTTCAATTTAAAAACATATATCCTGCATTATATGTGCCTTAATATTCTGTTAAGCATTATTATGGATAAAAGAAAATTAAAAGGCATGATTCCTGCTGATAGGAATGTTTTCTGTTGATTGAGACAAAGTTAATACTTCAGTAACAACTCTAGGAAAATTCCAGATTATATATTATACACTATCATATTGTGGGAATAGGTGAACATCTATAGTATATGGCCTGGACTTTGCTGTCCACTAAATTTTGGGAAAAATTATTACATGGATAGTCTCCAAGGGGTGTTGTATTATCTGGTAGATGGTATCTTGGAGGATGTTTATACAAAATACAGAAGGGGTGAATTTCTGTCATGTCAACCCTCAGACATATGCCAGGTGGGTCTTAGCAGAAAACTGGATTAAGACAGAGGGGAGAGACTAATACTCCAGAAGCTAAAACTGTCAGTGTTAAACAAGTTTTTCAAAATACATTGTTTTTTCCAATCATTCTCCACCATGCTATCAGAGTAACCTTTTAAAAATGCAGATCTGATCATGTCAATCAACTGCTTTACTTTTTCATTGGCTTCCATTATATTTTTCTAGGAGAAAGGCCCAAATCTTTAACACTGCTTAAAGTCTGCTGCAGGCTGGCTTCCCCCTACCTCTGTGCCTTTTCGTTTATGCTAATGATACTCTTTTTTTTTTATTATTATTATACTGTAAGTTCTAGGATACATGTGCAGATTGTGCAGGATTGTTACATAGGTATACATGTGCCATGGTGGTTTGCTGTGTTCATTCCCACCATCAGCTACATTAGGTATTTCTACTTATGCTATCCCTCCCTAATTACCCCACCTCCTGCTACCCTTCCCCTAGCCCCTCACCTCCCAACAGGCCCAGTGTGTGATGTTCCCCTCCCTGTGTCCATGTGTTCTCATTGTTCAACACCCACTTATGAGTGAGAATATTTGGTGTTTGGTTTTCTGTTCTTGTGTCAGTTTGCTGAACCCAAATGACACCCTTTAAACAGAAGCCACAATGGTCTGCTGTCAGCACTTCCATACTTTGCTCACCTTAACATGTAGCCTTGGCACCAATGGTTCCTTGTGCTGAAATGCTTTTCCCTGTACCTTCTACTGTCTGGATAGTTCTCTATTTATGTTCAGATCTCAATTAACAATTCCAGGTTGTGCTGTGAAGCTTTGGAGAAATTATTTAAACTGTTTTTCAAACCTTTAAGTTCAGGGGTACATGTGCAGGTTTGTTATATACACTTCAGTTTCAGTTTCCTCATCAATAAAATAGGGATCATACCACCACCTATGTCATAGATTGATTGTTGGGATTAAGGAAGACTATATATATAATTCTCATCACAGTGTTTGTATCTATAAATTAAATAAATGTTATTATTATCATTACTACTATTCCCATGATTCCTAAGTGAAACCTTTTCTACTATCCAGGATAAAGTCAGTCCTTCATGTTATGGATTTGCATGGCACTGTATTTTTTTTTCCCCAAAAAAATGTACTGTGATTTATAATTATATAGTTTTGGTCTGTTTTATTGTTGGTCTCTTTCGCTAGTCCTTAGACTCAAGGAAGGCAGCACGTTGGCTCGTTGCTTTATCCCCATTGCCTGTGACAATTTCTTCTACATGTTCACACCTGAAAAAATAATTGTGTGATGTGATGTGAATGAATGAAGTATGTCCAACTAGTAATTAGTTTGTCAGAGGGGACCTGTTCATTTTCTAAAAACCATGTTTTTATTATCAGAAACTCCAAAGTAAGCTTAGAATGTCAAGGTTTTTGTTTTTCATTCATTATCTGCCACATTTTAAGATAACTCTTAGTTTCCCTCTGAATCAGAAACAAAAATGCACCCATGCCTATTTCAGGGCTTGGATTTAGGGATTTTACAGTTGCTGATCTGCTCCTTCAGTATTATCTTATGTGAATTCAGATCTACGAGTACTTTATAAATAGAGGAATTTATGGACTTTTGATTCAGTCCATGTGAGCAGGAGAAAAGATAATTAAATAGATGCCAAATTTCTGAGCGTGAAGCTAATGTATGTGAGAATCAGGAACAATCTGTAGTGACAGGTAAGTCAGCATGGATAGATCATACAGACAAAATGCTCATCGGGAACAAAAATTGCAGTTCTTGTTGTTGGTCAGAAAGTCTGGTCCAAGTAAATTATGGGTGTAGAAAAAAATTCATAACAGAATGAGCACATAAATAAGAAGTGAACAGAAAGAAAAAATTAGTCAACATTCCTCTCAATTCTTATCAATTACAATTCCATGTTTACATTCCTAAGATGTGCCTAAGTGAAGGTCTGAGAGTTAGAGAGAGATTTTTTGGTTGTTATGTTTTCAAAAACTTCAGTCCAGTAATGGTAGTGCAGGGCTTATCCTTATGGATGGGTAATGTTTCAAGAGCTTGCCCTCAAACAATTTTTTATCTACTTGATGGTTACTTTAAGTTTCTTTTTTTTCAAATTTTCATTTTTTAAACTCCCTCATTGAAAAAAAGATATGCTCAATGTCTCTATGAGATCAAGCACTTTGTTGGGTATGAAGACTACAGCAAATAATAATGCCCCTTAGAAACCTCTATTCTAACTAGGAGGCTCCTGAGCAGACAAAAACATGTAGTGTGGTATAATACAAAGGCCCTCAGAGGAGGGGTCCCTAACCCAGACTCAGGATAGTAACAGACCTTTTGCAGAGGGTGTCATGCTCGAGTTAATTCAGAAATACCAGTGGGAGTGTCAGATGAAAGATGTGTACAGAGAAGGTATATAAGTTGCTCTAGCAGAAGAGAACCGCAAATTCTATTGTAACATTAGAGATGAGAGAGAGAGCTCGTATATTATGGACATTTCACATGGGTCTTGAGGTAGGCAGAGGAAAAACTGAGGGTACATAATAAAGACTTTGTATGTCTTAGAAAGATTTTTATTTTAAAGACTACTGGAAACCATTGGGGGTTTCAAGTAGGAAATCTCTGTGTTATTTTACACTTTATATGTGACCTGGCCAGCTACCAATTATTCTCTTTTGCTATAGGGTCTCTCTGCTTAACCCAGCGGGCGTGTTGGTATTTATAGAATGCTGTCTCTATGGCCATGTCTGATTAGCTATTCTATCAGATTGAGGCAATCAGATGCTTTCTCTTTTGAATTTGATCTGAGGACCACCAAAATGTAGAAATTAAAATATTTTCTTGAGAGTTGTAGAATTATATATTCTGTCAAGTAGGTTTGAAAGTAGAGAAGGAAAAACGAAGCAGTTATCAAGAGAAAAGCAGAGGCCTAAAACAAAGTTGGATTATTTCTTTGAAATTATGATTGTTATCTAATGGTTACAGTCATAGTTCCTATCAAGGCCTAAGTGATTTCTTAGCCTTGGGTCCTGTAGACAACAAACATTCTGGTCGTAGTTTGGGTTTCTCAAATGCAGACCTTCAGATATGGATTCATAAGAAAAAGATTTAAGAAATGTTCACAGGAAAATAAAGAAGCAGAGTAAGTAGGACCAGGAAGGGAAGGGTGCTGCAGTAACAAGACAAACCCAGAGAAGAGCAATTCTGGTTCAATACCTCAGGAATTCCAGAGGCAGTGTAGGTCACGCCCTTGAGGTTTTTACAATCAGGAATGCAAGGAGCCAGGATATTGCTACCTCTGTACTTGTCAGTCACTGATTAAGAACTGCCCCTCAGAGATCCCAAATTCCAAGGGAACCCGGCCTCTCTGTGCCAATAGCTGAGAGAAGCTTTTGAACATTGATTTACGTACTGGCTGTTGAGGGTTGGGGCATGCCAGGATCCATGTGCTGGACCACAGTGTATGTATCCAAGGGGTTGTGGCAGAGCACAGAGACTATCCTCAAGACTCCTTTAAGTGAAGTCCCCATTTAAATTTGTTTTCAGCTACCTGAAGTTTGTTTTACGTAACCTTTACCCAAAAATGTTTAAAATAACAGCATGATGTTATTAAATTATATTTTAAAATAAGCACTCTGGTTGCAGTACGGAGAGTGGATGGAAGGGATATTAAGTTAGGAAGACCAGTTAGAAAGCTATTAAAATAATTCATTGACTAATCATTTTATTTTATCTAGTTAGCAACAAAGGTTTATTAAGCATCTATTGTATACACATGAATGGGGATAAAGCAATGTCCAAGGCTAAAAGGGTACTAACAACTCTCGGATATTTTATCTAATAAGGGAAATGTTGATAAAAATTATAATTGAATATTTATTTTCTTAGGCAGTGCAGGTTGCTATAAAATTGCTATAGACTGGGTGGCTTATAAAAAACAGAAATTTATAAGAAGCAGAAGTTGGCAGTCTGCAGCCCAGAAGATGGCCCTCAGCAGAACCTGAGCATAGTAAATATATCAGCCAGGAATGATGGTGCACCCCTGCAGTCCCAGCTACTTAGGGACTTAGGAACAAGAATCACTTGAACCCAAGGGGCAGAGCTTGTACTCCAGCCTGGTTCACACTTGGGTCACACTATTGTACTCCAGCCTGGGTGATGGAGCGAGACTCTGTTTCAAAAAGAAAAAAAAATTGTGCCTTCAACTATTTCCCTAAAACACACAATTTTCATAACCTCAATCACAGAGAATCAGTCTACCACCTCTACCTTCTTAACTCTTACTTAGAAATACTATGTTTCTTAGAAATCCTACCAGTAATTTGAAATAGGGGTGCCTGTACTGTCAGGCTCTGATGAAATTTCAAAATAAGGGTACCTGTATGGTCAGGTCCTGCTGAGGGCCCTCTTCTGGGCTGGAGACTGCTGACTTCTCCTTGTATCCTGACATGGCAGAGAACAGAGAAGCAAGCTCTCTCTAGACTGTTTGAAGGGCTCTAATCTCATTCCTGAGGCTTCCACCTTCATGACCTCATCTAATCCTAATTACCTCCCAAGGGCCCCACCTCCTAATACTATTACACTGGGAGATAAGAGTTTCAACATATGAATTTTAGTGGGGCACAAACATTCAGCCACACTGAAGGTCAAGGTTTAAATATTACTTAATCCTTGAGCTTCATTCCTTTCATTCCCACCTGCAGTCAGGTAGGCTTTCTAAGAAAGGTAGGATTTCTAAGAAAAAGTTAAAAGGGTAAATGAACAAAAGGTTAAATGATAAGCTGTTAATAAAGCTAAATAAAATGAACTAGAGTAAATAGAATTGGAACTTTAGCATATGAGAGAACAAATGATCTGTAGTAGGAATGAACAAGGGCTGTTATCTGAACTGAAATGTCCAAAGCTGTTTGCAAATTCCTTTTATGCCTGAAGTAATGAAGAGGATTTCTTCTTGAGAAAGATATTTTCTAGGCTTAAATTAGGTGAACGAAACCCTTAACAAACATCTGAGGTCATAGAAGTTGCATGTTAAATACATGCAGGCCTTTGGGCAGACAGCCTGGAAAAAAAGGAGAAAACACAAGGGTGCTCGTGGTATTCCCCAGTGCCATTGCCCTGGAGGCCATCTGGAGGAGCATAACATGAGCACAGCTGGACTCCAGCACCAGCTTTGAGACTCTACATGGTTTACTTGCCACTATGGGACTGGTACCCAGGCCTTATTCCCCAGCAAACTTAAATCCCTTTTGGGACAAGATTAGAAGGTAAATTTAATAAACAAAATGCATCTGCACATACTACCCTGAGGTTCTATGGAAAGCTTCAGTGGCAGTGTCAAACAGCATCTAAGTGTGATGTACATAAACTTTGTTTTATTTGGTTTTAAATTAAGACTATTTTTCAGAGCAGTTTTACATTTACAGAAAAATTGAGCATTAAATTCAGAGAATTCTCATATATTCCATCTATCCCACCCAGAGTTGCCCCTCTTATTAACATTTTACATAGTTATGGTACATTTGTTACAACTGATGAACCACTACTGATATATTACTATTAACGAATATGAGTTAACATTTGGGTTTACCCTTTGTGTTTTGCAATCCTGTGTGCTTGGCTATTTCACGTATCTACCATTGCAATACCATACAGAATAGTTTCACCATCCTAAAAATTACCTATATTCTACCTATTCATCCTGCTCTCTTCCCCTTAATCCCTGGAAACCACAGATCTTTTTACTGTCTCCATAGTTTTGCCTTTTCTAGAATGTCATATAACTGGAATCAGAAAGGATATAACATTTTCAGATTGGCTTAACTTAGTAATATACATTTCAATTTCTTTCATGCATTTTTATGGCTTGATAACTCACTTCTGTCTATAGCTGAGTAATAATTTATTGTAAAGATGTAGCATAGTTTATCCATTTGCTTATTAAAGAACATCTTGGGCCGGGCGCGGTGGCTCATGCCTGTAATCCCAGCACTTTGGGAGGCCGAGGCGGGTGGATCACGAGGTCAAGATCGAGACCATCCTGGTCAACATGGTGAAACCCCGTCTCTACTAAAGATACAAAAAATTAGCTGGGCATGGTGGCGCGTGCCTGTAATCCCAGCTACTTGGGAAGCTGAGGCAGGAGAATTGCCTGAATCCAGGAGGTGGAGGTTGCAGTTAGCCGAGATCGCGCCATTGCACTCCAGCCTGGGTAACAAGAGCGAAACTCCGTCTCAAAAAAAAAAAAAAAAAGAACATCTTGGATGATTCCAATTTTGGACAATTATGAGTACAGCTGCTATAAACCTCTGTGTGCAGATTATTTTTGTGGGTATAGGCATTCAACTCATCCGCTTACCTAGGAACATGATTGTTGGATCAAATGGTAAGACTACATTTAGCTTTGTAAAAAATGCCAAAATTTCTTGGCCAAATGCCAAACAAGCTGGCCAGTACCCAGTATCTCACCCTTGCTCCCTTTCCAAAAGCATGTGAAGGTCTCCTTTCTTTAGGACCCTAATTCAAACTAGTGACAGATAACACAGATAGAATTCAGGTCCTGTTCTTCTTATAATTAACTTCCACGTAATTTTTTTCTTTCAATCTTAAACGCTTATCTGATGAGAGTTTATTTTCCCCAATTTGAAGATGAGGAAACTAAGTTTTAGCCAAAGTTTATACAGCTAGTTAGTGGTAGAGATAAACTGGACATCAATCCAGAGATAAACTCAATCATTTAAAATCTCATGTGGAATAAGGAGAAATACAAGTTAAATAAGCATACAGATAAACCAGCTACTTCTCCCAATCAATGTGGAAGTTTTAATAACTGACTTGGCTGACATGGGACTCTTCCAGATAACATCACCATTTAAAAGCTGATGTATGAGAAATGCTGTTACAATGTTGATGGGAGTGTAAATCAGTTCAACCATTGTGGAAGACAGTGTGGTCATTTCTCAAGGATCTAGAACCAAAAATACCATTTTACCCAGCAATCCCATTACTAGGCATGCTGTAATTATATTCAAGGATTATAAATTATTCTACTATAAAGACACATGCCCACGTTTGTTTATTGCAGTGCTATTCACAATAGCAAAGACTTGGAACCAACCCAAATGTCCATCAATGATAGACTGCATAAAGAAAATCTGGCACATACACACTATGGAATACCATGCAGCCATAAAAAAGATTGAGTTCATGTTCTTTGCAGGGACATGGATGAAGCTGGAAACCATCACTCTCACCAAGGTAACACAGGAATAAAACCAAACACCGCATGTTCTTATTCATAGATGGGAGTTGAACAGTGAAAACACATGGACACAGGGAGGGAAACATCACATACCTGGGCTTGTGAAGGGTTGGGAGACTAGGGGAGGGATGGCATTAGGAGAAATACCTAATGTAGATGATGGATTGGTGGGTGCAGCAAACCACCATGGCATGTGTATTTCTATGTAACAAACCTGCACATGGATCCCAAAACTTAAAGTAAAATAAAAAAAAAAAACACTAGATGACATTTCATCACATGTTTTAAATGTGTAATAAAGAAAGCCTTTGAGTGGCCAAAAGAAATAGAAAAAAAAAATTAATGTTTCTCATGCCATAACCTGAAGGAATAATTAACAATGGTATTTTATTCACTAGGGGATAATTTTATGACAAAGTTGACCTAAAATGCAACTAGTCAGACAAGATGTCATTTAAAAATTTCTTCTACTATTCTTGAAGTAGAACAAAGAAGTAGCAATGATTCTTTCTGAAACTAGAGAAAGCTGGTAATGGGGTGATATGGTTTGGCTGTGTCTCCAACCCGAATCTCACCTTAAATTGTAATAATACCCACATGTGAAGGGCAGGGCCAGGTGGAGATAATTGAATAATGAAGGCAATTTTCCTCATACATTTCTTGTTGTAGTGGATAAGTCTCATGAGATCTGATGGTTTTATAAATGGGAGTTTCCATTCACAAGCTCTGCCTAGTGCTATGTAAGATGTGACTTTCCTTCTTATTCTCCTTCTGCCATGATGGTGAGGCCTCTCAGACATGTGAAACAGTAAGTAAATTAAACTTCTTTCCTTTATAAATTACCTAATTTTGGGTATGTATTATTATCAGTGTGAGAACAGACTAATACAGTAAATTGTTACTGGTAGAGTAGGGTGCTACTGTAAAGATAGCCAAAAATGTGAAAGCAAATTTGGAAATGGGTAACAGACAGAGGTTGGAACAGTTTGGAGGACTCTGAAGACAGGAAAATTTGGAGCTTCCTAGAGACTTGTTTAATGGCTTTGACCAATATGTTGATAGCGATATGGACAATGAAGTCCAGGCTGAGGTGATCTCAGATGGAGATGGGGGACTTGTTGGGAACTAGAGTGAAGATGATCCTTGCTATGTTTTAGCAAAGAAATTGATGGCATTTTGCCCCTGCCCTAGAGATTTGTGGAACTTTGAACTTGAGAGAGATGATTTAGGGTATCTGGTGGAATAAATTTCTAAGCAGCAAAGGATTCAAAAGGTAACGTATTTGCTTTTGATTTTACAGGTTCATAGGAGGAAGAGACTTGCCTGTCTCAGATAAAACTTTGGACTGTGGAATTTTGAGTTAATGTTGAGTAAAGTTAAAGCTCTGGGGAACTGTTGGTTCCCCAAAAGGCATGACTGGTTTTGAAATGTGAGGACGTGAGGTTTGAGAGGGGCCAGTGGTGGAATGATATAGTTTATCTGTGCCCCATCCAAATCTCACCTTGAGTGGTAATAATCCCCATGTGTCAATGATGGGACCAGGTGGAGGTAATTGAATCATGGGGGTGGTTCCTCCCATACTGCTCTTGTGGTAGTGAAAAAGTCTCGTGAGATTTGGTGACTTTTATCCGTGCTCTGGAGTTCTCTTGCACAAGTTCTTTGCCTGCTGCTCTGTAAGATGTGCTTTTTCTTCTAATTTGCCTTCTGCCATGATTTTGAGGTCTCCCCAGCCTGGTGGAACTGTGAGTCAATTAAACCTCTTTTCTTTATAAATTAACCAGTCTCAGGTATGTCTTTATTAGCGGTTTGAGAACAGACTAATACAGGGGGATATGTTTTATAAAGAATGAGTATTTTATAGAATTGTTTGCTAAGCCTAAAAGGGAAAATTTTAATGTAGTAGTTAATTCTGCACATAAAAACGCTATATAAATGTTTAAATCATTTTTGATTATGTCTATCATAAAGCACATCCTGTGAGTTACTGAAATGAGAGTGAATTTTTGAAACCAAATGAGAATCTTCAGTGTAATTTAGGTGTTATGTTTTAATTTAAAGGATCTATATTGATATTCCTCGATCATTCATCTTGGTGCCTTGAAATGTCCAAAACACACCAAGTGATTTCTAGCCATTGTATAGAATTCTAAACACATACAAAATATTACACCCAAATGATATATTATTTGGAAATGATGAGCTGGGTTCACTTGCCTTTCTATGCTCCTCCCATCCAATTCTATTCTCCAGATATCAGTAAAGTGGGAATTTACAAGTTTCTCTTTTCAGCACCTGTATTAGTTTCCTAAGATTGCCATAACAAAGTACCACAAATTGGGTGTGGCTTAAAACAACAGAACTTTATTGTCTCACAGTCTGGTGGCTACAAGTGTAAAATCAAGGTGTCAGCAGAGCCATGTTCCCTTTGAACCGAGGATCCTTCCTTGCCTATTCCTAGCTTTTGGTATCTGACAGCAATCTTTAGTGCTCACTGGCTTGCGGCTGCCTAGCTCCAATCTCTGCATTCATCATCGCTTTCTCTTTGCGTGTCTTTCTATCTTCACATGGTTGTCTTGTTATAAGGACATTAGTCATTTTTTATTATGGGCCCACACTACTCTAGTATGACCTCATTTGAAGTAATTACATTTGACACAATTCTGTTTTCAAATAGAGTAACATTCTGAGGTACTGCGGGTTAGAACTTCAACGTATCTTTTTCTGATGGGGGGCAGGATTCAACATATAGTACAATTTTATTTTGGACTGGAAACACAGCTTTCTTATAGAAAACTGCTCTTTAATTATCTCAATGATCTAATAGTTCTAGTGTATCTGTCTCCAGGTTCAGTACAGGTACACAGTACTCGGTATTCAGCTATAGGTTGGTCCAGAGGTTGGAATATAACGTAATCTATATCAGAGTCCTTTCTTGGGATTTTAAAAACTGGATCTAGAGAAAAGATTTGGCTTTCTTTGTGATGAATGATGTGAAATGTGGGACATGCCAATACCTGTTTTTAGACTCATGAAGAAAATCGTTCTCCGAGAAATAGCAGCAAAGCAGAGATAAGAGATAAAAGAGAACCTTGGCTATAATTGTATAAAGTCTCATTTAGCTTCAGATAATTTGAAGAGTTCATTTTCTTTTAATTAAAAAAAGTGTGTGTATTTGTGTGTGTGTATATCTGAGTCTTTTGTCAGATATTTATATTTTTAAATATATTCTCCCACTCACTGGCTAATCATTTTACTCTCTTAATGTTTTCTTTTGAAGTATTGTGGTTATTCAATGTAGTGTAGTCTAATATATCTTCTTTTAAAATATTTCTTGAGGCTATGATATGTAGTACATACATATTGAGAATCGTGATGTCTTTCTGTTGTGTGGAGCCTTCTATCATTATAAGTGGCTCCCTTTTTCTAATAATGCTTCATACTTTAAACATGGCCGTACATGCTTTAGTATATCTATACCAGCTATCTTTCAATTAGTCTTTAGATATTTCTTTTTCCAGTCTTTTACTTTCTATCTTTCTATGTTCTCATATTTGTCTGTATTATGAGGTCCATATAATTATTATTTTAATTTCTTACTTAGAGTATTAGGTTTCTTTTTGTTTAATGTTATTGTTGATAGATTTAACATTTGTAACATTAGTATTTATTTCATCAGTCTCCCACCTAATACATGTTATCCATTTTTTTCCTGTCTTTTTTGGGTTGATCAAATCTCTTTTTATCATTCCATGTATTGTTCCCTATCATCCTGTTATTTATGCATTCATTTGCTCTTTTGTTGGCCATACTAAATATTATATTATTTAATATTGAATGATTAGAGTTTAACATAAATTGGTACTTTTACTACTTCCTGAAAAATCTAATGATTTTAGAACATCTAACTCCATTTATTCTGAAGGTAGGACAAAGTACCAGGATTGGTCTTGTAACCCAAACCCCCTTTAAGATCAAGAAAATGTTTCTTGGTAGCATGAAGACAGTTTCAGTTTTTATAATACAAAGCCATGATAATTTTAAAAATGAAAAAAACACTGAGCTGAAAGGATATCTGGATGAAATGAAAAGTACACAGTTGACATAAATGATCCTAGGAGACTAAATTTGTCATCGTAGAATTAAATTTCACAATGGAAAAGCTAACGAACAAAACCGTGTAGAAAAGTGAGTGGGATGGAAGACAGATTTTAAAAGTATTTTCAGGAGAAAAATGACAGAGAAATTGTTTAAAAATAATGGGGAGAATAATACATATGGAAAACAGATAATAAATATCCAGGTTTTTAAATAGCTTCTGTTTCTCAGATAGAAACAGAAACATAAGAACAGAAGCAAAATCAGATACAGTTTTTTTACCTATGGTTCAAATAAAATGATGAAAAAATTTTGTTAGATGAAAACTAGCAACATGTTTTAAACTAATACTGGAACAATGTATTCTAGTTACACTGAAACTGAGACTTAATATCTACCAGTGGGTCATGATAGACTGCATGTTTTCATGAGTCTCTTTTCCCCAGTATATATTTTATAGAATTTAAAGTACTTCTAGGGTTTGTGAAGATAAAGAGATACCGGAATCCTTTCTGTAACCACGCTTAGATGACTGTTGGAAAAAAGCAAGTATAGCAGTGGCTAATGGATATTTTGTATAATTAACCACACTCTATAGCACTGGAGGATACTTCCTAGTTTCCTGTGGAGGTCGCTACCAGAAATCATCCAAGCTAATCAACCAGTAGTTGTGAGTGCACCTAGCAATGAGTTGTAAGAGACATATCATAGAATTTTCTAACACTTCTGCTCAAACACGTCCTCTCTGTTTTAGCATAATCTACTGTGTAATAATTAGGACATGGATTTCTAGCAACAAGGTATGGTTGAGTCCCAGCTGTACTGTTATGATATAGTGAGATTTCAAATTCATGGCATTGTACTGCAGTAGATTTGCAGCATTTTAAGATCATTACATTTTAGGTCAAAGTCATCAAGGCAAAAAGTGTTTATGTATTTATTTTGTAATTTTCCTGAGCACCTAGGCAATGGCAACTGGAATGCCTTGAGTGCTATAAATGGAGTTGTATCTCAGAGTGACATCTCTGTGATACAAATGAGTCCTAGGGTTGAGAATTATTGGCTCTGCTAATCCAGACAAAGGATGATTCATTGAAGCACATAAACATGCTGAAGAATTCTGGAAATACTTGGGAGACAGGAAACCTGTGAAAAATAATAACAATTGTGATCATGCATTGTGAGCTGGGTTCAGTTGAGATATTAGTATTAATGGGACCATATCTAAAACCATAAGATAATAAAGTCCACTATTCTCAGGTTGTACAAAATCAGTAATAACAACAAAACAAACTTCTACAAGCATCTGAGAAGTGTATCAGTCAGAATTTAGTTGCAAGAAACAAAAAACATTGCAAGTCTGTTAAACAGAAAAGGACTGAATTCAGGATTATCTTTGGAAGGTCTGGAAGAGTAGGCATTCAGCTAGCCTTCTAAGTAAGACTTCCTAAACAACACCACTAACTGGCCTAGGAAAGGAGCTAGTACTTGTGTCATAATCAGGAATGGGGAGAATCAGTTGGTCACCACTGGAAGGCTTCTAATCGTGCAAACATTGGTATAGCTGCAACACAGGGATCAGAAAACTCCCACGACTGCTGCTAAACACTCATACAGCTGGCCACTGAATCCTGGAATTCTGCTTCATAAAAACTGAGCATGTTTTTCTGTGAATGTGTTTGCTCATAGCAACAGCCAAAACAGAAGTAAAATGACCTCCTCCTTACTTCCACCATCTAAATATCATGTAAATACTTCTAATTGGTGAATCCAGCTCCCTAGCTGCAAAAGTGTTGAGAAAATATAATTTGTAGATTTTCTAGCCTTTGCAGTACTAAAAGTTGCACTGAAGAAAGCTGTAGTAGGTTTTGATTATCAGCTTACCATGTCTGCCACAGGAGGCTTAACGAATCATTAAAAAAAAAAACAATAAAAATAGGATTTTTTTTTTGTAAAACAAAATGCTTGTAAAAAGTGATGATTTCTTCATAGAATCTTGAAAGGAGAGGGTAGTGACTCAAGAATTATACGTAGCTAATTTTCTTTCCTTTGGGAAAATCATTTTTGGATGTGTAAGGATTCAGAAAATGTCAAACTATTGTGCATGTCCATAAAAAAGACTTATAGATTAAATTTGATCAAATGGAAGATAAATTGAAATGAAAATCTCAAAGGAAAAATTGAGGTATAAAGGATTTATGGATTGTTTAAGGGTTTAAGAACCTGTGGATCTCAGTCCCTTGGATCCGGTCTGATTATGCATTGTCAGGTGAATTTGAACCCCAGAGTAGAATTTGACCCTTAATGCTTCCTTCAACTCTCTTTGCTTCAACGATTTCTGCATCTGCTCCTTTGATAACAGTGGGGAAGAATATTTCTCCTTGTTTGTCCCACAGTGTAGATGAGGACCACTTAAAACAGCGATAGTTATCATTCTCAACTTGTTCTTCCTAACAATAATTAAACTACTTACAAAGTTTGAAAGTTGGGATGGAAGCTTTTACTTCTATTCACAAAATGAAAACTGCACATAGTCATTTAAATGCCAAGGAATTTGTCATGTTTTTCTGGATCTTTAATGCTCTTATTGAAAAATCTGAGTCTTTACGGGTTATATTTTACATTGGAAAAGGTTATTAAACCATTCATGGTAGATATTACCTGTCATCAAGCCTCTCTTTATATTACCTCCTCCCTTGTCTTCGTGAATATTTTCCTAAAAATCAGTCCCTGCAGTATCATCAGCATCATGCACTGTGAAATGGCATAAAATGTGCTATTAGATAATACCTTTATAAAAACAGTGAGTATGAATGATTGAATGATGTTTTTCTATTTTTCTGTATTTACCAAGTTTTCCATAATAAAATTATTTTTATATGTAATTCATTAAATTTTTAAAAAGGCACCATACCATTTTACTATCATGCCAGTGTTATTCCTTCCATCACTGTTTCAAAGACTGTGTGATTGTTCATACACCTTAAGAATAATTATGAGAGGCCAGGCACTGTGGCTCACACCTGTAATCCCAAAACTTTATTTCAGAACTTTGGGAGGCCTAGGTGGGCAGATCACCTGACGACAGTAGTTCGAGACCAGCCTGGCCAACATGGTGAAACCCTGTCTCTACTAAAAATACAAAAATTAGCTGGGCATGGTGGTGTGCACCTCTAGTCCCAGCTACTCGGGAGGCTGAGGCAGGAGAATCAGTTGAACCCAGAGGCAGAGGTTAGAGTGAGCAGAGATAGCATCACTGCACTCTAGCCTGGGTGACGGAGTGAGATTCTGTCTCAAAAAAAAAAAAAAAAAAAAGGAAAGATTATGAATACTGGGATTATGGGCAATGGGTGCTTTTCTTTAAAGTTTATTAAATATGTATTAACTTTTAAATCTTAACAATATATTTAAAAGCCAATTGTACTATTCTATAAATGAACTTTGATGAAAGTTTTTGCTCAAAGCAACACAGAAGGACTCTTAATTTTAGAATTTGATTTTTTTTTTCTTGATGAATTTTGGAATGGATCTCTGGTGTTGAGCTTTCCAGGGCACACCCTATGTCATTCAATATGAAAGTAAAATTTCTGGAAAATAAAGTATGTAAAACATTTGCTTGAACAATATGCATTTTTTTCTTGAAGAAAAAATTTTTGAACAATCTAACAATTCAAGTTTTAAAATTTATATTCAATCAGTGAATCTGATTGAATGGTTCATGTTCATGTAGAAAACTATTGAATTCAGATTTTTAAGTGATTGTTTTTGTTTTCAAATGTTTAATGTGAAATAAAAGCCAAACAGATTTTTTATGGATTTATGAAACTTAATGGATACACACAGACACACATCAATAATCTTACATATAAATACATAATATTAAAAGTGTTCTTACTAGGAGAAACAATATGGCTATTGGGTGGACTATCTCAGACCTCCCTGTTTATTGGTCTTCTTTATCCACTCCTAGTACATTCTGTTCCAGGGGGGCCTTTTTTATATCTACTTGCTCAAAACCTGCTGTTTCCTAGCTTTAATGCCAGAAATTGTCTGCTAATTTAATTCCCATTAAATTATAGATAATTTAAACAGATCAGACATAGAATGCCTGACATACTTGAAATTTAAAAGAGGAGTTCGTTGAGCACAGTGAAAAAATAACAGTATCAACAATAAATGGGCATAATTTAAGAAATATCAGTTTTCAGTAGGATCTTTTTGTTAACTTTTTGAGCTTGAGAAAGTCACTAATTCTTCAAGCTTTAGTACCCTCTTTTATCAAATTATAGTAAAACTTACCTTGTAGGACTATTATGAACAATCACTCACTACTGAGTCAGGAAATGCATGGGAAGAGAGTTCTAAGGTTAGTCGTTCAGATGTTACTTGTAACTGGCAGAGAATGGTATTTTTTGACTTTTAATCTGGTAAGAAGGATTGAGTAGAGATACTGGTGAGTAAACACCCCTTGGGACCCTTCTCTAGGCTTTGTTCTGTAACTGTATTATATTCATGTGAATGATCTAAGGACCATACCTAGTTCAGCAATCTTTTCTATTTCATGCTTATTTATGTCCTAAAGTTAGTTCTCAAGGAAGACAAAACCATGGGATGTAAGGACAGCATAATCACATTACCAGAGATTGTTTACGGATAGCTGTCTAGTTTAGTTATTCCCATGCTTGGTAATCTCTCCAGTGCATCACTGTGACCAGCAGTGATGTTTGGGTGCTGCAGAATACAGCTAATAAACACACTTCCTAAGCCTCCCTGTTGCTGAACTCAGCCAAAAAGCTGCACATGAGTCTAAACAGATGTTTCTGTTGTTTAGACCGATGAAATTTATAGAGTGCATGTTTATCTTTCAAAAGAGAACGTGGAGAGTTCATTCTGTCTTGAGATCCAGTCTTTCCGGAGGCTGGACTTCCTAGTAAAGTTGCAACAAAACTGGATGAGCATATCAAGTCATTCTGGGGCTTTCAGAAAAGATGGTCCTTTACTAGTTGGTTGGAAAGAAATGAGACACATGGAAATTGATTTGCCTTAAAAAGGTTGATATTTTAAAAGACAGAGACTGGACAATGGTTTTCATCTTAATAAAGGTGCTGCCTCTTCAATATATCTGATAATTAGAAAATGCTCTTAACCAGACATGGTGGCTCGCACCTGTAATCTCAGCATTTTGGGAGACTCAGTGGTGCAGATCACTTGAGGTCAGGAGTTTGAGACAGGACTGGCCAGCATGGTGAAACCCCATCTCTACTAAAAATACAAAAATTAGCCTGAGGTGGTGGTATGTGCCCGTAATCTCAATTACACAGGAGGCTGAGGCAGGAAAATTGCTTGAACCCAGGAGGTGGAGGTTGCAGTGAGCCGAGATCATGCCACTGCACTCTGTCTTAAAAAAGAAATTCTCTTCATGTCAAGTTAGTAGAAATGAAATAAGCACAAAGATATCAAAATTTCCTATCCATATTTCATATGATTAGAATAAAATTATACACATAAGGAGAAAACTATCAAGGAAATGAAAATTCCATATATCATTTATGTGAGTCATCTCTGATTTAAAGTGTTGGCCGCAAGAAAAGAACATTACTTGTCCAATTCAGCATTTGTCTTCTAACAGTTTAGCGGAGAAGATAGATATGAAAGTAGTCAATTACAATGCAGTGGTATGAAATATATATAAGCTCTGTCCTAAAACATTTGTCATTTGGTTACCAAACATCAAATCACTTTCTTATTTTAAAGGACTGAAAAATAAGTGGGAGGGAGGACTCTGTTCTCCAATATAAAGACAGAAAGGAGTGGACATGGGTATGTCATGGAGTCAAGAGATTGAGACCATCCTGGCCAACATGGTAAAAACCTGTCTCTAGTAAAAATGCAAAACTTAGCTGGGCATGGTGGTATGTGCCTGTTGTCCCAGCTACTCGGGAGGCTGGGGCAGGAGCCTGAACTTTGTCAGTGCCAAGCATGGGTATGTCATGGAGCATGAGTAAAAGCCAGGGCTAGCAGCATGGGTGTGTGACCCAAGCTTAGAAGGACTCAACACTTTAATGCTCCTGATTTAATGGTTAAATATTAGAACTACTAATACACTTTGGACAAGGGCCCCATGTTTTCACTTTGCATGAGAGCCCTCAAATTACATAGCTGGGCCTGCTAAGAGCACTGATATCGTCACACTAGAGAGAGTGGGACAAAGTCACGTGGGGAGTTGAAAGGGTTGATGGTGTCTGAAGCTGAGCTGAGGATCCAGTGGTGAGCAGTAAATGTTGATAAGTAGAGGAGTCCGGTTATATGAGGAGTATCCATAGAGTGCTGACAGGGCTGTCGAATGTCAAGAGTCTCCCTTCCCCACCACCCACACTCACTCCCTCTTTCTTTCTCTTTCTCTTTCTCTTTCTCTTTCCTTTCCCCTTTCCCCTTTCCCCTTTCCCCTTTTTCTCCTTTTTCTCCTTTCTCCTTTTTCTCCTTTTTCTCCTTTTTCTCCTTTCTCCTTTTTCTCCTTTCTCCTTTCTCCTTCCTTCCTTCCTTCCTTCCTTCCTTCCTTCCTTCCTTCCTTCCTTCCTTCCTTCCTTTCTTTCTTTCTTTCTTTCTTTCTTTTCTTTCTTTTCTTTCTTTTCTTTCTTTCCTCTCTCTCTTTCTCTCATTTTTTCTTTCTCTTTCTCTCTTTTCTCTCTCTTTCTTGATGGAGTCTCACTCTGTCACCCAGGCTGGAGTGCAGTGGCATGATCTCAGCTCACTGCAACCTCCATCTCCTGGCTTCAAAGCAATTCTCCTGCCCCAGCCTCCCGAGTAGCTGGGACGACAGGCACGTACCACCATGCCTAGCTAAGTTTTGCATTTTTACTAGAGACAGGTTTTTACCATGTTGGCCAGGATGGTCTCAATCTCTTGACTTCATGATCAATGACCTTGGCCTCACAAAGTGCAGGGATTACAGGCATGAACCACTGTGTCCAGCAAAGACAACTTTCTAAACAAATTGTTTCCAGGGCAAGATTTTAACTGTGCTTTGACTCACTAGCAAAAGCACATGTTTTATTCCTTTGTATTGATTACATGGGCTACTATAATAGTTTCCTAGGGCTACCATAGTGAACATACACACACTGGGTAGCTAAAATCACAGAAATCTACTTTCTCACAGTTCTGGAAGCTGGTATTCCAAAATCAAGGTGTTGTTAGGGCTTGTTCCTTCTGGAAGCTCAGAAGAATCAGTTTCACTCTCTCCTGGCACTTGCAATCCTTAAATTTCCTTCGCATGTGCATCACTCCAGTTTTTTCCTATTTTTACAAGAACATGGCATGACATTCTTCCCTGTGCATTTGTGTGCCTATATCCAAATTTCCTCCTTATAAGTACACTAGTCATATATGACTTAGGGCCTACCTTAACCACATATGACCTTATCTTAACTTGATTACTTCTGCAGAGATCCTATTTCCAAATAAGGTCTCATTCATAGGTCCTGGTTGACGTGAATTTTTGGGAGACATAATTCAACTCAGTATGCCATCAAAAACTTTAAAATAAATTCATTTTCTATTCGAGTTATCCAGAATCTTGTTCTGTTATTTTCAACCATGTATGTTGATGAATACAGGTATTCTTTGCAGGTCTGGAGTGGTTAGGAAACGAAGTATTCCCAAACAAAGTTACAAATGATATGTGGCTTGAATAACAAATATAAATTAACCAGAAAAAAATAGAATAAAGAGATGACTGATACACAAAAGCACACAGTTGAGGGATAGCAAGGATTCCTCTAGATCTTCAGGTAACTTAGTGTGTATGGAGTGTTTGGGGAACCTGGAGCTGAGACTGGGGAGTTTGTACATAAGGGACTAAACAGGTATAAAGGAGCTGGGCAAGGACTATATCATCAGTCTGAATGTTATCCACAGGCAGCAGAAGCCACTGATGGCTTTTACATAAGAGTAACATGAATAGATCTATATTTTGGAAAGATCTTTCAAGCAGCAGTAAGAAGCCTGATCTGGAGGGATAATAGAGAGGTTCAATAAGAAGGGTGATGTAGTCTAGTAAACAGTATGAACTAAAGTCATGGTAGAGTGGATGGCAATTTAGGGGCAGATTGTGTCTCAAATCCATGGGACTGGTAACCATCTAGATGTGGGAAGTGAGAGAGAGAGAAAGAAAATAGGGATGAATTAAGGATGGATGGTGTGTCCTTCTTTTCTAAGATATTAATCTGGCCGGGCACGGTGGCTCAAGCCTGTAATCCCAGCACTTTGGGAGGCCGAGGTGGGTGGATCACGAGGTCAACAGATCGAGACCATCTTGGTCAACATGGTGAAACCCCGTCTCTACTAAAATTACAAAAAATTAGCTGGGCACGGTGGTGCGTGCCTGTAATCCCAGCTGCTCAGGAGGCTGAGGCAGGACAATTGCCTGAACTCAGGAGGCAGAGATTGCGGTGAGCCAAGATCACGCCATTGCACTCCAGCCTGGGTAACAAGAGCGAAACTCTGTCTCAAAAAAAAAAAAAAAAAAAAAGAGAGAAAAAAAAGATATCAATCTATTAACTGTCAATTAAGCATCACATTAACCTTTGTTAGCCATTTTGAAAATTAACCACTCCTCAAACTTGGCCCTACTGACATTTTGCACCCGCAAAGTCTTTGTTGTGTCTGTGTGAAGGAGTGTCTTGTAAATTGTAGAATGTGGAGCAGCATGCCAGGATCTACCATTGAATGCCAGTAATGCCCCTGTAACATCAAATGTGATGATCACAAATGTCTCCACAGTTTTCCAAATGTCTCTTGGGGTAAAATCACCTCTGTTTGAAAATCACTGGGTTAACAGTAGGTGGAAAGGTTTGTGGCAGAGGGAAATGAATCTACTTTTATAACTTTTAAATACACTATGCAATTGGAGGTAGAAACCTGGAGCTCACAGGCAAGATCTGGGCTGTAGGTATAGATTCAAGAATGCTAGGTCTACGTGTAATACTGAGACTTAGGTAAAGACAAGATTACCCAAAAGATCCAAGAAGAACAAAAGACCAGGAACAGGCACTTAGGATCCCCACCATTCAGAGCTGATGTTGGAGGACACTGAACTTCTCAAAATGACCAAGAAGTATAGCCTGAGAGTCTTCTTTCTCTTCTTCCTCTGTGCCTCTTAACAAATGCATATTTATACAACCCTTCCGATCACATTTATTAAACTATGGAAAGGGGGGAAATAAAGAAATGGTTTTGGAACCCAAAGCCAATGTTTAGGGTACTTGGAGATTTCGGTAGGTGGCTGTGGAAAAGGTATTATATCTCATAAGTAATTTAGTTACAATATCTTTAAAACATTTTTTTTTAGTATCTTCACTCTACAAAGAGCATTAGAAGAAAATTTGTAAGAGGCTGTCTTAAAATTTTGGGTAGTATATTCTTATCTTCTGGACAGACTGTGTGTAATACTGCTGAAAGCTGAAACTTCTAATATACTTAAGAGTTGTTAATATTTTTAATTTTTAAGGCAAATGTTTGAAAAGTAATGAAAATATCCTACAGAAATAAACTACTGAGTAATAGATACAAACAAAAATTTGCCTTAGAAAGTAAGGCCACTAAATGACTTCACAAAAATTAACTTTTAACCAACATTGTGAGTAAAAAGCACTATTTCTCATTGTCTGAATGAACCTTTTATTTCATCATCCTTTTAAAATCACACAAGTCCTGCATGATGTGTTATTGTTGTAAAAGATTCAAACCAAACAGACATATTTAGAAAAAAACATGAATGTCCCCCTTCTCCCATCTGCCACTCCCCCTACCATTCCCTCCTTTTCCACAGATGCAACAATTCTCAGCTGTTTGGTGTTCAACCATCTAGTCCCCCAGGCTAGACATGGAGCTCACACAAGAAAATGTGAAACATTCTTTGTTCTTCAACTTGCTTTTTCCCCTTTCCAGATCTTGAAGGTATGAAAGAATCTTTAGTACCACATAAGCAAAAAAAGGGTTTTTTTTTCCATAATGATAGAATGAGCTAATATAATTAAATTAATCCAACATTTATTGCAGAGAATCATAATGACTACACTGCTGATCATTCAGCTAGCTGACATAAAGTCTTTGGAACCCATCTGCAGGATGAATTCAGTGAGAAACATGTTGAATTTTAAGTCTCAATATTTAGATTTCATAGCTGTGGAGACAAAATGCTGTCCTTCATCTCACAGCAACAAGACAGTGACAATATCCTATTTTGCTAAAATAATCTCTTCATTGTGTATCAGACATGTTTAGAGGCAACACAACACAATCGCCTGAAAAGAAAATCTGAGAAGCAAGGGGAAACAATCATTTTCTTCATAGCAAAAGATACATAGCTGATTTCTTACTTTTGTTGTTTCTGTGCCTGGCCCTCAGGAGAAAAGGCCCAAGAATACTTTCTAGCGAGGAATTAACTTGGCTGAGGTAGAGACTACATCCTTGACTGGATACTTTCTGTATTTGCTCTGTAATTCCAGTTCAACCCTTACATAACATGTGATGCAAAGGAGGGTATCTACAATAAAGCTAACACTTTAGTAATCCTCTGGGGGAGTTTTCTCCAAGAACATTAAAATTAAGCCTATATGCCCAGGTGCAGTGGCTCACACGTATAATCTCAGCACTTTGGGAGGCTGAGGGAGGAGGATTGCTTGAGTGCAGAAGTTCTAGTCCAGCCTGGGAAACATAGTGGGATCCCATAGCTACAGAAATAAAAAATTATCCAGGTATGGTGGTGTGTGTCTGTGGCCACAGCTACTCTGTGGAGCTGAGATGAGAGGGTCACTTGAGTCAGGAAGGTCAAGGCCCTAGCCTGGGTGACAGAATGAGAACCTGTCTCAAACTAAACCAAACTAAAGATAAGATAAAAATCAAATCAAATAAAAATAAAATCAAGCCTTTTTGTTCACCACTGATTTAATCTCCAAGCAAATGCCATCTTGATGCCATGTTCATATATTTATACAAATGTGGAGTGCTTTCATATCATCACAGAAAATTGATCTGTTTATTCCACATGGAGTGATTCTTTCCTAAATTATACTAAGAGTCTATTTTGTTCTTCACTGTCATTTATTAGATAAATCCTGCCAATAAATTTGCTGCTTCCTTCTGAATAAATTCCCTCTCTGCTATCATTTTCACTTTATAGCTAGTCAACTATTTCATCTGGACCCTATTACTCACCTCCTTGGACATTAACTTACTCTTTTTCAATGAAGTCAGCTGCTCTTAGTGTCTTTTCCCCAGGTTAGTGCTGAATACTCACATCAAAGTCTCAACAGGAAGAGGACTGGCTGGGGATTAAAAAGTCCTGGGTCTGAGTTCTAGTTCTACTCTCACTTTCTGTATTGCTTTTGGGCAAGCCATTTTTCTGCTTGAGTTTGTTTCCTCATCTATAAAACTTAGGGACAACACTATTGGATTCTTGTGATTGAGTATTCAAAGAGAGATAGGTCTTTGTGAAAGACCTTTGTAAAGCATACACATTATACAAGTGAGGATTATTAAAGTGCTAGGTACAGCCTGGGCACACAGAAAATGCTTTAAAATGTTAGTTGAGTTAATAGCTCCCACTCATTGTTTGCTTCTGTCACGTGCTTCACATGGGAAGGGAGACAAGAGTTGGGGTGAACTTCCTGGGTTATAACTGTGTTCCTATCCCTTTCTCCCAACTTCCCTCATCTTTAAGACCAACCAGTACATGTAGATGGGTCTGAAGTGATTGTGTCTGAATCTTGAGACTCTGCCACTTTGGGCAGAGTTGATTGATTCATAGCGGAGACACCTTTCCCCACCTGAGCCTGAGCCAAACAGAGCTTCTGGTGTCGCTCTTTGATCATTGAAAGGGAAAACAAATTCTCCATGTTCTTGAAGCAGGGTCCATTAATGACAGTGCTTTACAGAAAAGCCTCTCAAATTGCTGCTGAGAACATTCTCGGCTTCACTTTGTTTCCCAGGCCTATTGTTAAGTACGTCCTCAGATTTTGTGAGACAAACAAATAAGTAATACTCACTTCTAGGGCTTTATGGTATGTTTACAATGTTGCTTGGGATTCAGTAGGAATTTGGTGAGTATCAGCTATTATTATTCAATGACTTTGAATAATCCCTACCATATATAATGAGTATTCAGTAATGTTAGTTATTATTCCTGGTACTCAACTTACATAGCTGTTACAAGGAATAAAATAATGTATGTAATTCACTTAATATAGTGCCAAGCATGTAGTAAGCACTTAATATTTGTTTGCTATTATTTGTATCATATGAATGCTGTAACAAATGATATAGTATTTGTATTGTTTTGACAAAAGTTTTTCCAACATGTTTTAAATATTTTCACTCTAGTACATGGAGAAGTAGTTCATTTCCTAGAAACGCTAAATGCTATTAATTAGTTTTCTTTTTATTGATGGACATTTAGGTAGGTTTAATTTTTCAAAAAGCTGCAACAAATTCCTTTATAATCTGCCCTTGTGCATGTATTTTTGTCTTTTTATAGAGAGCTGAAATTACAGTAGTTAATCCATAAGGCACATTTAATATTAATAGGAAAAACTGCCAATTCAAGCAGCTGTGCCTATTAACTATTACACCTACATGCTTCTGTATTCTCTTACTAACATGTCAGGTTTCCAAAGTTTGAAGTATCTCCCAATAGACTGAGTTACAAGCTCATTATCTTAATTTGCATTTCCCTAATTACTACTGAGAAACATTTTTCATGCATTTATTGATAATTTGCATTTTCTCTTTTGTGAACTGCCTGTTTTCTATTTTCTTATTTAGTATCTGATTTAGAGACTTTTTTCCTTCCAGGCATAATGGAGGATTCCTTGAGAATTCTGTTGAATGTGTCACCCTTTTTCCTAGATCCACCACTTCCAGTAATAAGAGAGTGAAAATGAATTATTTTAGAATAATATTTCAAATTAGAATGATAATGAGCTCCTAATTATTAATTTTAAGCAGCCCTATTAAAAGTGAGTTCAGCAGCATCATCCTCACTGAGTTGTTTTTAGATAGGTGCACCCAATTCTCAGGCCTTCCGGACCACTTGATCAGAAATACTACGGGTGGGTTCAGCAAGCTGTGCTTTAGTTTAACAAGCCCCATAGGTAATTGGGAAACACTAAACTGGACCATTTAAAGAAGAAAAAATTAGTTAGTGATTCTAAAAATATATTAAGATTATGATTACATTTGTCTTCCAATATTGTTTAATAGACTCCACATTTTAAAATTATATCGATACATACAACTTGCATGAGTCTCAAGAGAATTATTACAGTGAACAAACCCATTCTCATACATAACATATGATTCCATTTGCATTACATTCTTGAAATGACAAAATTAAAAAGGGTGAAGCGTGGTGAGGGGCTTGAAGGTGAATGTAGTAATAAAAGGGCACAATGAGTAATCCCTATGCTGATAGACCTGTTCTGTATCTTAACTGCGGTGTTAAATACACAAATATACACATGTGATCAAATTGCATAGAACTGAATACACACACACACGCAGGCAAGTACAAGTTAAACTGGGGAAATCTGTATAAATCAATCGATTGCACTGGTATCAATATTCTGCTTGTGATATACTATAGTTCTGTGTTTTTGTTTTCCATTGGGGAGAATTGTGTAAAGTTTACAGGAAACTTCTGTTTTATTTCTTAAAACCAGAAGTGAATCTACAATTATCTGAAAATGAAAAGTTCAATTACGTAACAACAACAACAAAAATTTTATTAGGTTTATTGTCATCAATTTCCACAAATATTGATAGGAAACTGGGAAAATGGTTCATTGTCATTTGCACTCTGAATTTGGCAAAACGTTTCAATTTTCTTAGTTATAAGTTTAAATAATTAAGAAAATAATAAACATGCTAGATCAAGGGCATTTAACTTCCTATTAAAAATAAAGAAAAAAAGACCATGTTTAGAAATAGCTATAATTCTCTTCAAAGAGTATTGACTCCCGTATCTCAGTTTTACATATGTGGTATTAACTATTTCTAGATAATAATAAGACAGCAGTAAAATACAGACATGCTTAAAGATGAAAGTAATACCTTATATTTTAATTTTTTGATTTTGGAACTGAGTCTGTTTTTATTTGAATGATAATCCTTTTTGGGAAAGTAAAAACATTACTAGGAAACATTAGAGTGCAATTTCTGCAGAACAGATGCTTAAAGAACTGTGGGAACTCCTAACTATAGATGAGACTGTAGTTTTCAAATACTTACAAAATAGAGTTGCTCAGCAATACCAAATAACCAAACATTTGCACAATTAAAGACTCTCAGAGGAAGAATGTTTCTAGGTCTTTGATAAACAATTGCAATTTTTACATTCTGACACAATTTCTCATATAACCAACCTGCCAATTGGTGACTCCAGGCTGCCAGTTTTGTTTCTTTTTCTCCCCAGAAATCATCTGGAAGCAGCTTTTACGTTGTACATATTATCAAACCATTTATTTTGGCCTCTTTTTTGAGCCTTGATCTTCTGGGCTTTACTGATTTTGACTTCCTGGATGACAATTTCAGATGTTAACTGAACAATTATTTGAGGCTTGGATGATATATTTTAATTCAAACCTTTCATCTGGGAGCTATTAAAGCCAATAAAAATTGGAGGGTAAAAGAAAGATGGAGTTGTTTATATTCTAATTATAATCTTCTTTTTCTTTATTTGGTTGACTTATTTGTGGATTTACCAGGGTAGGTTTCACTCCATTTAATATCCTCTTCCACCTGGGAATTAAAACCTCCCACAAAAATTGGCCCAGATTTTTAGTGGAATTTATCACATTTAGAATCCATAAACTACTATTATTAATTCCAAAAATAGTTTAGTAATTTTTACAAATTAAAATTATTTGCATGTATGAGTATTCAACATATGACATATTATTATAAACAACTTGTTTCTACTCATCTATTCATGTCTCCTAGTACCCTATGGGTTAGGAGCAGAGTATTGTCTTAGAGATGGATATTCAGTGAATATAGCATGGAAACTGGAACAACAGACGAGCTGATAGTTTTGCTTTGAGATAAACTTCTCTGTTGGATTCTATTCTCAGAAAACTTCTGGAAACATATCTCTGTAGTGTGTAGTTTGAGGGAGACTGTACTGCAGTAGTTAAGCAATAAGAAAATTCCATATTTTAAAAATTTGAGACAAACTTTTACTTATAAGTCTTTATGTTTTTTTACTGTATTTTGATAATCACTTTATTTTTCAGAAGCATGAATATTTCTAACATGGATTTTGAGCTCCTTTTAAGACCAGGGGAGAGAAGTGGTCTTTTATGATTTCTGTGTACTGAGTCATAACATACCAAGTTTCCGGTGCCAGAAACACATGCTAGACTCACTCCCGTTAAACAGCCTCTCCAAACAAGTCAATGAAAGGCTCCTAGGACTATAATTTATGGGGCTCATACATCGATAAGAAAAATGCTGGACTCAGTTCAGAAACAAGGGTCAGATGATGACAACAAGAGCACACAATTTCAAATTGTAATTGCAGCTGACTACAAAGGTGCCGGTAGAAAATACAAATCAGAGAGAACTACACAGTCATAACTAAGCCAGGCTTTCTTTTATTTAATTACCTGTTTAAAAAGACAACCCTTCACACCTGGGGAAAGGCTAAAGTGTTTGCATCTTCTTCATAAAATATACAGTTACGAAAACTGAGAAAGAGCTCCTTTTTGTCATGTATTCTCCGGGGTAATGAGACTCAACTATTTGAGCTTATTAAAAGCACTAAATAGTTGTAGTCAAGGATAGAGCATTCCTATGACGTGTAGTTACTGCTGTTAGCCTTTGCTGGGCTTGAGCTGTCACATAGCAGTGCTGTACAGTCTCATTCTCTCATTAATGCAGTCTTTCTAGATATCACTGTGCCAGTTCATTGCTCGCCATTATCTGTTACCATTTATATTCCTCTTCATTTTTAACTATTGTAGTCTTTAGGATTATTTAACAAAATTAAGGTAACAAATTGAAAGGGAAAAAGATAATGTCTCAAATCTTACTGGCTTAGGAAGAGACTGAGTCTTAGTATATTCGCTGGTTGACAGAAAAATCCCAAATATTAAAAGAAAAAAAAAACCTCCAGCATTACTAGACTATAAGTTGAAATAGAAAAATAATGTATCTATATCTTTTTGAAATGAAAAGCAAGTAGCTATTATATGTCCTGTTTCTTCTTCTCTCTGGTTTATAACAGTTGAATCACACTCCACTCAATCAGGGAAGTTTTTTGCCCCATTTCAGGCAGAATTTTCACAGGCCTTTCTCTTATCTAAGCCACTCTATGAACCTTTCCTCTATTTCTGTTACTTTATCTAATTTGAAAGATAAGCAGGATCAAAAACAAACAGAAAGAGCTGCCAAAGAAATAATAGAGGCTTTTGTCTCTTTTCTGAATTGGAACCTTCCTACCTGCTAATGTAGTCTAAATTAAAAAGCAGTGAGTCACCCTTTTCTATTATTTGCATGAATCCACACCTGCCTTCCCCAAGGACTTTACATGCTGCCTTCCCCACTTCAGGAACTTTCCCACTGTCCATGCTCATCAATAGCATCCATATGATTTATTTTACATGTCAGTTTCTTCAGTCTAGGTCCTAGAAATTAGTAGACCTGTGCCGCCTCTGAGTAGGCATCTTCTTATTTGATTTAAACTTCCCTGAGTAATTCAGGCATGTGATGCTAACCCCAAGTACCCTAGAAAAAGCCTTGCAATTCAGTATGTGTAAAGCAAACCACTTTTGATTTGTTAGCAATTGAAAAGGCAATAGCATACAGTATCTTTCATTCTTTGTCAAGAGAAAATTTGAATTTATTGTATTGTGGTTGTTTAAGAGAAGTTAGATATTGTGATAAATTTACATTTAGGATGATAACAATAGTTTTCATGTACTATATGACCATTACTGCATAAATGATTTAATTCACTATCATATTTGACCCTCACCCAAAGGCATAGGTGATACAATCTCCTTTCTCTTGAAAGAAAAAACTGAGGTTTGGGGAGATTAAACAGTTTATCATCACATAGCTAATAAGAACCAGAGCTGTAATTTGAATCAAAGGCTTTTCTTCTCCAAAGTCTGTGTTCTTTTTTACTTTACTATACTATCTCACAAAAGAAGAATCATACTAATTCTGAATCTGCTGAACTAAATTTGTCATCGCGTAGTCAGGCAGAGCTAGCCTTTATTCACCCTCGTACTCTGAGGTTAAATTTATTAATTCAACAAATGCTTACTGAATGAGGGTTATGGATCTAAGTGATTTTCCCCTAACTTCTTCAAATATTCATCAATGTCAGGAATATAGATACTTCTTTCAAGACATAATACTCATTTCCCAAGCCAAAAATCAAAGACAGTGGTTTAATCTGTTATCAGTTGTTGGAACATTTAGCCCATTAGAAGTCTTAATACATTCTGTTTCTTCTTTCAGGCTTGAGTGTGAATCTGAAATATTATACATCTTTTTGAAGCAGACTCTCTAAAGAATCACATTCCTAGTTCTCACCACAAGATAATTAAAGCCATCACCATTGAAAATTTTTAGAACTTAACAAAACACTTAGATTTCATGTTAGTTATATTACAGCACATTTAAGTTACATGCCTTGTAACCCTAACTAAATTAAAAATCATTTTTTTCTCCATTTTGATGGAATTAAACTGCTTTTGAATCTTTTCATGAAGACCAGCTAATCTTGATACGGGTTTTCTCAATCTCTAAAATCTGATGACTGATATTTATGAGAAGAATTGGAAGAAGACGAAGTAAATTTAATAACGCAAAGAAAGAAGGAAAAAAAAAAAATAATGGCCAAAGGAAGTAAAAGAAATTTTTAAAGGCAGGGAGAAGTGAAGAAGATGCAAAATAATGCTTGAATTCTAAGGTCATGGAACATCAGGGGCAGCAGCTTACAAAGAATCCTTTTTTGCCTCTCTTAGCATGATCTTGTATATATATTGACAATTGAAGTTTATCAGTGAAAACCTCATTTTTGCTAGTCCTTTCCATGTCTCAAATAAATGAGGTGTGTGGCTTATGGCTACTAGATAATACTAATAATAATACAGGGTACCCTGCTAAGGATCTCTCATAGGGCCTTGCTATCCCTAAGGTACTCCTGAGCCATCTAGAGAATGGAATAGATGTTAAGAAAAAACACCTCTCTGCTCTTTGCCGATCTCGATGCAATACTTCACTTATTCATTCCCTTATTCATATTTTTTCATTCCTTTAAGAAAATATATGCTAAAAACTAAAGATGATATACTGGGCTCTACAAAACAATTTTTAAAAAGCACACACAGGATCTCCCCTAAATACTTCCACATTAAATATCTTCTCTGAGTGTTCTATAGGACCATTGACCCCAACAAATGCAAAACTTAAGTTCACTATGCTCTTCCTGCCATGTCCTGTCACTAATCACCCAGTATTTCCACCTCTACCAAATGTGTTCTTCCATTAATATGTCATGTTTTTGTTACTGGTAAAAACCATCCCCTTTTTCATCCAAGTTCTTTTTTGTTTTTTTGGCTTCCTCTACTTCTCTAATCAGTCATTAGGTAACTTCGATTCTGCTCCTGATTCTATCTCCTTCTCTCCAACCTCTTATCATCTCTCACTTGACTTAACTGAGATAAATTCCCATCCAACTTTTCCTCCAGTGCCTTTTTTTATTCCGTTTATGTACATGGTAGTCTGAACAATGCCCCTAAAATTCAAATTGCATTGTATCACTTTCTTGCTAAAAATCTTATTCCTCCTTACAAAACAAGAAATAATGTCTCTTAAAATTGTAGAGAAATACCTTCACATCTATTTTATTTACATATTTATCTACCTCTCGAATATTTTTAACTTTTATCTTTGCATTCTTTTCCATGAATGCTTGGCTTGCATTATGTTGTAATTTTCTTGAAATATACATTAGAAGTCATATTTTTAGTACTTTATGGGAAGTAGAAAACTATTAAATTTATTTTAGTAAGTCAGAGGCAAGACCAGGATGTGATTCACAGGGATGAATATAGTAGCAATTTGAAAAATGGACCAGAGAATGCAGAAGCTAGAAACTGAAGGAATGGGCTGCAGTAGGTGGTTACTGCAGTGTCGTTGAAGATAGGAGCTGGGGCAGGCAAGGAGATGTAGTGAGACGACATGCATTAGGTAAGGTTATATATGAACTCACCTGAGCTGTTATGATTCATATTATCAGGCTGGTTGTGTGGCATGGCACTCACAATGGAAAATGGAAGGGGCAGAAAGAGTAGAGAATCTTTTAGGGCTTTTCTTAAAAGTTAATGTGAGGAGATTAGTAGAGAAGTGATATACAGAAATCACTACTGAAATAAATAAGAATCACTTGCACTTAACATAGGCATTATATAAAATAGTATTTCTACAATATTAGCATATCTTGTGGTCACCGGATATTTCAACCATTTCTTGATTTAATTTTACAGTATTAATTTGTTAGCAAACATTTTATACAATTTTTAGGAATGAGCAAATTGTAAAGAGTTTTACTTCTTTCTAATTTGTAGCCTTATTTTATGCTGAACACTGTATGAAGCCCTGTGGAAATAAATAAACACAAGATAATCCCTACACTCAAAGGAAATTACAAACTCGTTGAGGGTTTTTAACAAGCAAAAGAGAAATCTAAAAGTTAGTCAATTAGGTAGAAAATTTAGGACCCCAAACACTTTCCTCTTACAGGCATATAACCAAAGCATGAAAAAAGGGATATTTATTTTGTCTTGCTTAATTTATTGCTTACCTACTAGAGTTAGAGGCCCCAAAACACTAAACAAAAAGAAAGTATTCATGGGAAATATTCAACATGCAAAACATGCCTGCCAAGAAACCAAACAACCCACACACAGCCAATAAAATTGAAGACTCTTACTTCATACTCTAAATGCCTCCAGACTGAAACTGTGTCAGGGGGAGAACATTTCACAGCTGTAGAACTTCTTTTTAGAGAGATTTTTCTGCCAGTCTCAAAATTCTGTAACACAAATCATTACCTAGAGAAGCACAGCAGAACTTCTGAAATAGTGAAAGGAATGTATAGGAATGTAGTTATTTTAAAATTGCAGGGAAGAGGATGCTCTGTTGAGCAAGTGACTACTTTGCAATTCTTGGCATGCTTAAAAGATCACCTTCAGCATTACAGCCAAGATGCATGTATTCTAATTAGAAGACTTAAAAGCCAGGATATGCTCACATTAGGATCAAAGCAAGTACTTTGTCACATGTAGCTTTACACTCTTTAGTTTAAACCACTGTCATTTAAAATAAGAATAATTTTGTGTTCTTTCTATAAAAACATACATGTGGGACACTTTCCAATCCTGCAATAAAGCAAAATTTGTGCAAAAAAATGCAAATTTTTTAGTTTTTCTTGCCTTCTAACACACAGCATAATCAAAACCATCACTCACTGACTTGAGGATAGGTTACTCATGTCATTTAATACAATCTTTGCAGTAGTTTTTCTCTTTGTTCTTCATTTCCACTCCTTATGCTTAGAAATGATTATTAAGTGTTTCTTACCTTTCTGTAATGTTTAATATGCTATCCCAGGTAGACATAATGAAAGAACAGTAATAGAAAATTTAGAGAAGAGGCATATGCATATTGAAATTGCCAAAATGAAATTTTGCTGCTGTGTAAAAAGGATCATAAAATGTGTCCTAGATGCCCTTGAGGATGTGTTGATCCTAGTGACTTGTATCTAACCAATAGTATAGAAGATTGGGGGACTTTATCATGGATAAACATGGCAGTCAGCACCTTAAATAAGTGATAAAGGTAGTATCTCCAGTAATAATTCATGCTTATATTCATGTGTTATTCTTGACATGGTGTGTGAAGGTCGCCTCAGCTTTGTGGGATTCATCCCCAGATCTATTTCTTTGGCCTAATCATTTGAAAAACAGCGTGTAAGCCTGAACTAATGGATGTTATACAAAATGTCTGACCACTACTCCTTAAAACTGCCAAGGTCTTGAAAAACAAAAGTCTGAGGAACCATCACAGATTAGAGGAGAGTAGGGGGCCTGAGGACTAAATGCAGTGTGGTATCCTGGACTGCATTCTGGAACAGAAAAAGAACATTAGTGGAAAAACTAGTGGAAGCTGAATAAAATTTGTAGTTAAGTTAATATTAATGTACCTATGTTATTTTTAGTTTTGACAAATGTACTATGGTTATGTAAGATGTTAAAAGAAAATTAAGTAAAATATGTATAGAAATTGTACTATCTTTGCAACCTTTATGCAAATTCAAAATTATCCTAAAATTAAAAAAATTATATAACCCCCACTCTCTTAATCAGGACTTAATTACAATTTTAAAAAAGATAAAGTAGCTCTACTAAAGAATGGGTATCTTCTTTTCATGGACAAATAAAACATAGTATTTTACTGGTTTCTTGATGTTTAAATCTGGGCTTACTGTCAGAGCACCTTTGAGATTTTAGTTGCATTAGAAATTTAAGCAACCCAGGTAAGACTTTTAGATCTACCTTTTTTGTTTTTTTGAGGCGGAGTTTTGCTCTTGTTACCCAGGCTGGAGTGCAATGGCGTGATCTCAGCTCACCGCAACCTCCGCCTCCTGGGTTCAGGCAATTCTCCTGCCTCAGCCTCCTGAGTGGCTGGGATTACAGGCAGGTGCCACCATGCCCAGCTAATTTTTTGTATTTTTAGTAGAGACAGGGTTTCACCATGTTGACCAGGATGGTCTTGATCTCTTGATCTCGTGATCCACCTGCCTCGGCCTCCCAAAGTGCTGGGATTACAGGCTTGAGCCACCACGCCAGGCCAGATTTACCTTTATGTATGCAGAAAAAGAATGGTATGTACTTCATGAAAGTAATATTACTCAGGTTTTCTTCCATTTGTTATTTATTGACTACTAGCAAGGTATAAAGAACACTAAAGCATTAGATTCACACATGGAACAAACTGATACACAGAAAATTTATTTTCAGGACTGAAACCAAAGTATAACCCTTCTTCTTTCTCACTAGAATTCTGAGGAGGCAGTGAAGGGACAGTATTAGGTTTCTGGGACAGCATTAGAAACCTACCAAATGGTGAGAGATTGTGGGAATTTTTCTATCATTATTTGTGGATCTAACTTGCTGCATCCTTGAGGGAGATTTTGATTAGTCTCTTTATAACCCCGTTTAATTTAATTGCTGGAATCATCAGATTTGTGATTTAGAGATAATAAAAAACTACTTTCAGTGTTTTTAAGGTTGATGTAGTAGACAGACTCTGAGGTAACGCCTAATGTTTCAGCATCTGTAATCCTCTTGTGGAGTTCCCAGGCAATTATTGTGGACTTGACCTAGTGACTTCCTTTCAAAGTGAATAGAGTATAGCAGAAGCAATGGTATATCACCTCCTAGATTGAGTTATAAGAGATTACACTTTTCCTCTTGCAGGTGCGTAGGTGTTTTCATTCTCTTTGGAATCACTTACAGCTTAGGAAAAGCCAGGTCCAAATCAAAAGGAGTTCTGTGGAAAAATCCACAGGCCTGCAACAACCATGTAAGTGAGCTTGAAAGTGGGTCCTCACTAATCCTCCTTCCACCCAATTCAGCTGTGACTGCAGCCCATGAGAAACTGTAAGGCAGAACCACCTAGCCACGTGATGCTTGAAACTAAAACTGTGAGATAATAGATGTCTATTATTTTGAAGCTGCTAAATGTTGGGTAACATGTTATAAGCCACAGTAGCTTGCTAATAGAGTTGATACAAGGAAGCTGATTTTAATCAGATACCGCATTTACTTGATGTTGAGAATGTTACTATAGTTGTCTAATTGTTTTCCAAAAGAGTGATACAGGAAGAGTATAACCACTTATTCTCTTATCCAGTTCACCTTTTCGAGAGCTATGGTTTATATTTTTCTTGATACTCTCTCTGAAAGTATTTTGTAGAGCCCTAATTCTTTCATTTGTTTTTGTTGCAGTTAAGCTCATCTTTAAGATTATGGAACTTATACCGAAAATAGAAATTGAGCCTCAGTTATAATTCATGATTATTAAAATGTTTAATGATATAAAAACATGTCTTTATACCAGAAAACTTTTCTTGAAAAATGTAGTAAATTGACTGTCTTATATTTATTAAAAAATATTGCATGGCAACACATAGAAGTATTTATGTTTATAAGCATCACCAGACAAATACTTTGTTATTGGCACAGTAACTCATGTAATGCTTTTAAAAATGTCTGCTCCTTCTGTTTCTTCTTTCTACTATAATCAAATCATTTTTGCTTATATCTGAACATTTTTAATATTTAATTATTTGCTCTTTCACATTAATATTTCTTGAATGTAAGGCCAAATCAAGTGTCCCACCACAACTTATGTCTTCTATACCTATATCATCTATCTATCTATCTATGTATATATACATGCATGTACAAACTTACATGTTAATCTATGTATAAATATATACATGTTCATGCAGTATGTATATGTGTTCATATATATAATATATATTTAACTCTTCATTGCCTTTGTGTTTATAACACAGTAAAAATAACCAAGCCATCTCAAATTTTTTTTTTTTATTTCTGTGATTCTAAGATGGAGACAGTTTCCAGAGTATCTTCTGGAAACTTTCTCAAATAATACATATTGAGTGTGGAAAAGGTAAGATATGTGAGTTTAAGCAAATTTTCTCAGATGATTCTGCTCTTCAGTCTCAGATGTAGGAATGTAGCTCTAAGGAAATTTTGTTTTCTCTTTGAAATAAGAGATTTTTATCAATTTGTTTTGTTGAGTTTAAAAAACATCATAGAAATTATTATGGAACAGTTATGATGGGACATACTAAAAACGTTTTATGTGGATTCTGCCTTTGAGTGACTCACAGTCCAGTGGAAGGGATAGAGAGAAAGAAGCTACCTACAGTTTTGTGCTTTGTGTATGCAGCATATTTCAGTGTATGGTCCAGAAAAAGTGATTAAACACTGCCTGCCTTAACAGTTGGCAGGAGCAGTCAGATATGAATGTTTTCATTCTTGTCATTACATATTCCCTAGAATACTATGATTTTGTCATGTTTGCCTTTCATTTTGAGATGTTGATCATTATTAATTGTAATATAATTAACATACAGAAGCTGGGAGAGTTTAATGCAGAGGCATTATGATTACGATAAAAACAGAAAATGAGCTCATCAGAAGTAGAAGATGATTTGACTTAGTAAAAATTCAGGACAAAGGACACATCATACATAATGTCAAATGTTATCTGTACAGTCAATTATAGGGAATGGTTATAAATGAAAATTTAAAAAATATTCACTATGGCTAGGAAGATCAGGATCAATGTGAAATACCAATTGACTTAATGTTTTCTCAAGTGAAAGTAAGACATTAAGAAAGTGGAGATGAAAGAACTGCTGGTGAATTTTTTTTCTGAAAAACCAGGGTGATTCACAGGCTCCAGGCCAGTTTTCCCTTCTACACGTCATCAAATTGTGTGGTGGTGCATGTGCATGCTAACTGATAAGGAAGAGACTTGCTGCATTCCTTATAAAGAGAGGCATTATCTGCATCAACTGATTTTCATATGGATAAATGTACACTATTTAGTGGGAAAAACTGCCTAAAAAGTATATAAACAACAAGATGAGTATGCCTTGTTTTAAAGTTTCGATGGACTCAAATGAGTACACATTCATTTTTTGAAGATGCAAATGAATTATGTGAGACAAAACCCTCTTTGTCATTCTAGGCTTCAGCACAAAAGGGCTTCTAGAAGCTCTACTCTGTGCATAGAAGATATGTACAAGTTTCAGAGAAATATTTATAGTTGAAAAGGTGAAATTCTTAGACTATCTTGTCACTGAGGGTAAAGTTTCCGTGTCTTTTGGACTCCAGTGTATCACAGTGGTCCCTTCTTAACACTTTCAGCTCCATAATCCTCCCTTCCCACTGGCTGTGTGTATTCTTGTAGCTACCCTCTGACCTGCTCTTGCTAAATTCTTTCACTTATCTGTAGCACTGCACCTCGTCTTCTAGGTTTGTTTTGTTTCTCAATTTCTTTAGTTGCAAATACCTTAACCATTTATTTAAAAACAATAGAATGTGTTTGACAAGCACGGATGTAATGTTCTCTGTTCTCAGTGGGATCATAAAGCCCTCTGGATGAAAATGTACCTTGTATAGCTGAAGTCATGATTTACACATGTCAGTAATGTTTGATAAAAAACACTAATTTCTCATAACATACAGTGAACGTTTTCCTCATATGATCTAGAGGGATATATGTAACAATTTGCTATTTGTTTTATAAAAGATATATAGTAGTATGAATAAAATAATCTCAATTAAGTTACAAGTTAGCTGTAGTTACATGTGTATTATTTCTAAGAGTAGGAAACATGAAGAAAAAATGTAAAAGTCATAGAATAAGCCTTTTAACTTACAAACAGATGTGATATTGTTTAATCTCCACGTACGCTGGAAAGATTGGGTGGGCGTTTACCATATTCCTCCTGAAGTTTCTAGCCCAAGTTGTAAAGGGCTGTGTAAACCTTCTACAATTTTGTCAGCAAAAACTCATTTTATCTGTTGTTAAAATTTAGTCAGTTTGAGGATGAATCAAAGCAGCTGTTAATACAGTGTAACTCTGCTTACTCTATGGTTGAAGTCAGGACACGTAGAAGGGTCTGTACTGTAATGTGAAAAAGGCTCATCCCTTGAAGCTTAACTATTACACGTATTTGTGATAATCAATGTACATTTAAGTCATTTACACCTTAAAAATGATTTATGTTAAATTGGCTAACCATTTGCAATGAACCAATTTTGAATTCTACTAAGATTTTTAAAACGAGTAATAAATAACCCAAGTTTCGGTTTATAACCCTTATGGAGGAAACAGAGAGGGAAAAAGCAAGTCATGGGAGATGTTTGATAACTTTCATCATATACATTCCTACCATTCTTATGTTCCCCAACTCTGTCTGGTGGACTCCAACTTTCTTGGTTTTCTCAACTCAGAGAGTTGGCTGCCTGTTTGTGAAGGAGGTCCTCCATTCTGTGCTGCCCATGGAAACGATCTCAAGGCAGTAAGCTGGGCCAATTATAGGGCCTGTTTTGTGTCCCTTCTCTCAGGAATCACTATTCTTCCTTGCCAACATTCAGTGACTTCAAAACTGTTGTTCCATGTATTTTGTCTGGTTTTTTTTTTGGTTGATTTAGTTAGGAGGATGAATCTTGTCTTTCTTATTTCATGTTGGTCAGAAGTGGAAGTCTTGTTTTGTTTTAATTAAATAGTTGGATTTCCCTGGTTTGCACTAGTTGTATTAGTCAGCTGCCATTATAATTCGTTTTTTATTTTTGTGTTTGAAATGATTTAGGGGTTGAGGTTCACTTTCTTTTTTCATAGATATTCAGTTGTTCCAGCACCATTCATTAAAAAGACATTTATTTTCCTGTTGAATTTATTTGCTACCTTGGTTGAAAATCAATTGAGCATAAATATGTGGGTCTAGCTTTGTCATTATTCTGTTCCACTGACCTATTATCTCTTTATTTAGATATTCTTTAATTTCTTTCAGTATTATTTTAAAGTTTTTAAAGTAGAAGTCTTGGATATATTTTTTTACATTTATTTCCAGATATTTGAGGGTTTTGATACTATAATAAATAATATTTTAAAAATTTTATTTTACAGTTGACTATTACTATATAAAAATACAATAAATTTATTTCTAGTCATATATTAGATGATGTAGCATTTTCTACATACATAATCATGTTGTTAGTGAATAATAAAATATAATTTCTTCTTGTCTTATAGTTTTGTCTTATTTTTTTGAGATGGAATTTCGCTCTTGTTATCCAAGGCTGGAGTGCAATGGCACAATCTCGGCTTACCGTAACCTCCGCCTCCTGGGTTCAGGCAATTCGCCTGCCTCAGCCTCCTGAGTAGCTGGGATTACAGGCATGTGCCACCATGCCCAGCTAATTTTTTGTATTTTTAGTAGACATGGGGTTTCACCATGTTGACCAGGATGGTCTCGATCTCTTGACCTCATGATCCACCCACCTTGGCCTCCCAAAGTGCTGGGATTACAGGCGTGAGCCACCGTGCCCGGCCAGTTTTGTCTTTGATTTCTTTCTCATGCACTTGGACAAGAATTGAGAATCTCTTTTTTTTTTTCTGAAATGGAGTCTCACTCTGTCGTCCAGGCTGGACTGTAGTGGTGTGATCTCACCTCACTGCCACCTCCACCTCCTAGGTTCAAGCGATTCTCCTGCCTCAGCCTCCTGAGTAGCTGGGACTACAGGCACAAACTACCAGGCCTGGCTAATTTTTGTATTTTTAGTAGAGACGGGTGTCACCATGTTGGCCAGGATGGTCTCAAACTCCTGACCTTGTGACTCAACAGCCTTGGCCTCCCAAAGTGCTGAGATTACAGGCTTGAGCTACCATGCCCAGCCAAGAATAAAGACTATTTATCCTGTCCTAATTTTAGGGGAAAAAGATGTAAGATTTTACTACTGAGTATGAGGCTGTTGGCTTCTTATATGTAACCCAAATCAGAGTGAAGAAGTTTTTTTCTCTTCCAAATTGCAATTGCAAAAAGTTTTTGTCATAGATAAGTGTTAAACTTTGCCATGTATGTTTCCTGCATCTATGAAAATAATCCAAGAGGGAGTGGCCAAGATGGCCATCTAGAAGCAGCTTAGATGCGTGGCTGTCACAGAGGGGAGCAAAAAAGGTGAGTAAACACAGCACTTTTAACAGAAACATCCAGGTACTCTTAATGGGACTAATCAAGGAAATAACTTGACACACAGAAAATGGGGAAAAGTAAGGAGAGTGGGGCCCACCTGGGTGTGACACTAAACCAAGGAAACTTCTTGCACCCAGGGAAGCAGTGAGTGAATGTGTGACCCCAGGAAGGCATGCTGCTTCCATGGATATTCGCAACCCTTGGGTCAGGAGATGCCCTTGTGAACCCATTCCACCAGTGCCTTCACTCTGTCACACGTTGCTAAGTGGAGTCTCAGCAGAGCAGCTACTCAGGCACATACAGAGATGCAGAAGCTTTAGATAATCTGGCTGTAGGCTTTCTAGCCAAAGTAACTGCAACTCCAGTGAAGTGGGAGGTTAGACCCCTCATACATACCCCTAGGAAAGAGGCTGAATCTAGGGTGCTAAGGAACGATGTTCTGCAGGCCCTACTTTCATGGTGTCTCAAGAATAAGACACACTGGCTTGGATTTCCACGCAGCTACCAGTAGCAGTGTTCAGCCTCCCTGAAACAGAACTCCTGTGGGGAGGGATGGGCCACCATCTTTGCTGTTTGAGTGACTTAGCCATTCCAGCCTGTGGGTTTTGGAGAGTTCAAACCAACAAATGGCAAAAGAGACCCCCCAGCACAGCACAGCTGCTCTACTCAAACATGGCCAGACTGCTTCTTCAATTGAGTCCCCAGTCGATTCCTCCTCACTGGGTGGGACCTCCAGTCACCGCCACTGGTGTTCTCTGGCTGACAGATATTTGAAAAGTCCTGGTGACAGAGCTCCCAGACAGAGAGATGGGCTGCCATCTTTGCAGTTTGGGTGGCTTAGCCATTGCAGCCTCCAGGTTCTAGAGAACACAAGCTAAACAGGGGTGGAAGGGGTACTCCAGCACAGCACAGCTGCTGTATAAAAGCATGGCCACACTGCTTCTTTAAGCAGGTCCCGAATCTTGTTCCTCCTCAGTGAGTGGACCCTCCCAACCAGGGCCACCAGCCACCCCCATTAGTGGTCTCTGGCCTATAGATATTTGAACACTTTCTGAGATGGAACTCCCAGAGGAAAGAGTGGGCAGCCATCTTTGCTGTTTGGGCAGCTTTGCAATTTTCAACCTTTGGGCTTTGGAGAGCTCAAGCTTCCTGGGAGTTGAAGTGGAACTCTGAAACAGCACAATGGCCCCATGAAAACATTGCCAGTGGGCCCCTGGCCCCATTCCTCATCACTATCTGAAGCCTCCCAACCAGGATCTCTGGCTACTCCCACCAGTGTTTTCTGGCTGACAGAATTTCAGGCCTCCCTGGGACAGAGCTCCCAGGAGGAAGGGCAGGTGCCATCTCCATCTTGCTGTTTGGGCAACTTAACCATCCCAGCCTTTGGGTTTCAGAGTGTCTGAGGTGACCAGGGACTGAAGTGGACCCCCATCACAGCACAGGTACTCTACAAAAACATATACTACTTTTTAAAGTGGGTCCTTGATCCCATTCCTCTTGACTGGGCAAGACCTCCCATCTGGGGTTTCTAGCCACCACCTACAAGTGTGTTCAGTCAGGCAAGAGGTCCATTCCTCCTTGGGATGGAGCTCTCAGAGGAAGGGGAAGGCTGCCATCTTTTCTGTTTCACCGTCTTTACTGGTACTCCAAGTACTAGACATTCTGAGGTGACTAGAGCCTAGAACGGACCCCTAGCATACAACAGAAGCCCTATGGAAAAGTGCCAGACTGTTAAAAGAAAAAAAAAATCCAAAGTTCAGCAAACTCAAAGGCTGAAGGCAGAGAGCCCAAAAAGATGAAAAATAATCAGCACAAGAACCTTGACAACTCAGAAGGCCAGAGTGCCCTCTTTCCTTCAAATGACTACATCAGCCCTCTAGCAAGGGCTTAAGAATCAGGCTGAAGCTGAGATGGCTGAACTGACAGAATTCAGAATATGGATAGGCACAAGGTTCATCAAGCTAAAGGAGTATGCTGTAACCCACTGTGAGGAAGCTAAAAATCATAAAACAATCCAGGGTCTGTCAGACAAAATAGCCATCATAGAGAAGAATATAACTGACCTGATAGAGATGATATAAGACAAGCTTTTCATAATGCATTCACAAGTATTAATAACAGAATAGAAAAAGTGGAGAAAAGAATCTCAGATCTTGAAAACTGCCTTTCAGAAATAAGATAGGAAGACAAAAATAGAAAAAAAGAATAAAACAGAATGAACAAAACCTCTAAGAAATATGGAATTGTATAGAGAACAAATCTGACTAATTGGTTTACCTGAAAGAGATGGAGAGAATGGAACCAATCTGGAAAACATGTTTTAGGATATCATCCATGGTAACTTCCCCAACCTAGATAGAGAGGCCAACATTAAAATTGAAGAAATGCAGAGAATTCCAGTAAGATACTCCATGAGAAAATTATTCACAAGACACAAAATCATTGAAATGAAGAAAAAAAATGTTAAAGCTAGCTAGAAAGAAAGGCCAGGTAACCTACAAAAGGAAGCCCATCAGACTAACAGTGAACCTCTCAGCTGAAACTGTACATGCCAGAAGGGATTGGGGACCAATGATCAATATTCTTAAAGAAATTCCAACCCAGAATTTAATATCTGGCTAAACTAAGCTTTATTAGTGAAGAAGAAACAGGATCATTCTCAGACAAGCAAATACTGAGGGTATTTGTTACCACCAGACCTGTCTTACAAGAGCTCCTGAAGGAAGCACTAAATAAGAAAAGGAAGTACCATTACCAGTTACTACAAAAACACACTGAAGTAAACAGACTAGTAACACTATAAAGCAACCACGTAAGTCTGCAAAATAACCAGTCAACAAGATGACAGTATCAAATCCACAAATCAATACTAACTTTAAATGTAAATGAACTAAATGCTCCAATTAAAAGACACAGAGTGGTAAGCTGGATAAAAAAATACAAAAATCACTGATATACTGTCTTTGAGGGACTCATCTCACATACAGCGACACACATAGCTTCAAAATAAAATGATAAGGAAAATTTACTAAGCGAATAGAATACAGAAAAAAGCAGAGATTGCAATCCTGGTTTCTGACAAAATAGCTTTTAAACTAACAAAGATTAAAAAAAGGACAAAGAAGGGAATTACATAATTATAAAGGGTTCAGCTCAACAAGAAGATCTAAAGTAGTCTAAACATACGTGCACCAAACACAGGAGCACCTAGATTCGTAAAGCAAGTTCTTGGAGACCTTCAAAGAGACTTACATTCCCACACAATAATATTGGGAAGTTTCACACTGCATTGACAATATTAGACAGATCATCAAGACAGAAAACTAGCAAAGATATTCAGGATCTTAACTCAGCACTGGATCATATTAACCTGATATCTACAGAACTCTCTACCCCCAAACAACAGAATATACATTATTCTTATCACCACATGGTACTTTCTCTAAAATTGATCACATAATTAGAAGCAAAAAATCCTCAGCAAATGCAAAATAACTGAAATTATAACAAACAATCTCTTGGAATGCATCACAGTCAAATTTGAAATCAAGACTAAGAAATTGACCTAAAAATCATACAATTATGTGGAACTTGGATAATCTGCTTCTGAATGACTTTTGGATAAATAATGAAATTAAGGTAGAAATCAAGACGTCCTTTGAAACTGAGAAAAAACATGGAATGTACCAGAATTTCTGGGACAGAATCAAAGCAGTGTTAACACGGAAATTTATAGCACTAAATACCCTCATCAAAAAGTTAGAAAGATCTTAAGTTAACAACATAACATCACAACTAATAATAATAGAGAACCAAGAGCAAAGTACTATTCAGCCTTTAAAAACAAGGAAGTTCTGACATTTGTGAAAACACCAATAGAACTGGAGAATATTATGCTAAGTGAAGTCAGGCCTAAAAAGGCAAATAGCACGTGTTCTCACTTACATGGGAGTCTAAAACAATTAACTTACAGAAGCAGATAGTAGAATGGTGGCAACAGAAGCTGGACGACAGGAGAGGTGGGGAAGTGATAGTTGAAGGGTATAAACTTTCAAACAGGGAAAATATTTTTTCTTTTTATGATTTCTATTGCACACATGATGAACATAGTTAAGAGTGTTGGCCGGGTGCTGCGGCTCACGCCTGTAATCCCAGCACTTTGGGAGGCTAAGGCTGGTGGATCACGAGGTCAAGAGATCGAGACCATTCTAGTCAACATGGTGAAACCCCATCTCTACTAAAAATACAAAAAATTAGCTGGGCATGGTGGCGTGTGCCTGTAATCCCAGCTACTCAGGAGGCTGAGGCAGGAGAATTGCCTGAACCCAGGAGGCGGAGGTTGCGGTGAGCTGAGATGGCGCCATTGCACTCCAGCCTGGGTAACAAGAGTGAAACTCCGTCTCAAAAAGAAAAAAAAAAAAAGTGTTGTATATTTCAAATTTGCTAAGTAAATTTTAGACCTTCTCGCCACAAAAAATGTTGAGTATTTGAGGCGATGGATATGTCAACTAGCTTAATTTAATTATTTCACATTTGTATTCATAAATTGTAACATTGTTTGTATCCCATAAATTTTTTCCATGCAACCCCTCTTCATAGAACCCATAAATCTATAGAATTATATATTGTTAATTTACAATAAAAAAGAAAAAATTATAAGGTTTATTTTGTATAAGTGATAAGTTATGCTGATTAACTTTTGAATATTATACCAATCTAGCATTCTTGAGATATGATGGGATATATGATCAATTCACTTGATTGTAAAGTGTTATTCTCTTTATTTATTGATAGATTTGATATGCTATTTCATTAAGAATTTGGGGTCTATGTTTATTGCTTAATATTAGTCTAGAGTTTTTTTCTTCTAGGGATACTTGCTTTTGGTATCAGAAAAATACTAATGTTCTAAAATAAGTTGGCAAATATTCCTTCCTCCGTTTTCTGTGAAAGAGTTTATATAGGACATGTATTGTCTCTTTCTTAAATATGTGATAATATTTGCCAGTGAAGACTGGGCCTTGAGTGTTTACTGTGGAAAAGTTTTTAATCACAAATTTCATCTGTTTAGCAAATATAGATTACCTTCATTAAAAAAAAATTCCTTTGGGGGTTGGGCTAATAAATTTTTTCTCTTAAGGACTTTGTACATTTTATCTAAGATGTCAAGTGACTCTAAGATGTCAAATATATCTACTAGGATCTTTAGCATTACTTCCAGTTTTCCTGAGACAGTTTATGTTTTTTCTTGGTTAATCCAGAGATTAGTCAATTTATTAATCTTTCTTTTTGAAAAAAAAACCTTAGATTTTTAAAATTGTCTATTACTTGAATGTTTTTTTATTTTTTATATTTGCACATTAAGCCAATTTTTAATGACATGAAGCCAAAATATATATTTTACTTAAATTTCTATGACTGGCATATTTTACATGTTAAATGTAATTTTTAAAATACTTTGGGAATGTAGTCCCTTATGAAATAGTTTGATTATTATTTGTATGTGTTTCATTATCAATTATTCTTTTTATTTCCTCTCTTTTACTCATTTGGGTTTAATTTAATCTTTTTTCCTCTAGATTTTTAAGTGAAACCTTATTTCATTGACTTCACAGTTTACAAACTATCCTCAAAACACTATTTTTGCTGTATTTCACACATTTATATATATTGTTTACATTTTTTCAGTTCAAATAATTATTCTGTTAGTTCAAATAATTTTCTAATTTTCTTGCACTTTTGATCATACATTATTAAATATATTTGGCTTAAGTTCCAAATATTTTGAAGATTTTTTCATATCTAGATTTGATTGACTGATTGATTGATTGATTGACAGAGTCTTGCTATGTTGCCCAGGCTGGACTCAAACTCCTGGGCTCAAGTGATCCTTCTGTTTCAGCTCCCTGAATAGTTGGGACTACTGGCTCATGACACTATGCCTAGGTATTATTATTTATTTCTAATTTAATGCTTACATGGCTGAAGAATATACTTTATATAATTTCAATCATTTCATACTTGCAGCTTATTTTATGGCCCAGCATATCATCTCTTACCAATGTTCCAAGTGCACTTGAAAATAATGTGTATTGAGTGTAATACTTAAGTTCTAATTTGTTCAAGTAGGTGGTTAGAATTTTTCAAGTCTTCTGTTGTGTGCATATGCATTTAGGATTATTATGTCTTCTTGATGAGTTGATACTTTATCATTTTTTAATGTTGATTCTTTATCATTTTTAATGTTCCTCTTTATCTTCACTTACCTTCTCTCTCTCTCAAAGTCTTCTTCTTAATGGCAATAAAGCTGTATCGCATTTATTATGCTTACTTATTGCATATATGCCTTTTTCTAAACCTTTACTTTTGACCCTTGACTTTTGTGTTTCTTGTAAAGAGGATTTATTGGGCCTTACTCTTTTTATCCAGTCTGACAATCTCTAATAATTGTTGTGATTAGGTCACTTGCACTTAATGTAATTAATATATTGTTGCATTCAAATATAAAATAGTGCCATTTGTTTTTTATTTATTTAATTTTAAATTTGTTTTTCCTTTCTTGTCTTGTTTTGGTTGGATTAAACACTTTCGTTTTCACAATTTAGTATTTCATTTTATCTCCCCTATTACCTTTGATCTATCCCTCTTTGTGTGTGACTCTGTTTGCTTAGGGGTACTCTAAAACACAGAATATTATGTGTCTTTAATTTATCATGATCTTCATATTTATATAGTTATTCATGAATCATAGCAGTATAATCTCACTTCTGTGCTCTAATTAAATTATATTTTACTTATACAAATGCTATAAGCCCCAAATATGTTATCTTTTTTTAACACTGAAAATTTTTAAAGGATACACAAATATAAAGATATTCCATATTTCACCAAAATATTTTCTGTTTTTAATGTTCATTATTCTTTCCTGCAGATCCTGGGTTCTTTTTATTAAAGATATTTCTGCTGAATATAAAATACATTAATGGTTTTTCCAATACTTTAAGGGAGGAATTTTTTTTCTTGTCTTTTTTTATTTCTTTGATGAAAAGTGAGTCATCATCAATTTTTTTTGGTATTATGTAATATATCTTTTTTTATTCTCGGACTGCTTTATATGATCTGTTCTTTATTAGCACGGTGGCTCACTCCTGTAATTCCAGCACTTTGGGAGGGTGAGGTGGGTTGACCACTTGAATTTAAGACCAGATTGGCTAACATGGTAAAACTCCATCTCTACTAAAATTACAAAAGTTAGCTGGGTGTGGTAGCTCATGACTGTAGTCCTAGCTACTCAGAGGCTGAGGCTGGTGGATCACCTGAGCCTGTGAGTTTGAGGCTGCAGTGAGCCGTGATTGCACCACTGTACTACTTTAGCTGGGTGACAGAATGAGACCCTGTCTCAAAAAAGAAAACTAAACTGTCCTTTATCTTTGGTTTTGGTATTTTGCATATGAAGTAGCTAGCTGTGATTGTTCTTTGTATTTATTCTGCTTTGGGTTTATCTTCTAGTATCTATAGGATGATAATTTTCTTAAATATTGTCAAGTTTTCATTCAGTGGTTTTTTCAAATATTTCTTATTTCCTCTTTCTTCCTGAAACTACTATTGCATGAATGCTGTTTGCTATTGACCTACAGATATTAAATATTCTATTCTTTTTTTTTCTATTTATTCCAATTTGTTTATTTTTCTCTTGTCCTGGCTTCAAGTGAATTGATCTTTTTCTTTGTGCCTGTTGTTAAGCCTATTTACTTAATTCGTCATTTTTGGTAACCTATTTTTCATTTCTGTCATTCCTTTTTAGTTCTTTTTCAGAGTTTACATTTCTCCACTAAAATTCCCCATTTATTACACATGTAGCCCATCTTTCCCACTAGGTTAGTGAGTATTTTATTCTGTTTTCTATAGTCCCTCTCTAATAATTCTAATATCTCTATACTGACATGATTCCAGGTATATCTTTGTGACTCCAGCAGAGTCACCAGCGTTCTCAACCATGAGAATTCTGTCTCTAGTTTATAGTTCCATTGCTGGCTTTTGGGATACTAACTTTTTGCATTATAGGCAATCTCTCTGTGACCTCCCACTCTGCCTTTAACATTGGAAGGATAGCTGCACTCTACCCTGTGAAGCTTGAAATGCCTTGGAGAGGTTTCTCTCAGCTTCTCTTATCTCCCGTTCTCTGAAGTTGCCTGCCATAAGTATTAGGATGTCTCATGAACGTGGGAAGGATCTCTCAGCTCTACGGGCAGCTGTTAGGGTATTACTCGTGAGACCTGTGGGAAAGAGTTATTGGGTGTGTACCAACTTGCTTTTTGGTAGGGTCTTCTTAAAATTGTAACCTCTCTGCAGGCTTGCTCATGGACATTAGAAGTCCATTAAAGTTTTGGCTGATTTCTTTTCTCATTCAATAGCAGATGTCTCTCCTTTCATACCATGAGAAATGAGAGTGAGCCTGTGTCTCTTCTTCTCTAAGAAGGGCTTGTCACTTTCTGTAATTTAGTTCAACTAGGGTTCTTCACTTTCTCTGCTCTCTGATGGGTTAAAAACAACAACAATAACAATTTAATAACTTATTTAGCTTGTTTGGGTTGTTATACCAAAGGCAAATTTTAAAAAATTACCCATTTATTAAGTATTTGCAGTACACTTTTTCAATAGTTTTGATATTCATGAACTGTACAGATTTGTGGGGTATATCACGTGATATTTTGATACATGTATACACTACTAATGATTAAAACAGGGTCATCAGTATATCCACCACTCAAAACATTTATAGTTTCTTTGTTTTGGGAACATTCTTTTCTTCTATCTATTTTGAAATGTACAGTAAATTACTAATAAATTGCTGTTAGCTATAGTTGGCCTACTATGCTATTGAACACTAGAATTTATTCTTTCTAACTGTGTATTTTTTATCCATTAACTAACCTCTCTTCAAACCCTTCCCTGCTCTCATTCCCAACCTCTAGTAAACATCATTATACTCTCATATACCAACATGAGATCAACTTTTTAAATTCCCACATATGAGTCAGAATATGCAGTATTTGTCTTTCTATTATTGGCTTAATTTACTTAACAAAATGTTCTCCAATGCCATCTGTGTTTCTACAAATGATAGGATTTCCTTCTTTTTTGGGGGGGATAGGTAGGGGAGAGAGGGAGTCTTGCTCTGTTGGCCAGCTCAAAGTGCAGTGGCACAATCTTGGCTCCTACAACCTTTGCCTCCCAGGCTTAAGTGTTTCTCCTGATTCTGCCTCCCAAGTAGCTGGGACTACTGGCATGTGTAATTTTTTTGTTTTTTGTATTTTTAGTAGAGACGGTGTTTTGCCATGTTCCCCAGGCTGTTGTCAAACTCCTGACCTCAGGCAATCTGCCTTCCTTGTCCTCCCAAAGTGCTAGGATTACAGGTGTGAGCCACCACAGCCAGCCAGTTTCCTTCTTTTTTATGGTTAAATAATATCCATTTTCTTTATTCATTCATCTGTTGATGAACACTTATGTTGAACTCATATCTTGGCTATTATGAATTTTGCTCAAATAAACATGGGATTGTGGGTGTCTTTTCAATGTATTGACTATTTTTCTTTTGGATATATACCCAGCAGTGTGACTGCTGGAACATACGGTACATTTATTTTTAGTTTTTTGAAGAACCTCCTTACTGTTTTCCACAGTGGCTGTACTAATTTTCATTCCCTCCAAAAGTGTATAGCAGTTCCTCTTACTCCATGTCCATATGAGCATGTTATTTTTTATCTTTTTGATAATAGCCATTTTGACTGGGGTGAGATGGTATCACACTGTGGTTTTGTTTTGCATATGCATTATGATTAGTGATGTTGAGCGTTTTTTAATATGCTTATTGGACATTCATTTATTTGGTTTAAGAAGCATATCTTCAGATAATTTGCCAATTTTTAGATAAGATTACCTCAAAAATATAGTTTTAAAGTCCTGTCCATAAAATAGGTGTTTTCCTCAATGCCTACTGTAAGAAATCTATTAGTGCATTAGATGTGTCCGAACAGAAGGGAGATAGTCTGCCTGAATTCTAGGGGCAAAAAAAGCGAGAAGTTGGTTTTCTTGGAACTGAGGGAAAAAGGAGATAAAGGAGAAAGGCAGATCTCTCCAAGTGAAAGGCTTATCCAGGAACAGACACTATTATTAATTCATGGGTTTGTTTATTATTTGATCAATTTATTTATTAATTTAATGAATGATACAGCAAATATTGACATTTTATGTGGAATTTTGTAGAGGTCTAGGTATAGAAAAAGAAAGGAGAGAATAAACTTATGCACATGCTGTAATAGAGGGACAAATGCTCAATGAATGTTAGCTATTTTTACTAATAAATTTATTTCCAAGAGAAATGAAGATGCTGTAACCTGGGATAGCAGAGAGCAGCTAAGGAACTTTTTTACTGAAGACAAAAGTCAAGTGTGCTGTTTGAGCCAATGTAGTGTTCTAGACCCCTAGTTTGAAAGAAATTCTAGGGAAAGAGTAGAGTTGAGACAGATAGTAAGTTTAACCAATGGCTGAATGATAGTTTGCAGAGTTGCAATCTCCTTGTCACATTTCCAGTAGCAACAAAGCAAGAATAGGTAAGAAAGAGTAAGAATATTAAAGCAGGCAAAAGTGACTTGTGTAACTATAAGGAACCTAGCCAGATCCACCAAACAATATATGAGTGCATAAGACTCAGATGCTAGTTTGTGTTCTGATAAGAGTGACATCCTTTGAACATGGGAAGATTTATGAAGTTACCATCTCTAGGCTTTTCCCCAGTAAACAGTATCTTTAAAATCCCATGTCCCTTGGAGCTAGAAATTTTCCTAAAACATAAATAAATGAGACTCTTTTATCTAGCTAATACAAATGTTTCATTTCAATTTAATTTTTAAAAAATTACTGAGAATCTAATACTGCCAGAACTTTACTGGGCACTGGTGATATAGAAATAAATAAGAGAAAGTCTTTGCTCCCATGGATCCCACAGGTTAGTGAAATAGGAGAATAAATCATATAAATAAATAAATACAATGATTCAATTCCCTTAGGAGAACAATCCTATCCATAGAACGACTGCATCATGATTATAATTTGATGTTATCATTGTTTCATAATTTAATTAATTTGTTATTTCAGCAAACATTTATTCAGTACCTATTATGTCCTTGTAAGGTATTACCAATGTCATACTATTTCTTTAATCTAAATCTATACTCATGTAACAGCCTTTTAAACTTCAATTTCCCCTTTGGGAAGAGAACATGCTAACCAGTTGATAGGAGTACTGGGATCTACTTTGCAATAATATATTTTCAGAGTAAATAATTGTGTTGTCATGTAGGGATTTATTCACAACCCTGTCAATTTGATTAATGTGAACTAATCATCTTTAGCTTGAGTACTCTAGATGAAAAAACAAAATCCAGTTCCCAAATGCACAAAACTGAAAACAAGCTGTTAAATAAATGTCCTTACGTCAGTGTTGATGCAGTGTGTATCTTAGCCCACGTCAATCCACCTAAGCTCTTCCTTCAATATTTCATATGCAAACACTTTTATTGCACTATTGGGCACTGCATTCACTTGCAGTTTGATTTAATCTCTTCAGTAAAATGAATTACCTGTGAAATAAAATGTTTACTACCTGATCTGATATATATTGCTTTTTTCATCAGGAAAACTAAAAATGATTAATTACCCACATTGAAATTTTTTTAACCAGTTGATTGTGGAAGATTAGATTTAGTGCCATGGTTAATTTGCCCTTAGATAAGATTTAAAGTATATTTTGAGGCATGTAAAAGGAGTCTTAATATGTTTTGGAAACTGAGAAAATTTCAAATCATATATTACTTTGCCTTATTGAAAAAGAACTTTAGTGAAATAGATTTTTCTAGGAAACAAAGAAAAAACACCAATATTTTATTTTGACTCAGGATAGAGGAACACAAAAGAAACAGAAAAGGTACTTTATATTTTGAATTACTAAAAAATATTGAACTCAACAAGAGAGAGATGCTAGAGCTACTGTCTTTTCAAAGTGTACTTCTTGTGATTTCAGAGCAATCTGAGAAGGTCAATGCCTATCATTCTCACTGACTGCAATTAGTGAGTCAGTGACTGAGATTAAATGAACATATGGCTAGTAACTTTAGGGGAAAAATAATTAGGTATTTTTTATACAGGTAATTTTTCTCAAAGGTGGTAAAGGAACAGATAACAGTATTGAGAATTCCTTTTGATTTTTATTAAGGCAAATTAGCATATAATATAATATATATTATTAAGTAATTATAATAATTAGGTTATATATTATGTTACATATTATAAAATGAGTATATTAGTCTAGTCTCACACTGCACTAATATCAAGATACCACCTGAGACTGGGTAATTTATAAAGTAAATAAGTTTAATTGACTCGTAGTTCTACATGACTGGGAGGCCTCAGGAAACCTTAATTGTGGCAGAAGATGAAGGGGAAGCAAGGCATGTCTTACATGGCAGGCAGGCAAGGGAACAACTGAGCAGGGGAAATGCCAGACACTTATCAAACAATCAGATCTTGTGAGAACTCCCTCACTATCATGAAAACCGCAAAGGGGAACTGCCTCCATGATTCAGTCGCCTTCCACCAGGTCCCTTCCTTGACATGTGGGGATTGCAGTTCCAGGTGAGATTTGGGTGGGGACACAGAGCCAAATCCTATCAGTGATCTCAATTGTTTAGATTTTACTTGGACATTAGATGTACTCTTCCAAATGGATTTGAAGATTTAAAAACCATTTAAGAAGCCTAACTTTTTGCTGTTATTAATATTGTTGTTAAAAGATAAGTATCAAGGGTATTTTTATCATTTTAATATTCCTAGCTATATTGAAACCTGTGACTTAGGTGCCAGATTCAGCCTTAAGCCTGGAATTAACTGAGCCTTGAGCCTGGAATTCACATTTTTGGAAGTGTCACAGCTCAAAAGATAATTTCTATGAGACTCACCTTTGTAATTTTCTCAGTAAGATTAGAATCTTTCTAAAGATTAACAGTTAGGCATATGAATCACTTTAGAGAATGGTAAACTAGTTAAATAAACATTTAAATGTACAGTAGATAACAAATGCTTATTTTGTAGGTCTACAATTCAAGTGTAAACTCCAACTGAGAATCCAAATACACAGAGCTGAGAGTTCAAAGATGGTGACCTTAGCAAGTGGGTTTTTCATTGCCCATTGTATTGATATGACAGATAGTTGTTTTATAAAGAAAAATAAAATCCATAACTGCATGGAAAATAGGATGTGATGATGTCAGCATAATTGAAACTAAAATTATAAATGATTTCTGGAGAACATAATTTTATTGGTAGATAATCAAGATTAGAAGACACCACTAGAAGTCTTACATAGTCAAAGGAGATGCCTTAGATATGTTAGAAGAGGTTTCAGATTTATTTAGCAGGCTTCTGGGAAAGGGGTTGTGGAACAGTAGTCAGGATAATTATTTAAAAGTCTATCTGCAGGCCAACAGGACCAATTCCGACAGAATGAATGACATCAATGGCATTTATTTTCTAGTTTAAGCCAGATAACTTTTTTGAAAAGAAACTAAGTAGACTGTAGAATGAGCTAGCATATTCAGTATTACATTTGTCACCTGAGTTGGAAGCAGGGCTGACTTCTGAGTGCATGAAAGCTCTACAACCATACAGAGGAAATTTAAAGAAAATCCTTCTGATATGATTTGGCTGCGTCTCCACCCAAATTCATCCTGAATTGTAGCTCCCATAATTCCCATATATTGTCAGATGGACCTGGTGGGAGATAACTGAATCACCAGGCTGGTTTCCCCTATACTGTTCTCATGGTAGTGAATAACTCTCATGAGATCTTATGGTTTTATAAGGGAAAATCTCTTTCCCTTGGCTCTCTTTCTTCTCATCTGCTGCCATGTAAAATATGCTATTTGCCTTCTTCCATGATTGTGAGGCCTCCCCAGTCACATGAAACTGTGAGCCATTAAACCTCTTTTTCTTTATAAATTACCCAGTCTCAGGTGTGTCTTTATCAGCAGCATGAGAACAGATAAATATAGTAAATTGGTACCAGTAGAGTAGGGTGCTGTTGTAAAGATTCCTAAAAATGTGGAAGTGACTTTGGAACTGGGTAGCAGGAAGAGGTTGGAACAGTTTTAAGGACTCAGAAGAAGACCGGGAAATGTGGGAAAGGTTGAAACTTCCTAGAGACTTGTATGGCTTTAACCAAAATACTGATAATAACATGGATAATGAAATCTAGGGTAAGGTAGTCTCAGATGGAGACGAGGAACTTGTTGGGAACTGGAGTAAAAGTGACCCTGGCTATGTTTTAGCAAAGAGACTGGTGGCATATTGCCCCTGCTCTAGAGATTTGTGGTACTTTGAACTTGAGAGATATGATTTATATATATATATACACACACACACATATATACATATATAGATTTATATATATATATACCCCCCCACACACATATATACATATATATATTTATATATATTTTATTGTACTTTAGGTTCTGGGGTACATGTGCAGAAGATGCAGGATTGATGCATAGGTACACACATGGTAATGTGGTTTGCTGCCTCCATTCCCCCATCCCCTATAACTGGCATTTCCCCCCATTATTCCTTCCCAACCTATGTACCCACCACTGTCCCTCCCCTATTCCTCCCCCAAAAGACCCCAATGTGTGATGCTCCCCTCCCTGTGTCCATGTGTTCTCATTGTTCAACACCTGCCTATGAGTAAGAACATGTGGTGTTGGATTTTCTGTTCTTGTGTCAGTTTGCTGAGAATGATTTAGGGTATCTATAGTAGGAAATTTCTAAATAGCAAAGTGTTCAAGAGACGACCTGAGAGGTGCTGTTAAAAACATTCATTTTTAAAAGGGAAGCAGAGCATAAAAGTTTGGAAAATTTATAGCTTGATGATGCAATAGAAAAGAAAAATCAATTTTCTGAGGAGAAACTCAAGCAGGTGCAAAAATCTGCATAAGAAACAGCCAAATGTTAATCTTCAAATCAATGGAGAAAATATCTCCAGGGCATGTCAGAGACATTGGCAGCAGCCACTCCTATCAAGGGCTCAGAGGCCTAGGAAGAAAAGTGGTTTTGTGGGCTGGGTCCAGGTTCCCCTGCTCTGTGCAGCCTAGGGACTTGGTGCCCTACCTCCCAGCCACTCTAGCCTTGACTAAAAGGGGCCAAGGTACAGCTCAGGCTGTGGCTTCAGATGGTGTAAGTCCCAAGCCTTGGCAGGTTCTACATGGATTTGAGCCTACGAGTGCATAGAAGTCAAGAATTGAGGTTTCAAAACCTCTGCCTAGATTTCAAAGGATGTATGCAAATGCCTTGATGTCCAGGCAGAAGTTTGCAGCAGGAGTGGGGCCCTCATGGAGAACATCTGCTAGGTGAGTGGGGAAGGGAAATGTGGGGTTGGAGCCTATGCAGACTCCTCACTGGGGCACTGCCTAGTGGGGCTGTGAGAAGAGGGTCACTGTCCTTCAGACTCCAGAATTGTGGATCCACTGACAGCTTGCACTGTGTTCCTGGAAAAGCTGCAGACATTCAACACCAGCCTATTAAAGCAGCCTGGAGGGAGGTTGTGTCCTGTAAAGCTAAAGGGGTGGAGCTGCCCAAGACCATGGGAACCCACCTCTTGCATTAGCGTGTCCTGGATGTGAGACATGAAGTCAAAGGAGAACATTTTGGAGCTTTAAGAAATGGCTGCCCCACTGGATTTCAGACTTGTGCAGGGCCTTTAGCCCCTTTGTTTTGGCCAATTTCTCCTATTTTGAATGGGTGTGTTTACCCAATGCCTGTACCCCTGTTGTATTTAGCAAGTAACTAACTTGCTTTTGATTTTTCAGGCTCATAGGTGGAAAGGACTTGCTTTGTCTCAGATGAGACTTTGGACTGTGGACTTTAGAGTTAATGCTGAAATGAGTTAAGACTTTGGGGGACTTTTGGGAGGGTATGATTGGTTTTGAAATGTGAGGACAAAATTTGGGAGGGCCTGGTGTGCAATGGTATGGTTTGGCTATCTCTCCATCAAAATCTCATTTTTAATTGTAGCTCCCATAATTCCCATGTATCGTGAGAGAGACCCAATGGGAGATAATTTAATCATGGGGGCAGTTCTTCCCATACTGTTTTTGTGGTAGTGAATAAGTCTCATGAGATCTGATGGTTTTATAAGGAAAATTCCCTTTCACTTTGCTCTCATTTTTGTCTTGTCTGAGGCCTCCTGAGCCACATGGAACTGTGAGTCCATTTAGCCTCTTTTTCTTTATAAATTACCCATCTCAGATATGTCTTTATCAGCAACATGAGAACAGACTAATAAAAATTCTCAGACTGGGAGAAAAATATACTAAAGTGCTTCATTCCCAGAATAATATTTTTTGTTATTTTGGCATTTGGGCAATGTACCTGCTTACCTCCCATCCACACATCTTAATATGATGCCACCCAGTTGGTATGTCCTCACCTATTTGCTGACAAAGATTCTTTGCTTAACCAAATTTTAGTTATGGCTTCTGAACATTCTCCTAGCCCTATCTGCGCACTTTGTTGTAAAATACTGTTTTAACTAAGTCAGTACTGTTTTAACTAAGACAACACCGTTTTAACTAAGTCAACCAAGTCAACAATCCCCAATGTCAATTTCTGATTACTCTTGATAACTGATCTTAATAGTCATCCTCCATTATCCCCCAGGTGATTTCTGATTTCTCTGGTCTATCTTTAGAAAGTCTTCTGATAGGTTGGTTTAGCCAGAATCCCCCTTAACCCTGATGTTTCTGCTTAGTAATTTTCCATCCTCTGGCTCCCTTCTCTGCTTCTTGGCTACAAATTCTCACTTGCCCATGCTGTATTCAGAATTGAGTTCAGTCTCTGTCTCCTATTGTAAGACCCAGTTGTAGAGATTCTTGTCGTTATTGCAATAATCCTAAATGAAGTATTTTTTACTGTGCTTTAACAAGTGTTATTGAATATATTTTTCTTTAACATTACACAAGGAGGAAAACAGCCTGTTCATTCCATGGGAGTACATTTTGGGGAAATATATCCAGACCTTCGTAGACAGATTTGACAGGTACCTTAATTCATCCTTTAACACCTTTATTCTTAATTGTGAATTACCAACTAATGATCATCAGAGAATTTAAGAAAATCAACAACCTAAATGCAAAGAAACAAGCTGATGAAATAGGACAGATGACTAGAGGAAACAGAAATAATTCACTGAACATAAAAAACTTGAAAAATATTCTAATTACATTCTCGGAAAGATTTGAGTGCACATTATCTACATTAGAAAAGAAAAATAAAGGAAAAGCAGACTACTATGAAAACCGAGTAAGTATTTTTGGGAGTCAAACATTTTCTGAAAATATAAGAAAGAAATAACTAGAATATATATATACCAAACTAATGCTGTATTCTGAAAATGAAATTTGATAAACACGTAAAGCATAGAACAAAAAATAGAAAATATAAACAGAATACTGATGAGTTATTGAACATTATCTCGGAGACTTTGATATCTTTCCAGGAGTTTTAGAAAGAGTATGAGGAAAAGTAAGAAGTCAAAATTATTTAATATTAAACATTGTGCTTTAATCTAGAAAAGGCAGTGCAAATCTTCAGACTATAAGAACCAACCAACTGGTGATATTTCAGAATTGAAATGATAAAGAGTAGGTTGAAAAAGTTTCCAAGAGGAAAAAATCGGCTACTGGAGGGTGCTAAATACTAATTAAACAACAGGAACCAAGGAAAGGCAGAGGTCCCTGATTCTGATGCCTTGAGGAATTGCTCCTGTGAGCAAAGAAGGATTTATAAGCAAAGTATTGCAACAAATGAGATAAGTATTCACATCCTACTAGGGTTCTAGAGGAGAAAGAACTGCTGACCCTTAGGGACTCGGGAGAAGCTTCACAGAACAGGTGTCATTTGGCCTGTTTCTAGATGCACAAATACAAGTTTGCCTTAAATGTCAGGAAATCAGAAACAAATACAATAATCTGCTCATTTTAGCTGACTGGGAATCTTCTCTTTGTTTCCTTTTCAAGTTTTGTTTTCCATTTTATTCCTGTTACTTTATATTGTGTGTGTGTGTGTGTGTGTTTACTGTGACTTCAAACCTCTTGAGGTAAACAGACGACATGGCTTAAATAAATAAACATTTAGTTTCTTCATCAAATGTAAAAAGCATGTATAGGTTTTATATGATTAGGGAACTAAATAAAAATAATTTTATGTGATTCTCAATTTTTTTTGAGTTACTTAGGATGATATTATTAGTGGAAGGATATGATCAATCTAGACTCTTTAACAAGGAATGAAATCTTCTGTAGATTAAACACTCAAATTACAAGGCTTTTGATTTATGTCCAAACAGAAAAGATAAATAAAGAAGGAACATTTTGTGTGAGGAGGGTTAAAGGAGACTGCAGTATAGGTGTGACAATTTTGATAGCCTAATTTGCCATTTAAATCTTTATGAATAAAGATAAAACAGGATGATGAAAACTGAAAACAAAACAGTATTCTTTTTTGTTGCAAGGACCGTGGGTTTCCACAAATTATTTTCATGTTAAGGTGTTTTAAATTGATGACACAAAGCAATGGTAAATCTATTAGTGAGTCAGTAAATTGATGAGCAAGCGTATTGAGTACACTTTGTATGCAGAACTCACTGGCTATTTTAAGAAAGGCATTGTCAATATCAATGCTGATGACTACCCTTGGGAATAAACTGGTAACATTTAGAGTTTCCAAAATAAAGCCAAGCCTGCTTCAAAATTTTCCTTTACATGCTCATTTCAAATTCTTATAATCACAATATTTGGAAACTAGGGCTTATATTTTAATAATGCAATTTACCTTTGAGTAAGAAAAAGAATTCATTTTATAATACTACTTGTTTTGATATACCATCAAATTTGAAATAAAATAGGATATTTGAGGGTCCTTTGCACTCAGTTAAATTGAGTTGGACTTGTTAAAAAATTGACTTTCATGATCTTTCACTTTGATAATGTGGAACTGACTTATTGACCATTCAAAAAAGAAGGAAAACGCTAATGTTTGGAAACAGAAATGCCGTACAGCTTTAATCCTTAGCCTAAAAATAAGGAATCTTTTCTGAAACCTAGCAACAATAGTCGGACCCTAAGGAAACCTTGAAATTTATTCCAGAGTTTGTTTTCTGTCTTTGACCATAGCTGCCAGGCTTGTTTGAGATGGCAATGAAAAATTTACATAAAGCATCTGATTCTGAGAAAGGGATTGCTTACAGGTACAAGGAAGGATTTCTATATTTCAAACAGAAATTTAGAAGACCTTTTAATTTTATCACTTAAGAAGGGAACATTGTTACCATTTAAATAAACCTTGCTTTTTTAAAGGTGATAATTTAATCATTTTAACAGAAAACTCAGTATCTTCTGTTCAGAGCATTTAGGAAATCTGACCTCCTATACAACAAGCCTTACTCCATAAATGGAATGGAATGGAATGTTATGATTTCCTTCTCCTATACACACTATACTTGTGGTTTTCCTTTTTGTATAATGAAGCTGCTGACCTTGATGGACTTAAAACCTCTTTCACTTTGTTAAAAGACAAAATAACAACACATTTAGATGTAAAACTCTTAACTAGCTCTTACTTGTGATCCTAGAATTGGGCAACACATCATCCTACAAAGTGTTCCAATGAACTGAGCTACAGAGGTTAGTTTTGTAAACAAAGAGCTGAGGAAAGCAGAAACAGAATAAAAATCAGATTGGTTGTTTCAATGTTACTTTCCTTGTAAATGTTAAAACAGAGGGCACATCCTTATCATGTTGGCTAAAACTGGCTTGTTTGGGAATTTGGCTATAATCTCTCACTCTTCTGACTTCTTGGAAGATCAGATAACTTATTTTTTGGCTTAGTGACATGGAACTTTATAGCATGAGTGACTATTTTGGTTTGGTCTGTCAGGTCTAGTGCAGGAGTTCAGTCCAAACCAATAGTCTCGTACACATTTTATTTAATAAGCTCTAATGGTTGAAATATTTTGCAGATTGTTTTTTATTTTTCACTCACATAACCCATATTTACTGATATTTTAAAAATGAATATACATCATTCATTAGTATTTGTATAGCTGTCTAAATGACTTTATGTTGACTTGTGTTGCTGCTGTGTAGTTAATATTAGAATTTCTTGGGAAGCAAGTATCATGTTTTATTTGTTTGGTACCAGAACATAATCCATTGAAATGTGTTATCGAAAAAGAAGTTAAAAACTTTGTGTGTGTATGTGAATAGACGAATGATATGATTTTCAAGTTCTTGACATAAAATGTATGTGAACGTGTTTGTGGAAGAGTGGCTAGAAGAAAACAGAAATGAGACCAGGGAGAGAGGGGACACATGTTGAACCAAAATTTCCATTTCCTTAAACTGTATGGTGTCTCGATGTTTGATCTAATATGCCAAGGTGGAGGAAGCAGAGCCTAAGTCTCTTACCTGCTAATATATTTAGGATTTATGTCATTTGCTATTTTTTCCAAAGAGTCTGAAAATTTCCAAGGTTAGAGCTGTTAATCAGTGACTAAGACAGATGGACTAAAGAAAGAGAAGTACTGCTATACAATTTTTATTTGAGCTCTGTTCACCATCTCCTAGAAAAACAGTTATATGGGGGCACAGAGAATACCTGAAATTGAGAACATGGCCATTTAGAAGTCCACGAAACAGCAGAATGTAGAATTCTACTTTCAGTATACAAATTATTTTGAGGAGTTTTTAATAGTTGTACTTGAATTAGATAAAAAAGCCCTTGAGTTAGCACTGTGCTTAGAGGTGGGTACCATGTCTGTTGGGTTGCACATGACAGGAGAACATCAAAGAGTCTGGTCTAGTTTCTTAGTTGTATAATACTGCTCCCCTCCAACTTTGCTATGCCATCTCTCACCATGATATTTACTAAATACTATATAATTACATGAAGGAGACCTTCGAAGTAATAATCATCTAATTTGAAGGCTAACTGGAATGTTATCTTTGGAGTGGCCATCATCAGTTGTTTTAAATGTTACTTTAGGGGACATGTCATCTTTGAATAGTCTTCTGTCATCCTTATCTAAGTGGCCCCTCCCCAGTCTGAAACAACTGCAAGTCGCTTGACAATTATGTGTCATTGTAGCATCTTTTATTTCCATTCATTTCAATGAGATTATGTTTTTTTCTGTCTTTCTGTAAGCTTCTTGAGAATACACCTGATGTATTTATTTAGTACCTATAATCTGTCCCTAGTTTCAGGACATTCCTACAGAAGCTATATAATGCTTGGTGCATAAATGACAGTTTAAGTGAATAGATAAATTCTACCTGCTCTCTGAAGTTACCTAATTCCTTGTAACATTTTTACTGGGATACCCTTGGAAACTAGACCCTTGGATGCTTTGTGTTTTGCTTTTCTTCTTACACTGTTTGTTCACTCAAATTGTTATCAAAATAACTGGAAAATTTGCTCACAGAAACAAACCAATTACTTCTACTTACAACGACCTTATCATTAGGAGAAAATGTGGTTACAACTAAAAATAGCAACAATGTATTCAAGATACAAATATATTCCACCATTCTACCACATCACAAAGTCCAACCTGGAGTCTCACAATTGTACAACCCAAACTCACTCACAATTCCCTGGGTGCCAGGAGGTCTCTGCAGGCACATCCTGGTTACGAGCCTTGATATTATTGTATCATGCCTCTTTTCCTCTATCCCCCTAGGTTCTCCTGTATATCCTTCCACTGTGCTTCCCCCTATGCCGGATGGCTGGTTTCCCCCATGAAATGAGTTATTTCCTAGGACATTGGGAAGCCATAGGTTATTGGGGATACTCAGTCATTTATAGAAAAAGGTTTCAGTCTCATTCTCATTAGTCCAGTCATTTCCATACTCCTTAAGAACATTATCTGTCATGAAAATACCCCACCTTCTATTGTCCTGAAGGACCAGCAGTTTTAATTCTTTGCTCTGTCACCATAGGGCTGGACTTTTGTTATCTAGTAGATAGCATATCAACTATGAGGAAACTTTTGTAAAAGAACAGCAGCAGCAACAACAAAAACCTGTTATCTTTCTGAATACTTAATTCAAACAGCAAGTAATGAAGTTTTCAAAGAAAAACACAACAAAGAATTATCAGCAGTCAGTCATTACATGCACATTGACTGTATGTTCTAGATTTTCTGACTCGGTTTATATTTTAACTATTTTATTCTACCACCCCCATAGATATCTCATATTTAGGATATTTATTGATTTATTCCATAAATATAACCATATGATCATGAGTGATACCAATTTTGAATGTTATTAGGAAGAGAGGTAAAACGTAAGTAGCCAGATGTTGTTAGAATGAAAAAAATTGTTTTGAATAGAAATATTCTCCAGATTTTGTTTTCAAGGGCAGAAAGAAAGTGAGTGGGACAGTCATCATCATTACCAAGTAATATATGATTGCCAGACTTTTCAAAACTAGCCAAATATTGATTGGAAAAAAATTTTGAAAGGCAAAATTAAACTATTCTCAAATGTTTTAAGATATTCCTGAGCTAAATTTTAATGCTAAGAACAGATAGTTGTATTTAATGTTTAGAGCAGATATCCTCTGGAATGTACAATGGTGTTTTTGAGAAATGTTATTAGCTTTAGGAGAGGAGATTTTAGTATTTTCACATTCATTCTCCTAGTCACATCAATTAGTTTTGGCCAAAACTACTTTTGGGGCATCCATTTAGTGCAGTGTCAGCAAGGCCCTTATGCAACTATAGTTCTTGAGCTGGGAGTAAGAAATAGGTTGGTTACCATTGGCTGTCTAAACCGTGTTCTAGGTGTTGGAATTGGATGGTTTCAGTGGGCTCCATTTTTAATAGGCAGCTCCTTCCTGGGATTGGTACAGCCTTGGTTTCATATTCTGCTACTTATTAATAATAAAATGTGAGTTTTGGAGATTGATTTAGAGGAAATTACTGAGACAGTTTATTTTGTAGTGTATCTATAGCTTTTACCATCTTTTACCACCATTATTCTAACATTTGGAGTGAAAAATGGGAAAGAATAGATAGCTTATTAAAAACAATAGTGATAAACTTAATAATTTTTCTTTAGAACTTGATACATCTTATTTGGCTGGACTTCTCTACAAAGTCTTCTGCCTCCTGGGGCACTTGGTGATGTGGTCCTGGGAATAGGAAAGGAGGGGACAGATAGACATTTGAACTATGGATGTCCCAAGGAGTCAGTACTTAAAGACTGTCCTCTTGGGTGATCTCTGATTTTAAATAGTCTTCAGTCCCATGTTTGGGGGTTGACCAAATGGGTCAAATCAATTTGATCTGCTCCCAATAAATTAGTCCTGATAGACCTCACATCTAGGAAAATTTTTCCTTATGAATTAACCAAAGGGATAGAAAAAAAATGGCTTTTAACATATCTATGATTTGAATTTGAACCCTTTATATCCCAATGTGCCTGATGTGGAGCATGCAAGTGATTTCCCTAAGCACCAAATTCTGAGTACAAGCCTGTGGAGATAATGATACTATTATCAGCTCTACAGGGAAGACATAAGGTTTACATACTATCTGGGAGAATGTTTATGAAACATCAGGAGAAATTTGGCAAAATTTAATCTCTTTACTATTCTCTAAGATCATCTGAAGTAATATTTATTGAGCACCTCCAAGTGCACACAGCTTTACATATAGTATCTTATTTAAAATAGTCATCTCAATATTTTGATGAGGAAGATTCCAATTTTAAAGATAAGAAAAATCAGCAGATTTCTAGAGAGATTATAAAGCTATATAATTAGGAAGGTTTCAGGCTTATGTTGAATTTAGATGTAGCTCACTCAGAAGTCTCTTTCCACTATGTGAGAATGCTACATTGAAAAACATCATAGGTATTAAGTAAATAGTAGTGTCTGAATTCTTAATTTCTGGGGAAACTTTTCACCTTCTTTCCAAGCAACAAAAGGGGGAGACAATGGGACTGATTCTTAACATAAAATGCTTGACAATGATTAATATATTTATCAGAATTAAATTTTTAGCCAATATGTTTTGTATTTAATTTTGTACTCATTTTAGAGCATTTATTAATGTTGTTTATTAATATATATTTAAAGATTATGATATAGTTGGTGTTTGCTTCTTTATGCTAAGTATAGAGGCTGCTGATACGGGTTGTTCAAGAATCAATTGTGGCCTTGTTTGGTATTATACCAATGTTTAATTACTGGGACAGGAATTTATAAAAAATATAAAAAGTAATTCCAAACTTCCAAATTGTTTCCCATGGGCTAGAAGAAGCTGAATTACTTATTTATTGTTTCTGATTTGCTGTCTTTCAGGTTTCTCACTTCATGCTATAAAGTGTTAACATTGCATGTCAGACTGAAGCAAGACACCAGTCTATGTTGAGTTGTGTTTGGCCCCTGCAAGGTTATCATAAATTTGTTTTGGCTTCAGGGGCTTTCAGCTAGATGACAAAACATAAGAACAAAAAATATGAATTCTGTCATTAGATGTCTTCATCATTTAGCTTATTTAATTGTGCTAAGATCTTTTAAGAAACAATGAATACAGAGATTTCTAGACTATACTTCCATGAAAGGCTAAATCTTCGCGGGCATTCACGGATTTAAAAAATTGAAATATGTTAAATGATATCCAAGGATACTGTGAAAGCAAAGGCCCCATAAAATTTTGTATTTACTTTTGAATTTTAATCTAGAGAAAAGGAGACCGCATAAGAAAAACATAACCTATTTTATAGGCTAAAGCATCTGGTATTACAAATATATTTGATTTTCTTCTCTCTCTTTTTTGTTCTCATAGATTTAGGTAGTAATTCTACTCAGTCTTTGCTTTTAGTGCGTAGAATTAAGAAATATTGACTTTCCTCAGAGCTTAATAGACAACTGGCTCAAAAACTAGAAAATCAATTTAAATTCTTTATAGTAGTATGCAATTAGTTAATGCAGTTAAAACAATGTATTTGTTTAAAAATATTTATTTATTTATTATTATTTTTTATATATAAAGATGGGGTTTCACCATGTTGGTCAGGCTGGTCTTGAACTCCCCACCTCAGGTGATCCTCCCGCCTTGGCTTCCAAAGTGCTTGGATTACAGGCGTGAGTCACCATGCCTGGCCAAAAATATTTATTTCGTTAACCAGCTACCAGACGTTATACTAGGTAATTCTTACAGAAGTGTGTAAGACAGAAAGTGTGGCTTCCCACATAGAGCTTATAAATTACAGAAAGAACACAGAACTAAAGAATTGAACCAATAATAAAAACATCCAATTTTCTGAAGAAAAAAAAAAGCTGCTGATAGTATCAGTGAATACTTCCTTCATGTAACACAAACTGAAGCTTAAAGGAAAAAAAACACCCAGCCATGCAAAGATGTAGGTAAACAGATTTCTGGGCAGAAAGAAAAGCATAAGGGAAATATTTCGAGCATGGAAAATCTAGGCATATTTCAGGAACTGAAAGGAGGCCAGGATGATTGGGGTAGAGAGAATAGGTAGTCCAGGAGGTAAGATGATGTAGGCTTTGAAGGAGAAGATGGAATTTGGATGTTGGTCAACAATTTTAAATCAGAGGGAGAGAATGGAAGAAGAAAAGAGAAAGAAGGAGAGAGTGAGAAGAAAGAAGGAGAAAGAGAGAGAGAGACAGAGATGAGATATACTTATTTTGCCAATCTAACTATTGTGTGAGAAATGAATTGAAGAAAAGCAAGGGAAGAAAAACAGCAAAGAGCACATTTAGGAAGTGGAGAGAATGAAAGTCTACTCAGTGCTAAAGGTTCGGACTTGGACAGTTTAGTAGAGAAGTACACAAGAATGGTTGTGAAATACGTCTTAGAAGTATAAATTGTGACTGGGCACTGTGGCTCACACCTGTAATTCCAGAACTTAGGAAGGCCCAGGCAGGAGGATCATGAGGTCAGGAGTTTGAGACCATCCTGGCCAACATGGTGAAACCCCATCTCTACTAAAAATACAAAAATTAGCTGGGCATGGTGGTGCATGCTTGTAATCCCAGCTACTTGGAAGTCTGAGGCAGGAGAATAGAGGAGAATAGCTTGAACCAAGGAGTTGGAATTTGCAGTGAGCAGAGATCAGGCCACTGCACCCCAGCCTGGTGACAGCAAGACTCTGTCTAAAAAAAAAAAATTATAACATGCAGAGATTTGCTGAGTGACTAAATATGAGGCACGAAAAGAGGGAGAGGAAGGCATGAAATATGTCTACCAGGAATTTGGGTTGAACCATTGAGTAGATGGTGGTACAGGTGCAGTTTACTGAAGATCTGGGAAGAATGGGTTTAGGAGTGAAGATCCAAGTCCACTTTTTTATGTGTTAAATTTAAGATACATTTCAGACACTAGGAGACATTGATGGCCACTCTGACGTATAAGTCTTGAGCTTATTTGAGAGGTTTAGACTGGAAATACTAACTACTCCAATAGGTAGTTAGTATTTTGAGTAGTTAGTATTTTATGTGCAAGGCATATAATTTAATGATATTACATAGAGAAAAAGTATAGAGTGAGAAAAGGAGACGACCAAAGGCTAAGCACTATAGAATGACTACATTTGTGTTGTGGTGATTATGATTAAAATTATGATTTTTTATTTTTTATTTATTTTTTTGCTCTTGTTGCCCAATCTAAAGTGCAATGGTGTGATCTCTGCTCACTGCAACCTCTGCCTCCTGGGTTCAAGTGATTCTCCTGCCTCAGCCTCCCCAGTAGCTGGGATTACAGGCGGGTGCCACTACACCCATCTAATTTTTTATATTTTTAGTAGAAATGGGGTTTCACCATGTTAGCCAGGCTGGTCTTGAACTCCTGACCTCAGGTAATCCACCAACCTCAGCCTCCCAAAGTGCCGGGATTTACAGGTGTGAGCTACGATGCCCAGCCTATTTATTTTTTAAATTGACAAATTCATATACATTTATTATATATGATGTATTTTAAAATATTTTATGCATTGTGGAATGGCTAAACCAAGCTGATTAACATATGTATTATCTCATACACTTATAATTTTTTTGTGTGATGAGAACATTAAAGTATACTCTTAGCAATTTTTGAGTGTACACTATCTTGTTATTAACTACAGACACTATGATGTACAATAAGCTCTATCGAACTTATTCCTCTGTCTCACTGAAATTTTGTAGCCTTTGATAAACATCTTCCCAATTACTACCCACCAGGAGGCCCTGGTAAGAAACATTCTACTCTACTTCTATGAGTTTGACTTATTTAGATTCTACATACAAATGAGATCATATAGCATTTGTTTCTTTGTGCCTGGCTTATTTTCCTTAACATAGTAGTATTCAGGTTCATCCATGTTGTCTGAAATGCCAAGATTTCCTTATCTTAAGGCAGAAGAGTATTTCACTGCCTTAAGATAAAAATATGCCACATTTTCTTTATCCATTTATCCATAGATGGATACTTGGGTTGATTCCTTATGTAGGCTATTGTGAATAGTGCTGCAATGAACATGGGAGTATAGATATTTCTTGGACATGTTCACTTCATTTCCTTTGGATATATACCCAGTAGTGAGATTGCTGGATAATATGGTAGTTTTAATTTTTTGAGGGACTTCCATTGTATTTTTCATAAGAGCTGTACTAATTTACACTCCCATCCATACTGTACAAGGATTCCCTTTTCTCTGCATTCTCATCAACACTTGTTATCTTTCATCTTTCTTTGAACAGCCATTGTAACAGGTGGGAGGTGATGTCTCCTTATGGTTTTAGTTTGCATTTTTCTGATTGTTAGTGATATTGAGCATTTTTTTCTTTCTTTCTTTTTTTTTTTTTTTTTTTTTTTGAGATGTAGTTTCGCTCTTGTTACCCAGGTTGGAGTGCAATGGCACGATCTCAGCTCACCGCAACCTCCGCCTCCTGGGTTCAGGCAATTCTCCTGCCTCAGCCTCCTGAGTAGCTGGGATTACAGGCATGCGCCACCATGCCCAGCTGATATTTTTGTATTTTTAGTAGAGACGGGGTTTCACCATATTGAACAGGATGGTCTCGATCTCTTGTCCCCTCTTGATCCACGAGCCTCGGCCTTCCAAAATGCTGGGATTACAAGCTTGTTGGCCATGTGTATGTCTTCTTTGGAGAAATATCTATTCAGATCCTTTGCCCATTTTTAACTGTTTTTTTTTTCTGTTGAGTTATTTCATTCCTTATGTATTTTGAATATTAATTTCTTAGCAGATGTATGGTTTGCAATTTTTTTCATTCTATAGGTTTTCTCTTCACTCTATGGATTGATATTTTCTTTGCTGGGCAGAAGCTTTTTATTTTGATGTAATCCCACTTCTTTATTTTTGCCGTTGTTGCCTATGATTTGGGAGTTATATCTGAAAAATCACCATCCAGACTGATGATATAAAGCTTTCCCCCTGTTTTCTTCTAGTCTGTATACAGTTTCAAGTCCTAGGTTTCAGCGAACTACATTTTAATGCCAAGTCAGAGTTGAAACTGGAAAAGGAGAGTTATGAGTGAAAAAAGAGATAAGCGTGTTAAAAGAAGTACAGAATAGCTCATGATATTAAATGATATTCATTGCTTTATTTTAAAAGAATTGTACCTGTTGGACATGAAAACAAGAAGGATTTGATGATCCCAATCAGAGCAGTTCAATTTCATTGAACTAATTGGAACAGAAGCAAGGTCATGGTGGGAGAGTGAATGTGAACTAAGAAAGTGGAGACAAAAAATTGTATGAAGAATTGTTTCTGTGAATGGGAACAGAGTTGGAGAGGTTTGGAGTGACAAGAATATTGATTTTAAATATGGGAGGTATAAGGAATTCCTTTTTACAAAGTTCTTGATAAAAAGAGAGACATAGATGAGTCATTTCTCGAGTCTTTGACTAAGTCCGTAACACCTTATTCATTTTACTTTATCTTTCTTTTATTCTGAGTGATGGTTATTCTTTTTTTAGACTGTCTTCCCTATGTCTCAAAAAAAAAAAAAAAAAAAAAAACCGATGGCATGTACTTTTCACAGAATGGGCCTTGAATGAAGGTTTATTGAAGAGTGAATTACATGTACACGTTAGTATAAATACAAATATTTTTATATGTCAGGTATTTATTAGAAAAGGACAATTTTGTCCTTTACTACTCACAGTCAACACAGAACATTCTGTGACCCCAGATGTGTGTGTGTGTGTGTGTTTTCCCACATGACCAGTTCTCTAACACTACCTTGTTGGCCTATAGTTAAATTCAATCCTGACATGATCTACCTAGAGTGAGAGTCAAATTCCACAGGTTAAGGGCTTAGTTCTATAGGAGTGTCTTGTACCCTATTTCAGATTTAATTGTGAGTCTCCAAGTCTCCATCTCCAATATATCTGATCAATTGCTACATATTGGGGGTTCCCATAACCCCATTCTCAGCTTCCATCAGTTGCTCTAATAGCTTGTAGAACTCAAGGAAATGCTTTGCTCATTATTACCTATTTATTACAATGGATATGTTAAAGAATACAAATGAGCAGCTAGATGAAGAGTACATTGAGGTTTGGAAGGGTCCCAAGCCTAGGAACTTCTGTCCCCATGAAGATGGAATGTGCCACACTACTAGGATGTAGATGTGTTCAGCAACCCAGAAGCTCTCCAAACACTGTCTTTTTGGGATTTTTATAGAGGCTTCATTGTGTACATATAATCAATTACATTACTGGCCATTGGTTATTAGCTCAAGCTTCAGCCCCTATTTTCTCCCTGGATGTTGGGGGCTGGGGCTTAAAATTTCGATTATTTAATCACAAGGCTGAATCCCATGGCAACCAGCCCCCATCTGGATAATATCCTGGATGTTCCCATATCCAGGAACCCACAGCTATGCTAGTAATCTCACTAGCATACGAAAATACACTTATCGCTTCAGAGATTTCAAGGGTTTTAGAAGCTATGCACCAAGAAATGGCTGCAAAGATTATGTATATATTTATTATTGTGTCATTTTAGGTTACTTTTGAGCCTGTCCATTCCATTTTTCATCTTCTCAAAATATGTACTGGAACAGTTCGTTTATAATGCCATTGATATTAATGCTTAGAAATAAATAAGTTGGTTTGCTAACACCAGAACACATTTCTGAAGAATTTTGACTTATCTCTCAAAAAATATAAGAAGAAGAATAATTCAGTTAGCAATTTAAAAACATTCATTAATCCCTTTCTAGATATAAAGCCCTGTGATAAACCATTTAAGAGATTTCAGATAACTTATTTGTGGCCAATAATTGGAAAATTTATGGTATTTAATAGTCTGTATTTCTTTCACTTCTCCTGCTCATAACTTCTATTAATCTTATTCTTTTTAAAATTTTACGTTTTATTATTTATTTTGGTATAGTACTGTAAGTAACTCTACAAGCAATGTTAAATCCTTTATGGATTTATGATTAATGTTGTATGCAAAAGTGAATGAATGAATGTACAAATAAAGAGTGCATACATAAGTGAAGACACATATCCCAATGTATAGTTTTAATTTGGGGATAGGGAATTTAATTTGGGGGTAGAGGTATAGATATCAAAGAATTATGACACATGGCAAAACACTAAGTATTTAAGAAGTGTGTAATTTTACTGAATTTCCAGAGTGAGAATGTCATGTTCTTATGGCAGAAGAAGTGGCATTTTGAGAGTTTGAGGTAGCCCAAATTGACTTACAGATGAAAAAAAATATATAACTGAAGCAGTTATGCAATCCAGGATGGAGAAATTGTAACATGGAGAAATCCATATAGAAGATAACAACTCACATAATTTTATAACATTATTACAGTTTTACCAAGTGGAGGAAGAGCTAAAGGAAAAGACATTTTCAGCTGTAGAGAATATTATGGCTAAAGCAAAAAGGACAAAGAGGGGAATGTGTTGGGAGCAGTGGGTAGTCTGACAAGTGAATAGCACTGCAGTTGCTCAGTACTGAAAATATAGATTTGATTTTTAGAATGAAAGACTTTGAATGGCCTACTACAGAATTTTAAAATATTTTCATAGGGCATCCTGTACTTGGTTTTGTACAGGATTCTAGGAAGCCTAATACAGTGGTGGTTGATAACAGCTTAGGAAGAATGGATGTGGAATTAGGAAACTCGTTAGGCTTGCTATTGCAAAGATCCAGATGTGAGCCATTAGCTCAACAGTGGAAATAAAAAGAAAGGGAATATTGAATGGCATGCTACAGAATAAAAGATTTTCAGGACCTGGCAAGCAAGTGAGTGAGAGGGAAAAAGAAAAGATTACTTCAAAGCTTTGAACTTGAGTGCCTGGAAGAGTGGTGAGATGAAGCTAGGACAGTCAGAACTGATTGCAGTGACAGCATAAGACAGATCATTCCAAACCTCTGGAGTCTTTAGTGTTGGCTGAAAATCAGGTGTCAGGGACTGGCAGGCAGCTGACAACATGGTTAGAGGGGAGGGAATAGAGAGAATTAATTTGGGGCACCTTGATATAAAGGTGGTAGATGAAGACATACAAGGATTGGCATTATGAGGAAATCACACATCTGGAGAGAGTAAGAATTTTAAAAGGAATAAATAAAAATCAATGTTTATTTGTATTTTCTCACTTTTCTTTATAGTCCTTAAAATTGACATCATATGAGTGAGACTGTTTAACAGGGGGAATTGATAATATGAATGGGTGGAGTCTATGAAAAAGACCAGAGATTTTGGCAAGTATATGCTAGTATTAAGAGTATTAATTGCAAATGTGGATCCTGGAAACAAACTTAGGGTAGAAGACAGCAGTTATTTTAGAAGAAATTTATTATAAATAATTATAATGTGGGTAACTTTTTGAATGTGGTAAATTGTAGTTGAAGCTATGAGATGTATTTAGGTATAAAATTACTTATGTATTAAGAAATAATAAGGGAATTTAGATTTCTTTAAGTAAAATGAATGAATAGGTTATAAAAATGGGATTTGTGAGGGGTTGAACAGCTGGAAAGCAGATGGGGTTGGGGTGGGGTGAATAGAAAAGTCATTATTAAAGAGAGATGTTTAATCTGCCATGTCTTCTGTTTGATTTGGTGGCTTTATAGTGGAATCTGAGGCATCATTTGGCAACTGAATGAAATGGGATTTTGCAGTAAAATTTATAGGTGGTATAATGTGGTTTTGTAGAGAATGATAGAGTCTGTTATAAACTCTCTTCATATGAATTTCTGTTACCAAATTTTGCAAATGTAGTAAATGTTATAAGGATACTAAAGAATTTAAATCTTGGTATTCCCTCAGGGTTTTTAAAATTTCTGAACTTATATGTGTATGTATGTATTTTTAATAGATTTTATATTTTAGAGTAGTTTTAGTTTATAGCCAAAATGGCAGAAAGTAAGAGACCCTAGTCCCTATACCCCTAGTTCCCACACACACACACCTCCCACTATGAATGTTCCATACGTGAATGGTAGTTTTTTGGTGAACCCTGAGGTCTTTTAAAGGTAACATTACAGACAGCGCCTCCCTGTATATCCTGTATAAAGTAGTGCCTGTATCACCTGCTCTTTGGCCTCTAATTCTCTTCGTTTCCTTCAATGCACTTATTCACTTACCAAATATTATATCACATCTTGGTAATTTGTTCAGTGTCTGTCTATTGCCCTAGACCTTAGGATCACTAAGGTAGGTACCTGGAGCTTCTTATTCACTGTGGTGTGCATCTCCAGTTGTACCTGACACAAAGTAGATTTCAATAAATCTGATTGATTGACAGGTTGACTGATGGAATAAAAGACAGTGAGTTCCCTATTAAACTACCTGTGCTTGAGAAGAAAATGAGTTTCTTATTCATCCTATTTAACCCTTCCCCTCTTCTTTCCTTCTGCTTTCTCATTCATTTACTTGTTCTGTGTGTATATATGTGTGTATGTGTCTAAGACAGAATTACCAGCAGTTAGTGTATTGCCTGACACAAAATTGGCGCTCCAAAAGTATTTACTGAATTTGTGAACACATTAACTCATCCACCCATCAAACATTGTGTGTGTATCTTCTTCATATTAGACATTCTTTTAGGCTCTAACTGTGTAAAGAATGTTGACACTCAAATAATTACAGAATAAAAGGTGGGATGACTGTTCTGTTAAGGGGGTTGCACCAGGGACATTAAGAGGAGAGAAGAGGGACACCTAATCGCAGTGGGGAGGAGGAAGAGGAGACAAATGAGAGTGAGTGAATGCTTCCTGGAGCTGAAAATTTCAGGAGAATCACAGGCCTCATAAGCGCCCCCAAATATGTATTCAGTTGATTTAAACACATATCTTTTAGCAATTAGGTATATTTCAAGATGGTGATTTTCAAATGTGGGTGCTGTAGGCTGAAACATATATAGCAGAATATATTGGAAGCTTTATAAAAATAATAAATCTCCTTCCCTTTCTCACACCTGAAATCCTGTATTACAAGGCATTTATTTTGGTAAATCACTGATGTGGTCCCCTCCCTCACCTTGGCAAGAGAATCCTACCCTAACAGAATAGATTTTGCCATCTAAGATGGTGGCTTTATATCCTAAAAGGATCCTCTGGGCCATGTTAAGCCTTAGGTGCATACCATTAATTTTATTTTGCTTTTGGGAGATGTTTTACATTTTCATTTATATTCCTTATTTAATAGGTTTTATATAACTTTTAGAATTTAAAGTGTTACTTTAAATCTGCTTCAACTTACTTTTTCATATTTTATGATTAGCTATTCTTTTACTTAAAATCGACATAAGGCATTTTTCAAGGACAAGCTAGCAAATATTTATTGAAATAAATGGCAGTACATGTAAGTAAGATATGAAACTTTTCCTTTTGGAATGGCATATGTGGGAAATGTAAGTGAGCTATGTGTATAGTTGTTTGCATACATACACACATGTCTAAGGTCCATCAGCAACTAGCTAACAGATGTCTGAGTTCAAAGCTCCTAAGCTTGAAGTTATGTATACTAAACTGATGGGTTCTGTTTTTATTCAAGGCTCTTGGCAAAGGTTTATTGAAACTTACAAAGTGATACTGTACTTGTGTTTATTCTTTTCTCCTAAGATTTGTTTTTGTTGTTATTGTTCAACATGTTGTTGTTCCGAGTCCCTAATTGGTGGCAGTTGAATATATCGTTGATCATTAGCAATGATTTATTCTGTCCAAGTTTTAAAATTCAAGCTAAAATTGTCAGAAGAACATATTTAATTTTCACTTTGAAAAAGAAAAGGATCCTTAGTTTTCCTAATGACTGGAAGAGAAGAAAGTCCCCTTAAAATTTTTCCATGAAATTTCTAAGCATAGTATATAAAGAGGCACTTATAGAAATGGTTCATTCCTGCTGAGTTTAAGATAATTTTTTGTTTAAGTTAAAATTTTTCAGATAAAATGAAAATGCTGAATTTTCAATTGTAAAGTTCATTTGAAATGTGTAAGTCCAACAGTTCATATAACTCATTGTCATAAACATATAAGTTTTACTTGTTTTTTTAATATCTGGCCCCCAACAGATGTTCGTATGATAACCGCCCCCCTTCTCAGTTGGTGATGAATGATATATTGATTAGATTATGTAATGTTATTTTTAAAAATTAAAGTCTTCTTTCAGTTTTGAAATTCCAAAGTCAAACTTGATTTTAATAGTTTTCTTATTATTTTTCCAAACTCCACTCCATTCTTCTTTTCCTTCTCTGTAAGTCCCATCCATCTTCTTCCATCCTTCTAGTCTTGTGATCTTAGTGGATTATAGTGAGTGTGTGTGTGTTTGTATGTGTGTGAGGAGTGGAATGTGTTTAAGACTGGAGTCATGGTGGTGTGAGAAGGAACCTTTTGGTCTCACTGTGAAAGTTCTCTTCCATTTCTAGATTATCTGCTGTGCTACATAGAGCCAAGAGATCACCAAAGTTATTTTTTATCTTAATATAATAAATACTTTTATATAAAACTTTAGATCTGGAAATTATTTCTTTAAATTTTTAAAGCTAGAAATCATACTTCAAAATATACCTCTTTTCATTTTTTGATATTTCTTCTTTTCCAATTCTTTATATTCTTCACTTCAATGCCTGAGCATAGTATTTATGCCATAAAAAAAGTCATCGTGTTCTATGAACTATTTAATTTTGTGTTCTTCTCAATTCTGTCTTTAATTGAAAATAGTCTTTTGAGAAAAAAATGTTGGTTTCCCCCTGGAACAGTATAACTATTGTGCAGAGTGTACAGTGTTATGCAAGAAGCTATAAAAATTATTAGTAACAGCATGTCAGATTTTAGGTATCACTACAAGGGTGACATTGTCTTAGAAAAAGCCTTCAATAGTGTGTTTGATCCAGAGTATCAAAGCATTTGTGTTTGGGGAGACATTTAAAAAGTGAGATTCTAATAATCTATTTCTATTTCCAAAAGCTTATTATTAGAAGCATCTGCCCAAAGTGTGATACAGACTTACCCTGGCCAGGAAATTGTATGTTGTCAGGCTGACATGCCTCTTCTAACTTATGTCACCATTGGATTCCAATCATATTGGTTTGGCACAAACTAAGTGACATTCTTTAATATATTCACAACATTCTCATTTCCTAGGTCACTGTGTTCCTAGTCATGTGCAAATACATTTTTATTAATTATAATTTGCTTTAATAGCAATTTTGTTGCACAGGTGAATTCATAAATATTTTGAAATCTTTTCCAGAACAGTCAGAGAATTGAGTTAGCCAAATTACCTCAGCTAATTAATGCCTAGATGTGACTGTTATCTCACCAGAGCAGAACTTCTGAGACTCAGGTATAAACATCTTCAACTGATAATAACTTGATGCTATTTAGGAACACACCAGAAACAAATCTCCGCACTGGTAGAGATTCTACTCTGAAAGGGTAAGTACTATATATTGATGTAAAAAGGGATTAGAGTTAGTACTAATTAAACAGAAAATTACGTTGATGGGTTGTAAGGGATATTGAGTAATGAATTAATTTTAAAAAGAAATGGAATAATGACAGCATTTAATGAAGAAATTGTTTAGGATTAAGAATTTTTTTATTAAAGTAAGAGACAGAGGTGGGGAAGAAGTCAGGAGGGCCTAACAAGCCAAGAACCTGTGATGAAATAGTGGTAGCAAGGGCAGATTTGGGAAATTGTGATGGATACAAAGTGAAATTTGTGGTGAGAGATAATGGACGGAATGGAAACCAGTGGAATAATGGCAAGGAGGTGAAGCTTGGAAGATAAAGAGCAGTCAGAGGACATCCAAGAAACATGAAACACAACTTGTGTGTATGTGTGTGTGTGTGTGTGTGTGTTTAATCTGTGTAACACACTGAAGTCTTCTGATGGTCCTCGAGTGACATGATCAAATTAGTGTTGGAGTAAGATAAATTTCACTTGGGGTTTACATAAAGGAAGAGAGATAATTTAGAAGCAGGGAGACTCTTTATGTGATGCATACTTTTCTTATTTATATATTTGTTTACTTTCTTACTTATACTTAATTTTTTGAGACAGAGTCTCACTCTGTCACCCACGCTACAGTACAGAGGCCTGATCTTGGCTCACGGTAATCTCCACTTCCCGGGCACAAATGCTTCTCCTGCCTCAGCCTCCTGAGTAGCTGTAACTGCAGGAGCATGCCACCACACTCAGCTAATTTCTTTTATTTTTAGTAGAGATGGGGTTTCACCATGTTGGCCAGACTGGTGTCGAACTCCTCATCTCAGGTGATCCAGCTTCCTCTGCCTCTCAAAGTGCTGGATTATAGGTGTGAGCTGCCATACCCAGCCTACGTTTCTTTTTTAAAGTCTTAAATTGCTAATATGTAATAGAAAAGTTTTACAGGTGCACATAAAAAATTTACACATGATCACAACAGAGGGTGCAGAAAACTTAAGCAGATAGTTACACTGTCAGGTATATAAACCAAAAATAACTGGAAGTGACAGCTGTTATTTCAGTGTGTTCAATATGTTTTATAATTTTAGATGTTTTATTTTTGTTCCCTTCAAAGTAAAATTTTAAATTATGTAAAATATTTACATAGTTCCAAGTCAAACTAGAAAAATATTCACAAAAGTCCTGATTGTTTTCCTGATCCATTGACTCTTTGCCCCAACTCCCTGCATAGGTAAAATTTTGTTCATTGTGGTTTCATATTTACCTCATTTCTATTTAGAAAATTGAATGAAATACATACACACACATTTCCCCTCTCTTACACACACGGTATCATTTTAGAAATATTTTTGTAATTTCTTTTACTTAATATATATCCTGGAGCTGTCTAGATTTACATATCATCTATTTATGTATAGTTTTCTAGACACAGCAATTACCTTCATTCCTCTTTATAGCTGCCCAGTACTGCTTTGAGTGGAGACAACAGTTTAATTCCTTATTAATATACCTTTAATTAATGTCATGATTAATAGACTTGCTTAAATGATAATTTGATGTTTGCCAGAATCTAGAAGAAGGATCATCAAGTCAAAGAATAATACATATGTATTTTGGTAAATAGTTCCAAATTATTCTCCATAGGATTCTTTTTTGTGTTTCTGTAACAGTGAATGAGGGAGTTTGTTTCCTTAGAACTTGCCACGTGGAACATCCTGTCAGCCTTAGCTTTCCGACAATCAGATAATTAAAAATGGTATTTCAGAATAGTTTAGTTTGTTTTTCTACAATTTTGAATAAAGTAGTCATGTTTCATATGTTTAAGGATAATTTTTATATGTTGCATATGGATCATATTTTATATAATTTTCCAACTTTTCGAATGGGTTATTGGTCCTTTAATTTTCATTTTTAAAAGTTCTTCAGACACCATATATTAGCCTTTTTGATATGTTACACATATTTTTTCCATTTTTATTTTCATATTGCTTTTGTGTTTTGCAATGTTATTTATCAGGTCATTTCTGGTACTGACTCTGGATTTTGAACTATAGTTAGAAAAATTTCCCTATTTTCCACTGGGCACAGTATTTGAAGATTATAAAGTAACTTGCTCATATTTTCTTCTAATGCTTGTATTATTCTAAATTTGAATTTAGAGTTCTGATCTATTTGGAATTTGTTCTAGTTTTGATTTAAATGAGTCTATATTTATATGGCTACCCAATTTTTACAACTCAAGTTATTACATCTCTGTGTATATAGTATGGGTGTATATATAGTGTGTATATATGTGTGTTTGTGTGTGTGCAGATAAATATTTCTCTTTGATCCCCTGCTTTGTGCAAATGCCACATTATCTTTTTTAGCAGCTTTGCAATATGTTTGCATATTTATTATGGCTAACGTTTCTTCTCGCCTCCCATATGCATTGCTTTTTTTTTTTTATAGGGATTTTCTGGCTATATCTTCTGGTTCATTCCTTCATATAAGCTTTGTAATCAATATGTCTAATCGCAGAAAAACATCAATTGCACTATCTTTTTCCATGATCACATTACATTTATAATTTTGTCTCAGGTAACATAAATGGCATTTAAAAAAGATCAGGTCTTTCTATTCAAGAGCATAGTATGTTTTTCCATTTATTTAAGTATACTATTGTGTCCTTGATAATATTTTATATTTTTCTTGATACAGTTTTTATATAGTTTACCAAGTTTATGCTTATCTATTTTATTTCCATTTACAATAAACAAAGGGGATTTCCTGTGATATGTTCTAGTTACTCTTTGCATCTTTGAAGGCTGTTAATTTGTTTATTAATTTTTTATCTTTCTAATCTTGAAACCATTTTTTTATTGGTGCTTTTAACTGTTTTAGATATTCAATCATGCCATAGACAAATGAAGGTAGTTTTTCTCCTTTTAGTTCTTACGCCTTTAATTGCTTTTTCATTTATGACTATTTTGTCAAGTAGATCTCAATACAATCAAATAGCAAAATAATAGTAAGCATAGAAGACACTTTTGTCATTTATACTCTTATGTGACTGACTCTAGGGTCTCCTCATTACTGGTGTAAAGACAGAAATACAACGGGTCTTCAAGAATTCATGGAAAATTTGTATTATGGAAAAAGGTATGCATGGATTTCAAAATTTTTTGCACTAAAGTAAACTTCCGGACTCCATGTTTGGGTCCCCTTCCATGAACACTCTCTTCGTGGAAGCCTGTCTTCCCCTCCTAAACTCCATCTGTCTCTATTCCCTTCCACTCAGTGTGGAAGCTGGCTTTCCTCTCCTGTGTTCCATCTTTTCTTTCTCTCACTCAGTGTGAGAGTTAGCTGTTTCTTTCTCTCTCCTTCTCCCTTTTACCTCTCTGTCTTTAAATAAATCACTTTCTACAAAAATAAAATAAAATAAAATAAACTTCCAGTAATTTCTTATAACGTGTTTAAATATAAGCCTTTATTGGAGTAACCTAAATTTACTAAAATTGGAGCAACAACAAACATCAAATTTATGGTGAAGTTTGGGTGGAAGAATAGTGAAACTCAGGCTTTATGAAAAATTTATGAAGACAATGTTTCAAAGAAATTAACAGTTTATAAAGGGATAATTCCTTTTCTGAAAGGACAATGAGTCCTTTGTCCTTTGAAGATGGACAAAATGAAGATGAAGATGAAGCCTGCAGTGGCAGAGCATCCACATAAATTTTCAAGGAAAAATTTACTTGTTGGTGCCGTAATTGGAGAGGACTAATGATGATAGCAGGAACAGTAGTCAACACTGTAGACATCTCAATTGATCAGATTACACAATTCTGACTAAAAAATTAAAGGTGAGCAAACGTTCCATTAAATGGTTGCCCAAACTGTTAAGCCCAGATCAGCTGTAGAGAAGAGAAAAGCTTTCTATGGAAATTTTAAGCAAATGGGATCAAGGTCCTGAAGCATTTTTTCAAAGATTGTAACAGAAACTGAAATACATCTTTAGTACGATCGTAAAGACAAAGCGCAATCAAATCAGTGGTTACCAAGAGGAGGAAGTGGTCCAATCAAAGCAAAAATGGAAATGGTTGAGAGCACAGTTCATGAAATACTTCATTGGGAAGCTCAAAGCATTTTACTGGTTGACTTTCTGGTGGCCAAAGAACAATAACATCTGTTTATTATGAGAGTACTTTATGAAAGTTAACCAAAGCTTTAGCAGAAAAATGCCTGGGAAAGCTTCACCAGAGAGTCCTTCTCTACCATGGCAATGCTGCTGCTTATTCCTCTCATCAAACAAGGGCAAAATTGCTGGAGTTTTGATGGAAAATAATTACACACCGCCTTACAGTTCTTGTTTGGAGCCTTCTACATTTTGGTTTCTGACTCTTAAAATGCCTTTAAAGTGCATCAGTTTTTCCACAGTTAATAATGTGAAAAGGACTGCATTGACATGGTTAAATTCCAAGGAACCTTAATTCTTTACGGATGGACTAAGTTACTGGTCATTACTTAAAAGAATGTCTTGAATTTTATGGAGCTTATATTGAGAAATAAAGTTTTTTTTTAACTTTTATCTCTTAATTCAGTTTTCTATAGTCTTTTTGAAGTCTCTTTATATAAAGCGATAAAACAGAATAGAAAGTCTGGAAATAAACCCATGCATACAGCATCAACTGATTTTCAACCAGCATGCCAAAAATACACAATGCAAAAATCATAGCCTCTCTAACAAACAGTATTGGAAATACTGCACATCCACCTGCGAAAGAATAAAACTGGACTGCTAGATTACACTATAAACAAAAATAAATTCATCATTAATTAAATACTTAAAGGTAAGACTAGGATTTGTAAAACTCCTAGGGAAAATGTTAAATGGCATTGATCTAGGCAATTATTTAATGTATATGACACCAAAAACATAAGTAACAAAAGCAAAAATAGGCAAGCAGGATTACATCAAACTAGACAGCTTCTGCACAACAAAGAAAACAATCATCAGAGTGACAAGGAAACCTACAATATGGGAGAAAATACTTGCAAATCATATATCTGGTAAGATGTTAATAACCAAAACATATGGAGACTCCTGAAACACAATAGCAAAAAACCAAATAGCTCAATTTAAAAATGAGCTAAGGACCTGAATAGACAGTTTTCTAAAGAAGACATACAAATGGCCAACATGTACATGAAAAAATGCTGCTCAGCATCACTCATCATCAGATAAATGCAAATTAAAACAATGTTCTGCCACATCACAGCTGTTAAAATAGCTATTGTTAAAAAGATGAAAGGTAAGAAGTGTTGGTGAAAATAGAGAGAAAAGGGAACCCTGGTACACCATTGGTAAACATGTAAACTAGTACAGTGATTATGAAGAACAATATGGATCTTTCTCAGAAAGTTAAAAACAGTATTATATGATTCAGCAATCCCATTTCTGGGTATATATCTAAAAGAATTGAAATAAGAACATCAAAAAGATTTCTGGACTCCCATGGTCATTGTGGTGTTATTCACAATAGCCATCATATAGAATCAATCTAAGTGTCCACCAACAGATAAATAAAGAAAATATGATATATACTATACATACACACACACACACACACACACACACACACACATACACACACACACACATTGGAATACTATTCAGCATTTTAAAAAGGGAAATCTTGTCATTTAAGAAAAAAATTGATGGAATTAGAAGACATTATACTAAGTGAAATAAGTCAAGGACAGATGAAAAACATATGACATGATTTCACTTATATGAGGTATTTAAAATAATCAAACTTATATAAACAGAAAATAGAATGGTGGTTGCTGGGGGATAGGGATGGGGGAAATTAGGTTTTGTTCAATGAGTATAAATTTACAGTTGTATAAGATGTATAAGTTCTAACGATCGGCTGTACAACATTGTGCCTGTAGTTAACAATATTTGTTAAGAGGCTAGATCTCATATAGGTGTTCTTAACACACACACACACAACCACACACACACACACACACACACACACACAGAGTGAGACATAGGGAGATGATGGATAAGTTTATTACTCTGATTGTCATAATGTTATCACAAGTGTATGCCTATGTTCAAAATCATCAAATTGTATTCATTAAGCAGTTGTGTATCAATTATACCTCAGTAGTTATAAAAAATAAATGGGTCTAGCTTTAAAGCTGAAATATTTAGAGATCTATATATAATAGGTATATATATTTCAGTTTTTAGAAAAACTAATTTAGCAGTTTTTAAAAAAAAATCATGAAATTGTATTGATGTGTTAAGTGCCTTTTGCTAAAACATTTTCTCTATTGAGATGATTATATTTTTCTCTTTGTATGTGTTGATGTGATGGACTATATTAAAGGATTTCTTAACACTTAAACTCCTTGTTTTCCTGGAATAGACCTTGCTTAGTTAAGATGTACTTTTCAAATGCAGTATTAGGTCCTATTTATTAATATTTTATTTAAATTTTACATAAATATTCATAGGTAATCAGTATATAGTTTTTCTGTGCAATGTTTGTTAACATTATATTTATTTCATAAAAGATCTTAGAAGTATACCTTTATTTTCTGCACTTTGAAATCGCTATGGTATGTTTTGGAAGAATTTTTTTTAATAGAAAGTTATATATTTCATCTAGATTTTCAAGTTTGTTTTCATAGAAGTGTAAAAGAAGTCTTTTGTTTTATTTTAGTAATATTCCATTGTCATTTAGTGTTCTGTATGTTTTTGCTCCCCATTTTTGTTTTCTTAAGATATCTAGCATTTGTTACTTTGGTTGATTTTTTAAATTAAGCAGCTTTTGGATGAACTGTATTCTTATTTTAGCTTATTAATTTGTTTTCATCTCAAACATTCTTTCCTTTTGAGTAGAAAATTTAGTTATTTCATGTTCCTGAAAAATTATTCAATTCTATACATGTGTTTGTGGATACTGATTAACCTTGTTCCTTAAATTCTGATATTATATTTTTGTTACTTTATTTTTTTTTTAATTCTGAATTTTTGTTGTGTATTTCTCCTGTGATCCAGGTGTTAGTTTAAGAGCTCTTAATCTTTGGCAAAATGGCTTTTGATTATTATTATTTTTGCTTTTTATTTTAAAAGTTAATTTTAACTTCATTTTATTTTGGTCAAAGTGTATCTTTTATATTATATACAGTATTCAGATTTTGTCTTTGTGTGTGTATTACATAATATATGGACACTTATAAATATTATGCATTTTATTTGTTGAGGTTCAGAATTTGATGCATGTTAGAACATTTACCTTATTGGTTAGACCATTTAGAGATCCTGTTTTCTTGTTTCTTTGGTTTGTGTTGAAAGAAATGCATTAAAAGTGAATTTTCTAACATACTTTGACTGATCTATTAATTTTTAACCTTTCTGTGCCTCTTTGTTTCAGAAGTAAATTTTGTATATATCACAGATTTGGATTTTGCTTTTTAGCCAATCTGATAATCTCTATGTTTTACTGGATGGGTTAAGTCCATTTACATTTATTGATGTTACTTGTAATGTTTAATGACATATTTTTATGCCATATATACGTATATACATTTTATATGTATATTTATTCATATATGTGTGTATTTATTTTTATAATGCGGTCTTTTGCTCTTTCTTTTTGATATGTCATCTGGTATTTAGCAAGGCTTTATTTTTGTTAAAATTTTTACTTTCAAAATGTATTTAATTAAAAAGATTAGATATCATCCTTTGGTTTTCTTCTTAAGCTATAAAGAGTTTAGTTGATCACCTTTTCTTTTCCATTCTCTCACTCTCCCATGGTGTTTAATTCAAAGTGACATTCTTTACTCCAAACTAAAATATTTAAGGTAATCAGTGAGCTTATTCTACATTGTTAATTTCATTATCCTTAAATAAGAACACATGACATTTATAGATTTAAAAAAATAGCCTTTACCCTTATTCTCAGTTTTATACTTATATATGCTTAATACTCACCACTAGACTTCATGTCAGATCTTCTATAATACTTGGTTTCTTGAGGAATTTTTCTGTTAGGTAAATATGTTGTTCAATTTTTTTCAGATATAGTGTTGCTGTTGAAAGGTCTGATATCTATCTAATTTTAAACCTTCTAAAACTGGATGCCAAAGGCTCCTAACCTTTCTATGGCAAAGGAAGTCTGTTAGTTTGACTGGAATATTGATCATTCTATGTTTATGTCTTCATGTATAATATGTTCCTTTCCAATATGTAAGATCAATTTCTTCTCCCACCCACTTTTTATAAAATAATGTTTTGGTTAAATGTGTCTTTTTTAAAGGAAAGTTTTATGAATTATGGATTTTAATATTTATTCTACTCCATTAGTTTGATTTTATGGTTTAAGTATTACCCTTATACACTCACTGGAAATTTCATTTTCTGTTTCAATTTTAATGTTAGAATCAGAGTAGACATGTGCATGTTTATGACGAGTATGATGCATGATGCTGAGGTTTGGGATATGAATAAACCCATAACCCAGGTAGTAAGCATAGTACTCAATAGGTAGTTTTCAGCTCTCCTCTTCTCTCTCTCCCACATATTAGTTCTCAGTGTCTATTGTTTCCACCTTTATGTCTATGTGTATCGAATGTTTAACACCTACTTACAGGTGAGAATATGAGGTGTTTGATTTTCTGTTCCTCTGTTAATTCACTTAGAATAGTGGCCTCCGCCTACTTTCCTGTTGCTGCAAAGGACATGATTTTATTACTGTTATGGCTACATAGTATTCCATGTGTATATGTACCACATTTTTTTTATCCAGTTAACAATTGATGGGCACCTAGGTTAATTCCATGCTTGTGTTTTTGTAAGTAGTGCTGTAATGAATATACCCGTGTCCTTTTGTAACAATGATTTATTTTCCTTTGGATATATACCCAGCAATAGGATTGCTGCGTCAATAGTTCAACTCACGATTCCATGAGAAATCTCCAAACTGCTCTCCATAGTGGGTGAACTAATCTACATTGCCACCAACAGTGTATAAGTGTTTCTTTTTCACTGCAGCTTTGCCAGCATGTGTTACATTTTGACTTCTTAATAAAAGCCATTCTGGTAATTTATTGAAAAAAAAAATAGGTTTAATTGACTCACAGTTTAGCAGGGCTAAAGAGGCCTCAGAAAACTTACAATCATGGTGGAAAGTAAAGCCAACATCTCCTTCTTCATATGGCAGCAGAGAGAGAAGAATAAGAGCTGACTGAAGGAAGAAGCCCCTTATAAAACAATCAGATTGGCTGGACACAGTGGCTCACACCTGTAATTCCAGCACTTTGGGAGGCTGAGGTGGGTGGATCACAAGATCAGGAGTCCAAGACCAGCCTGACCAATAAGGTGAAATCGTATCTCTACTAAAAGTACAAAAATTAGCTGAGCATGATGGCAGGCGCCTGTAGTCCCAGCTACTTGGGAGGCTGAGGGAGGAGAATCACTTGAATCCAGGAAATGGAGGTTACAGTGACCCGAGATCACACCACTGTACTCCAGCCTGGACAACACAGTGAGACTCCATCTCAAAAAAAAAAAAAGTCAGATCTTGTGAGAACTTACTCACTATCATGAAACTGGATGCAGGAGACTGCACCCATGATTTGATTATCTCCACCTGATCTGTCCCATTGCCATGTGTGGATTATGGGAACTACAATTCAAGATGAGATTTGGGTGGGGACACATCCACACCATATCACCTCTGTCTTCACAGTTCAAAACACAATCATGACCTTCCAACAGTCCCCCAAAGACTTAACATTTTCCAGTATTAAAAGTCCAAGTCCAAAGTCTCATCTGAAACAAGGCAAGTCCTTTCCACCTACCTGCCTGTAAAATCAAAAGCAAGTTAGTTACTTTCTAGATACAATGGAGGCACAGGTATTAAGTAATATACCTGTTCAAATGGGAGAAATTAGCCAACTTAAAGGGGACACAGGTAGCATGCAAGTCCAAAATCAAATAGGGCAGTTATTAAACCTTAAAGTCCCAAAATGCTCTCCTTTGACTCTATGTCTCACATCTAGGGCACACTGATGCAAGAGATGGGCTCCCATGACTTTGGGCAGCTCTAACTCTGTGGTTTTGCAGGGTACAGCCCCCTCACAGCTGCTTTCACAGGCTGGGGTTAAGTTTCTATGGATTTTCCAGGTGCACAGTGGAAGCTGTTTGTGGATCTACCATTCTTGGGTCTGGAGGATGGTGGCACTCTTCTCATAGCTCCACTAGGCAGTGCCCCAGGGGGACTTTGTGTGGGAGCTCCAATTCCACATTTCTATTTTACACTGCCCTAGTAGAGGTTCTCCCTAAGGGCCCTGCTCCCGTAGCAAACATCTGCCTGGATATCCAGGCATTTCTATATGTCCACCAAAATCTAGGCAGAGGTTCCCAAACCTCAATTCTTGACTTCTGTACACTCACAGGCCCAATATCACATGGAAGCTGCCAAGGCTTAGGGTTTGAACTTTCTGAAGCAATGGTCTGAGCTGTACTTTGGCCCATTTTAGCCAAAGCTAGAGCTGAAGCAGGTGGGATGCAGTGCACCATGTTCTGAGGCTACATAGATCAGGGGGCCCTGGATATGGCCCATGAATCAATTTTTCCCTCCTAGGCCTCTGGACCTTTGATGTGAGGGGCTGCCATAGGGTCTTTGACATGTCCTGGAGACATTTTCTCCATTGTCTTGGTGATTAACATTTGGCTTCTCATTATTTATGCAAATTTCTGCAGCTAGCTTGAACTTCTCCCCAGAAAATGGGTTTTTCTTTTCTATTGCATTATCAGGCTGAAAATTTTAAAAACTTTTATGCCATGCTTCTTAAATGCTTCACTGCTTTAGAATTTTTTTTCTGCCACATATCCTAAATCATTTCTTTCAAGTTCAAAGTTCCACAGATCTCTAGGGCAGGGGCAAAATGCCACCAGTCTCATTGCATAGCAAGAGTAACCTTTACTACAGTTTTCAAAAATTTGCCTATCTCTGCCTGGGATCATGTCAGCCTAAACTTCATTGTTCATGTCACTGTCAGTATTTTGGTCAAAGCCATTCAATGAGTCTCTAGGAAGTTCCAAACTTTCCCAAATCTTCTTTTTTCTGAGTCTTCCAGACTGTTCCAACCTCTCTGTTACCCAGCTTCAAAATCTCTCCCACATTTTCAGATATTCTTAGAGCAGTGCCCCACTCTACCAGTATCAATTTACTGTATTAGTCTGTTCTCATGCTACTGATGAAGACATAGCTGAGACTGGGTAATATAAAGGAAAGAGGTTTAACTGACTCATAGTTAAACTTCAGCATGGCTGAAGTTACGATTATGGTGGAAGGAAAAGTCAAAATGTTCTTCGCATGACAGCAGGGAAAAGAATGACAGCTGAGTGAAAGGGGAAGCCCCTCATAAAACCATCAGATCCCATGAGAACTTACTAACACAAGAACAGGATAGGGGAAACTGCCCCCACAATTAAATTATCTCCACCTGGCCCTTTCTGTGACATGTGGGGATTATGGGAATTGCAATTCAAGATGAGATTTGGGTGAGGAAACAGTGAAACCATATCAAGAGAGGCCCAGTTTCATTCTTCTGTATATGGATAGCCAGTTATCCAAGCACCATTTATTGAATAGGGATTCCTTTCTCCATAGTGTGTTTGTCAAGTTCGTTGAAGATTAGATTGTTGTAGGTGTGTGCTTTTATTTATGGGTTCTCTATTCTGTTCTCTTAGTCTATGTGTCTGTTTTTGTATCAGTACCTTGCTGTTTTGCTTACAATAGCCCTGTACTACAGTAATGTAATAACTCAAGCTTTGTTCTTTTTGCTTAGGATTACTGTGGCTTTTTGGCTCTGTTTTGGTTCCAAATGAATTTTAGAATAATTTTTCCTACTTCTGTAAAAAATGACATTTCTAGTTTGATAAGAATAGCATTAAATATATAAATTACTTTGGGCAGTATGGCCATTTTAATGATATTGATTCTTCCAATCCCTGAATATATATTGTTTTCCTATTTATTTGTATCATCTCTAATTTCTTTTGGCAGTATCAAAAATTTAGAAAGACCTCAAATTAACAGCCTTACATTGCATGTAGAGGAACTAGAATAAGAAAAGCCAATGAACTTTGAAGCTAGGAGAAGAAAAGAAATATCTAAAATCAGAGAAGAATTGAACATAATTGAGATGTCAAAATTTATACAAAAAAATCAATGAAACCAAAGATTTGTTCTTTAAAGTAATAAACATGATTGATAAACCACCAGTTAGGTTAACAAAGAAAAAAATAAGACCCAAGCGGGGAGGACTCAAGATGGCACTGTGAGAACAATTCAGGATTGGAGCTCTTGTTGAATCCGCAGAGAGGTGAGTCGGAGCTGCATTGCCAGACTGATCTTTGTTGCCCACAGAACGGGTAAATTCCCAAGTATAAAGGAGACGTGGGACACCAGGCAGTACCTCTGCCTGGCGAAGCCGGCAGCTGGCCCCACCCAGCACTCCCCACAGGGCGCGCTTGTCCGGGTGCTCTGTTGAACCGGCAACCTGAGACTTGAGAGGGCTGGACTTGAGACTGAACGAGACTGGGACAGTGGCCCAGCCCAGAGGATTGCAGGAACAGAGCGTTTGGGGTAACCCAGTGGGACGAACAAAACCATGATTTCAAACGATCCCAAGCAGACGGTCAGAGACACTCTGTGGGGGAGGGGTGTCCACCATTACCGAGGCAACCCGTCCCAACTGAGATACACGCCCACTGCTGACGCAGCCAGCCATTGCCAAGGCAACCCGTCCCTACTGAGATACACGCCCACTGCTGACGCAGCCTGCCATTGTGAAGGCAACCCGCTACAACAGAGAGACTCTGCCAGAGGGCAAGGTGGAGACCACAGCAGAACAGCAGAGCCTGCAGCAATAGGGCGAACCACACAACAGCAGGGCGGAGCCTCGGGAGGCAAACAGTGGCTAGTCTGCCTCCTAGCTGGGCAGGACACCTCAACGGACATCCAAATATAAAGCCCGAACCCCCCAACACAGAGCATTTGAGGAAAAACAAAAGGTTTTTTTAATGAGCTCTGTTGCAGCAGAATCAAATATAGCAGCCTAACGGCCCTGAATGAACAATAGAGCTCAAAGCTCAGCAATTGAGCTCCTATAAAGTACAGACTATCTCCTCAAGCAGCTCCCTGACCCCTCTATATCCAAAAGACTGACATTTGGCAGGCATCATCCTGGGACAAAGAGAGCAGAAAAAGAAACTGGTAGCATCCCTCGCTGTGCCACAGCTGCTAGAGGTGCACCCCAGACAAGCAGGGCCTGGAGTGGACCTCAATAGTTGTACAGCGAAGGAGCTAGACTGGTAGAAGGAAAACCAAGTAACAGAAATACTTCATCATCAACAATCTGGGCGTCCACTCAGAAACCCAATCGAAAAGTCAGCAACTACACAGATGACAAGCAGATAAATCCACAAAGATGGGAAGAAACCAGCGAAAAAAGGAGGAAAACACCCGAAACCAGAACACCTCACCTCCTAGAAAGGACCAAAACTCCTCACCAGCAAGGGAACAAAGCTGGAAGGAGAATGACTGTGACGAAATGACGGAATTAGACTTCAGAAGGTGGATAATGAGAAACTTTTGTGAGCTAAAACAACATGTTTTAAATCAATGCAAAGAAACTAAGGAACTTGAAAAAAGATATGAGGAAATGATAACAAGAATGGATAACTTAGAGAGGAATATGAATGAATTAAAGGAGCTGAAAAACACAATACGAGAACTTCGCGAAGCATGCACAAGTTTCAATAGCCGAATTGACCAAGCAGAAGAAAGAATATCTGAAGTCGAAGACCAACTCAATGAAATAAAACGAGAAACCAAGATTAGATTAAAAAGTGCAAAAAGGAATGAACAAAGTCTCCAAGAAATGTGGGACTATGTGAAAAGACCTAACCTACGTTTGATAGGTGTACGAGAAGGGGGCGAAGAGAATGAATCCAAGCTGGAAAATACTCTTCAGGACATCATCCATGAAAATTTCCCCCACCTAGCAAGACAGGCCAACACTCAAATGCAGGAAATACAGAGAACACCACAAAGATATTCCGCAAGAAGAGCAACCCCAAGGCACATAATTGTCAGATTCAACAAGGTTGAAATAAAGGAGAAAATACTAAGGGCAGCCAGAGAGAAAGGTCGGGTCACCCACAAAGGGAAGCCCATCAGACTCACAGCAGATCTCTCAGCAGAAACACTACAAGCCAGAAGAGAGTGGGGACCAATGTTCAACATTCTTAAAGAAAAGAACTTTCAACCCAGAATTTCATATCCAGCCAAAATGAGCTTCAGAAGTGAAGGAAAAATAAAATCCTTTGCGAACAAGCAAGTACTCAGAGATTTTGTCACCACCAGGCCTGCTTTACAAGATCTCCTAAAAGAGGCACTACACATAGAAAGGAACAACCAGTACCAGCCATTCCAAAATCACACTAAATGCTAAAGAACATCAACATAATGAAGAATCTACAACAACTAACAGGCCAAACAGCCACTTAGCATCAAAATGGCAGTATCAAATTCACACATAACAATATTAACCCTAAATGTAAATGGACTAAATGCACCAATCAAAAGACACAGACTGGCAAATTGGATAAAAATTCAAAACCCTTCAGTGTGCTGTATCCAGGAAACCCATCTCACATGCAAGGATACACAAAGGCTCAAAATAAAGGGATGGAGGAAGATTTACCAAGCAAATGGAGAGCAAAAAAAAGCAGGAGTTGTAATTCTCATCTCTGATAAAATAGACTTTAAAGCAACAAAGATCAAAAGAGACAAAGAAGGCCATTACATAATTGTAAAAGGATCGATACAACAAGAAGAGCTAACGATCCTGAACATATATGGACCCAATGCAGGAGCACCCACATACATAAGGCAAGTTCTTAATGACTTACAAAGAGACTTAGACTCCCACACAATAATAGTGGGAGACTTTAACACTCCACTGTCAATATTAGACAGATCAACCAGACAGAAAATCAACAAGGATATCCAGGGCTTGAACTCAGACCTGGCGCAAGCAAACCTGATAGACATTTACAGAACTCTCCACCCCAAATCCACAGAATACACATTCTTCTCAGCACCACATCACACCTACTCTAAAACTGACCACATAATTGGAAGTAAAGCACTCCTCAACAAATGCAAAACAACTGAAATCATAACAAACAGCCTCTCAGACCATAGTGCAATCAAGTTAGAACTCAGAATTCAGAAACCAACCCAGAACCACACAGCTTCATGGAAACTGAACAACTGGCTCTTGAATGTTGACTGGGTAAACATCGAAATGAAGACAGACATAAAGAAGTTGTTTGAAACCAATGAGAACGAAGACACAACATGCCAGAACCTCTGGGACACATTTAAAGCAGTCTCTAGAGGAAAGTATATAGCAATAAGTGCCCATATGAGGAGAATGGAGAGATCCAAAATTGACACCCTATCGTCAAAATTGAAAGAACTAGAGGAGCAAGATCAAAAAAACTCAAAACCCAGCAGAAGACAAGAAATAACTAAGATCAGAGCTGAGCTGAAGGAGATTGAGACACGAAAAACCCTTCAAAAAATCAATAAATCCAAGAGCTGGTTTTTTGAAAAGATCAACAAAATAGACAGACCACTAGCCAGATTGATTAAAAATAAAAGAGAGAACAACCAAATAGATGCAATAAAAAACGATAAAGGGGAAATCACCACAGATTCCACAGAAATTCAAACCATCATCAGAGAATATTACAAACAACTCTATGCGCATAAACTAGTAAACCTGGAAGAAATGGATAAATTCCTGGACTCTTGTGTCCTCCCAAGCCTAAACCGGGAGGAAGCCGAAACTATGAATAGACCAATAACAAGGTCAGAAGTTGAGGCAGCAATTAAGAGCCTACCACTCAAAAAAAGCCCAGGTCCAGACGGGTTCACAGCCAAATTCTACCAGACACACAAAGAGGAGCTGGTACCATTCCTTCTAAAACTATTTCAAACAATCAAAAAAGAGGGAATCCTTCCCAAATCATTTTACGAGACCAACATCATTCTGATACCAAAACCCAGCAGAGACCCAACAAGAAAAGAAAACTTCAGGCCAATATCCATGATGAAATAGATGCAAAAATCTTCAATAAAATATTGGCAAGCCGATTGCAACAGCAAATAAAAAAACTTATTCATCATGATCAAGTAGGATTCATCCTGGGGATGCAAGGCTTGTTCAACATACGCAAGTCTATAAACGTAATTCACCACATAAACAGAACCAAAAACAAAAACCACATGATTATCTCAATTGACGCAGAGAAGGCATTTGACAAAATTCAACAGCCCTTTATGCTAAAAACCCTCAATAAACTTGGTATCGATGGAACGTATCTCAAAGTAATAAAAGCTATTTATGACAAACCAACAGCCAATATCATACTGAATGGGCAAAAACTGGAAGCATTCCCTTTGAAATCTGGCACTAGTCAAGGATGCCCTCTTTCACCACTCCTATTCAATATAGTACTGGAAGTCCTAGCCAGAGCAATCAGGCAAGAAAAAGAAATAAAGAGTATTCAAATAGGAAAGGTGGAAGCCAAATTGTCTGTATTTGCAGACGACATGATAGTATACCTAGAAGACCCCATCGCCTCAGCCCAAAAACTCCTGAAACTGATAAGCAACTTCAGCAAAGTCTCAGGATATAAAATCAATGTGCAAAAATCACAAGCATTCGTCTACACCAATAACTGACTTAAAGAAAGCCAAATCAAGATCGAACTGCCATTCACAATTGCTACAAAAAGAATAAAATACCTTGGAATACAACTCACAAAGAATGTAAGGGACCTCTTCAAGGAGAACTACAAACCACTGCTCAACGAAATCATAGAGGACACAAACAGATGGAGAAACATTCCATGTTCATGGTTAGGAAGAATTAATATTGTGAAAATGGCTATACCGCCCAAAGTAATTTACAGAATCAACGCTATCCCCATCAAGCTACCATTGACTTTCATCACAGAACTGGAAAAAACCACCATGAACTTCATATGGAATCAAAAGAGAGCCCACATAGCCAAGTCAATTCTAAGCAAAAAGAACACAGCGGGGGGCATCACACTACCGGATTTCAAACTATACTACAAGGCTACAGTAATCAAAACAGCATGGTACTGGTACCAAAACAGAGATATAGACCAATGGAACAAAACAGAGGCACCGGAGGCAACACAACATATCTACAACTATACAATCTTTGATAAACCTGACAAAAACAAGCAAGGGGGAAAGGATTCCCTGTTTAACAAATGGTGTTGGGAAAACTGGCTAGCCATGTGCAGAAAGCAGAAACTGGACCCCTTCCTGACACCTTACACTAAAATTAACTCCAGATGGATTAAAGACTTAAACATAAGACCTGGCACCATAAAAATCCTAGAAGGAAATCTAGGCAAAACTATCCAGGACATAAGAGTAGGCAAGGACTTCATGAACAAAACACCAAAAGCATTGGCAACAAAAGCCAAAATAGACAAATGGGACCTAATGAAACTCCACAGCTTCTGCACAGCAAAAGAAACAGTCACTAGAGTGGATTGGCAACCAACAGAATGGGAAAAAATTTTGCAGTTTACCCATCTGACAAAGGGCTGATATCCAGAATTTACAAAGAACTCAAGCAGATTTACAGGAAAAAAACAAACAAGCCCATTCAAAAGTGGGCAAAGGATATGAACAGATACTTTACGAAAGAAGACATATATGAGGTCAACAATCATATGAAAAAATGCTCATCGTCACTGGTCATCAGAGAGATTCAAATCAAAACCACATTGAGATACCATCTCACACCAGTTAGAATGGCGATCATTAAAAAATCTGGAGACAACAGATGCTGGAGAGGATGTGGAGAAAAAGGAACACTTTTATACTGTTGGTGGGAGTGTAAATTAGTTCAACCATTGTGGAAGACATTGTGGCGATTCCTCAAGGCCTTAGAAATAGAAATTCCATTTGACCCAGCAATCCCATTACTGGGTATATATCCAAAAGACTATAAATCGTTCTACTATAAGGACACATGTACACGAACGTCCATTGCAGCACTGTTTACAGTAGCAAAGACCTGGAATCAACCCAAATGCCCACTGATAATAGACTGGATTGGAAAAATGTGGCACATATACACCATGGAATATTATGCAGCAATCAGAAATGATGAGTTTGTGTCGTTTGTAGGGACATGGATGAATCTGGAGAACATCATCCTCAGCAAACTGACACAAGAACAGAAATTGAAACACCGCATATTCTCACTCATAGGCGGGTGATGAAAAATGAGAACACATGGACACAGAAAGGGGAGTACTAAACACTGGGGTCTACTGGGGGGAAAAGGGGAGGGCCAGTGGGAGGGGGAGGTGGGGAGGGATAGCCTGGAGAGAAATGCCAAATGTGGGTGAAGGGGAAAAGGAAAGCAAAACACACTGCCATGTGTGTACCTACGCAACTGTCTTGCATGCTCTGCTCTTGTACCCCAAAACCTAAAATGCAATAAAAAAAATAAAAATAAATAAAAAAAAAGACCCAAATGAGCACACTCAGAAATGACATAGAGGACATTATGACCAATCTCACAGAAATACAAAAGATCCTCAGAGAATATTGTGAATACTTCTTATGCACAAATTAGAAAACCTGGAGGAAACAAATAAATTTCTAGAAACACAGAACCCCCCAAGATTGAACCAGGAAGGAAGTAAAACCCCAAGTAGAACAAAAATGACTTCTGATGGAATCAGAAATAAATATCCTACCTACCAGGCTGGGTGTGGTGGCTCATGCCTGGAATCCTAGCACTTTGAGAGGAAGCGGCAGGAGGATCACTTGAGCCTAGGAGTTTGAGACCAGCCTCAGCAACATAATGAGACTCTGTCTCAGAACAAAAACCAAAAACTGAAGAAAAAACTACCACCCGAAATACATCCTGGACCACCTGAATTCACAGCTGAATTATATCAGATGTACAAAGAACTGGTACCAATCCTGCTGAAACGATGCCAAAAAAATCAGGAGGGACATCTCTCTAACTCATTTTACAAAGCCAGCATCATTCTGATACCAAAATCTGGAAGAGAAGCAATGATAAAAGAAAACTTTAGGCCAATATCCTTGATGAACTTAGACACAAAAATCCTCAAGGAAATACTAAGAAACCAAATCCAGCAGCACATCAAAAAGTTAATTCACCATGATCAATGGTGCATTGATCATGAAATACAAGGATGGTTCAATATACACAAATTATTAAATGTTATTTGCCATATAAACATAATTAAAAGCAAAAAACATATGATCATCTCAGTAGACACAAAAAAAGCTTTTGATAAATTCCAACACCATTTTATGATAAAAAACCCTCAACAGACTAGGAATTGAAGAAACACATCTCAACATAATAAAAGCCATGTATATTAAATACACAGCCAACATTATACTGAATAGACAAAAGCTGGAACTATTCCCCTTGAGAACTCAAACAAGATAAGAATGTCCACTCTCACCACTCTTATTTAACATGGTACTGGAATTCCTAGCTAAAGCAATTAGTCAAAAGAAAGAAAGAAATATTATCTACATTAAAAAAGAAGTTGGGAAAAAAATCTCTTTGCTGATTATATGATCCTATACCATAAAGACTACAAGATTATCCTAAAACTGTTAAACAGCTTCAATAAAGATTCAGGATAAAAAGAAAAGTATGATAATCAATAGCATTTCTGTATACCAATATAATTGAGCCAAATTAAGAACACAATTATTTAAACCAGCCACAAATAAATGGAAATACCTAGAGGTGAAGGATCCCTGTAAGAAAACTATATTGGCTATTTTTTGCATGGCCTCTACATTTATCAGTTTTTGAGTTTTGAAAGTGTATGTGTCTTTCAAAAGATATTTTTCTAGTCTATACTGTCTTATTTTTCTTTCCTTTACTTTTCTAGTAACTTGTGTGTTCTTTCTTGGTCTGTCTTTGATTTACTTTCTTTCAATTTTCAGTTTACTCATAAAATCCTATATTCTAGTCTTAATGTTCTTGGCTCTCTAGTTCCGATTTATGTTTTTACTTGTAAGTTTCTACGTTTTTATTTTTTTTCTTGTTCTGTTCTCTGAAGTTGTATTTTTAGTCTGGCTGTGGACATATTTACCTTGTATCTTTCTTATGTGTTGTATATTACTTCATACGTTTAAATATCTTTTCTCTACAATATGTATGTATGTAGTTTATTCATACTTCCCAGTTGCTTATATCTGATTTTTTTTTATTTTGCACTTGTAGGAAGTATTTTTTCCGTGAAGGGTAATGTGTGCCTGTGGAGCTTTCCTAGATTTAAGGCAAAGTCTCCCAGCTTAGTCATTACTGTGAAGTCTTCAAATATATATAAATCTAGTTCTGACTTATGTTTTTACTTGTGAGTTTCTACTGTTTTATTTTGTACTTGTTCTGTACTCTGAAGTTGTATTTTTAATCTGGCTATGGCTATATTTACCTAGTGTCTTCCTTATGTGTTGTATATTACTTCATACATTTAAATATCTTTTCTCTTCAATATGTATGTATATAGTTTATACTTTCCAGTTGCTTATATGTGGGTTTTTTATTTTGCACTTTTAGGAAGAGTTTTTTGCATAATGTGTGCCTGTGGAGCCTTCCTAGATTTATCGCAAAGTCTTCCAGCTTAGTCATTATATGAAGTCTTCAAATAAATAAGGGTTTTATCTGAAATGCATATAGAAGGGGCATAACTACAATTACCTGCTATTAGAGAAAGCATATAGACAATTGTGTTCTAGTTCTAAAATATAGTGTAACTAGAGAAATATAAATGGTTTGTTTGAACTATATACCAAATATATGATAGTATTTGCATAAAAGTCCAGGAGGAAAATATATTGCACCAATACTTTCTTTCAGAAATCACCAGAAAAATTGTTCAGTATCTTTTGGTATGAAGAAAAGCAACTTCAAAAGATAGTTAAATCCAACCTTCATTGTTCATTTTGTGGTAAGCATAAGGTGTTGATCTATTTATCACACACACATATGGAAGAATAATGTCCTGGTGCAGTCATGTAATTTTGGGTTAAGTCAAATAATGTCCCTTTTGATACAAGTGGAATTAATTAGTGAGCAGAGTAAAAAAATTGAGAAAGAAATGACAAGTTGACATTATAAAAATTTTAATTAAATCAATCTACCATATAACAGTTTTCAGTAATTTGAGTTATTTATGTGCTGTTGAAATTTTACTTTGAATGCACATCGTTTGGGATAATAATAATTACAGTTCTGTAATTTACATTTTGTGAGTAATTTTGTGTACTTACACTTCAGCTATTTCTTTCACAAATGTGAAATAGTTGTTATGTGAAATATTTACAAAAAGAAACCAGCCACTAAAATTAAATGAAAGTTCTCCTAGGTACTCAGTCCATTGATATTTAAACAAAAAAATGATAAAATCTATTTCTCTTTGAGAAAATGGGAAATTTTTATTAATCGCATTCTCTATCACCTTCATAAGGTTAAGAAATTATGGTACTAATTTGAGGACACATTTGCTATAGCACAGCTAACAGGTCTATGGATGCAATTTCTCAGAACTGTTTTTTGAAGAAAGATCCTGAGATATTTGATCTTGTTCTTGTAATTTTGGGGTTTTCTATCAATTCTCTAGTCATTAATGAGCTATCAACACCTTCCAAGAATGAGTTTCAAGTGTCATTTTTCTCACAAGTACCAATGATTTCAACATTAGTATTAATTAATCCAAATATTATTCTTAATTTTTGTAGAAATATAACTGTTACAAACCAGCTTAACATTGTACATCCAATGCTAGTTTGTTTTTTCTTTAAATGAAAAGTGTACTTTTATGAATAGTTGTTTTCTAATAATGAAAACATAATCATTATTGTCATTATTTTTGTTGAGGATTTAAGATTTCTTTAATTTGAATTAGAAAAATAATAGAGCTGAAAGGATACTTAAGTATTGTCATATAAATCTAACTTCTTTGAAACTGTAGTATTTGTAGTGCTGGCAAGTGAATTTAAATAGGATTATTTCATTTTAGCATGGTTACCTCCTATGTCTGGGGCAATAGTACGGTGTTATTCACACTAATTAAATATTCCATTTCCAAAGGAACAATATGTTATGCTAGGCAAATACTCAAAGATCCTTCCCAATTTATTGGAATCTAATAATATGTATAGTTTTAAAGATATTTTTAAGCATTGATTCTGAATAACCAGTTTTCTTCCCATTTTTCTGCTGGCTTATTGTTTAATTTAGAGAAATATTGTGTGAAGGTTAAATCTTTCTAAAAGAATTATACAGGAGACCATTTATTATAGTAGAAAACATAGTAGAATCTGGACATTAAATAATTACTAAAGATTTATTCAATAAAGGCAGGGATTAAACATGACATAGAATGTTCCAGCTGCTATAACATTTAATATATTAAAATAATGACTAATTTTTCTCATGCTTATGTGGTTTACCTGGGCTGAGATGGGTGGTTCTTTTTTGGCCTCTCATAAGGTTGCCAGCAGATGTCAACTAGATCTGCAATTATCTGAATAATTGACTGGCTGGACTGAGAATTGATGCTAATTGTCACTTGGAGCATCTAAACATAGACTCTTCATGTTGCTTAGGATTCTCACAAGACAGAAGCTGGGCTGAGAATGTGTTCCCAAAATGTGACCATTCCAAGAGGCCTATATCTTCAGTGATCTTCATTTGTGTTTCAGTTATTAATACACATCTTAATGTCATGTGAGATTAGGGTTATTAAAGGTTATGAATGTTAATGAACATAGGAAAGTTTTAAAAAATTGAAGATTATATATATATATATTATAGGTATTTGTCCATATAAATAAAAATTTCTAGAAAAATGGCAGAAACTGGAATTGAAAGAAAATAGTGAGCCAGATGAAGTTTCACAGATATTTTAAACTTTAAAATAAATTTACTATTTTACTTCTAAACAAATCTAAGATACTTCTAAACACATAGTTTTAACCTATCTTCCAATCTTTTTTTCTTAAAACTTGCTTTGTGGCCTCAGCAAGACATCAAGACCATTGATCACATCTTTCATTTTTGTAAACTACAATTCCACTTCTTTTCCAAACCAGCTTAGACTCTGTGAACCAGTACTTCAATGATTTCTTGACAGGGTCTTTAACTTCCTTATTACCATTTTCTGCATCAAAGTAACCATCTTCTTTTCCCTTTATGAAGAAAGTCACACAACCATATATTTTCTGAACATAAGTTGAATTTCTGCTTTCATGGAGTGAGTTACTTCACCTCATTGTTAAGCTTTCTCACTCTCTCTACAGGAATTATTTCAACTGTTTGCCACATTAACAACATAATCATCCAATGAATATTTTATAACTTTCAGAAAAATATCTGACCTCTTTCAATACATGAAAAAAAAAAAACCCAGGCCATCCTACTTCCTTCAGTGTCACATCACTATGTCTGTAACATCTGTAGTCATCTTTCTTGTGTTTCAGATTAAGATGAAAATCTTGTTCTAATGAAGGAAAATCCTTCTATCTAGAGCAAAACTTCTCCTTTCTCTAAGGCTCTTTCTTTCCATTTTTTTTTTATTGAATTGATCTTTTCTTGTTGACTAAAATACTTTATTATTTCGCAAAAATTCTACCATTATATATTTTTCTTCATTCTCTTACTGGACTCCATATAAAAACTTTATGTTCAATAACAATCCTCTTGTATGTAACTCTGTAATCTCTGCATCCTGAGTCCTTCTTCTTACTTACAACTCATATATGAAGGCTTTTTGGGCATTTATACTTTGATCCTATTGGTACCTCAAGCTTGAAATATCCTACATCTAATCATCATAATTTCTACCTTCTTTCCAAATGTACTCATTATTTTTATTCTTCCTTCTCAGTGGTAAAATTATCCTCTAACAGGTGGCTCAGCTTAGAAATATTGGAATCATTCTAGATTCCTTAATCTTGCCACCTACTCTCCTACCCACCCCAAACCAATCAATAACAAAATCTCAATACTTCTGCTTGTTTAGTAGATCTCAGATTGGTCCCTTACTTTCCAAACACATTGCTGCTGCCTTCTTTTTAGTCTCCATCTTTAGTCACCATCTGTCTGATATTTTCTTTTTTTAAATAATAAATGCATAATTTGTTATTGTTATGAGAAAATACATGGTGCTTATAGATTATTTCAATAACATAAAAATAATATCTATGTGATAAAGACATTTGATAAGAGAAAACACTAAAAGAGGAGATTAACACCAAATAAAAGCCATTAAAATTTTAAAGATACTTTCATAAATGCTATAGTATTATTCTCAAAGGAAATGTTTAAACACAGCATTAATTGCCCTACAGAGTAATCTTAATCTTTGTTGCATGAGAAATACTGTAGAGGGAGAAAAATGTCTTTCATTTTATGTTGACACAGGTTGAATTAAAGAGCACATGTCTGAAAGCATCTTCAATCTGGGCATCAGGGTACATGTTCCTTCCTCTAAGCTAGTTTCCTATTTAATGATGAAACTGTTTTCCTCTTGCCCTGATTTTGGTTTTGCCCTGGAATCCATGAAGGTATTGCTGGTTCAGACTTTAGACTGTTCCTGATTTCATGTCTGAGTGTCCCATGCTCACCTTATCTTCTCTTTAGATTTCCTCCCTGCTGGGGTTGAGCTGGACATCCCGCTGGTTCAGCAAGGCACATCCACTCCAGCACATGGGAAGGCCAGCATCTCTCAGCCCTGCCAAGTCCCTGGGGTCTCCAGGCAGCTGTCAGCCACACAGCAATGCTCACTGCTAGGCCTTCTGAGTCTTGTCCTCTGTCTAGCCCTCCTCCAGGGTTCCCCACACTCCTGGGTTCCTCTTCTGGGCAGCTTTTCCTCTCTAGTTCCCTGCCCCACAAATACCAGTGACTTCAGCAGCCCTGATCTTCTCTGAGCTCTTCTTTCTCTGCTCAGTTAGACCAGGTCTCTTCATCTTTCACCACTCCTATTCAACATAGTATTGGAAGTTCTGGCTAGGGGCATAAGGCAAGAGAAAGAAATAAAGCGTATTTGAATAGAAAGAGAGGAGGTCAAATAGTTTCTTTTTGCAGATGACATGATTGCATATTTAGAAAACTCCATCGTCTCAGCTCAAAATCTCCTAAGGCTGATAAGAGACATCAGCAAAGTCTCAGAATACAAAAGCAGTGTGCAAAAATCACAAGCATTCCTGTACACAAATAATAGACAGAGAGCCAAATAATGAGTGAACTCCTATTCACAATTTCTGCAAAGACAATAAAATACCTAGGAATACAACTAACAAGGGATGTGAAGGACCTTTGCAAGGAGAACTACAAACCACTGCTCAAGGAAATAAGAGAGGACACAAACAGATGGAAAAACATTCCATGCTCATGGTTTAGGAAAAAATCAGTATCAAGAAAATGGCCATACTGCCCAAAGTAATTTATAGATTCAATGCTATCCCCATCAAGCTACCAATGACTTTCTTCACAGAACTGGAAAATCCACCTTAAACTTCGTATAGAACCAAAAAAAGAGCCCACATACCCAAGACAATCCTAAGCAAAACAACAACAACAACAACAAAAGCTGGAGGCATCACATTACCTGACTTCAAACTACATTACAAGGCTACAGTAATCAAAACCACATGGTGCTGGTACCAAAACAGAGATACAGACCAATGGAACAGAACAGAGGCCTCAGAAAGAACACCACACAACTACAACTATCTGATCTTTGGCAAACCTGACAAATAAAAAAGCAATGATGAAAGGACTTTCTATTTAATAAATGGTGTTTGGAAAACTGGCTAGCCATATGCAGGAAGCGGAAACTAGTTCTCTTCCTTACACCTTATACAAAAGTTAACTTTAGATGAATTAGAGATTTAAACATGAGACCTAACACCATAAAAACTCTAGAAGGAAACCTAGGCACTACCATTCAGGATAATAGGCATGGGCAAAGGCTTCATGACTAAAACACCAAAAGCAATGGCAACAAAAGCCAAAATCAACAAATGGGATCTAATTTAACTTAAGAGCTTTTGCACAGCAAAAGAAACTGTCAGTAAACTAGCAACCAACAGAATGGGAAATAAATTTTTTCAATCTAACCATCTGATAAAAGGCTAATATCCAGAATCTAACAGAAAGCTTAAACAAATTTACAAGAAAAAAACAACTCCATCAAGAAGTGGACAAAGGATATGAACAGACATGTTTCAAAAGAAGACATTCATGCAGCCAACAAATATGTGAAAGAAAGCGTTTTTTTTTTTTCTGTCTTCATCCTTGTTTGTCTTTAGTCTACCTATCACATGATTGTTGAAGAATCATAAGGGCCAATCTGATGGCATCTCCATTGCCCATAGGTTGGAGTTTAAGCTACTTGACATTTCATGGAAGGCCTTTCTTTTCCCCTTTCCAGATCAACTTTCACGGTTCCCTTTCAACAACTTGTACTCTGGCCAATAAAATAATTAGAATGATAAATATATTTTTAAAGACTTTTCTATGCTCTCATCGCTGTGACTTGAATGACTTTATTTCTCCACTATTACATCCAAATGAAAAGTGCTATTTAAAACTTAGCTCAAAGCCTACCTCCCTCAAGGTTTTTCTGATATTTTCTCTGCCTTCCTATTCTATTCTTTGGTTATTAAAGTCTGCCACCAAAATAAGAGTTTCTTAAGTGTAGAAATTTTGTTTTATTTGTCTAGTACTGAGACTGGTACAATCTATAATTATTGTTTAAAGGATTTTTTTTTTTTTTTGAGATGGAGTTTCGCTCTTGTTACCCAGGCTGAAGTGCAATGGCGTGATCTCGGCTCACCACAACCTCTGCCTCCTAGGTTCAGGCAATTCTCCGGCCTCAGCCCCCTGAGTAGCTGGGATTACAGGCATGCACCACCATGCCCAGCTAATTTTTTGTATTTTTAGTAGAGACGGGGTTTCACCATGTTGACCAGGATGGTCTCGATCTCTTGACCTCATGATCCACCTGCCTTGGCCTCCCAAAGTGCTGGGATTACAGGCGTGAGCCACCGCGCCTGGCCTGTTTAAAGGATTTTCAGGTGGCTTGGAAGAACTTTTTTCAAAAATTTAGTTATTTGAATAAAGTAGAAGAAAAGGTGGTTTGCTGATTTAATATTAATTTCCTATTCCTTTGCTCCTCAAAGCATTCTTGGATTACTGGGCTGGTAGATAAACATTACATACTTTGATGAACAACTGATAATTTTAGTGGGATTTTTGTCAGAGTCAGTTGAGACGGTTTAAATGGAGAGGGATATTGAAAATCAATTTCACATAAATTTCTAAACCATGAAACAGCAATTACTCATTCTCCTTCTTCTTCCTTTAACTTGCATAGTACAAAGGTCAGCCACTTAATAAAATACCTGGATGTAGGTAATAAATACTTGATTGTATTGATTTGTATCTTAGAATATTTTCTATAACTTGATCACCAAAACACCAATTTCTATAGTGAGCTAGAAATAGTGTTGTTATGAAGAATCTTTCACTGAAATAGAAATAAACTTTAATGATCTAGATTTTAGCATCTGTCTGTAAAAGAAAACACAGTTAAGTTTAGCATAAAGTACTGCCTGTTTGCATTATCAAAACTACCGAGAACTGCCATTGGATAGATAGCCTACAAGTGGTTATATGGCCACTAAAAATGTACCTTCCATGGAGATGGTTTCAATTGTTGGTTGACAGATACACATTGTAGCAACGTCATTTAACTTTTTTTTTTTCCAGCCATTTACATGTAAGTCAGAATGTGTTTTCTTCCCTCTGGGAATCAAGACCACCATTCAGTAAATAAACAATTAAATAGATATACATAAATAAATATAGTCATACCCTGCATGATGACATTTCAGGTACTAATGAACTGCATATAAGATGGTGGTCCCATAAGATAATACTATATTTTTATCAGACCTTTTATATGGCTGGATATGTTTAGATGCACAAATACCTACTATTGTGTTAAACTGCCTACAGTGTTCAGTACGGTAACATGTTCCAAAAGAGCACTAAGCTACACCATATAGTCTTGATGTGTAGTAGGTTATACCATCTAGGTTTGTGTAAGTACACCCTGATGTTTGTATAATGATGCAATTGCCTAATGACACATTTTTCATAATGTATCCCCACTGTTAAGTGGCACATGACTATAAATAAATAAATCACTGAGAAAAATAAAAATTATTTAATGTGTTTCTCCTGTTTCTTTCCATTGTTTCTTTTCCCTCTTACTCCTACTATTACTACTACTAATTTTCTTCTTGTCTCATCAAACACTAATAAGTAAAGCCTTAGAATATGTAGACACCAACAACCTTTATTATTTAAATAAATATCACAGTTTTACCCTTAAATTATGTAGATGCAATCCCGGAGTCAGCATGATCAATACTAGATTTTTAACACTGCAGACTTCTGTCTTATTTGTCAAGCTCCTATACTTTTCATTTAACATAATTTCTGTTTTTCTTTTGGGTAATAACCCAAAGAAATGAACTATTTTTCACAATGTGTTTTTCAGATGTTATATCTTTGCTTCTTTCTAAAGCTTAACAAATTTCTGTTTCAAAATGGCATACTATTAGTGGGGTTTTCTTAGATAGTATTGGTCTTATAAATTGAATTATAAAAAGCAGACTTTTTTTTGATACCTGTTTAAACCATTTCAGTGGCACTGAGAGAGTAAATATGTCACAAGTGTCAGCTCTAAGGAATGGTACAGAGAATTACAATAATCTTCCTAGGCCTATTTGTATAGTGAAGCCGGAGATGTTCCTTAAAGAATTAGCCAGTAGCACAAGAGAAAACCTTCTACAGGAAAGGAAGAAAAGAGACAGTAAATAAAGCCAAAGTATATGGAAGAAAGTAAAACATCCTGGTAACTCAGGCAGCTCTCTTGGTTTTCTTTCTAGATCTTTGTTTCTTAGTTTATTTTATGCTCTATACTTTTTTCATAGACCAGCACTTCTAAATTTATTTTTCACTATTTACTTGCTTATTTATTTTTTCTATTTGCTCAGCAGAAAGACAACAGAAGAGTCCAAAGTCTGAGGGGACTGGGCAAGCTTCTGTCACATGCTTTCAGAATGAAGGCAATCTGTAAGAATTTTAAGTTGTGACCTCTACAGAGAAACGAATGAAAAGTAGCCAAAACTCCACATGAGAGAGATTTTGGACTATTTTGCAATGTAAACCCCATCTGATTTATATGAAGTAAGCAGATTTTCTCTCCAAGAGTTCAAAAAAAGATTCTAATGATAAATATGCTCTCATGACAGTCTCAAAAACAAAATACTAAAAAATAGTATTAAGGCTTACTCTACCTTTTCACCATATTAAACTCACGTGTGAAGCAAACATTAGCCAATAACATATTTGTTATCATTTTGGGTTTTGCAGGGGCTTCTGCAAACAGAAACCAAACATCAAAACCCTGGTTAGTAAGTTGTATAAATCCCTTAACTCTTGGAACTCATAAAATAGAAATGACAAAATATCTACTTCATATAATTGTTTTGATTATTGAGATAAAGTTTATGAAACTTCTTTGGATCCTCTAAGGTTTTACACAGCTTCCAAATATTATTGTTTGACAAAATCTCATTTGGTATTAATAATGTCCTCAGTCTTGATCTATGAATTTTAGTCATTCTAATTCTGCTTTGCATCTTCAAATTAATTATACATTTTCTGTAGATAGAATTTTACAGGGAAAGAATCTTGCCACTCATTACCTTCATTGAAGCGTAAGTTTAGTAAATGGGCTTTGGGTCTGTTAGATCTTACTTTTGATCTTGGTTGAGTCTTAGGTCCACTGAGTCCTAGTTGTATGATAATAGATATGTAACTCCTCTTCCCTGAGGTGTTCAACTTTTAACTCGTAAAGTAGAAATTATATTAGGGTCTGCAATATAGGTTTGTTGTGGCTCATGGATGAAATAATATATATTGAAGACTGGACAGTAGATAGTATGCAAACTCTCAAAGCCCTATCTGTGCCATTTCTCGTTTATCCCCTCAAACAACAACAAAATCCCAGTGCCTTCCTTGAGGGCTGAAATTCTGTTCTTACTATCATTTTCAGAAATCTTGCCCCATTTTCCTTCGGTGACACCTACCTGGAAAAATCACAGTTCTAGATAAACTTGAGTATCTTCCTATTGCCCAAATCCAATCTTGAAAAGTGTTGCTGGAATTACATACTATCCCAGATTGGCTCTATAAAATTCATGGTCTCAATCTCAATGAGGTAACGGTAACAAGAGGCAAAATTTCTAAGATTCCCTGCTCAACTTCCTCTCCCATTTCCACAGTAGCAACTTCAAACTTTTCTTACTTTCTTCAAACTCTCTCCCCCTTTACCTAGATACCCACACTGAGCACAAGATTTCAGAAGGAATAGAGAAGCCATCTGATAGAAATTTCTGTAGCTTCTCCTTTTTATCTTGCATCTATGTCCTGCCTTTCTTCCTTTTCTCCTCCTGTTATAGAGAGATGAGTCCTTTCTGTCTAAAGCCAAGCTTTTTCCCCTGAGTTTTAGAGATCTAATTAAGCATCTTTTATTAAATTTAATTTTTATTTAAAACTGACAAATATTTAAAAATTGCATGTATTTATGGGATACAAAATGGTGTTTTAATACATGTATAAATTGTGGAATGAGCAAATCAGTCTAATTGATGTATTCATCATCTCACCTACTTATCATTACTTGGAGGTGAGAACATTTAAAATCCACCCTTTTAGCAACTTGGAAATACACAATACATGATTACTAACTATAGTCTTGCTGTGCTGGAGATCACTAGAATTTACTTATCCTAAGTGAAGTCTTGTACCCTTTGATCAACATTTCCCCCTTTCCGTGCTCACACCACCCACCTTTCCCAGCCTCTGGTAATCACCATCCTACTTTCTACTTCTATGAGTTTGGCTGCGTTAGATTCTATACACATATTTTTCTTTCTGTGCCTGGTTCATTTCACATAGCATAATGTCCTTTAGACTTATTTAGGTTGTTGGTAATAGAATTTCATTCATTCTAAAACCTGAGTAGTATTTCTTTGTGTGTATATACCACATTAAAAATTCTATTTATCTATTGATAGACGTTTGTTTCCATATCTTGGCTGTTGTGAATAATGCTGCAATGAACCTGAGAGTGCGGATATCTTTTCTTTCCTTTTTTTTCTTTTTTTTTTTTTTTTTGAGATGGAGTTTCGCTCTTGTTACCCAGGCTGGAGTGCAATGGCGCGATCTCGGCTCACCGCAACCTCCGCCTCCTGGGTTCAGGCAATTCTCCTGCCTCAGCCTCCTGAGTAGCTGGGATTACAGGCACGCGCCACCATGCCCAGCTAATTTTTTGTATTTTTAGTAGAGACGGGGTTTCACCATGTTGACCAGGATGGTCTCGATATCTTGACCTCGTGATCCACCCGCCTCGGCCTCCCAAAGTGCTGGCATTACAGGCTTGAGTCACCACGCCCGGCCGATATCTTTTCAACATACTGACTTCAGTTTTTTTTAAGGTATACCTAGTAGTGGCATTGTTGGATCATATGATTATTCTATTTTTAGTTGTTTGAAGAGTCACCATACTAAATCAACATGGCTTTATTGATCATACCAATAAAAGGAAAGAGAAAAGTTTAGATTAACTCCAAGATTTCTGGTTTGGGTGAGAGAAGGTTGCATTTATGGAGATGAAAATTTTAATGGATTGATAATGAGTTTTAGATATAATGAGACCTCTAATAGGAAGAGTTTGATAAGTCTTGAAATGAGTAAAATAGTTTGAGTGGAGTTCTAGATGTTGAAATTAAAATACTGGTTGAAATACTTGGAAAATGGGCATGAAATAAGAGAAAAATGTTTAAGTTTTCCTCAGGAATCATGAATTTATAATTAAAGATCCACATGCTTTGTGTTCTCCCAGTTTTGGAATATAGCAATTAAGCAGTTAAGAATCAGCTTTTATTACTTTTTACTAGTTCATCTTAGCACCATTTCCAAACACATTATTCTCTCGATAACAGAAAATCAATCTTGTATACTTATCTGTGTTGTTTGACTTTTAAACAGTGTCTTATTTTTTTATCTGCTGAAAATTAGAAAAATACAAAACTTTTCAGGTCACAAATGAATGAGGAGTTTTATAATGCTTAAATCTGTTATATATTTGTAAGAGCCCCCTTATTTTATACAAGTTCGCATAATACTGAGATTTAAATGTATCTGTTTTTCCTAGGGCTGTAGAACAGACCCTGTGTCTCTAAACATGGAAGTCACTGACTGCTGTTAGCATTCATTATATGTAAGTGGTCAGAAATAGAAACCTATGTTGCCTGATCCTGCTGGAGAAGGGGAGGCAAAACATTGAGGGCTGGATGGTGTACCTGCTTTGATCTAGAGTATACTTTTTCACACATTCCTACTATTATAGCTGTATATTACATTTACATGAAAAGTTCCAAAGGGACTTTAACAAATATTTTAAAAATTTTCAAGACGTTTCTGTTCACCATTTGAGGAGTTCTATTGAGAGTTCTTAGAGTTGACAATATAGCTTTTATGTTTTCCACAGTGCTATTCTGTGATCTAATTAGGTATAATGCTAAATTATACTTAAAAATTGTTATATTACATATACTATATTATACATTATCATTAAATTTTAATAGTACAGTCATACATTTTCAAAATAGAGGAAAATTTGGTTCATATTCTTGTCTATAGATTTCTTCAGTTATAATTTGCATGTATTTTTACAAAGATATTAAAACTGACAATAAATACAAAGTATGCCAGTAACTCATTAAATGGCTGTCAAAAATGGCATTGACAACACTACTTCACTGTATTGTTTTTAACTTTGTAGATTTACAGGTTTTCAAATTAAAGCAAAAATAGATTGCTGCTTTCCTGAGTCCAGGACTTTTCAAATTGTATTTTTATGCCATATTTTAAAGGAACTACTCATAATTATGTGCTTTTTGAATGTCTTTTTAACTGTGTAAATGCCTTTAAATAGTGAGCATAGAGAGAAAAACGAGAATTGAAAAACATTGAAGCGTTTTTAAGATTACATACTTCTTAGTGTATCTCAAAATAAACATGTTAGATGTGTGTGGCAGAGAGTTTTATGAATGGTTGGCAAAAGTTACTATTTACTACACCAGTGGGAAGTGTAAAAGGAAAAGCAGTTCTACATTGTGTGTTCCTTGGAGTAACAGCTACAAAGTGTCTTTGTTCAGAATGAGCCAATCAGAGGCTGTATTAGGCATGGAGCTGAGGAGGAGCCACCATTGGCTTCTCTGCCTTTGGCTTACAGAGAGCTGCGTGGCTTGCTTGCTGATGAATTCAGCAGTATCAATTAATGTCTCCCTAGCTAAAATTTCCAGTGGAGGTCTGTGTTAACATTTTGAGAACATTGTCTAATTAAACAGTGATAACATGGATTCTCTCTGTAGTATTTTCTAATTATATTGTGAAACCATTATTACAACATGCATTTGATTGGTCTCTAACATTTCAAAAGCTTTTCCTACCTATTATTTTTTTAATCTCCATAGCAACCAAAGGAGGTAGATGAGACAGAGGCTGTTATATGAAATGAGATAATGTATGGGAGAGCTATTTGTTAACTGTAAAACCATACAACTGATATGATTAAGATTTTTGTTTTATTGGATGAAGAAATGGAAGCCAGAGACATCACACTATCTGCTTCAGATCACAGAACACTAGGACAATGGGAACACAACTGTCTCACTCTGTCGCCCCAGCTGGAGTGCAGTGGTGTGATCTCAGCTCACCGCAACCTCTGCCTCCCAGGTTCAAGCGATTCTACTGCCTCAGCCTTCTGAATAACTAGGACTACACGCGTGTGCCACCACACCCAGCTAATTTTTTGTATTTTTAGTAGAGACGGGGTTTCACCCTGTTAGCCAGGATGGATTGGATCTCCTGACCTTGTGATTCTCCCACCTTGGCTTCCCAAAGTGCTGGGATTACAGATGTGAGCCACCACACCTGGCATTTACTCAATTTTTAAAAAGCATATTTAGGAATAATGCTTGCCTGAAAATTACATAGTACAAAGTGTCCACAGAACTGTGACTAAAGTTATTATGGTATGAAATATTATGACAATTATGGTCAGGCCTGAACCAGTGATTCAGGAGAGACAGTTCTGCATTTTAGGGGTAAATTCTGGTTCACGTTTTGTTCATTAATCTGGTTTCATGTAACCTCTGTGTTGAAAGCCCATTAACCATGATCTCTTCCCTAGTTTCAAAGTGATTACTTGCCATTATAGATCAATTGAATTTTCATGGAAGAGTTACAGTATAACCATGTTTCCCTCCTTTTCAAGCTTTAAACCTTTCATTCCTCTGTAGTTTCTTCTCTTAACAGGCACTTAAGAACAGGATTCTTAGAAATGGAAAAGAGGGAACTATTGTTTCAAGTCTTGGGTTTTATGTTACTTACATAACTTTTATTTGCCCTAAGTTCTGCTTGACCCCATTTCAGAACACAGAATTGGACGGGTGTATTAGAAGAACATGATAATAATGGATAATTATGAAATTGTCACACAACTGTATTAATGTTTACTGAACACTTACCCTTCGTTGATTCACAAATCTTGTTGAGAGCTTTCCATGTACAGTCTCAGATTGAGCTGTTATATTAGTCTGTTTTCATACTGCTCTAAAGAATTGCCCAAGACTGGGTAATTTATAAAGGAAAGAGGTTTTGTTTTGATTTTGAGGTAGAGTCTTGCTCTGTCACCTAGGCTGGAGCGCAGTGGCACAATCTTGGCTCACTGCAACCTCTGCCTCCTGGTTCAAGCAATGCTCCTGCCTCAGCCTCCTGAGTAGCTGGGATTACAGGCGCCCACCACCAACCCCGATTAATTTTTGTATTTTTAGTGGAGACGAGGTTTCACCATGTTGGCCAGGCTGATCTGAAACTCCTGACCTTATGATCTGTGTGCCTCAGCTTCCCAAAGTGTTGGGATTACAGGTGAGAGCCACCACACCCAGACAGGAAAGAGGTTCAGTTGACCCACAGTTTACCATGGCTCAGGGGAGGCCTTAGGAAACTTATGATCGTGGCAGAAGGCAAAGGAGAAGTAAGGCACCTACAGCACAAGGTGGCAGGAAAGATAAATGCTGAATGAAGAGGGAAGAGCCCTTTTAAAACCATGGGAGCTCATGAGAGAACTCACTCACTATTAACAGCAAGGGGTGGAGGAGGGGAAAACTGCCCCTAAGATTCAATTACCTCCAAGTGGTCTCTCCCTTGACATGTGGGGATTATGAACAATCTCTCCCTTGATTATTATTTTAATTCAAGATGAGATTTTAGAGGACACAAAGCCTAACCATATCAGACATTAAGTAATTAGACCCAAGTTACACACTAGTTAGTGCTGGTGCCAGAACTTAAATCTACATTTGTCTAGCTATGGAAACGTTGTATTAACCACTATCATGTTTTCTTTCCTGGTTTAACTGAAAGTCAAGAAGTTAAAAAACTATATATATATATATGTTTGTTACATGGGTCCCAGTGAGTGATTGATTCTAGGAAACTCTGATTAATTTCAATAGCTGAGATTTATTTAGAAACAACAACAACAACAAACAAACAAATCATATGGGCAGTTCTCCCCACAAAGAAGTGAAAGAAAGCAAACCAAAGATGAAGACATCTAACCACCAATGGTGCTGCCACAGATGTGATTCTGCTCTGTTCAGTGGGGACAAGGGGCCAGAAATTCCACTGTGTGCTGATTATGTCTTTGTTTCTGGCAATTTATTTGTAATTTCTGAGTCTCAGGTTTTTTTATTTGTAAGATAGGGCTAATAATTCTAATCTAGTTTTTCTTAAGGATTAAACACACACACAGAGAGACACACACACACAGTTGTAGTGTCTAGTACGCTTCTGAAACATTGTATTCACTCTGCATAGAATAGTTTTTGTTCCTGTCATGATATCCACCTATTCTGTTGTTCTCAAAGAGGCGAGTATTGGGTACAATAGTACCAGGACTGTGGGTGGCAGAAACAAGAGCCCAGGACCAAATTTTACCACAAGGTTAGGCATAGCTAAAATATAGAGAGTAAACTCAGGATGTTTCAAACCATTCTTGATTTGGAGTACACCAAGTACCCCCCTTACATCATCAAAGTAATAAGATTGAAAGCAGGCAGCCAAGAAAGAACCATGAGTCACTTATTGACCCATAAAGACAGTGAGGTAGTTCCTCAGGCAAGCATTCAGAGGTTAGAACATTTCAAGCCATCAAGCCAGGGTGAGGAACCTTGGCAATTCTTGATTATAGATTTGTAGCACCAATTGTAAGGAGATCTTGGTACCAAGATCAAATTGCTACCTGTCATGAATCATTGCACATACTTTTTGCCAAGGTGCTATTCAATTCCAGAGCATGTTGAACACTTAAGTAGCTATTATTCATTGGAAAGATAGTAAAGTTTAAAAAGTTTCAGACTGTAAGATTTTCTGATGGAGGAATAACATGTGTTATGGTCGAGGACTGCTATGGTTCCCACAGTCTGCTGCGAAGCATCTATACTGTCTTGGGCAACTGAGCAAGAGGCTTCAGTCTTCTTGTTCTCCGGTGTCCTAGCCAGATCACAAAGTTATTTAGGTTTATCATCCTGTCTTTGTCCAATAGAAGAATATAGTAAATGTCAAGTGTTTGTCTAATTAGTAGGAATAAACAAAAGAATTTTGATATATTTTTATAGAACCTAAGATAATTAGTTAAAACTCTATTATTCTACTGATTTAAGGGATAAGGAATGAAGTCACAGAGAGGTACTTTACCAAACAGTTGTTCCTAAGTCATCCAGCTATATTTAGCAAGCAATAATTTAAATCACAGCAGTCTAGCTTCAGAGATGCTCAACTAGCATATAGTGTTATGTTGGTGGAAAAAGTAATTGCATTTTTTTGCCATTAAAAGTGATGGCAAAATTAACGGCATTAACATTGAATGGCAAAACAAACAAGCAAAAATTGCAATTACTTTTACACCAACCTAATATCATATTTCAATTTAAAGCAAATTTCCTACCAAACACTTAAATCTCTGGGGAAACAAAACAAGGGCAAAGTTGTTCTCTTTTCTTCTTTTTTTTTTTTCTACTTCCTAGTTCTAATTAGTACCCTCATTTGTTCATTTTCTGTATATTGGTGTTACTGCCTATTTTCATGAAAGTGAGCCATATTTTATTTTAATTTCTAACTTTCTCTAAAGAATTTTTAAGGCTATTAAAATGTCTATTAGCTACACTGTACATTTTAACATTTGAAAAGTGGAAGTGAAAATTTCTGACAAGATTGTAATATTCTTTTCTGGAACATGCTCTTTGTTTATGAAGAACAGAAGCTACTCAAACTAGCTTCAATAATAAAGTCTGAGCTTTATTGTAAATGTAAAGTGAAATCTTAAAAACATCTAAAAGTAAGCAGACACTAAGCCTTAAGAAAGATGGATTCAGGACTGTTCTGGTGACCATAGGAGCAAGTTCATGGGCCTCCACTCTTTGTGGAACTGTCACTAACTCTTTTACCCACTTGCTCTGATGTCAGCACAAGTCACACTTCGTGCAGAGTTATGACCTTGGCATGAAAAAATGAGCTGTGTCAATAAGATCCATCTCTCAAAATGTTTAAATTAACAGGTCCGTATCAGCATAAACCATGCTAGTCAATAGCTGGATAGAAACAAGCAGATGCAAACCAGTATTGAAAATTGTATCTGACACAACAATGGAGCTAACAACATTTTTAATGGCATACTAAAATAATACTCTCTTTACATTTTGTGTCCTGTCCTGTGTTGTGTGTTAACTTTAAGGGAATTTGTTTAGCCCCATAGAGGTAAGTTTCCACAGTGGTTATAAGAACAAATCTATTCATCATCTCACAAAAATTTTGTTAGTGGGTTATATTTGAAGATGAATTTAAATTCTTTGACAATCATATTAGAATGTAGGCCAAGTAGAATACTTCACTATTTTTTTGTCCTAGTGTTGTCAGATATAACGTGTAGAAGTCTAGATAAATTTTATTCTCTGTAAGTGATGGTAGCAGTCTTGTCATCACCCTTCACTTCCCCTTGTTAGGTCTAAAATATAATCAAAACATAGTTGTGTTATGTTGCCCAAATGAATCTTCATCATATACTGATTATTCAGAATTATTTTTAGCACTAATATAATGCATATACTATAAAGATTTACAAGATTAATTCCAGATTATTGTCATTATAATTTATAACAATGTCTATAAACTGAAAATCTATAATTGAGGAGAATTAGAATGTGCTTTCTGAAAGGAGACAAATCGAGCAAACTTGTGATTAATCTTTCTGAATTCAAAGGTCTAGGCTCACATTTTAGAAGTAAATATGTATAATACTGGCTAGGTAAAGCCCTGCCTTCAAGAGGGTTAGAATTTTATAAATGAAACTATTATTATTCTTTATTTTTCTTTAAACGCACAAGGAAATTCCTGAATATTGAAGAGGCTAGTGACAAATGACCGCTTGAATCTGTAATAGAATGTATTCTGTATTCTAATCCTTGAAAGATTCAACTGTAAGTGGAAAGCATATTTTACTATCTGCCTAATAAAATTTCTATAATTTACATATTTAAAATTTAAATTTAAATGTCTTAAATTTTAACTTAGAGTTCTTGGACAGGTCTTAGAAATTAAGGCTCAACCAAAGAACTATTCAAATGACTGTAAAATGTTGTTTTATATTATGGTAAGCATAATTACACTGGATAAAATCTTCAACACTAGAAACAGATAAACCATACTTTAAAGCCTAATTTGAAACTTAATCTCTTAAAACTCCATTTCTGCATCGGTTAAATGGATATAATGACAGTCACTAATCTACCTAAGTATTTGTTAATGTGAAAATTAAATAAAGTAATGCAGGTTTTTTTTAGCACATAGAAGTTTCACGATAAATAGTAGGTGTAAATTATAGAATGTAAAATATTGAATAAGAAGATAAAGAGTTAATAATAGAAAAACTAGAAAAACTAGAAATAATTATGGTTATTTTTAGAGTACAAACCTTTTTGATTGTCCTAATGTTTAAATTTCAGGTTAAGTATTTCTAGTTATTCTCTTTTTGATGTTTAAAACTGTACTCTTCCCAGACTGCTCTAGGGCAAAAGTAAATGAACTGAAAACAATTACTGTAATATGTAAAACCTGAAACAGAAATGCATTTTCATTCTTTTAAGGTCCAGGAACTGAACAACTAAGATGATGTTTTACAAATTCGAGTTGAATCAATAAAGTATGGTTTGGTAAATGTGTACTAACCACTGTTTAGACAACATTATCAATCTGATACTTAAGAGAGATAGGGAAAATGTGAATCTCAGTATAAAATACCTAGAAAGTTGAAACAGTATATTTAATCTTTCATCTTCTATTTTAAAATAATGTGTTTATACAGAAATCTGCATGATGAAACTGCCTTGCATCTGGGGAGCTCAGAACATGAATGCCAACTCCTAGAGATGGCCAGGGGTTTATTGAAGGAGTTATATCCCTCCTTCAAGGAAAGTAACTTTTTTATTTTTGAGACAGAGTCTTGCTGTGTTATTCAGGCTGGAGCGCAGTGGTGCGGTCTCGGCTCAATGCAACCTCCGACTCCCGGGTTCAAGTGATTCTCCTGCCTCAGCTTCCCAAGTAGCTGAGATTACAGGCCCCCACCACCATGCCCAGCTAATTTTTTTTTTTTTTTTTAGTAGAGACAGGGCTTCATCATGTTGGCCAGGCTGGTCTTGAACTTGTGACCATGTGATCTGACCACCTTGGCCTCCCAAAGTGCTGGGATTACAGGCATGAGCCACCATGTCCAATCCTGTGATTGGTTTTAAAGAGAAGTTTCTTGCACTTTTCATACTGGAATAAACTTGAACTATTTTCTGGCCGAGTATCTAAATAAATAAATAAATAAATAAATAAATAAATAAATAAATGAATAAATAAATAAATAAACAAACGAACACCTCTTGAAACAGCAGAGTGGAGATGAGCACCTGCTTTAATGGCACCAGCCTGGGTGCTGATCTTCACTTGGCTTTACTGAGGCCCTGAGCTTTTCAGAGATTCAGTTTCCTTTTCATTTAAAACATTGTGGGACTTGACAATAATTAATGGTTTTTGAAATTGCTCTATTTGACCCTTTGAAATAAAATCTTAAGGAGAAGACCGCTATGCAAAGTAGAAATGTACTATTTTTGAAACAAGGTGTTTCAAATGTGTGCGCTTGCACATGTGTGTGTGTGTGCGCGCGTGCATGTGCCAATAGTGCTTAGCTATCTTTCCATTCTCCACAGAATGGCTTCTTCCCCAAAATGACTCCCTTCCTCCAACTCCTAATTTTCTCAGTAATATTCACAGAACAGGTTCCAAAACACCACACCAGATGCCTTTCCTTGTTCTTCTGAACATTATTGTTGACCTTTTCAAAAAATTTATCTAGATGGGCAAATTACAAAAAAAAAAAAAAAAAGCTGTTAGTTAATATATTTAAAATTCAACTCAAAATATTTAAAATGAAATAGAAAGCATCTTTTTATCTTAGCATATTAGCAAAACTTATGATGAATATTACTAAAGTTGACATATCTAGGGACACAGCTGCTCTTATTCATTGCTAGTGGGAGTGTAAACTGGTCTAACATTTCTGGAATGTATTTTACAATATATATCAATACTTTTAAGACTGATAAACCACTGTGCCACAGAATTCCTCTTCGAGTAGTTTAACTCAAAGAAGTAGATGGGAAAAAAGAAATATGTACAATTGAGCTCATCAGAGTTATTTATAAGGTGGAAGAGTGAAAACCACATTCGTTTTAACATTGTCCAATTTAAATATCTATTTAAGTACGTATTATAAAAGGTGTTTTTCTTTGAAATTAGAAAATTTGAAGAAGTTTGAATAAAGTAATCGTATAAGGAGTAGGTAAGCTGGTTCTTGCTGGGTACTGCTGGAAAAAAAGCAAGAAAAGTTGATGTTGATTAATCACTAATTTAAGGTTACAGGAGAAAGTCAGAGGGTTTCTTAAGAATCACATAAAGAAAGTTTTATTTCTAGCAGCTAAAAGGCAAAGAATAACTAGGGAAAAGGCACAGGACCTACTTACAAAGGCAGAAAAAACTCCAGAGAATGTTGGCTCCTTAACCCTGGAAAATGATGCTCAGAATCTGGATTGCAAAGGTAATTTAGCTTCAGAAGTGTGATGAGACTTCTGAGTCAATGTACTTGAAAATCTCAAATTTTCAGATTCTTTGGACACAGGCCTGTAGAAACAGCCTAATCTTTTCTGTTATAGCCTAGTATTTCTCCCCTACTCTCAGGCAATGCAGAGGCTTTCAAGATCTAGCTCCACTTCCTCTATTGGCCATCAGAAAAATAACTAGGGTAAAGTCACAACATTGTTCTTCCCAAGAAATGCTGCAACTAAATAGTAGAGCTGTAGTACCAGCCAACATGCACCAGAGAGTGACTTGATTCTGAGGGGGCTGAATCAAGGTGGGAAGGTGGAGCATAATATTGGATAAGGGAAAGTTCATCAATATGGGAGCACTATCTCATAATACAAGATTTATTACCCTGTTGAAGACCTTAGGAAGCAATGATAACCTGGCACAATTTTTGGAAGCTTGAACAAAATAGTGGTCCTCAATAAATAAACTAGAGCCACTGGAACTACTCTGTAGCAGGCAGTAAAATAAGGGATCAAGAGGATGAGAGAGGTGAGCATGCTTCTGGGGGTGCACTATGTAAGGCTTGAAAACCCTGCACACTGTTGGGGAATCTGGAAGAAATCCACCTGCAAACTGATGAGATGCTCTAATAAGGGGGTACCAATATGTCTGAGTAGCTCAGTGATGGATGTTTTTTAGAGGACAGGAGTAACATAGAGGATAGTGTTACAGTATGGAGGTTTCTGGTAACAGTGGGGATGATGGGCTCCCGAATAAGAAAGGCCAGGTGACAGGAAATTAAGCATTGAAAGTAAGAGATGCAGTGGTTATAACTGGAAGCAAGGTCAAAAGGGAAGCTCAGGGGAACTGGCCTAGAGAGAGCTATGGAGATATGAAACATCGTATTTCTAGGGGTAAGATAAATGGGCAGGCAATAAGAGTTCTCAATTCATAAAATTTATACAACCAAAAAAAAAATCACAGGTTTATTGGAAAGTCCCCTCAGTAAAACATCATGATCCCTTGTCCAACTTTCAGATGTCACCATATTTTTTAGATCCTGAATTGCTGATTGAGAAAAGGCGGTATCCTCATGATGAGGTATCTTGTAATATCATGGCAGGTGTATGTAATAATCCTGCCTCCAGTTACCTATGGCCATTCATACAAGTAAGGGGAAGATCAGATATTTTGAACACTGTTGTATACGTATAAGGTTGATAACCTGGGATCCAAAACAATCACCAAACTCCCCTGTTAGAGAAAAAGACATGTGTATTAGGTTAAAAATTAGAATCCTGTTCCAGGTTCAGCTCACTGGGTCCTCAAATTCATCTGGTTGTTATTTCCTGAGTCCCCAAATATACAATTGGAATGGGCACATTTAGTGTCCATTTAGTTGACAGACTGCATTGATTGTTTATCCTGGACAGTAAGAGCTAAGCTAGTAGGGAAAGCCAAATGGAAGCTCTGCAACTGACTCCACTCCCATTTCCCAACTCCTTTTCCTACCCCAGCCAAGATAATACATTAAAACCAAGTTCAGAGACTAATACTACCCTTAAGAATGCAAATGGTTTCAGGGAAGGTAGACACCATAACATTATATAATTCATTGAAAAATATTTTTATATTTACATATTTCTTTTATTATTCTTTTAAGTTCTGGGATACATGTGCAGAATGTGCAGCATTGTTACATAGTTATACATGTGCCATGGTGGTTTGCTGCACCCGTCAACCCATCATTTACATTAGGTATTTCTCCTAATGCTATCCCTCCCTAGTTCCCTACCCCTGACTCCTGAAAGGCCCCGGTGTGTGATATTCCCCTCCCTATGTCCATGTGTTCTCATTGTTCAACTCCCAGTTGTGAGTGAGAACATGTGGTATTTGGTTTTCTGTTCCTGTGTTAGTTTTCTGAGAATGATGGTTTCCAACTTCATCCATATCCCTGCAAAGGACAGGAACTCATCCTTTTTATGGCGGCATAGTATTCTATGGTGTATATGTGCCACATTTTCTTTATCCAGTCTATCTTTGATGGACATTTGGGTTGGTTCTAAGTCTTTGCTATTGTGAATAGTGATGCATTAAACATACGGGTGGATGCGTCTTTATAGTAGAATGATTTATAATCCTTTGGGTATATACCCAGTAATGGGATTGCTGGGTCAAATGGTATTTCTGGTTCTAGCTCACTGAGAAATCACCACACTGTCTTCCACAATGGTTGAACTAATTTACACTCCCACCAACAGTGTAAAAGTGTTCCTATTTCTCCACATCCTCTCCAGCATCTGTTGTTTCCTGGCTTTTTAATGATCGCCATTCTGACATGAGATGGTATCTCATGGTGATTTTGATTTGCATTTCTCTAATGACTAGTGATAATGAGCTTTTTTTCATATGTTTGTTAGCTGCATAAATGTCTTCTTTTGGGAAGTGTCTGTTCATATCCTTTGCCTACTTTTTGATTTTTTTTTCTTATAAATTTGTTTAAGTTCCTTGTAGATTCTGGATATTAGCCCTTTGTCAGATGGATAAATTGCAAAAATTTTACCCCAGTCTGTATGTTGCCTGTTTGATTGGGTAGTCTGGTCGTTAAGACACAGATAGATCCTGGTAAATGTCAGTGACATGGACACAGGCTGCACACAGGCAAATTTTAACTCTCATTGCAGCTGTTGTATTAGATGTGATATCTCTTCTAAAGTAGATCTGTACAGCCTTAGGTAGATCAGTCTAATGAATCTATTCACAGCAAGAAAAGAGAACAGAAGCCATTTGAACTGATGTAGGGCAGCTAAGAATGTGCATTTACGCTTTTGCTTCAGGGTGATGTTAACTCTCCTACTCTCTGTCATGAGATCATTGAAAACGGTCTGGGTCATCTGGTCATTTCATAGATAGTCATTATATTGATGCCATCAGGCTAATCAGAAGAGCACGTGGTGGCAAGTATGAATCTTAACAAAAAGAACCCTGTGAAAATTTAGGTCCTGTGTTTTGACCTGGTCATCCACTCTCTGTGGAGAGAAGTTGCTTGAGGTAAAAATTGATGTCCACTCATTGATCATGGTAAATAGCTTGGCTGTTTTTTTTAGGGTCCTAGAAGGTATGGGGAAGAAGCATATGGATGTGTATTTACCATGATGTATTATTCATATGTTTTTTGTTTTGACAAAGATGTTTTGTCAAAGACTCATATTTTGTTTTGGCAATATATATTGACATCTTGGGGATGTGCTGACCCAAGAGGGAGAGATATAAAATAACTCACCTGAAAGTGTACCTTTCAAATAAAAATCAAACTGATTCAGAGCCCTTAATTCAGTCACCACTTTTATCAAGGTCTTATACGTCTACACTCTGGGCCACTCTTCCTTTGCCCTAATCATTCCAGGGTCAGCTATCAAACAAGAAGGAACACCTCCTCCATCCCCAAAGCCACTGAAATTACTCAAAATAGCCAGTTCTAAACCTGCTTATCCTGTCTCACCTGTTCCTTCACAAGGAAACCACAATAAAAGCTTTTGCCAGTTTCTCTCCTCCTTCTACCACCTGACTAACCCCAGTGCTTCCTTTTGTAGCCTCCCATGGCATGGCATGGCCCCTTCTGTTGAAATCTGTGAATGTAACATGTTTTCAGTGGTAGTCATTCATTGATATGTTGGCCTCATCATATCTGAATAATAATAAAGCTTATATTTTAAAATTGTACTATAGACTGTTTGTATCCCTCACAAATTCAAATGTTGAAATCCTTACCCCCAATCTGATGGTATTAGGAAGTAGTGCCTTTGGTGGGTGATTATGTCATGAAGTTGGAGCCTTCATGAATGGTGTTAGTGCACACAGAAAAGAAACCCTGGAGAACTCCGTAACTCCTCCACCATGTGATAATATAGCAAGAAGGCACCTGCCTATGGACCATGAAGCATGTCCTCACCATACACCAAATCTTTTGAGTTCTAAATCTTGAACCTCTCAGCCTTCAGAACTTTAGAAATACTTGTTTGTAAGCCACCTAGTTTATGGCATTTTGTTAAAATAGTCCAAAATCACTAAGACAAACAGGATGGAGCTATGGGAACTTTCACGAAGTATGACTATCTTTGTATCACATACCAAGAAGAGAGCATTCACTGAAGAAAAGAGGCATGAAGCAACCAAGGAGACAGAATGACTCAGCTATCAGATGATGCTCAGCCAAAATAATCTTTGTTCATCTCAGGGCTGACTCCATGAGCTCTTGAACACATTAGTTATGGTGGCAGACATAGGGGCTGTGCATATGCCCAACATGTCCAACTCATCTGACTCTGTTTGTGCTGCTATACTAAAATACCTCTGACTGGATAATTTATAAAGAATGTAAATTTAGTCTTCATAGTTTTAGTGCTGGAAAGTTTAAAGCCAAGGTCCTGGCAGGTTCAATGCCTGGTAAGGGCCTGGTCTCTTCTTCTAAGATGGCACCTTGAATGCTGTATAACCACCTGGTGGAAGGCAGAAGGCAAAAAGGGACTAGCTAGCTCTCTCTAGCCTTTTTATAAGGTTACAGATTTTATTCATGAAGGCAAAGCCCTCATGGCCCAATTACCTTCAAAGGGCCCCACCTCTTAATATTGTAGCATTGGGGATTAAGTTTCAAGATAAATTTTAGATTGTATACATTCAATTTATAACATCACCCAAGACTGATTTAGCTACCATGATGCCAAACAGCCAAACTGCAAGAAATACAGACCAATGCTGAGCCCCCTGTTGTGATACTATCCCTTGAGGAAATCATTCTAGAAGGGGAAGGAATTTAGTTTATCTGGAATCAACACATCCGAAGAATGGATTTTCCTTTCATGTTTTTGGGGACTGGGTCAGCACTGTATCCTTTTGTAATATTTGAAGTACCCACTGGTATATTTATAATATCACCTCAGACAAATAGACTTGCTTTACAGCAAAGAAGGTGTGAAAGTGAGTGAATGACCATAGGTTCATCTTGTCTTATCACATGTCACATTTCCTAGGAGCTGTTGGCATGCTGGAAAGATGAAACAGTTTTTTAAAGGTGTAACTTCTGTGACAATGTAAAGTTAATTCCTTTAGAACATGAGGCGCTCTTCTCCAGGAAGTAGTATACATCCTATGTCTTGGCTGTTATTAGACATGGTGCTGTGTGCCCAGTTGGTAAAATAAATGGGTCTAAGAACCAGGAACCAAGCCCCACTTTCCACAATTTATAATGATCCCCTTAGGAAATTTGTACTTCTATGAGTCTAGATGTCCTGATTCTCATAGAGTAATGCTTCCACCAAAGGATAAAGTAAGAGTCCCATTAAATTTAAAGCTATGATTGTGGCCTCAGCACTTTAGGCTCCAAAAGACAAGCAGGCTAGAAGAGAAGTAATATCTTTGGCAAGGGTACCTGGCCCTGATAATCAGTTGTAGTCTTCTTGCCCAATTGGCTACTAAATCTCCTCCTGGTCAATTTTCATGGTAAGTGGGCAGCATAAGAAGAGCATGATGATTAGGGGATATAGGTTTTTTAGAGATGAAGGTCTGGTTTACCCTCCCAGATCAGACACCTGCACTCACAAAGGTGCTAACCAAGTGTGAGAGTAATCTGGAATGGGTAGTAAAAGAAGAAGATAGTGAGCATCAGATACAGCGAGAGTCTAGCTGCAGTGGCAAGATTTATGGTACATTCCACTAACCATCCTCTTTTAAATACCACGAGAAACACAAACCAGCCAGAAGTTTGGAGAAGCTGCCCTGAGCTCTGGTGTGGTCAACTAAGTATATGAAGAAATGAATTTGAGTGACATATTAGGGGCAGGATGTAGTGAGGTGCCCTGGTATACCCTAGTTTCATACTAAAGCATTCATTTGCTAAGCTGATTGCTTCCAGATTAATCAATTTCTAGGAATTTTCTTTGGCTGTAAGATATGCTCTCATGAGGTTATGCTACCTCTCTGTGGGTGGCCCATATTTAATGACTAGTCAGTGTGGAGCACAATGTCCTGCTCTCTTGGCTTAATTTGGGAGAACTCCAAAGAACTATTCCAACTATCAGTGAGTGAGTTTTGCTTCACAATTCTTTGCCTTCATCAATGCCAATGAGATTCTCTACCAAACGACTTCAGCCATACACTCCATAGGCCACCCTACAAACTTTGTCATAAGCTCAAGTTATTCCACCAATGAAGGCATAAATATGTTGTACTCTGAGCATGCCATATTATTCTTTCAGTAGCTTACTCCACTATGTCTGGTCTTTGACTTCATATATAGTCTTCAGTATTCTTTTCTTTCTTTTTTTTTTTAACTTTAGGTTCTGGGGTACATGTGCAGATAGTGCAGGATTGTTACATAGGTATACACATGCCATGGTGGTTTGCTGCATTTATCCCCTGTCATCTACATTAGGTATTTCTCCTAATGCCGTCCCTCCCCAATGCCCCCACTCCCTCTTATCCCTCCCCTAGCCTCCCCACCTCCCAGTAGGCCCCAGTGTGTGATGTTCCCCTCCCTGTGTCCCTGTGTTCTCATTGTTCAACACCAACTTCTGAGTGAGAACTTGAGATGTTTGGTTTTCTGTTTTTGTGTCAGTTTGCTGAGAATGATGGTTTCCAACTTCATCCATGTCCCTGCAAGGGACATGAACTCATCCTTTTTTATGGCTGCATAGTATTCCACGTTGTATATATGCCACATTTTCTTTATCTAGTCTATTCTTGTTGGACATTTGGGTTGGTTCCAAGTCTTTGCTATTGTAAACAGTGTTGCAATAACCATGTGTGTGCATGTGTCTTTATAATAGAATGTTTTGTAATCTTTTGGGTATATACCCAGTAATATTATTGCTGAGTCATATGGTATTTCTATGTCTAGATCCTTGCGGAATCTCCACACTGTCTTCCACAGTGATTGAACTAATTTACACTCCCACCAACAGTGTAAAAGCATTCCTATTTCTCCACATCCTCTCCAGCTTCTGTTGTCTCCAGACTTTTATTCAATGAGACCCTTTTCTTCCTTTCTAAATGACCTTTTGTGAATACTATACTGTCTATATATACAGTATAGTACATTACAGTTACAGTACAGTATAATACATTATATATATATAATGGTAATCTGACCTTCAGATACCTTCCCACACAGATATTCTTATCATTATATAACACTGGACCATTAATAAAATTTTTCCTCTCTTATTAAACTCATGGGCAAAAATATTATAATTTCAAAAATGTGTTATTATAATTCAGTATAATAACTTAGGTCATCAAAATAACTTCTTAGTTATTCTCATTTTTTTTTTTTTTTTTTTTTTTTTGCCATATCTCTTTCTTATTTCTTTCATCAAATCTAGCAAAGCTTCACAATTCTCAACTTTTATTTTCTGTGGTCCACGTTGATGGCTACTCTCCCTCTGAGCTTCCTGCCTTGCTTTCTACAAAGCTATCCCTACCATCCCCTCATTTTTATAATTTGTTCTAGGTGAATTCATTCTCTTTTAGAGACTTTGTCAGCCATTCCTTCTTCAACTTAACTCCTCTTTTCTTACTTCTCAGCCTGTGAAAATGATCAAGTTTCTCTCATAGGGTAAGAAAAAATTTTCTGTTAATCCCCATGGCTCTTCTAGCTGCCGTCCAATCACTCTTCTGACCTAAGTTTTCAGTCTTTCACACAATTTAACTTACTGACATTTCAAAATATATTTTTTGAATGTTTTAAGATGTGGTTGAAAACAGTCTAAATAGAGCTATAGAATATGTGATTTAAGCATATTTCCCAAAATAAATAGCCCAACTTGAGGTTGTATATATAGATATATATTCAGATAGAAAAAATTGATCTGGGAAGAAGAATTTTGCTTATTATTTTTTAAAATGAGTATTGGTGTGATACTAAAAATATTTTTAATATATGGATTGTATGAAAAATTATGATAGAGTGACCACCATTACCCACATTAATAAAGAGATCATTGCCACGAAATTAAAACTTACTGTGTTTCCTTCTTTTATTTTTTGTTTCTGTCTGTTTTTTATTGTACTTTTAAGTTCTGGGGTACATGTGCACATCCTGCAGGATTGTTGCATAGGTACACACATGCCATGGTGCTTTGCTGTCTCCATTCCCCCACCACCTACATCAGGCATTTCTCCCAGTATTCCCTCCACAACCTCCACACCCCCTGCTGTCCCTCCCCTCCCCTGCTCCCTGCCTCACCCCCTCCTAGCCCAGTGTGTGATGTTCCCCTCCCTGCACCCATGTACTCTCATTGTTCACCACATGCCTATGTGGAAAAACATGTGTTGTTTGGTTTTCTGTTCTTGCATCAGTTTGCTGAAGAACAATGGTTTCCAGATTCATCCATGTCCCTACAAAGGACACAAACTTGTCATTTTTATGGCTGCATAGTATTCCATGTTGTATATGTGCCACATTTTCTTTATCTAGTCTATCCTTGATGGGCACTTGAGTTGCTTCCAAGTCTTTGCTATTGTACACAGTGCCACAATGAACATGGCTGTGCATATGTCTTTATAAGAGAATGATTTATAATCCTTTGGGTTTATACCCAGTAATGGGATTGCTGAGTCAAATGGTATTTCTATTTCTAGATTCTTGAGGAAATGCCACACTGTCTTCCAAAATGGTTGAATTAATTTGCACTCCTACTAACACTGTAAAAGTGTTCCTATTTATCCACATCGTCTCCAGCATCTGTTGTCTCCAGATTTTTTAATTATTGCCATTCTAACTGGCATGAGATGGTATCTCAATGTGGTTTTGATTTGCATTTCTCTAATGACTAGTGATGATGAGCATTTTTTCATATGTTTATTGGCCTCATAAATGTTTCTTTTGAAAAATGTCTGTTGATATCCTTCATTCACTTTTGAATGGGTTTGTTAGTTTTTTTCTTGTAAAGCTGCTTTAGTTCTTTGTAGATTCTGGATATTAGCCCTTTATTAGATGGGTAGATTGCAAAAAATTTTTCCCATTCTGTTGGTTACCAGTTCACTCTAGTGATTGTTTCTTTTGCCATGCAGAAACTCTTGAGTTTGATTAGGTCCCATTTGTCTACTTTGGCTTTTGTTGCCATTGCTTTTGGTGTTTTAGTCATGAAGTCCTTGCCTATGCCTATGTCTTGAATGGTATTGCCTAGGTTTTCTTCTAGGATTTTTATGGTGTTAGGTCTTATGTTTAAATATTGGATCCATCTGGAGTTAATTTTAGTGTAAAGTGTCAGGAAGGGGTTCAGTTTCAGCTTTCTGCTCATGCCTACCCATTTTTACCAACACCATTTATTAAACAGGGAATCCTTTCCCTATTGCTTGTTTTTCCCAGGTTTGTCAAAGATAAGATTGCTATAGATGTGTGGTGTTACTTTCAAGGTCTCTGTGCTGTTCCCTTGGTCTATATCTTTGTTTTGGTACCAATACTATGCTGTTTTGATTACTGTAGCCTTGTAGTATAGTTTGAAGTCTGGTAGTGTGATGCCTCCAGCTTTGTTCTTTTTGCTTTGGATTGTCTTGGCTCTGTGGTTTCATTTGTGGTTCCATATGAAGTTTAAGGTGCTTTTTTCCAGTTCTGTGAAGAAGGTCAATGTTAGCTTGATGGGGATAGCATTGAATCTATAAATTACTTTGGGTAGTATGGCCATTTTCATAATATTGATTTTTCCTAACTATGAGCATGGAATGTTTTCCATGTCTGTGTTCTCTCTTATTTCCTTGAGCAGTGGTTTGTAGTTCTCCTTGAAGAGGTCCTTCACATCCTTTGTTAGTTTTATTCCTAGGTATTTTATTCTCTTTGTAGCTATTGTGAATGGGAGTTCGCTCATGATTTGGTTCTCTGTTGGTCTGTTATTGGTGTATAGGAATGCTTGTGATTGTTGCACATTGATTTTATATCCTGAGACTTTGCTGAAGTTACTTATCATCTTAAGGAGACTTTGGGCTAAGATGATGGGGTCTTCTAAATATATCATGTCATCTGCAAATAGAGGTCATTTGACTTCCTCTTTTCCTAATTGAATACCCTTTATTTCTTTTTCTTGCCTGATTGCTCTGGCTAGAACTTCCAATACTATATTGAATAGGAGTGGTGAGAGAGGGCATCCTTGTCTAGTGCCAGTTTTCAGAAGGAATGCTTCCAGTTTTTGCCTGTTCAGTATGATATTGGCTTGGGCTTGTGATAAATAACTTTTATTATTTTAAGATATATTCCATAAATACCTAGTTTACTGAGAGCTTTTAGCATTGTTCCAGATCTGCATTCAAGTCCTGGATATCCTTGTTGATTTTCTGTCTCATTGATCTGTCTAATATTAACCATGGAATGTTAAATTCTCCCACTGTTATTGTGTGGGAGTCTAAGTCTCTTTATTGGTCATTAAGAACTTGCTTTATGTATCTGGGTGCTCCTGTATTTGTTGCATATATATTTAGGATGATTAGGTCTTCTTGTTGCATTGTTAGGTCTCCTTTTACCATTATGTAATGTCCTTCTTTGTCTCTTGATCTTCCTTCATTTAAAATCTGTTTTATCAGAGATTGGGATTGCAACCCCTGCTTTTTTCTCTCTCTCTCTCCATTTGCTTGGTAAATCTTCTTTCAACCCTTTACTTATTATTCCATCATAAGCAGAGTCTGTGTGAGTCTCTGCTCATGAGGTGGGTCTCCTGAATACAGCACACCAATGGGTCTTGACTTTTTATCTGGTTTGCCAGTCTGTGTCTTTTAATTGGGGTGTTCAGGTCATTTATATTTAAGGTTAATATTGTTATTTGTGAATTTGATCCTGACATGTTGATACTAGCTGGTAGTTTTCCCCATTAGTTGACACAGATTCTTCATTGTGTCAATGCTCTTTACCATTTGGTACATTTTTGCAGTGGCTGATGCTAGTTGATCCTTTCCATGTTTAGTGCTTTCTTTGGGAGCTCTTGTAAGGCAGGCCTGGAGGTGACAAAATCTCTCAGCAATTGCTTGTCCATAAAGGATTTTATTTCTCCTTCACTTATGAAGCTTAGTTTGTCTGGATATGAAATTCTGGGTTGAAAGTTCTTTTATTTAATGATGTTGAATATTGGCCCCCAGTCTCTTCTGGCTTGTAGGGTTTCTGCTGAGAGATCTGCTGTGAGTCTGATGAGCTTCCCTTTGTGAGTAATCTGACCTTTCTCTCTGGCTGCCCTTAGTATTTTTTCCGTCATTTCAACCCTGGTGAGTCTGACGATTACGTGCCTTGGGGTTGCTCTTCTTGAGGAATGTCTTTGTGGTGTTCTCTGTATTTCCTGGATTTGAATGTTGGCCTGTCTTGCTAGGTTGGGGAAGTTCTCCTGGGTAACATCCTGAAGAGTATTTGCCAGCCTGGATTCATTCTCTCCATCACATTCAAGTACACTGATCAAACATAGATTAGGCCTTTTTACATCATCCCATATTTCCTGGAGGCTTTGTTTATTTTTTTTCACTCTTTTTTCTCCATTCTTGCATTCTTGTTTTATTTCATTGAGTTGGTCTTTAATCTCTGATATCTTTTCTTCTGTCTGATCAATTTGGCTGTTGAAACTTGTGCATACTTCACTAAGTTCTCGTGCTGTGTTTTTCAGCTCCATCAAGTTGTTTATGTTCTTCTCTAAGCTGGTTATTCTAGTTAACATTTTGTCTAACCTTTTTTTCAAGGTTCTTAGTTTCTTTGCATTGGGTTAGAACTTGTTTCTTTAGCTCAGAGAAGTTTGTTATTACCCACCTTCTGAAGCCTGCTTCTGTCAATTAGTCAAACCCATTCTCCCTCCAGTTGTGTTTCCTTGCTGGTGAAGAGTTGTGATCCCTTGGAGGAGGAGAGGGTTTCTGGTTTTTGGTGATTTCATCCTTTTTGCACTGGTTTCTTCCCATCTTGTGGATTTATCTACCTTTGGTTTTTGAAGTTGGTGACTTTTGGAAGGAGTCTCTGAGTGGGTGTTCTTTGTGTTGATCATGAAACTCTTTCTTTCTGTTTTTTAGTTTTCCTTCTAATAGTTAGTCTTATCTGCTGCAGGACTGCTGGAGGTTCACTCTGGACCCTGCTTGCCTAGGAATCACCCACAAGGGCTGCAAAACAGTATAGGTTGCTCTCTGTTCCTTCTTCTCGTATCTTCATTCCAGACGGGTACCTGCCAGATGTCAGCCAGAGCTCTCCTTTATGAGGTGACTCTTTGGATTTGGGGAGGGTCAGAGAGTTGCTTGAGGAGCCAGTGTGTCCTTTATCAGAGCTCAAGTGCTGTGCTGGGAGCTCCGTTGTTTCAATCATAGATGCAGGCCAGCAACTTTTAGGTCTTCTGCAGTGGAACTCACAACCCCCCTTTATCCCAGGTGCTTTGTCCTAGGAAGGTTTGTAAGTCCCTGATGTATTGTTGCTTTTTTTCAGAGATGCTCTGAAAAAAGGATGGAGTCTAGTTACAGTCTGCCTGTAGAGGCAATGCTGAGTTGCCATAGGCTCTGCTCAGCTGCTGTGTAAACTTCTTTGCGGTTTTGTTTACAAGGGTAAGATTTGGACTGCCTCTGTAATGGTGGACTACCTCTGTAGTAGCGTACTGCCTCAGTAATGGCAGACTGCCTTGTTAATGATGGGTGTTCTTCACCCGATGGGGCTCAACTGTCCCAGGAGAAGCACAAACTGCTGCACTGGCTGTAAACCTCTCAAGCTAGTGTGTTTCAGATTGCTGGTCTTTGTGGGGTTGGACCCGTTGAACCAGTTCACCTGGCTCCCTGCCTTCAGCCCCTTCTCTCTCAGGGGATTGGGTGTCTCTGTCTCGCAGGCATTTCGAGTGCCAGTTAAAACTGCTACCCAGATTTGTGCCGGTTTTTGTGCTGGAAACCTGGCGCTGGCTGAAACAGCTTTGCTGGAAACTCACGGCGCTTGTAAACTGGTAGGAATCTCCTGGTCTGTGGGTTGCAAAAACTACAGGAAAAGGGAGAAGCACGGTATCTGAGTGCCAAAGTGGTTGGAAATGCCCCTTATGGTCTCCCTTGGGTAGTGGGGAGGGGTACTTTGGTCCACTGCACTTTCTTGGTGAAGCAGTGCCCCACCCTGCCTCTGCTCACTCTCTTTGGGCTACACCCACTGTTCAACCAGTCTCCTTAAGATGTCAGATACTTCTGTTGCAAATGCAGAGATCGCTTGCCCTCCACGTTGCTTTCCCTGTGAACGGTGCTCTGGAGCTGCTCCTATTTGGCCATCTTGGTGGCTCCCTCGGTGTGTTTCCTTTTACATTTCATCCTGTTTTTTTCTCTCCTAAGACGTAGTTGCTATCTGGATTTTGTATTTTCATTACTTGTCTCCATGTAGTTTTAGTAACTTATTTGTATAGTTAAAGAATATGTTACTTGATTTTTGCATACTTTTGAGATTTAGGTAAGTGGAATTATGCTATGTGTCTTGCTTATCTTTAGTCAACATTATGCCCATGTTATAATGTATATAAAATTTAATTATTACTATATTTTATTTTAATATTCTTTATGTTTTAGAGCAGTTTTAGACTTATGGCAAAATTGAGGAAGGTAAAGATATTTTTCGTATACTCCTTTCCACCACACATGCATAGCTTCCTCCCTTATCACTATTCACCACAGTAGTACATTTCAATTATTTATAGTATTTTAGTATGACTATATGACAATTATTTAAATTTTCTACTGATAATGACTATTATCTTGTTTTGTCTGTTTATTCTCCAATTATAACATTACTATAAATATTTTTGTACAAATGTCTTGTTATACATGCTTGTCTTCTGGGGATTTTGTTTTTGATGACAAGGGTGTCTTTGCATAGCTGACTGTGTGCCCAAGGCTGACGAATCTTAGCATGATGTCTCTTCCTTGTTATCTAATTATAAAGAAATGTTGAAATTTCTCTTTACCATTTGTAGAAGTACCACACCTTCTATGTAACCCACTATAGTACTTCCTGAGTGGGCAGGAAGTTTGCAATACTATGGAGGCTGGAGATGGAGGAAGTGAATGACAACTTCACACCATCATGTAACTTAACCATCTTATTGGGAATTCCTGTCTCTCACCAAAGGACAGACCTGAAGTTATAGAAAAAAAAGAGTAAAACTAAAAAACGCTAAATGCCTAAAATACTATTAGGTAAGTTATTTAATAAAATAATTAAAACCTGTGGGCACAAAATTATTACAGATAAAACTTTTAGTTCTGTGTCCATGTAGACAAAAAGCTGATGTAAAATAAAATGTTATTTTTATAGTCTTATTTTCCCTCTAGTTTAACTTTAAAAGTAAATTTCATTGATTAACCTGTAGCTTTTGCATTTAATCCACAAAATTTTTACTGAATGAAAAAGTAATTTACAAGAACATTTAATTAAAAAGTCATATTGATAACGTTTGCAAAATCAATTTTTTCTTTAATTGATCTTCAAATGCTAAGACAGATCTTCATTAAGATTTCTTGATTATCCATTTTCCCCTCAAGTCTTTAATTGAAAGTTTAAAAATTGGAAGTCTTCTTTTCTTGGATTGTTTGTAAATTTAATTTGAGATCTGATACTATTGCCATAGTTCCAATGCCAAACAATTTTTTCAAATGTTTTGCTTCATTTCAGAATATGTTTGGTATATGATTACCACATTCAGCAGGACAACACAAAACAAAAACAAAACAAGATGCCTATGTTAAATGTGAATATCAGATAAACAATAAATGTTTAAATGAAAGTGTGTCCCAAATTATTTGTTCTTTATCTGAAAATAAAATATAAGTGGGAATCTTTTTTTTAATGTATTTTAGGTTCTGGAGTACATGTGTAGATCATGCAGGATTGTTGCATAGGTACACACATGGCAATGTGGTTTGCTGCCTCCATCCCCCAGTCACCTACTTCTGGCATTTCTCCCCATGTTGTCCCTCTCCAACCTCCTCACACACCCTGCTGTCCCTCCCTTGGCCACCCCCACAACAGACCCCAGTGTGGGATGCTCCCCTCTCTGTGTCCTTGTGTGAATTTTGAATTTTATTGATAAATTCTTATCTAGCAAAATGAAGTTGAATAAAGGAAAAAAAATGTATAGCTTTGGGAAAGAAATAGTGTCCACTGGAGGGCAAGCTAAAAAGATGGTTGCTTGTGCGTGGAAAGTTAAAGGTTGCAGAACTTCTGGGTTAGATTTGACGGAGAGAACAGGGGAAAATATATGACAGGATTAAAATGCTTATGCTGGCAACCTGATACTTTTTATTGAAAATTTGGGACTATGTATGTTATAAATATATACCCCTCTATGTCTAGTCTTAGACTTTCTGGTCAGCATAGCATAGTTCCAGTCTATCTGAAAATTTTAGATCATATAAAAAGTCATATACTTATTGAGGTTGGATCAAATGGATTTTACAATTCCAGAACTCTAAAATAAGAGAGAATTACCATTTTAAATACATAAGAAGAGGACCATGTATTTTGCCTATGTTTGGAGGCTGGATTTGCTACTTTTTTAAAACTTATGTTTTTCCCTTCCTTCTATTCACCTTGCTTCTCTTTGGGCCTTAACTGGTACCCCAAATCCCATTAACTTGGCTTAAATTTTTGCTGATTATTAAAATGTCAGTACCTTAAGGTGCTGTAATTTATTCAAGGCAATGGTGAACGAAATTGGTGGTTTATTACAGTGAAATTCAATGCCTGCTACACATTTGAATTCTCTGGAGAGATTTTATAAACCATGACAATATCCTTACTGCATGTTCAGAGACTGATTCAGTTTTTGTAAATAGGGCTGGACATCAAATATTTTTTAAAAGTTCAGCAGGTAAGTTTTATATGAAGTCAGGATTGAGTGTTAGTTTGTCACAGCATTGGTTGGGGTACTTGTAGGCATCAGAGTGAAAGCATCAGACTAAAATTATTTGGTGATGTCAAAGGGTTGAGTATGATTGAGCTAAGGAGTTCTCCAGGCAAATACATGCAAAAAACAAGTTTGGTTGAAGTTTTAAGTATCCCAACAGGGAGATCCCTGAGTGTTTTCTGCTCAAGAAAGTTTTATCTTAAAGTTGTCCTTTGCCTCGGATAAATTTTGATCACATCTGGTAGACCCCTCTTGAGAGGATAAATTCTTTATCCCACTCCAAATGTCTTTAGAAAGGTCCATTTCTAATGAGTAGCTGACTCTTCATTCTTTCACATATTTTTGTGTACAACATTCACATAGATTTAAGACTCAAAGTGGATGTTGTCAGTTTATTCTCTATAAATTTAGTTTCTTAGAGAACATGTGCTCTATTTCATTTAATAAATCTTTAGTGGATAAGGACAAGGATTTTAAGGAGATTTTGACACATATTAATGGAGGGGTGGAATGAAGACTTTTACTTAAAAATTACAAATAACTTGTCATGGTATTAGGGAACTCACCTTGTCAAATCCTGTCTCATGGAGAATCACATCATTTTATTATGTTTTTAAAAATACTAAATCAATCTGCATCTTTAGGATAAAATAAATACAGCTTTATCATCATTATGCATGATTTTATATATATGTGTGTGATATGTTATATATATATATATATATATATATATACATACAGCTATGTTGCTTATATATATACAGCTATGTTGCTTTTTGGACAATAATGAAGGTACCACTCGGCATATGCACAAGAAGAAATGAGGACATGAAAGTAATTATAAGATGTTGTGGGAAATACACATATAAATCTTTTTTTTTTTAAATTTTTTATTGGATTTTAGGTTTTGGGGTACATGAGCAGAGCATGCAAGACAGTTGTGTAGGAACACACATGGCAGTGTGCTTTTCTTTCCTTCTCCCCTTCACCCACATTTGGCATTTCTCCCCAGGCTATCCCTCCCCACCTCCCCCTCCCACTGGCCCTCCCCTTTTCCCCCCAATAGACCCCAGTGTTTAGTACTCCCCTTTCTGTGTCCATGTGTTCTCATTTTTCATCACCCGCCTATGAGTGAGAATATGCGATGTTTCATTTTCTGTTCTTGTGTCAGTTTGCTGAGGATGACGTTCTCCAGATTCATCCATGTCCCTACAAACGACAGGAACTCATCATTTCTGATTGCTGCATAATATTCCATGGTGTATATGTGCCACATTTTTCCAATCCAGTCTATTATCAATGGGCATTTTGGTTGATTCCAGGTCTTTGCTATTGTAAACAGTGCTGCAATGAACATTCGTGTACATGTGTCCTTATAGTAGAACGATTTATAGTCTTTTGGATATATACCCAGTAATGGGATTGCTGGGTCAAATGGAATTTCTATTTCTAAGGCCTTGAGGAATCGCCACACTGTCTTCCACAATGGTTGAACTAATTTACACTCCCACCAACAGTGTAAAAATGTTCCTTTTTCTCCACATCCTCTCCAGCATCTGTTGTCTCCAGATTTTTTAATGATCGCCATTCTAACTGGCGTGAGATGGTATCTCAATGTGGTTTTGATTTGCATCTCTCTGATGACCAGTGACGATGAGCATTTTTTCATATGATTGTTGACCTCATATATGTCTTCTTTCATAAAGTGTCTGTTCATATCCTTTGCCCACTTTTGAATGGGCTTGTTTGTTTTTTTCCTGTAAATCTGCTTGAGTTCTTTGTAAATTCTGGATATCAGCCCTTTGTCAGATGGGTAAACTGCAAAAATTTTTTCCCATTCTGTTGGTTGCCGATCCACTCTAGTGACTGTTTCTTTTGCTGTGCAGAAGCTGAGGAGTTTCATTAGGTCCCATTTGTCTATTTTGGCTTTTGTTGCCAATGCTTTTGGTGTTTTGTTCATGAAGTCCTTGCCTACTCCTATGTCCTGGATTGTTTTGCCTAGATTTCCTTCTAGGGTTTTTATGGTGCCAGGTCTTATGTTTAAGTCTTTAATCCATCTGGAGTTAATTTTAGTGTAAGGTGTCAGGAAGGGGTCCAGTTTCTGCTTTCTGCACATGGCTAGCCAGTTTTCCCAACACCATTTGTTAAACAGGGAATCCTTTCCCCCTTGCTTGTTTTTGTCAGGTTTATCAAAGATTGTATAGTTGTAGATATGTTGTGTTGCCTCCGGTGCCTCTGTTTTGTTCCATTGGTCTATATCTCTGTTTTGGTACCAGTACCATGCTGTTTTGATTACTGTAGCCTTGTAGTATAGTTTGAAATCCGGTAGTGTGATGCCCCCCGCTGTGTTCTTTTTGCTTAGAATTGACTTGGCTATGCGGGCTCTCTTTTGGTTCCATAGAAGTTCATGGTGGTTTTTTCCAGTTCTGTGAAGAAAGTCAATGGTAGCTTGATGGGGATAGCATTGATTCTGTAAATTACTTTGGGCAGTATAGCCATTTTCACGATATTAATTCTTCCTAACCATGAACATGGAATGTTTCTCCAAGCACAAAGAGGAGCTGGTACCATTCCTTCTGAAACTATTTCAAACAATCCAAAAGGAGGGAATACTTCCCAAATCATTTTACGAGACCAACATCATTCTGATACCAAAATCCGGCAGAGATCCAACAAGAAAAGAAAACTTCAGGCCAATATCCATGATGAACATAGATGCAAAAATCTTCAATAAAATATTGGCAAGCCGAATGCAACAGCAAATCAAAAAACTTATTCACCATGACATATATAAATCTTTATTAAATTTTTTTTAGATAAACTAAGGGATGTCAAGGTTAAACTAACGGGGATTAAATCTTGTAGATGTTCCCTGACACAAATATTAGAACGGCATACATGATCAGATACGACACATTATTTTGCTTAATAAATTTTATCTTATTATAAAGGTAAAATATTAGTTATATAAAATAGAAGTGTAAAAAAACTATAAAATTAAATTTCCTTAAAATCGCAAAATTTGTCTTAATCACAGTAAACATACTGCATTGCATTTAGTCTGTTTTTATCCATCTTCATGTAATTGGGATATTCCTGTATAGTTTGTATATAATTTCATAACTTACTTTTTTATTGTATATTTTAGTTACTTTACATGAAATGAAAAACTGAAAATATAATTAGATTGAATATTATCCCTTTAAATTAGCTCTGTTGTTAGGCATTTAGAATGTTTCCAAGTTTTCACTATTATAAATGACTGTGTGTTGAATGGCTCTGTATCAGTGTTGCCCTTTAAATAACCTTTGAAAGAAACGTGATCACATTTTCATCATGAGGCCATATTTATATACTTGCTACTGAAAGTATGGTCAGTTGAAAATAGCTACAGCATTCCTTGGAAGCCGGTAAGAAATGTGGACTCTATGTTTCTTTCACTAGTGTTTTGTTATTTTACTTGTAGAGATCGTTTACCTCCTTGGTTAAGTATATTCCTAAGTATTATATTTTATTTTATTTGTAGCATTGTAAAAGGGATTGAATTCTTAATTTAATTCTCAGCTTGGTCATTGTTGGTGTATAACAGTGCTAGTAATTTATATATACTGATTTTGTATGCTGAAACTTTTCTGAATTAATTTATCCGATCTAGAAGCTTTTTGGATGAGTCTTTAGTGTTTTCTAGGTATATGATCATATTGGCTAGCAGCAGTAGTTTGACTTTATCCTTTTTGATTTGGATGCCCTGTATTTTTTCCCCTCGTCTGATTGCTCTAGCTAGGACTTCCAGTACTGTGTTGAATAGAAGTGGTGAAAGTGGGCATCCTTGTCTTGTTCCAGTTATCAGGGGAATGCTTTCATCTTTTCCCCTTTCAGTATGATGTTGGCTGTGGGTTTGCCTTAGATGGCTTTTATTACTTTGAGATATGTCCCTTCTATGCCAATTTTTCTGAGGGTTATCATAAATGAGTGCTGAATTTTGTCAAATGCTTTTTCTGTATCTATTGAGATGATCATGTAATTTTGTTTTTTAATTCTGTTTATGTGACATATCACATTTATAAATTTGTGAATATTCAACCACCCCTATATTTTTAGTATGAAACCCACTTGATCATGATGTATTGTCTTTTTGATATACTGTTGGATTTGGTTAGTATTTTGTTGAGCATTTTTTGTATCTGCAGTCATCAGGAATTTTGGTCTGTAGTTTTCTTTTTTTGTTATGTCCTTTCCTGGTTTTGGTATCAGAGTGATATTGGCTTCACAAGATGATTAAGGGAGGATTTCCTCTTTCTCTATCTTTTGGAATAGTTTCAGTAGGAAATGTACCAATTCTTCTTTAAATGTCTGATAGAATTCAGCTGTGACTCCATCTGGTCCTGGACTTTTTTCTGTTGGCAATTTTTAAAATATTGTTTCAATCTCACTACTTGTTACTAGCCTGTAAAGAGCTTCTAATTTTTTTCTGATTTAATCTACTAATGTTGTATATTTCCAGAAATTTATCTGTCTTCTCTAGATTTTCTAGTTTGCGTGTATAAAGATGTTCATAGTAGCCTTGAATAGTCTTTTGTATTTCTGTGGTATTGGTTGTAATATCTCTTGTTTCAGTTCTAATTCAGTTTATATGGATCTTCTGTCTTCTTTTCTTGGTTAATCTAGCTAATGGCCTATCAATTTTTTAATCTTTTTAAACAACACACATTTTGTTTTATGCATCTTATTATTTTTTGTTTGTTTGTTTGAGTTTCATTTAGTTCCACTCTGATCTTTGTTATTTCTTCTCTTCTGCTGAGTTTGGGTTTAGTTTGTTCTTGTTTCTCTGGTTCCTTGAGGTGTGACCTAAGATTGTCTATTTGTGCTCATTCAGACTTTTTGATGTAGGCATTTAAAGCTATGAACTTTCCTCTTACTACTTTGTATGTATCTCATCCTATGTTCATGAATGGTAGAATCAATATTGTGAAAATGACCATACTGAAAAAATCAATCTAAGATTCAATGCAGTCTCCATCAACATATCATCATTTTTCACAGAAACAGAAAAAAAATCCAATAATTCACATACAACCAAAAAGAGCCTGAATAGCCAAAGCAATACTAAATAAAGGAACAAATAGGGAGACATCACATTACATGACTTAAAACTATACAAAGCCTACAGTTACCAAAGCAGCATAGTATTGATATAAAAATAAGCATGTAATCCAATGGAACAGAATAGAGAACCCAGATATAAAGTCAAATACTTACAGCCAACTGATCTTTTACAAAACATACAAAACCATAAAATGGGGAAAGGACACCCTATTCAACAAATGATGTTGGGATACCTGGCAAACTACATATAGAAGAATGAAACTAGATTCTCATCTCTCACCTTGCACAAATATCAACTCATGATGGATCAAAGACTTAAATCTAAGACCTGAAACCATATAAAGTATAGAAGATAACATTGAGAAAACTCTTGTAATCATTGTCTTAGGCAAATAAGTAATAATCAAGAACCCAAAAACAAATGCAACAAAACAACGATGGAGAGATGACCTAATGAAACTAAAACGCTTAAGCACAGCAAAAGAATTAATCAGCAGAGTAAACAGAAAACCCACAGATTGGGAGTAAATATTCACAAACTGCATCTGATAAAAGACTAATATCCAGAATCTACAAGGAACTCAAACAAATCAGCAAGAAAAAAATAATCCCATCAAAGAGAGAGCAAAGGACATGAATAGGCAGTTCTTAAAAGATTTACAAATAACCAACAAACATATGAAAAAAAAATGCTTAACATCAGTAATTGTCAGGGAAAAGCCAATTAAAGCCACAATATGATACCAGCTTATTTCTGCAAGAATGAACAATGAAAGCACATGGACACAGGGAAGGGGACATCATACACAAGGGCCTGGGGGATGGGGGCTAGGAGAGGAATAGCAGAGGGTGGGGGGATTGGGGAGGGATGGCATCAGAAGAATTACCTAATGTAGTTGACAGGGTGATGGATGCAGCAAACCACCACGGCACGTGTATACCTATGTAACAAACCTGCACGATCTGCACATGTACCTCAGAACTTAAAGTATAATAAATTTTAAAGAATGGCTGTAATTTAAAAAAAAAGATATTCACATGGATGTGGTGAAAGGGAACACTTTTTCACAGCTGGTGGGAATGTAAACTAGTACAACCACTGTGGAAAACAGTGTGGAGATTCCTTAAAGAACTAAAAGAACTACCATTTGATCCAGCAGTCCCACTACTGGGTAACTACCTAGAGGAAAAGAATTTATTATATGAAAAGGACACTTGCACACACATGTTTATAGCAGCACAATTCACAACTGAAAAATTATAGAATCAACCTAAATACTCACCAACCAATATGCGAATAAAGTAAATGTGATATATATCTTGTCTATGTATACCATGGAATACTACTCAGCCATTAAAAGGAATGAAATCATGGCATTTGCAGCACCCTGCATGGAGTTGAAGACTATGCTTCTTAGTGAGGTAACTTAGGAATGGAAAACCAAATACTGTATATTGTTACTTATAAATGGGTCTTAAGTTATGAGCATGCAAGTCATAAGAATGATACAATGGATTTTGGGGACTTTCAGGGCAGGGTGAGGGATAAAAGGCTACACATTGGGTACGGTGCACACTGCTCAGGTGACACGTGCACCAAAATCTCAGGTATCACCACTAATGAACTTACCTATGTAACCAAAAACCACCTGTTCCCCCAAAAGTTTTGAAATAAAATTTTAGAAATAGTTTGTGATAAAGTATCTCAGGCCCAGTGCAGACCCACTGAATCAGAATCTATAGTAAGATGGCCTGGTGATTTCTGTGCACATTCAAGTTGGAGATCTATTGTAGAATATATTACGTGCAGACAAGCATGACTGGCTTGGGTTAACCAAGGGAACTCTGAGTTCCTGGTTAGTTGTCAGGAGGCCACTCCTGGCCTCACTTCCAGCCCTACTTCAGCTCTGCATTCTAGCTGTTTGTAAACAAGTACTTCTCAATTTTGTTTATACACCAGTTACCTAGAAAGTTTTTTTAAAAAAATACTGAGATTTGGGTTCAAATTCAGACCTATTAAATCAAAATCTTTTGAGGGAGGGAAGTTTTTTAAAAAGCTCTCCAGTTGATTCTAATGATCAGCCAACCTTGATAGTCATTGCTGTAAATGAACAAAGTGAAGACAATAGATGAAAAACTATTGTTTCTCATCCAGCTGCTAAAATCTGTAATATTCATGCCATCAGAACCAAATTTGTGGAGCTGCACAGAAAGGAAGTGAGGGGAGGGAATGTGGTTTATCTGGTGAGTGTTTGGAGATTGAAGGAATGATTTAACTGAATTTCTGGTAAAGCTATCATATTCCAAAGGACTCAAGGCCTAGTTTAAAAGGCCAGACAATCAAATGATTGCATATGTACTTTGTTTTATAAGTGAAAGGCAGGCAGTTTGAAGGACTGTTGCCATTTAAGGCAGATTTTCCAAAGTGGGTTGAGTATAAGAAAAATAATCGAATGAATTCTTTTAATGGAAATAAACTCTACATAACTAATTTTACTTGAAATGATTGATATTTCAAGGTCTTTGGTATTTATCAGATTATTTAGAAGCCAAAATATATCTTGGTAATTCCAATTTAATTACACGTTATGAAATAAAGCAATTGGATGCATCATTGTGTCTCAAGCCATAAAATTTTCAACACCATTGTTTTCTTTTTAATAGGATTTGAAACTTCAGTATTGGCTATTCGCTCAGTTTATGTTTTGTTTGGCCTCCACTCACACTAACGTTGTGTGAAATACTTAAAGTATTGTGTTCTTTTTAATAGAAAAATATGTTTGTTTTTAGCAATAGCAAGATTAAGAAGATTTTAATGTGTTAATCTAGATACTATTATCAATATTAGATTCTTTAATTTTATTCACAATTATAAATACCTTATTTTATTTACTTAATTATTTAACTGCATTCTGCATTTCGCAAACTTAGCTCATCTTTGAATATCTTTTGTTGGCTTTTTTCTCAAAGAACAAAATATATATTCAACCTGTGACCTTCCTCTTTTCCATACTTTCATAAGTTTAGGATATCTTTATTAACAAACTACATTGATAATATGCATTTTTTTCTCGGATTATCATAAAAATGAGTTTCTTACCTTCCACCTTCCCTTACTTTAGTCTTTTTTCAAGTAACTAATTGAAACTTTTAAAAACTTGCAAGGATATTAAACAATAATTACTGATTAAAACACCCCTACTGTAGATTGGATCCATTCACTCTCTTCACAAGGGTGAGCCGTGTAAATCACTAATAAGATTTCTATATAGCATATGCTTCTGTTCAAACACCCAGAAGTCTGTGGTCCATAATAAAAACGACAATAATATTTTCCCTTTTTTTAAAGTCTTTGTGTTCAAATAACTTACTGATTTGTGCTGATCTTTGCACAGTTTTTTTTAATTAACCAGGGTTAAATCAAATGAGTTTTACTTTCACTTTCTGAAGGATCTTCATAAACCCCTTGGATTCTGTTTAAAATCAGCAAGGAATGTAATTAACACCTTTAACTCTGTTTTTTCTTTTTTTTTTTTTTTGCATTGGTCTGAGACTTTGTCAACCTGGCCTCACAGGTGCTTTATTTTGTTCTCTAAAACTGTTGAGAAGAAGGTGTTATCTTTCTTCTTCATTATAAATAAATAATAGATAAGCAAATAATTCTTTAGAAATGTGCAGAGAAATGTTATTTGTAGCTTCTCTCAGAAGCCCTCTCTTCAAAATTCTATCAGATTCTGCAAAAAACCATGATTCTGCAAAAAACCATGGAACTTAATTGAGTATTGTGTTGTTCAGGTTTTATTTTTTTTAATTTGTTATTTGTTCTTCCATAGGCTTTCATCCATTAGAGCTGTTTTAATAAAATACCATAAACTGGGTGGCTTGTAAACAACAGGCATTTATTTTTTACTGTTCTGGAGCCTGGGAAGTCTAAGATCAAGGCATAGGCAAATGTGATGTTTGGTGAGACTTCACTTTCTGGTTCAAACAAGGCTTTTTTTTTTCATTGTATCCTCACATGATTGAAGAGGGGAACAAGCTCCTTTGAGTCTCTTTTATAAGGGCAGTAATCCCACTCTTGAGGGCTCTGCCCTCACGATTTAATCATTCCCCAAAGGCCCCAACTCCTAAATTCCATCACCTTGGGAATTAGGATTTCAACATACGAATTTTGAAGGTGCACATACATTCGGACCATAGCAAGATCAAAATAAGTGCTGTCTTCTTTGTTTATTACAACGTTTTAGGAAGATAGGGAAAAGCCATAGGATCCTCTAAGTTTACCAGACCTTTTACCAATTATGTAGACTTGCCAGGATTAGAACCCATAGCTCTTTCCATGACAAGATAATCATTGTTTTGAGCAATTGTAAAAATGTTCTTGACCTTTATCTTTATAAACAATACTATGGGCATTAAAAATTCTTCTAAATTGAGAAAATGACAAAATGAATTCTGTGAGTGAAATGGCAAAAATAATTAGGTAATCCAAATGAACCGATATTATCTAAGACAAACAATTGTGATCAGAATAATTTTAACCTGGACAAAGAAAATGGAGCCATTTTAAAAGAAGAATTTAATGAGTTTCTAAGGCAATTTTGGTTTATAATTTTATTTTAGTGAACAGTTCTATGCTTTAAAAGCAAACAGCTGTGCAAACTAAAGTTGAAGATCTGTATATTTCCATGTCTAAATACTTGATTCCTTTCTCTATTTCTTTATTTTAGTGCTAGTTTTTAATCCACTGCATCCCTTTGTTTGTTACAAAGTTAGCCTCGTGAGACCAGTGGAATAAACATCAAAATGTGTTTTTCATTTTCCCCCAACTACAATTTTCATTGTTTTCCTCCCTACATTTTAATTTTATTCCCAGTCTTCAAAATAAAGGAACAATAATACCAGATGGCACAAGTCTGATGCCATTCTCTGCTTTTTTATGTAAAGTCAGGTGGTTGGTAATGTAAGTCATTCATGCTGGAGATGACATAGATCTCCACAGATAGGGAGGCCTTGGCAAGTTTATAAAGTAGGAGAGTTAGTCTTTGATTTTCTTCTACTTTTGATAATGGTAGCTCCTTCTTTTAGAAGTTTAGGAGTTGTAACAAGTTTTACAGGAGTTCTCCTACAGTATTCTTTCAAGGTGTTAACTGATAATTAAGATGCTAGGTACTCCTAAGGGTTGGTTATTATGGAGTTCATTTGGAATCCATTGTCTATAGACTGCTGGATGGGAGACTAAATCACTGGGAGTGGACAAGACCACACCCATACAGTGAATCCTTAGAGAGGATGCAATCAACTTGCATTCCCAATTATGAAATATAGTATAAATTCCTTCATGGAGCCCTTGTCACAGTAAAGCAATGTATGAATGAAAACTTCCTTCAATAAATGAAACATGTTAGGAATTTTGAGTTTTCTAAGGTTTACAGGATTTTTCATAGTGATAGAATAACTATTCAACCCTGTTATTCATTGCCTAGAGAGTAGAATGCAGAAGTTTTGGTGATAAAAACTAGATGAATTTACAGATCAGAAAAACTAATAGTTCTAATGTGGGTTATTAATATTATATATACATAAAAATTATCTTTTTGCTTTTTGTACCAATAGTAGCCAATTTTACCCTAATTACAATTTGTATTACTGCAATCTAAACCATTTCTTACTACCATCTAATATTTATAATCCTATTTTCATCTTCGTTTGAAGCTTAGGTGTTAAAATTTCACTTTTAACATTGAAAAATTATTAAGGATAAAATAGCGTTAGTGTCAGATAATAAAAATTCTTGGTCAATTCCACTATGATATCAAAATATAATTATATCGGCTTAGATTATTGTCTATTTTGCTCTTACAGATATTTAGAAATGGAACCAAACTTACAGATAAATGAGGTACAGACCTGATTTGGAAGTGTTATTCAGAACAATCCCTGCTGCAATCACTGCTATGAGAAAAGCTACAGATCTAAAGTAAAAAGCGAGGGCCAAGCAGAATTCCAGAATGCAGTCCTGGAATTAAGCCAGAAACAGGCTTTAATCAAGCCAGGAAAAAGCACCTAAAAACCCAGTCATGGACAGGGATAGTCCAGAGTGTGCAATGAACTAAATCTATAAGAGAGGATCAGATCTAAGAAGGAAAGAGATACGTGTACATCCTGCCTTTCTTGGATCTGGAAGTGGATTTGATTGCCGAAGAACCAAAAGGACCACATGAGGCAGATTTACTTATGCTTTGGCTGCAGAGGATGATCTCTACACAGTGGGTAATAGGGAGGCTTTATAGCTGGGCTGGGCTTCAAATGACTCTCAATGACTTAATAATTCAAGTCTTTCTGTCCTAATAGCAGTCTCCTTTGCTGTTTGTGGCCACACTGTGTGCTGGGCAGTAAGTGTCTTAGTGAGAAACAGAATGGAAAGTATGTGGTAACCAGAGGAAGATAATACAATGAGCTACTTACAAAGATTGGAAAGAGGCTTTCCAAGTGCAAATCCTGACACCATTCCTTGGTTAATTTTGTGATCTGGGGACAGATCACTCTGTCTATATAAAGCTTGGATTTTCTCATCTGTATTATAAAGCTATTAACAGCACCAACCTTACAAGATTCTTTTGAGAATGAAATAAGCATGTCCATGTGTGACCATTTAACTTGCAGCTCCATGTGTGTTAAATGCTCATTGTTATTAAAGAAAGGCTTCTGGAATTCTCAGATGAAAAGAATCAGTCTAGTAAATAGAAATGTTCTAGTGTACCACTTCTTTTTTTCCTCATACACATCTTCCATAATAAAAGGAAAGGGCAAAGAAGTAAACAGGAGTAGTTATATTGCTAAAGCAATCATTCTCAAGCACAGAGTTAGTATGTCTGAATAAATGCCTTCTGAAAAGAAGAGATGAAAACGCTACCTTAAGGTAGGAGTAACAATTGGCAATTTTGTGTTGACACATAAGCAGCTCATAATTATATGACTAATTTGAGAGAGACAAGATGAAAAATTTGAGCAGTATAAGAATATGTGATTAGTAGGAGGGCCACCATTCTAAAGGGATGAAACCATTTATATTTGCTTCACTTTAGGCTGAGAAGTCCCTAAAGCAGAAGCAGATACATCGACTTTCTTAGTCACTTGACCTTCTTATTTCTATATTACAGATGAGTTGGTTAGGCCAAAGCAATGACTAAGGAAGCAATCATATCAAGCTTGGATGACTCCTATCAGTTGGTGGAGGAACCTAGAGCACTGTTCTTATAATGTGTCTGCCTCTGCCTCCAATCATGGAAACACTGCCATGATTTATTAGTCATGTTTGCTGGGCAGAAAAGCAAAAATACCTACAAACTTACCAGCAAAATAGCAAAATGCATATATGCAAATATTAGCTAATTGAGTTATTTATGAAGAGCTGGTTACTTCAGGTGAAAAATTAAGATATATTCCCTATGATAGCTCATATGAAAAAACAGGAATGATAACCGTGCATTCTTCTTTGACTGTGGGAATAAGTATAATAATAAGGATATTGGGTACAGAGCTTTGTGCCTATTAGTTGCTCAGCCAATGTTAGGTCCATGCAATTCCCCCCCAAAAGGATCTCCAGGGTCACAGAGAGCCTTTCAACATGAGCAGCCGGAGGCTGTTTCTGACCAGTGATCTGCCCAAGACTCAGTGTGCCCAGGAGAGGCTCAGGGTCATAAGAGGTAACATTTCTAGGGATGTGCCACAGCGTATTTTCTCCTTTTCCAAACATCCCATTTAGATGGGAAAAAGTAGAAAAGCATTAATAGCATCTGGCCAGGATGTGGCAGCAGTTAAATTGGTATGCATTTTTCTTTTTAGAATGACCAGAATAGCTCTTTAGTACCAATGAGAAATTTTGATGAATCATGTAACAACATAATAGGAAAACTTGTTTATCAGCATGCTTTTCAGGGTGAGTGTGCAAGAAGGGTTTAAAGCAAGGGTGTCCAGTCTTTTGTCTTCCCTAAGCCACATTGGAAGAATAATTATCTTGGACCACATATAAAATACACTAACACTAATGGTAGCTGATGAGCCAAAAAAAAAAAGAAGAAGGAAAAGGAAAAAAATGCCAAAAAATTTGTGGGACTTAAATGAAGAATGTTTACAAATTGGTGTTGGGTCACATTCAAAAACATCCTGGGCCACATGCAGCCCATGGGTCGTGTGTTGGACAAGCTTGATTTAAAGAATAGTGAGACTACTGCCACACTTCTCAGACATGTTCCAGTAGGAGTAGATGGCTATGAACTGTCTTCTAGAGTTGAGAATGTATCTCCTGAACTTCTCTTCTTCATCTCTCTCCAAGGGCAGATTTGTACTTTTCACTCTAGTCACCCAGTAATGTTTTTATTTCCCTGAATGAGACATGTTCTTTCATGCCCCCTACCATTGAAAGTGATGTTCTAGAGGTAGAAGAGTAATTAAGTGGAAGGCCTTTACTGCAGTGAGGAGAATCAGGAATAATTAAGAGGCAGAATTGCTCAGCCCAATGGATGAACACAATGTGAGGGAAACAGAGTAAGGCAGCAGATGTCACTGCAAAAGGTGAGAAGGTGGCAGAACTGACATGTCTGTGGATATTTGAGGAAGGAGATAAAATTAATCTCTTCTACTCCCAAACTATGAAAAGTAACAATAAAAAGTTTTGGTCAAGCTTAGTCATTCAAAGCTCTCTACTGTTTCCCAAAGAGACTTGTTCCTTTCTCTGGAATGTTCATTCCTTCTTTTCATCTCTAACAATTCCTACTAATCATTTTTGAGTCTCATCCTTTATGAAACCTCCATAAACTGTACTCCTAAAGTATGTTTGGCTGCTCCCTCCTCTCTTATTCATAGTATCTTGGTCAGGCATCGATGCAATGTTTGTATGAATGTGTCCTCAAAAGAACTCTGAGGGCCTTGGGGCAGAAACTAAGCCTTATCCGTTTTTGTACCACCTCCTTTTATCAGCACAATACCTGGCATCAATTCAGGGCTCCTCATGTAATGTTTGAAATGGTGAAAAATTATAATATATTTTATGCCATTTGTGAGATGCCAAAATCTTCTTCAATTTAGGTTATACCAGTTGGCTTGGGTTTTGCTATCCCTCCTTCTTTTTTCCCAGTCTTATGGAAGAACTATTTTTTGGAAGGAGAGGAAGCTATCCCTTCCATTCTCTCTACCTTGTTTCATTCCTTCATCTCTTGCTCCCTTCCTTTCAACTTCTTTCCCTTCCATCTTTCATCTTTCCCTTTCTTCTTTTTTTTCTTCAAAGAGTATATCAGTTTCCATAATGCGTCAGGCATTGTACTAAGCATAGAAAAGAGAAGCGTGCAAGATACCACCCTTGCCTTCAAGAAGATAATATTTTAGTTAGAATGAAGTAAGCATGCAAATTTGGGCTCTCTGCTGGGGACAAGACAAAGTAAGCTGTTGGATCATATAAGACAGATGCAGAAGGATTCTAGGGAAGAATTCTTAAAGGGGATGGTGATTGAAGTTTTGAAGACAGAATAAAAGTCACCAGGCAACAAAAGCTGACAAAGATAACATAGCTAGAGGGAACACCACTTTCAATGGTAGGGGGCATGAAAGAACATGTCTCATTCAGGGAAATAAAAACATTACTGGTGTGACCAGAGTGAAAAGTACAAGTTTGCCCTTAGAGAGAGAGATGAAGAGAAGTTCAGGAGATACATTCTCAAGGACCTTTTGTACTGGTGACTCTATCTTCCCTTCATCTAGAATGCTGTAAGGAATTGCTTAAAGATTTTAGGCTTGAGACAGACATAGTTAATATCTGAATGACTGAAGAGCACTTTGGCTGCTAGATGAATATGAAATGGAAAAGCAGGACATTCAGAGCAGACAGATCAGTTAGGAGATTCCCTCCTATCCCCTCTGGCACCCCGTAGCTGTGGGTGTCTCTTCATGTTTCAGAGATTGGATTGTAGTCATCGGGTAACTGAAGTTTTCTTATTCTCAGCCCCCTTTCATGTCCTGTAATTCTCTTGGAACAGAGGACAAGTTTCCTTAAATGTCCCACTATGACTTCATGCTAAGGACAAAATTCATTATTTTCTCCCACTCTCAGACTTTCCTGACTTTGTAAGTCTTCATCTCCTTTTGCAGCATGCAGGATTTGGGGTACTAATTAATATCTTCATTGATTCACTTCCCTCTTTGTTTATGAAAGTCACTCCAGATCTTGCTGATTCTTTCATTAGACCCCTGCTCTTCCTCTAGTTTACAACTATTATCATGTTTCTACCCAGGTGCATCAGACTTGTGGCACTAGGCAGGATGTTTCCAAATAAAACAGAGCACACATTTTGATTCCCAATTGCATTGCAATTTGATGGCCGTAGCCACTTAGCTGGTTTCATGTGTCTTAGTCCCGTCCTTTCATTCAGTTCTACACAAAGGGTATGAGTCATCCTCTACACAAAGGGTATGTTTTGAGCATCTCTCTCCTTCTCTGAACCCTGCAGGATCTCTGAGTTTCTGCTTACGTCAAATCAAAACTTATATGAGTCACTCTTTATCTAAGTGTCCTCCACTTTTATCATAGCCTGATTGTTCTCTCTGCTTAATTCAAGCTGGCTGGCTCCTTGTTCAGGCACACATGTGCGGTCTCACTTCCCCAGGGTATCTGCAGAGCCTGCTGCCCACCTGGCATGTTTCAGCTCCTCTCTGCAGTGCCAGTCTCCTTGCTGTTTTCTTTGGGGCCCAGCACAATCTTTGCAACTCCATGAGTGACTTTCCACCTCTGCACTTGTTCATCTCCATGATTTCAGTAAATCTCTCCCTCCTACCTTACTCTATCTTTACATGCTTCCACTGAGCACTTTTATTCACTCATGTTTTTATTTGTTGATGTATACACTTGTTTATTCACATACTCAACAAATGCTTATAAGGTTTTTAATGAGACTGGCTGTGGCAACAAAATGGGGATACAGTTGTGACCATCTGAGTAACACCCTACCTGGAAGGAACTTACTATTTAGTGTAGGAGACAGATACTAAAACATGATCACAAGATTGTGATAACCACAAAAGCAATGATTACAAGAAAAGTAAAAAGTGCAAAGAGACTTTAACAGGGAATCTGTTTTAACTGAGCAGAGCCTGGAAGACTATTTCGAGAATGTAGCAAAGGACAAATATATTTTAATCACTTGAAGAGTTAGGAAAAGAGTTTTGCTGACTGGGAAAGAACAAGTACAAAGTCCCTGAAGTAGGAATGGGAATAGTCAAAGGACTGTGAGGGATCTGGGTTATTTCACGCTCAGGTATGCCACTCATGATTATATGGGTCATGATGTGCTTATCATCTGCATACCAGCCCCATATCACAGACCATTCGAAGTCCAACATCCTCAGTATCTGGATCAGTGTTTTCCAGTTTTCCCTGATGATAAGAATCACTTGGGACACTTGTTAAAATTCAGCTTCCCAGTGTCTTTTCTTGAAAATTCTGGTGCAGTGGGACCATGGTAGGGCCCTGAAATTTGTAATGTTAAAAATGGATGTTTTTAAAATTTTATTTATTTTTTGGGGATTTATTAAGTTACATAATATTTGGATAATTCTTATCTGATATAAATACCAACAAATGGCAATCTGTACAATAGAATTCCCTAAATTCCCACATTTTGTATTTGTTAAAACCAATAATTATAGGCTGGTGTGCATATTAACCTGTCTTTGAATGTTGATTACATAAATCTTTGCTTATGCCCCAATTTGGCCATAGAGCAATGAATCTCAACCCTGACTTATGGTCACAATTTCTCCCTCTACCCCAAGACTCTGGGATTATAGCCTGGGCATCTGTTGCTTTTAAGAACTTCCAAGCTAACCTTGATCCTCAGCCAGGATTGCCAATCACAGCTCTTGAATGTTTGTGAAATGTTTTCCTTTGCTGCTGTCTTAGGGCTTACTCTCAATCCTTCAGATAGAGTCAGTTTAGGAATTTGGTTGAGCAACTGACTCACCCTCACTCCCTGCAGAATGATCATGTACTTGTAAAGCACATGCAATCAATTATGTCCACCTCTGCACTCTTAGTAAGGACTGTCCCTGGAAACACAAGTGCAGGAATTGTCCTGTCACTGACAGAGCGAGGTGCCATCCAGTGGCAGTGATCTGAAAACCCAAACTTCTGATTCTTTTACTGAAGAAATATATGTTTGTTCCTTTCTCAACAACTTTTTTTTTTTAAAAAAAGAGTACCGCAATTTTAGTGCCTTTCCTATAAATAGCAAGAGTTTAGTAGTTTGTCAAGAAACCTTGACAAAAGACACAATGTGTACACTATATTTTATGAAATATAAAAAGTTAGAAAAAGGGAGGGAGACATGTATCATCTGTTAGTTCATGGCTGAAAATGACCCTATTAATTGTAGCAGTTTAGGGCAGTAAGACCTAGTACTGGACTGAATTAACTGTCATCACCGACAGGAAAAAGGTCAGAACGGGAAAGAACATGGTTCCTTCAGGACCAGGCCATGGTCACAACAACCAAGCAAGTGAGGAGAATTGGAGGTCAACAAATTTGCCAAGAGAAGCTATGGGAATCTAAGGGTCTCTGACAACAGAGATCCTTGGGTACAGAAAGGCAGTAGGTGCCACACACACCGTGATTCATGTGGCAGGATCTAAAGTGCTGAGCTGCACAAAGGGGAAAACACAACTCTGTTCTAACTCTGTTCCAGTGGTTTGGAGCACTAGTCAAGTTATAGCAGGAAAGTAAGCGAAAAAGTGCCTCTGACTGTGGAATAAGACAGATTCATGTTACTGTAGTTAAGACCGAACTTGCAGGAGCCAGTTCAAAAGGCAAAAATGAAGATTACAATTTACTTATTTTACAAATTGCAAGTGTTTATGCATTAATACTCAGAGTAACTTGATGCTGGTCCTGGTGTTTTGGACTTGAGTCCTCTGAATTTCTCTTGCTCAGATGAAGGATTATATTTCTAAGCTGGGAGTGGATATCAGAGCGTGTTTGGTGGTCAATGTCTTTGCTGTGGGAAAAGATACATATGTAGGCAGGAATGGAAAGAATGGTTGCAAAAAGATAGGATGAGTTTTTGAAATTTGTTTGCCATTTTGAAAGTATTTCTAACTTCTCGACTATAATTTTCTATTTTTGATTTGCCCCAGAAAGCATCACCTTCTTTTGTCAGGAACAGGGACTGCCTGTTTCTCATAAATGCCCCGTATTTTTCTATCTTAAGGCTTTTGATCAAGTAGTTCTCTTCACCTAGCACATCCTCCCCATCTTCATAAGTTCAAATTCTAGTTGTTTTCGGAGTCTCAGCTTTTATCCTCCCATCCATAAATATATTTCTCTTGCCAATTCCCACAAGTTTCTGTCAGTTTTCTCCTACTTTCACATGCAATGCATTATTGAAAACAAGTTGGAAAAACAATGGTACTAGAAGTCCAAAAACAGGATTAAACGTTTAATTCCAAATGTGCCAATTATATTATAAATGGCAAAATTTAAATATCTACTTTACTCTTTAGTACATGATGATCTTGATAATATTTTACAACCATTCTTTTCTTTTATTTAACAGTGAAGTATTTGGTTTATTGTCTTAATTTTCTAAGACAGTTTATTTTATAGGTGTGTAAGCTATAATTGAAATATATTTGCACACGTGACAGTATCTTTTTTCAACTTTATTGAATGTGAGACCAAAACATCTTAATTTTAGTTTCTCTTTATGTATTTTACCACTTATATAAAACAGTAAGTCAAATTGCAATTGAATATTTTAGTAACTACACAAGTAGACATTGCTATACAAACCAAGATGGACTACTGCTGAATTGGACCATTGACTAGCATGTGTCAGCTGCAAATACTAGCTAAATTCTTTACCCTTTGTCTTCAAGCCTGAATTCAGCCATTATAATGTAGAAGTGACAATGTATAACTTATGAAAGAATAGATCACAAAGAGGATAAACATTAAGAATCAAAATCTTTCTCTTTTTGCTTTATAATACGTTGTTTTGAAAAGATGTTTGGGGCTGGTATTTAGGTGGTATACCATGGCACTCTCTGACTGGTTGGTTCCCATGTACTGCTAATTATTTTGTATCACCCCCTCAATACATTTATTATCTCCCTTGCTAGGTTGTGAATTCCTTACATCCATCATAGCACCTAGCACAGTGACCTGTGGGAAACAATCCCACTTGCATTCCTATAGCACTTAATTATTTTCCAAATATTTTCAGGAACATGATCTTCTCCTAAGTTAACAACAGCCCAGAGGTTGATACAGGGCCCAGGTATACTGGATGTCTACAGGGTGTAGGCAGAGTACATGTTTGTAATTGAAAAATGAAGGAACAGAAGCATAGAGACAGGTGACATGCCCATATTTATAAATTAGTAAGGGTCAAGCTAGGGCATAAATTAAAAATTTTAAGTTCTTTGTTCCAGCGTGTTTTAATAATAATGTACTGAATTCCTATGTGAAACACAAGTAGTCTTTGTTACCTGTCCATAGTTAACAACTCTTCCCAAGGTATTTGATACCATGTGGGCTTATGCCTCCCACAATGCTCAGGGCTCTGAGTCCATTCAGAAACATGAGTCACTGGTCTAGGGACCTGATGCCAGGGTCTTCTTTTTCATACTAAAAGGAAGCAGGAGGAATTATGACACCAGTAGGGAAGTAGGTTGCAAGGAGTAAAGGAAAATTACAGTTTAGATGTTAATACGTATACATATATAAATTTCTAATGGGAAACAATTAAGGTTTTTCACTAAAGAAAAAGAGCTGCAACTACATCATTTTGGATTAAATGATGGGAATTCAGCATTAAACAAAGTGAACCAAGCAGGTAAGAAATCTAACTTTTTTTTTGAAGGGGGTTGTCATTAGAGCTTACTGTTTTAAAAAGCTCTAAGACTGTGTCACATGCTCATACACAGAGGTTTTTTTTTTTTGTCATTCTGGTTCTTTATAAACGAGTTTTATTTCCTTTTTGAGAAGAGAACAATATCTCTAACTTCATTGGGTAACTACTAAGTGATTTAAGGATCTCCTAACTGTTTGCCTTTCTGTGTATGTTGAGGAGGGCTCATGAAAACTGACGCTAATATGTAAGTCTTAATAGCGAACAAAAGCTCATGGAAGACATTAAATTCCTCCTCATGAAAATCTATACCTAAGAACATGAATATTCTCTAATAAATTAATTTTCTCCAAAATCTGGAACTATTCCAAGATACATGTTTTTGAGCCAATATTTTACTCAAAGAGTATTTACCCTGATTTATCCCAGTGAATATTTATCAATCTTCTGATCGAACACATGTTGATATATTTCGCTTACAGTAATATGTAAGTGAAGAATAAATGCAGTTATCTAAAAGATACAGATTGGCCTTTGATAATTGGGTTATGTCAGATGCAAATACTCTTTCTGAACATTTCTTCTTCTTTAGTCAAACACTTTAGACCAAAAATAAGTTTTTATTTTGAACTACTATCAGTGAAGATAGACTAACAGGCAATACTAAAATGGGGACCTTCTAGCATTTGAAAAGGAAATCTGCAGTTAAGGAACTTGAAAAATACTTATAAGAAACTATTTTAGATTTTCAAAAGGCAAGAATTGGCTACTACAGACTCAGTGGGAATAAATCTGACCAAATATATGAGGATACAAAGAACACATCCTTCTTAGGAAGAATTGAAATTCATTGTAAAGTTTGGTAATAATAATGACTTGAAAATTTCTGAATTTGTTTATCTCCTGGTAGGGAATTCACTCCTCATATATCTGGCATAAAATAGCTCCATTTCCGCACAAGAAAAATGCTTTCTTTCCCCCTTGGTAGTCTTCAGTGTGAGTTCCGCTTAACTAATGCCAAATAGAACACATCATAGAAGAATATTTGATTTACAGAACTCTAATGGTTTTCTCTCTTATCTATTTTCTCCTCTCTTGTAGGAGACAGGTTGTAAATAATGGTTCTCAGTGCTGCTTTCATCATGAAAGACTAAAGAATCATTATTGCCTCATTTTATAGGAAGGAAATACTGCCATAGAAGAGCATGCCTGTAATAACTCTGGAAATATTCAATGTCTTTGAAGAGCTGGCTTAGGATATAAAAAATATTGAAAATAAAAAACATAATGGCCTAATCAGAAAATACTCAGTTTTTGCCATACAGTATATCAAATATGTAGACGGAGTACACATTGACCTGCTTCTTTTGGTTTTCATCGCCTATAACTTATTAATAAAAGTCTGTGCAGAACAGCTATCCTAAAATGTTTAAATGTATTTAGCTCAATTTAAGATGCATTTGGTTTGAAATAAGATATATGGCATGTAATGGAAAACTGAGACATGAACAGAAATTTTTATGATTAAAACATATCAAAATTATAAAATATGCATTGATCTCATTGATTTTAAAGTAATTCACTCAGCATAGTGTTTATGATCTTAACATTAATTTATGAGTTTTTGCTGATTGAATGAAATTCAGCTTAAAATAAATGACCAGTGTCTACCCGGACAGCAATAGTAGGAAGAGAAAAAGAGGACCAAAAGCTCAGCGGTTTTTCTTCCACATATCTCTAGACTCTGTAATATTTATGCTGTGTCTGGCTCAGCTAATGCAAGTGTGGCCCTGTACTGTTTGTCACCCAACAATCTGTGATTAATTTTCAGAATGACCCTTTCTACTTTTCTTCAGATGTTATTTGCCAAAACCAATATTAAAACCACATTTGCTTGATCTTTTTCATGTTTGAGTATTCACATACTCAGGAGTTCACTGGGGGAGTCCAACAAATAATTTGAAGAGAAATGGACAAGCGGTCCTGGGGCAGGGTTTATGGGAAATGGGTGGAGGAAAGTGGTTGGGTGGGGATTTAGTTGCAATTTGTCCTAGATTCTTCTAGGTCTTTAGCTTTATCACATATTAGCAGAATATAATATAATTTTAGAGCTGAAATTATTCACTGTGTTGATTTTCTTGACACATCAGCAGAGTATTAGCTTTTGTGTTTTAATAATAAATTGTCACATTTTCAGTGATTTCCAAGGACTACTTGGGAATAATTATCTTGTTTCTAGGATCCAAAAAAAGGCAATACAGAAAATGTGCAGAAAGGGGTCACTTTACTATGACACTTGGTTCAGTTAATAATGGATTTAATATTTTAGTCAGCAAATACATGATGTATGCCCACTGCTATATAAGAATTGCTTTCAAAATACTGTAATTTTTAAAAATTCTGTTTCTTTTTTTGAGATGAATTTTATTTATAGTAGCATTTTTATTTGCTTTTCCTATTTTTAAAGTCTGAAAATTTTATTATAATAAATATATTTTTAAATAGAAAATCTAAATGCAGAAATCTATGAAGATAAAAATGAAAATGAATTAAAAATCCACAAATAGAGATTATTGTCTATTCTTAAAGGTTTGTATTTTGAAAAATATATACACATGTATTTGTTCACTCACTTATCAAATATTTATTGTTTATCTATTATGAGGCAGATACTAACATGCTGAATACCTACTCTGTTGAATGAAAATGTTTTTCCCTTAATAAGGTTTGCCAGTTGGAAACACAGATGATCAAAAAGTAAACACACATATATTTAGCATTACTACTTATGATGCTGACATAAAAGAAACAAACAAAATAGGAGCCATGACTGAGAATAACAGGGTATGAGACTAATTTAGCTAGTATGGCTGAGCAAGGTTTTACAGGGGAAGTAACAAAGATGAGGACTGGAAGCAATGACAGTAGCCATGGGATTAGCAGGAAAAACATTACAGGTGACAGAAAAAACAAATGACCTAGTTATATAAAGAAATGTGAATGCTTGCCTTTGCTTCTGTTATGCCTCGTAATAGCTATTTGATTTCCTCGACTGATCTTCTGAATGTGTTGCTGGTAACTTGCTAACTGGCTGGCAGGTAGCTGATGGTGCTAATGGTGTTTTAATCTAATTTCAGTTTACTTGAAATATGTTAATGTGAAATATACCTACTTACACAAAAATGAACATCAGCATAATTCAGAAAACATTGCCAAGGTGACCCAAGATCAAATCCTAAAGTTTAAGAAGACATGTTCTAAAATCACCATAGCTCTTTACTTCAGCTGTTACTGTGAATGCCCACAATCTAAAAACTGCATTTTTCAATATATTAAAGTCAGATTAAACAGATTCTAAGGTACAAATGGAAATATCTTCTTATTCTTACATTTGTACAGGATGATGTGTACTAAAGGATAACAGGCTTTCTCAAAAGCTGAAAACTGTATTTTTTTTGTGAAGTAAATTGAGGTAGAGACTAGTCCAGCTTTTTCCTTGTCTTTTATACATTAAGAGACATGGTATATCCAGTAGGTACCAGCAGTTTGCATTCCCCTGTAAAATTAACTCAGAAAGGAGCAAACACTTTATGTTTCATCCTAGAGAAATCTCACAGTACTCCTCGTTTCATAAGAAACTGCACCTTAAAGATGTAAGGCCTACAAGGAAGGAAAGGGAAGAAAGGCAACTTGTTTAACCAGGATTCGCTGAAAGCCTGGAGAGGATCCCTAATGTGAGAAAAGTGTAAGTGGTCTACATTCTCATGGCAGGTTCCTATTTTAGCCAGGGGTGGTCCCCCCAACCCTTTCAGGCCCTAAGACTAACATCGCAGCTGCCTGAAGATAGTGCAACGGCATTACTCCAGAGAGGGAGCTCAGGCTGAGTCCCACAGATCCAGAGTACTGAGCAGCTGAAGCACAGCAACCATTGTAAGAACTGAGCTTTCATTAAACTGCCTCCTCTGGGGCCCAAACTCCCCCGAATCTCCACATCCCTGGAGCCCCATTAACATTCCTCACCCACAGCTACTGCAACAGGGCTCATGCAGGAGCCATTGGCAGTGACCTCACCCCCTCAGCAGAGGGACAGCCATGCATTTTTACAGGCCCTGAGGACAAATTTCAAGTTTCTGTGGGGCTGAGGTGCAAGTAAAGTGCAGGCACCATGGCTGCTCCCACTTAAAAAAAACTCTGCCCTTCTAGTAGCACTGGTAGCAGGGCCACAGCGGAGCCATTGCTGCTTCCACCAGCAGCCTGGGGATCACTTTATGCCTGCTTATCGCAGCTAGTGTCTGACTACAGGCACCACCTGGAATCCTGAAGGCAGGTTTGCCTGGCCTGGCTCTGCATCCCACAATAGCAGAACATGCCATCCAGAGCCCTGAGGATGACCCAGTCAAATCCACCACCATTGGCACCTGAAAACTCATCCCAAAGCCTGAGATCAGATTCTTACAACCTGTGTGTATCCACTACTGACACCGACACACACATGCCACCCACAGAATTGGGACTGGCCCATCTAGCCTGTTGCTGCCACTGACAACACTAGAGCAGACTGTTTGGGCCCCAGAGGATTATCCTACCGTTACTACTGTTCCCAGACCTAACTGAGAGTCAGGCTTCTATTTCCTGTGGCTTGATAATAAGATGCAGATGTACTGGGGAGGAAGAGAGTTTTTATTTCTGTAACTGGTTACAGGGAAAGGGCCTGGAAATTATCACAAGACAGACTCAAAATTACCAAGTTTTCCAGAGCTTATATGCCTTCTAAGCTATATGTCTATGTGTAAGTATGCATTCATCTAAAGACATAAGTGATTAACTTCTTTTAATCTATAACTACATTCTGAGTTCTGAAGACCTTCTTCTGGAGCCTCAATGAATTTGCTTAATCTAAATGGGTCCAGGTGCTGGGGTGATTATCCTTATCTTGATTCCTGTTAAATCATGTAGGTTTGGGGAGTTTCTTCGTATCTCCAATAGACTTGTTTTGGGGATCTGGGAACTTTCTTCAGACCCCCAATAAAACTTGTTTAATTCTAAATAGGTCCTGTTAAGAATTCCTTTGTTATTTTGTGTTGTGTTAAGGACCGGGAAAGGCCTAGACAAAACTTTTGGTGGTCTTTTGTTACATTTCAGCCTTTGTAAAAAGGCACTGGCTCAATCAGCTTTTAATGTTTAACCTAGCTACTTAGACAGTGCTGGGACAGTTGTAATGGAGGTCTGTGTTAATGAGACCTGGCCTGTCACTGACCATGCCACACCTGCCCAGGGGCTCAAGAACCTACCTACTCACTGGCCCACCACTACCATTCATGACACCTGGAGACCCCATAATTGTTCTGCCTAGATCCACTAACACTGTAACAAGTATACACCGCCCTGAAGCTCAAGGAAATGCCCACTCAGCCCATCACTGCCACCACCAAGACCCAAAGAATGGAATACCTCGTGTCACAATCCTCAGCAAAATTTGACCACAGACTTCACTAACAATCACGTGTTAAACCATCAAAGAAATAAAAGACACCAATGATACTGTTTACAACTGAAAAAATCATATAGACTACACTACTGTATATACCCAGAATAAAAGCTAAAGTGCCCTACTCAACCAACACCTTAGATGCATCTTCTTGAAAATATTTCCCTATTAAAGCAAATTAAAAAAATTAGAAGAAGCAACTGTTAAACCCAGGTGTGTGGATATTAATGTAAGGGCACAGGAAAAATGAAAAAGAAACGAGATATGACACCAAGAAATACAATAATCTTCAGCCATAGAGTACAGATAAAAAGAAATGTTTGAGGCCAGGCACGGTGGCTCAAGCCTGTAATCCAGCACTTTGGGAGGCCGAGGCGGGTGGATCACGAGGTCAAGAGAGCGAGACCATCCTGGTCAACATGGTGAAACCCCGTCTCTACTAAAAATACAGAAAAAAAAAAAAAAATTAGCTGGGCATGGTGGCGCGTGCCTGTAATCCCAGCTACTCAGGAGGCTGAGGCAGGAGAATTGCCTGAATCCAGGAGGCGGAGGTTGCGGTGTGCCGAGATCGTGCCATTGCACTCCAGCCTGGGTAACAAGAGCGAAACTCCATCTCAAAAAAAAAAATATATATATATATATTTTTATATATATATAGAAAAGAAATGTTTGAAATGCAGAAAAAATAATTATTGATATTTAAGAAGCTCAGTGAAATAAAAGAGAATACTAATAATATAATATAATAGAAAAACAATTCAGAATAAAAATGAGAAATTACCAAAGAGAAAGATATCATTAAAAAAGAAGCAAATGGAAATTCTGTAACTGAAGTATTCATTGAATGAAATACAAAATAAAAATACATTCACGTGATTCAACAATAGACTACATCAAGCAGAAGAAGGACTATCAGAACTTGAGGACAGGACTTTTGAAATAACTAAGTCAGAGGAACATAAAGATTAAAAAGAATGAGGAAAACCTACATGACATACAGTTTACCATAAAGCGCAGATATTCCCATTTGCATTTCCCAGAAGGCAATGAGAAATAAAAGGGTTAGAAATTCTATTTAACAAAATAGTAGGTAAAATCTTACTGAATCTAGCAAGAAAGTTAGACATCCAGACATAGGAAGCTCAAGATTCCCAAATAAATGCAATTCAAAAAGGTCTTCTCCATGGCACATTATAGTAAAACTATCAGAAGTCAAAGACTAGGAAAAAATTGTAAAAACAATAGGAGAAAAGCATCTAGTCACTTGTAAAGGAATCTCTGTGGGACTAACAGCGGATTTCTAGGCCGAACCTTACAGACCAAGAGAGAATAGGATAATATTTTCAAAATGCTGAAAGAAAAAATGTGTGCCAAGAATATTATACCTACAAAAGTTATTCTTCATAAATGATGGAGATATAAAGTCTTTCTCAGATAAGCAGCAGCTGAATTCATTACCACCAAACTAGACATAAAAATATGTGGTGATCCTATCCCTGAAAGTGAAAGGACAATTAAAACATACAAAAATATTAAAAAACACTGGTAGAATGAACACATTAAAAAAAAAGGACCCAAAGATTACCACTACAGGAAACAACCAACTCACAATGAAAAACAAACAAACAGAAAGAAAGAAAGGAACAAATAATATACAAAACAACGAGAAACCAATTAATAAAATGACAGGAATAAGTCCTCACACATCAATAATTACCTTGAATGTAAATTGATTAAATTTTCCACATAAAGAATATAGATTGGCAGAAATGATTTAAAAATGATCCAATTGTACACTGTGTACAAATAAGAAACTCATTTTATCTGTAAAGATGCAGACTAAGAGTACAGGGATGGAAATAGATATTCCATGTAAATGCAGATGAGAAAAGCAGGAATAGCTATACTTATATCAGACAAAAGAGACTTTTAAATTAAAAACAGCATGGACACAGAAAGGGGAGTACTAAACACTGGGGTCTATTGAGGGGAAAAGGGGAGGGCCAGTGGGAGGGGGAGGTGGGGAGGGATAGCCTGGGGAGAAATGCCAAATGTGTGTGAAGGGGAGAAGGGAAGCAAAGCACACTGCTATGTGTGTACCTACGTAACTGTCTTGCATGCTCTGCTCATGTACCCCAAAACCTAAAATGCAATAAAAAATTGAAAAAAAAAAACAGCAAAAAGAGACAAAAATGTTTATGTATGATGAAAAAGTGATTACTTCAGTAAGAGGACATAACAATTCTAAATATACCTGACACCAGAGCACCTTGATATATAAAGAAAATATTATTAGATGTAACAGGAGAGATAGATTTCAATTCAGTCATAGCTGTGGACTTTAACACCTCACTGTCAGCATTAGACAGATCAATTGGATACAAAATTAACAAAGAAACATTGAATTTATTCAGTACAACCCTTATCAATATCTCTTTGTAATTTTTCAGTGAAGAAAATAATTCTAAAATTCATATAAAATGTCAAATAAATCCAGATAACCAAGTATTCCTAAGCAGATAGAACATTACCTGACTTCAAATTAGAATACAAGAGTGGAGCAGACAAAACAGCATGGTGCAGGTAAAAAAATAGACACCTAGACAATGGAACAGAATAGAGGATCCAGAAATAAAGTCACATATCTATACCCCACTAATCTTTGACAAAAATGACAAAAACATACGCTGGGGCAACTATACACCTTTCAATATCCAGTGTTGGGAAAATTGGATTGCCATGTGCAGAAGAATGAAATGGAAACCTTATCTCTCATGATAAATGTAAATTGATTCAAGATAGATAAAATACTTCAATGTAAGATCTGAAATTACAAACATACTAAAGGAAAATAAAGAGAAGACTCTTCTGAACATTGGCCTAAGCAAATAATTCATAAATAAGACCTCCAAAGCAAAAAAAAAAAAAAAATACAAAATTATACAAACTAAAAAGGGATTTATTTAAACTAAAAAGCTTCTGCATGGCAAAAGAAATAATCAACAGAGTGAACAAAAAACCTGCAGAATGGAAGAGATTATATTTAAACTATGAAGCTGACAAGAAACTGATATCCAGAATTTATGAGGAACTCAAACAACTGAACCACAAAAATTAAAAGCAAATAACCGCCAACAAATAATGGAAGGCAAATAACACAATAGAGATTTTTCAAGATAAAACATACTAATAGTCAACAAACCTTTGAAAAAAATGCTCAACCTCACCAATCATCGGAGGAATACAAATTAAGACCATAAATAGATATCATCTTATACCAGTCAAAATGACTATTATTAAAAAGTCAAAATTAACATATGTTTGTGAAAAAGCAAAAAAGGGAGTACTTCTACACTAGGGGAATGTAACTTTGTACAACTCTATCAGAAACAGTATGGAAATTTCTCAAAGAACTACAAATAGAACTACCATTCAACCCTGCAATTTTATTATTGAGTTTCTACTCAAAGAAAAACAAATCATTATACAAAAAAATGTATCTTCACTTGTATGTTTATCATAGCTCCATTTAAAATGGAAAAGATATGAAATCAACGTAAGTGTCAATTAATGGGTGATTGACTAAGGAAAATATAGTATATATACACAATGGAAAAATATTCAGCCATAATAAAGGAAAAATATCTTTTGCAGCAACGTGTATAGAACTGGATGCCATTATCTTAAGAGAAGTAACTCAAATCAAAAAGCCAAATACTACATGTTCTCATTTGTAAGTGGGAGCTAAATAATGTGTACAAGTGGACATAGGGTTTAGAATAATAAACACTAGAGACTAGGAAGGGTGGAATGGTGGGAGGGGGTGGTGATGATAAGTTACTTAATGGGTACAATATACATTATTCAGGTAATAGACACACTAAAAACCTAGACTTCACCACTGGGCAATATATCCATGTAACCACATTGTACTAGTACCTTTTAAATTTATACAAATACACAAAAAAATTAAACTGCACATTAGACCAATTGGAACTAACAGACATTTACAGGCTATTTAATTCAATAGCTACAGAATACACATTCTTGTCATCAGCACATGGGACATTCTGTAGGGTAGACCATATAATAGGACATGAAACAAGTCTCTCATCAAATTTTAGAAGTCAAAATCCTATAAAGTATTTTGCCAGACCACAGTGCAATAAAGCTCAAAGTCAATAATGAGAAATTTGATAAACTATAAATACATAGAAACTAGACAACATGCTCCTGAATGATCATTGGGTTAAGGACAAAATTAAGGAAAAAAGTTTTTAAAAAATTCTTGCAACAAATGAAAATTGAAATATGACATACCCAAACCTATGGGATGCAGAAAAGAAGGAAAGTTTATAGCAATAAATGCCTATATGAAAAAAGTAGTAAGATTTCAGACAAAAAATCTAACAATGTAACTTAACAAACTAGATAAATAAGAACAAACCAGACTCAAAATTAGTAAAATAAAATAAGGATCAGAGAAAAGTTAAATGAAATAGACATGTAGAAATACAAAAGATCAATCAAACAAAAATTGATTATTTCCAAAGGTAAACAAATCAACTACTTGCTAGACTAACCAAGAAAATAGAAAGAAGATGCAAATATACAACTTAGAATTGAAAAAGGAAATATTACAACTGGTATCACTGAAATAAAAAGATAATAAAATAGTATTATGAACAATTATACGTGAACAAACTAGAAAACCCAAAGGAAATGGACAAATTTCTCGACACATATAACCTACCAAGATGGAATAAGGAAGAAACAGATAATCTGATCAGGCCAATAATGAGTAATAAGATGGCTTCATTACTAATAAGCCTCCCAGAAAGAAAAGTGCAGGACCAGGTGACTTCACTGCTGAATTCTCCCACATTTTCAAGGAATAACTAATATCATTTTTTTCTCAAACTATTTCTAAAATTTGAATAAGAGGGAATTCTCCCTACCTCATTTTACAAGGCTAACATTACCCTAACACTAAAATGAGACAGGAATGCCAAAATACTAGCAAACCAAATTCAACAGCATGTAAAAAAAGACACCATTGATTAAGTGGGATTTATTCCAGGGATGCTAGGATGGGTCAATATACACAAATGAATAAATGTGATACATTATGTGAACAGAATGATATACAAAGACAATATATTTATCTCAGTAGATTCAGTAAAAACATTCAATAAAATTCAACATCTTCTCATGATAAAAATTTCCAAAAATCTAGGCATAGAAGAACCATACCTCAACATAATAAAGTCCATATATAACAAATCCACAAGTAACATCCTAATGAATAAGGGGAAGCCAAAAGACTTTTCTCTAAGAACTAGGACAACACAAAGATGCCCCCTTTCACGATTCTTATTCAACATAGTACTGAAAGTCCTAGTCACAGAAATCAGACAAAGTACATTAATAAATAAAAGATATCTAGATTGGAAAAGAAGAAATCAATTTCTCTCTCTTTGCCTATGATAATCTTATTTCTATAAAAATCTGAAGACTCTACCAAAAACCACTTAGATCTGATAAGCAAATCCAGTAAAGTTGTAGAATATCAAATCAACATACAAAAATTGGTAGTGTTTCTATGTATCACTGCCGAATTAGCTGAGAGAAAATTCAAAAGTACTGTTTCATTTAAAATGGCTCCCAAAATTAAAAAACACTAGGAATAAATATAAAAAGGAAGGTGAAAGACATCTACAAGCAAAATCAAGAAACTCTGATCAAAGACACTAAATAGAACACAAAAAATGGAAAGACACCCCATGCTTATAAATCAGAGAAATTAATTCTTAAAATGACCGTTACTACTGAATACAATCTGAAGAGTTAATGCAATCTCTGTCAAAATATCAACATCATGTTTCACAGAAATAGAAAAACTCTTTTAAAATTTGCACAGAACTAATAAACAGCCCAGGTAGCCAAAGAAATATAGAGCAAAAAGAACAAAGCACACACTACCTTACTTCAAAATATATTGCAAGGATTTAGTAACCAAAATAGCACGTTTTTGGTATAAAAACAGGTACACTTATAAATGGAACAGAATAGAGAATCCAGAAATAAATTTATGTTCTTATAGTGAAGTGATTTTCAACAAAGGCTCCAAGAACATCCACTGGAGGAAGGACATCGTGTTCAGTAAATGGGGCTGGGAAAATTGTGGAATGCAGAAGAATAAAACTGGACCCCGAACTCTGACCATACAAAAATCAACTCAAAATGGATTAAATACTTAAACCTAAGACCTGATACTATAAAGCGACTACAAGAAAACATTGTAGAAACTCTTCAAGATATGGGTCTTGGTAAAGATGTTATGGCTAAGACCTCAAAAACACAGACAACAAAAACTAAAATAGATAAATTGGACCATATTAAATGTAAAGGCTTCTGCACAGCAACAAAAGAGAGTGAAGAAAGAACCTGCTGAATGTGAGAAAATATTTGAAAAACTAATTATTGACAAAGAACTAGTGTGCAGAATACATAAGATACTAAACCACAATAAAAAAGTAATAATCTCAGTAAAAAAATAGCCAAAGAATTTGAGTAGATATTTCTCAAAAGAAAGCACACAAAAATGGCTCAATATCACAAATCACCATGAAAATGCAAATCAAAACTGCAATGACATATCATCTTACCCCAGGCTAAATGACTATTAGAAAAAGGTAAAAGTCGTAGTTGTTGATGAGATGTGAAGAAAAAGGAGCACATATATTGTTGGTGGGAATATAAATTAATACAGTCTCTGTAGAAAACCATATGAAGATTTCTCAAAAATCTGAAAAGCAGACTAACATGATATGACAATCCCATTCCAGGGTATTTATTCAGAGGAAAAGAGGTTAGTACGTTAAAAACGTATTTGCTTTCACATATTTATTGCACCATATTTACAATAGCAAAGATATAAAATCAACCCAAATGTCCATCAATGGATGAATGGATAAAGAAAATGTGCTATGTATACACAATGCAATACTATTTGACTACAAAAAAACAACGAAATGTCATTCGTAGCAACATGAATGGAACTTGAGGTCATTATGTTACGTGAAAAAGGCTAGACACAAAAAGACAAATATTACATATTTTTGATGTGGTGGCATGCACCTATAGTCCCAGATACTCATGAGTCTGAGGCCTAGGCATTTGGGACCAATCTGGGCAACATACCAAGACATAGTTTCTAAATTAAAATAAATAAATGAACAAAAATAATGATGATCCTATGGACGTAGAGAGTAGAATGTTAGTTACCAGGTGCTGGAGAGAGGAAGGTAGGATGAAAAGAGATCCGTTAATTGATACAAACATAGAGTTAAATAGAAGTTCTAGGATGACTGTAGCTAAAAATAATTTATAGTTGTATTTCAAAATGGCTAGAATTTGTGAAACATTCTCAACACAAATAAATGATAAATGTTTGAGATGATAGATACACTAAATAACCTGATTTGATCAATATTCATTGTATGCATATATCAAAATACTATATGTACCTCATAAATATGTACAATTATTATGTGTTGATAAAAATGCATTCTTTTCTTAAAAAGTACATCTTCATATTACAGCTTTTGGGGGATAAAATTGAGTTAAAATATTTTAGGATGATGAGACTATGATTCTGTCAAGGACTAGAGAGAGAACTAGGATGTGGATGGAAGAATTTATGGTATTCATTCAAAAATTTTGATCCATTACTTGCCTATACTCTGAAATCTATGGAGCCTCTCATTTAGAGGACAGTGTTCCCTTCACTTAGTCAAGCTAAGTATGTTACTAAAACATTAACCAGACCTCTTCCTACAAAAAACTAATATCAATAAAAAGGTGAAATGGATGATCTCCAAGGTGTCTTCCAGCTTTAGCATGTGAATCCAACGATAAGTGAGAAGTTTTATGATATTTTTAATAAATGAAAATTAAGAAATTGTTCTGCACATGTACCCCAAAACCTAAAATGCAGTAAAAAATAAAAAATAATTTAAAAAAAAGAAATTTTTGTTACAGTAATGTAAAGCCTAAATTTTTTAAGGTCCTGGGAAGTTTCCTAAAGTGACATGACAATTAAATCAACTGAAAGCCAGAACTCCAGATGCTTCACAGGGGAAATGCTGTGTGAAGGCATCCACACTAAATCTTTAAGCCTAAGCTTATGAGGTGGTTTATTCAGCATAAAAATTTTCTGTGGGTCAGAGCAATTGCTGTTTTAGTGCTTCAAATCAAACACACTCTGAGGTTTAGAGATGAAAAATAAATATTTGCAAATAGTGGTTCAATCAGGGAGACTGTTCACTATGGTTCTCTTTGAGGATTTTTCAAATCTTCTATTTTATTACTATTTCTGAATTTACTAATAAAAACAGTCCCCTTGGCCACCAAGAAGGGACGTTAGAAGGAACTATCATCCGGTTGCATGAATGTTAACAGAAGAGATGTAAAGCCTAAGAGGGTCCTTCAAAGACTTAACATCTTAACACATATGACCCCTTTGCAATTGGCTGTCAATCATCAGAAAGACTATTACACCAATGCCTTTTATAAAAGGAATATTGAATAATAGAGATATTTCTTACAATTCTTAGTAAAATTTAAACTTGATTTAAGTATTATATAAGATACACTCCCTAGGATAGTTAAATAATTAAAATGTATAACTAAATTAGTTATATATTTTTATGGAATGATAATTTTAGAAGAGATTACACCAACATAAAGGCTTCCTCATTTATTTTACACATTTTGAGCTAAATATACATATGCCTCACAACTCATGTTTATTCTTTTAGATTGACCACTTCAGGATTTCTTTTTCTTACTGTCATTCCTTTTTTGCAGTGTATTAGAGGATAAGGGCACTCATAAAGGAAAAATGGGACCCATATAGAAAATAATTTGAAATTTGGAATTTTGCCTCACATAGCACATGTGAAGTAGATGGGTGGGGGAGCAGAAAAGAGAAACATCAACAGTTTACCACATAGTGTTGAAGTACTTAAAATTGTAACTATGAAATTCTCTTTTATTTTAAATGGCGCGTTGGTTAGAGCAAATTTTGACTGTCTGAAATACTTGTATTCCTGAATTGAAAACTATTCTAAATATGACTTATTCCTGAGGAAAGGAATAAGCCCAACATACAGCTACATGAAGGCAGCTCTTTCTTTTTGTTTTAGGACTTCAAATGACTTTCCGTTCATATTATTGAAAGTTCTATCAGCTCAGTATCTATACCAAAGAGTATCAAATGCAGAATATAAATAATTCTTGCGGATTGAAACCTCAGAGCACTTTACCCTAGCCACCAATTTTCAATTTGTGTAATATTTTAGATGTAAAGAGGCTTTCCAGGCCTCAGTGGTGTGATGGGGAGGGGTGGGCACAGCAGGTATTCATACTACTTTACTCCTTGTATTGGTCTGAGTTCTCCAGCCAAACAGAATCAATACTGTTTTTATACAAACATTCGCACACACACACACACACTCTCACACACACACACTCATGGAGGCTGAGAAGTCCTGAGATATGTAGTCAGCAAGCTGGAGATAAAGGAGAACTGATGGTGTAAATTCCAGTCTTGGTCTGAGTCCAAAGGCAGGAGAAAACCAATGTCCCAACACAGAAACGGTCAGGCAGAGAGACCATATTCTCCTTTACTCAATCTTTAGTTCCATTCAGGTCTTTCATGGATTATATGAATTCTATAGGGCAATCTGTCTTACTTAGTCTATGGATTCAAATTTTCATATTATCAAAACACCCTCACAGACATACCAGAATATTGTTTAACCAAATACTTGGGTACCCCACGACCAGGAAAGTTGGCACATAAAATTGAAAATCATACCCCATGATACCCCATGACTTTTAAACAGTTCAAATAGACTCAGGTTTCAGTTAAGCATCCACTTTTAATTTATTTTTTAAAACTGGTAAAGCCAGACTGGTGAAATTAGCTTAGGTCTGAGGCCAAAATCCGGATTTCTTTCCTTGACCGTATGTCTAAGTCTTCCATATTTGAGAGAAAAAACTGAAAGAAAAGAAAAGAAAAGAAAAGAAAGAAAGAAAGAAAGAAAGAAAGAAAGAAAGAAAGAAAGAAAGAAAGAGAAAGAAAGAAAGAAAGAAAAAAACACATTTGCCTGGCTAGCAACAGACAGAATTGTCACCTGTCACCTGACTTTTGCCAACTAACCCTTAAGCAGGGTAAGAGATGGAGGTGGGTTTATGGGCATTGTTGTAAAGGTTATACCCAGAATCCTAGAATTCCAGCTTTTGGGATTATATTTAGCATTCATTGGAAGGTATGCTACTGCACTCCAGCCTGGGTGACAGAGTGAGACCCTGTCTCAAAAAAGAGAATTCCACTCATTAATGGGTTATATACAATAAACTGCACACACTTTAAGTATACAGTAAAATGAGTTTGGACACAGGTAATCAGGTAAACATCATCACAATCAAGTATAGATTTTCATCACCATAAAAACTCTCCAATATACCTTGGAAGTGATTGTGCCCTGCCTCACTCACCTGGTTACTCCAACCCCACCCCTGGAACGCTAGGATTCCAGTAATCTACTATGATCTATTTCCTCTCTTAAGATTTACTTTGCATTTTCTAGAACTTCATGCAAAGGAAACGAGACAATATGTACTCTTTTGCATGTGATTTATTTTACTCAGTATGATGTTTAAATCCGTTTGTATTAGTTCATTCTCATACTTCTATAAAGAGCTGTCAGAGACAGGGTTATTTATAAAGGAAAAAGGTTTAACTGACTCACAGTTCCTCAGGGCTGGGGAGTCCTCAGGAAACTTAGAATCATGGTGGAAGTCATAGCAAACACGGCTTTCTTCACATGCTGGCAGGAGAGCGAATGAGTGCCAGCAGGGGAAATGACAGACGCCTATAAAACCATCAGATCTTGTGATAACTCACTCACCAGCATGAGAAAAGCTTGGGGGAAACTGCCACAGTGATTCGATTACCTCCCACTCTGCCTCTGAGCCTGTAAAATCAAAAGCAAGTTAGTTACTTTCTAGATACAATGGAAGTACAGGCATTGGGTAAACACATCCATTTCAAATGGAAGAAATTGGCCAAAATGAAGGGGCTACAAGTCCCTATGCAAGTCCAAAATCCAATAGGGGTGCCACCGAATCTTAAAGTTTCAAAGAGTTCCTTTGACTTCATTTCTGACATCCAGGTCATGCTGATTCAAGAGATGTGGTGCCACAGCCTTGGGCAGCTTTGTCTCTGTGCCTTTGCAGGATACAATCCTCCTTCTGGGTGCTTTCATGAGCTGGCATTGAGTGTCTGCAGCTTTTCCAGGTGCATGGTGCAAGATGTCAGTGGATCTACTATTCTGAGGTCTGAAGGATGGTGGACCTTTTCTCACAGATGCCCTATGCAGTCTCCCAGTGGGGATGCTGTGTGGGGATTCTGATCCCCCAGCACTGCCTTAGCAGAGATTCTTCCTGAGGGCTCTGCCCTGGCAGCAAAATTCTGCCTGGATATCCAGGCATTTCCATACATCCTCTGAAATCTAGGCTGAGGTGCCTAAACCTCAATTCTTGACTTCTGTGCATCTGCAGACTCAACACTAGGTAGAAGCTGCCAAGGCTTGAAGTTTGCATCCTCTGAAGCAATGGACCAAGCTGTACCTTGGCCCATATTAGCCACAGCTGGAGTTGAAGCAGCTGGGATGCAGGACACCATGTCCCAAGGCTGCATAGAGCAAGGAGGCCTAGCCTCTCCTCAGGAAAACATTTTTCCCTGCTAGGACTCTGGGCCTGTGATGTGGGGGACTGCTATGAAGATCTCTAACATGCCCTGGAGACATTTTTCCCATTTTCTTGTTGCTTAACATTCAATTCCTTGTTAATTATGCAAATTTATGCAATGGGCTTGAGTTTCTCTCCAGAAAATGGCTGCAAATTTTCCAGACTTTTATGCTCTGCTTCCTCTTGAATCCTTTGCTGCTTGGAAATTTCTTCTACCAGATCCCTTAAATCATTTCTCTCAAGTTCAAAGTTTCACAGATTTCTAGGGCAGGGGCAAAATACCAACAGTCTTGTTGCTAAAGCAATGCAAGAATCTTCTTTATTCCAGTTCCCAAAAAGTTCCTCATCTCCATCTGAGACCTCCACCTGACTTCATTGTCCATATCACTATCATCATTTTGGTTAAAACCATTCACCAACTGTTTAAGAAGTTCTAAACTTTCCCACATCTTTCTGTCTTCTGAGCCCTCCAAGTCTCTAGGAAGTTCCAAAGTTTCCCATATTTTCCTTTCTTCTTCTGAGCCCTCCAAACTGTTCCAACCTCTGCCTGTTACTCAGTTGCAAAGTTGCTTCCACATTTTCTGGTATCCTTATGGCAGCACCCCCTCTACTGATAACAATTTACTGTATTAGTTTATTCTCATGTTGCTATAAAGAGCTTCCCAGGACTGGGTAATTTTTGAAGAAAATATGTTTAATTGAACTGGTGTTCTGCAGGGCTGGGGATGCCTCAGGAAACTTACAATCCTGGCAGAAGGAAAAGCAAACATGCCCGTCTTCAGATGATAGCAGGAGAGACAATGAATGCCAGCAGGGGAAATGCTAGACACTTGTAAAACCATCAGGTCTCACGAGAACTTACTATCACAAAAACAGCAATGGGGAAACGGCACTTATGTTTCAATTACCTCCCACCGGGTCCCTTCCAGGACATGTGGGTTTATGGGATTATAATTCATAAAACCAAACCATACCACCATTCATGTTACATTAATCAGTAGTTTGTTCTTGATGTTGCTGAAGAGTATCTAATCATATGCATGTTTTTCTCTTGACTTCTGGATGGACACCTTTTCTAGTTTTTGAATATTATGAAGAAAGATATTATGAACATTCTATTTCAGGTCTTATGTAAACATACATTTCTTTTCAGTAAATACATAGGATTAAAATTGCAAGGTCACATGGTTAATATGCATTTAACTATATCAACTACTCTCAAATTGCTTTCCAAAAATACCGGTAACATTTTGCATTCTCAACAAAAGTTTATGAGAGTTCCAGTTGCTCCAAATCCTTGGCAACATTTGGTTTTGTGTTTTTAATTTGCCATTCTAGTGGATGTTTAGTGGTATCTCACTGTGTTTTAACTTGCATTCCCTTGATGAATATTGTACATCTTTTCATTTTTAGTGAAGTCCAGTTTATCAAATATGTCTTTTAGAGCTCATGCTTTCTTTGTATTATGTGTGAAGTCTTAGCCTGAATAAACTCTGTTATCTGCCATCTTGAGCTAGTAAGTTTGCCATTTTCCATGGGAAACATTTTTGATGAAAAATAATAAAAGCTACAAATTCACAGTTTTTGACTTTTATATTAGCAGTTTCTTAAGAGTTAATCTTTCTCCTAATTTTGTGTGCTTTTGGATACTTTATATTACCTTTAAATAGTTGTTATTAAATTTCGCCTAGCTTTTGTAAACATTTATTGAGCTTACAATGTATTCCCATGATTCAGTTGGTATAAATAAGCTAGTCTTTGTCCTCAAAGAACTTCTAGACTTCAAAAGGAGGGGAGATCATCATAAAATTATATTTTACTTGTGTGTTATCAAGAAAGGCACAAAATAGTTTTTTTTATAGTGAATAGCAATTAAGACCAGATATTAGAGAGACAAAACTGAATATTTTATTTCCTTAGTTAATATCTTACATAGATGTATTGGGTTCGTGCAAATGTAATTGCAGTTTTTGCCATTACTTTTAATGGCATTAAAGTTTTAATAAAGTTTAATGACCATTACTTTTAATGGCAAGAAGTGCAATTACATTTGTATCAACCTAATATTATAATATCCTTTGCATATTGGGCCAATATGTAAAAGAAATAGCATTATCACTAAATGCATAGTTTTAGGTGTAATGAGGATATTTCCATCCTTCCCCTCACTAAAATGACCTCCCTCCTACACAGAAACACACACCCCACATTTTGTTCTAGTCTTGTAACATCATGTTATGATATTTTAGAAGGTGTGTAGCAATTCCCATGACACAAGATATATAGCTATATATAAAAACATCTGTATAACTAGCACAGTTTGTTGGCTCAGTTTGTTTGGCAACTAAATAAAAATAGCATTTACTTTTCCAAGGAAAAATATTTGAAAAATAGGAAGAATAAAACCAGTGAGTGCCCCCTCACAGCTGTAGGGACCAATCATCATTAAATTGGCCATCCTCTTACACCATCATTGTTTTTGTTGTACCACCCTTGTTCTAATAGGTACAAGGGACAAGACTGTCTACGTAATCTCTGAACTTACACCACATAAATATTGTATAGGGTGCCCTTCTAGAAATTAAATTGGTGATTTCCTTTTATTCCATAAAATAAGTTTGCAGTTGCCTCTGGACTGAAAAAGAAGACTTATGCTAGGAAAGTTCATAAAAGTGATATCTTTTCATTGTACAAGTATAGGATAACTAGACACTTTCTCAACTGTTCAAGTATAAGGAATACCTTTAGAAGCAATTTCCAAGTAATATTTTTTACAGCTGAGATCACGGAGAGTTAATGACCAGGTCAGTTTGCAGAGGGGCAAAGCAAGCCACTGTGGAATATGAGGAACATGGAATTTTACATTCTGGACAGAGGACAATCCCATGATTGTTCAGCATGTGAATCTTTCAGTGTGGACTACAGGGTGTCTACAGAAAAGTGACCCTCAGGCCTTACTTTTAGTTCATCTTCTTTATTGTCAAATAAGCCTTTCTCATAGTTAAATATCATCTTTTGGGACTGACTCTTTCCTTTTTATAATATATATTTAATATTCTAGAAAAATGCATATAAATTACTAGCTTTCCTTCAAACTAGCATGCGTAAAATTATCTGTAGCAGTTTTGATGGAACAATGCCATAGCATTTACTTCTATGTCTCACTAGAAATAAGTGAGACAAAAGGGTTTTAATAAAGTTTGAATAGAACAAATAAACAGGACTTTTGGAAGACATAACCTCTTTCTTCTGTGGCTGAAGAAACATATCACAAAGTCTACTCTGTAGCTTGGCAGTTAAAGTCTTAAATGTAAAAATCTCTAGATTTTTTTCAGGCAGAACAAAGAACTATTTTATTGACAGGAGTTGAAAAATGAAAAGAGAAAAGAACCAAACTCTAGTCCACCTTATATTTATAGAGCAGATAATTGTTTTTTTTTACAATGCTAATATTATCAATAACAGTTTTCAACAGATTTAATCACTTATGATATGCTACTTAATGTTCTAAGTTTATAGATGTTATGATAAACACAAATATTAACTAGACCCTCACAATAACCCTGGGAGGTAAATATGACTTAATGTGCAGAAATGATTTATCTTACATTTCTTGGTGAATTACTTTCCCACCTAGTGTCATATTCCTTTTTTTTCTAGTATTAAAAAATTTATCCATATGCACTACATATATATATATTAAAGAATTCATCATATTATACATCTGTGCAGTCCTGGGTGAATTTACTGTTACATACATAAGTATAAAATAAAATTTTCAATTCCTTTTTTGGAAAACAATAAAACACTCATACTGCCATACATATAGAGTTGTCAGTACAGTTGCAAATCAACTTTTTATTAAATGATAAGTTAAATGCTTTGAAAGATCAGTGTTATCATTCATAAGCGGCTTGCAGAGGTTGATCTAAGATTGGAAAAATAAGTGAGTATTTGGTCTGTTTGAATTAAAAAGAGCTCAAAGCTTCATTTATTCTAAATATTTTTTCCATGACATAATAATTTGACATGATGACAATTTGGGAGACATGTCTTTGAAAGCTTGTTATCTGTGAGCTTGCTAAAGAGCACTGCTTGGCATTAGTTCACATCTTGACATATATACTTGTCAGATTATGTAGCTGTTTTCTAGCAGAGGGCCAGTCCTTGAGATCATAAGCCACACAATTTGTTCATTTACTTTACAAACATTTACTGAACACCTGGTGTATTCTGGACACATTCCTCAATGAGCTCATAACCATATAAATAAAAATTTCAATATGATGGAATAAATCTATAAAATTGGTAAAGAAAAGTTACATCTTCAGTGGAGATAGAACATAAAGTCAATGTATAAGGCAAAAACTTTTATGTAAACAAAATTATCCTTAAAAACCCAACAGAGGGTTTTAGGTTGGTGACTTACATACCATTTTGCAATGAATTTAAACAACCAACCTGCTTTTCCTCAAGCATTTAGAGCAGATTTTTTTTTTTTAGTTGGGCATCAGTTGAAGTTAATTTGTATCTGTTGCCAGATTTTATGAAATATGCCCATTCAAAAAATAGCACCACATCCAGAAATGTAGGATGTCCAACCTGTAACCAATATGTAGGTTCTGAGACCCACTAAAGAAGAAAAATTCAGGTTTTCCATGTAATTGTTACTGTGTGGCTGACACCTGTAGATAGAATAATAAGTGGTTCACTTCTTTGCCCTATTTAAATCCTTTCTCTCTCTTGATTGCATGCATATAACTGAATTTTGACAGGTTAATTAAGTGTATAATCAATCCCCAAAGCATACACAAGATGTTATTAAAAACTCATAATAGAAATGTCTTGGAAAGTTCTGAGGCAGATGTTATACTTGATCTGCATTTTAAGGATAAGCAGAAATTTAACAGTTTGCTACTGTGAAAAAGAGAAATCCTAGGGAGCAGATAGCATGAGCAAAATCAGGAAAGAGTGAGAGCATCTAATGCATTAATGAAACTGTAAGTAGTTTTTTATGGCAAGAGCATGCAGCCAGAATGATACAAAGATCCTAGATCCTCAAGAAGTTTCTTCTTTGGAGAAATCAGAGGAGATTATTTTAGCAATGATATATTGGTGGGAAGAAAAGAGTAAAAGAAGGGACATCAGGACATTAGATGGCAATAACTGAGGAAACAGGAGAACTCCAGCAATTCACTCCAGGAAATCTGCCTCCTAGTCCCAGAATGGAGGCCAGATCCCAACCACAGTGTTCTTTGCTCTTCACTGCTCTGCCTCTTTATTACTTTTCTCTTTACATCAGCATCAGTTCTTCCATTGAAGAAAAATGAATTTTTTCATTCTTAGTTAATTCCTATGAACACTCTTTTGCCATTCTGAGCTTATAAGGAGGAACATCGATTTTCCTTGCTATTGCTTATCTCTTGCTGCCTCTGGAAGCCTGTTAGGATCAGTTATTTTAGGTTACTGGGTCACAATCCTCGTTGCATATAAGCATAATCTAAACTTGAGGATTATTAATTTTTAAAATGACATTTATTTATTATATTACCTTTGTATAATTATTTTTTAATTTTAAGTACATTTTAGTCAATGATATGTGATTAGCTCTCAGAAAACAATTAACATGACTCTGTCTTCATGAACATACATTGTAATGACCAAAAAGTGGAATTTTAGTTTAAGTATTTTATTGTTAAAAAAGATTTCTGGCCGGGTGTGGTCGCTCACGCCTGTAATCCCAGCACTTTGGGAGGCCGAGGCGGGTGGATCACGAGGTCAACAGATGGAGACCATACTGGCCAACATGGTGAAACCCCATCTCTACAAAAAAATACAAAAATTAGCTGGGCGTGGTGGTGTGCGCCTGTAGTCCCAGCTACTCAGGAGGCTAAGGCAGGAGAATTGCTTGAACCTGGGAGGCGGAGGTTGCGGTGAGCTGAGATCGTGCCACTGCACTCTGGCCTGGCCCTGGCAATAGAACGAGACTCTATCTCAAAAAAAAAAAAATTTTTTTAAGGCGATAATTGCAAGTCTTCATTTTGCTGTCTTTGCTGACTCTGGATACATTGTGCCAATGTGGTAGGAAAATGTGTCTTTCTTTAATTTGTATTATTTTATAATGATAATAATTATTTTTTCCATATTCATTACTTTTGTTTTTCTTCTTTAACAATCACATATTCACGTCTTTGGCCATTTTTGTTGGAATATTTATCTTTTTCTCACTGAGCTGCCACAAGACCTTATTCAAAATAAATGACCATTATCTTTAATATCTGTTTGCATTATTTAATTCAAACTTATCATTTTCTTTTAAATTTCGTTCATGTTGTTTTAAGACATATGGGGTTTGTGATTTTTATGTAGTTTATGTATTATTTTTCCCTTTTACTTCTGCTTATGTTATGCCTTTGCCCAGGTGAACATTGTACAAGTCTTGAGAAGCAGTTATTTGTTTCTTTCAATGTTTTGCATTTTACCTTTACTGCTTTCCGTTCATTTGGAATTGATTTTAGCCTATGGAGTGTGGTAGAAATGTCACTTTTCTTTACACTGGTTTCGATGGACACAGAGATGCACTGTTAGTATTCCTCTTCCAGAGAAGATTCACTGCTCAGCTGGGAGGAGTGTGGTTAGCTGACAGACTCCAGCTGTTAGCTCCTCCAGAGTTCACCTCAGCTTTCAAGCCAAGGTCACACTCTTCTTGGGATGGCCCCTTGCCAGTGATGGGCAGGGCAGCTGTTTAAGTGCCTGACATTTTCCACTCAATAGAGACTCTTCTAATGAGCAGTCTGTGCTTCATTGCTCCACTTTGGGCTGGCAGAAACCAGTCATGTCTCTATCATGGTCTGACAACTTCTTCTGCCAAATCCTGCTTTCTACTTTTTCCTTCCAAAGTGTTACTCCTCAATAAACTTTTGTGCTCCTAAATCCATCACAATGTCCACTTCACAGATAATCCAATAGATCAAAACTCTGGTTTACTAATTATTCCAGTTAGAAATAACTCCTAACAAGTATTAATTATCAGTTCTTCTCCTGGGTTTTGTATTCCACAGCACTGATCTTTTGATGTATTCTTTTGCTAGTTACAAAGTTTAAAATACTACATAATTTCTAAATTAACATAATAAATGCATACTTATAAACATGTGTATGCATGCATTTGTGTGTATGTATGTCTACACCCATACACACACGTCTGTATATAGATGTGAGAGAGTCTGGTTTCTGCAAGCTTCTATATGAATACTTTTCTTTGTTGCCCATAGGAACAACACAGAAAACATTTTTATTGAAGAAAAACTTGATTTTCTTTCAAAGAAAATTTAAATTCACTTTATCAATTTCAAAAATATTTTTGAGCTTTTGTGTTCTCTATGCAGGAAAATGCATGTCTTCCCTCTTTATCTTCTATTTGGTCTTAGTAAAATATATGTTTATTTTTGAATTCATTTGTAAATCATTTGTAGTGTTTATGGCAATGGAATTTTTTGAATGGTTTGTTATTATCATAAGAAAACATTGATTTTGAATATGAAGTTTTAAGATCATCTTTGTTGCTAAACTTTCTGAAGAATTCTAGTAGTTTCTGGTTGACTTTCTTAAGCTTTCCGAGTAGTGAAAGTATTATGTGCAAATATTATAAGTTAAAGAAGTTAAGGAAGGAAGACAACGACCTTTATGCAGCCTTCTGAGAACAGGACTAAGCTGCTAACAGCGAAGCCATGCCCATGAAGAGGTGAGCTATGAGAGTGGTGGGTCTCTAGGCAATGTGGGTCAGCACAGCTGTGTTCAGGCTGACCAGTCTGGCAAGGGGAGCAGAGGTGAGAGTTGGAGAAACATCACAGATGGCTTTGAAGTAGCAAAAGGTGACAGGCACAGTTTGAGAGACACATGTGAAGGACACATATGTAATAGAATAAGACAGAAGCATAGACAAAATATTATTTATAAAAACAAACTCTAATTGTGTTTTGAAAGACCTAAAAGGGGAGCTGGACCGAGATGCTGCCATTTGACACATGGAACAATTGGTTCAGCATGTCCTGATTGTGGCCTGCAAGACCACACATCATCTGGCATCTGGTTCCCTCTCATACTCTATTCACTACCGCTCTTCTCCTCACTTATTCCCCAAGAGCTCATGCTGTTCTTTGTCTGAATTGCTTGTTCCTGGATAATCCCGTGGTACACTCTACACTCCCTCTTCATATGTCACTGCTGCAGCAAATCAGACCCTCAGCAATTAATGTAAAATAGGAATCTCATTGCTTTCTATCTCCCATTCTATTTAATTTATTTGTAAGTTAATAAAATGAGATATTATATTACTTTCTGTTTATTTTCCACCTTTCTCACTAGAAGGCAAGTTCAAAAAGTTCAAGGACTTTTTCTTGTTCATTGCTAAATCTCCACCACCATAGCATGGTATTATACTCAGTTACATTGGCTGAATAAACAAATGTAGGTGCACATGATTAACCTGATCTAGAGGATGTGAAAGTTGTTCTGTTATCCTGAACATCTTTTTGGTTAATAAGAAGCGGATTCAGTATTATCAAATGCCATTTTGTAATCTTGCACAATGATTTGCTGGCTTATTCTTTGATGTTTATATGATAAATTGTGTTAATATGTTCTCAAATATTAAATCAGCAATGAAATTTCAGAAGAAATTATACATGGTAAATGCTGTTGTTAGAGTGTGTTCTCCACATGTCTTGTGTTATAAACTTAATTGCCAAATTTATTTGTTGATTGGAGGTAGGCCTGTTGGGAGGTAGTTAAGATTAGATAAGGTAATCGTGGTGGGGAGGGGCCCAAGGTGGGACTGGTGGCTCTATAAAAAGAGGAAGAGAAATTGGAGTTGACAATCATATTTTTCCCTCTTGCCACATGGTGCCCTTGGCTGCCATATTATGATACAGCAGTGAAGCCCTGACCAGATGCCAGCATCAGGTGCTAGGACTTCCTAATCTCCATCACTGTAAGAAATAAATTTGTGTATTACCCAGTCTACAGTATCTGGTTATAGCAACAGAAAATGGACAAAGACAGTCACATTATGTTAACTTTAAAAATACCATTTTGAGTCAAATTTACTAATAATATATATTGTTTAGAATTTTTTCATCTGTATTCATAAGCATATTTGTTTGTAATTTAAATATCATCCTTTATTGATATCAGGGTTATTCTAGCTGCAAAAATGCCCATTGATAATAGACTGGATTGGAAAAATGTGGCACATATACACCATGGAATATTATGCAGCAATCAGAAATGATGAGTTTGTGTCGTTTGTAGGGACATGGATGAATCTGGAGAACATCATCCTCAGCAAACTGACACAAGAACAGACAATGAAACACCGCATATTCTCACTCATAGGTGGGTGATGAAAAATGAGAACACATGGACACAGAAAGGGGAGTACTAAACACTGGGGTCTATTGGGGGGAAAAGGGGAGGGCCAGTGGGAGGGGGAGGTGGGGAGGGATAGCCTGGGGAGAAATGCCAAATGTGGGTGAAGGGGAGAAGAAAAGAAAGCACACTGCCATGTGTGTACCTACGCAACTGTCTTGCATGCTCTGCTCATGTACCCCAAAACCTATAATCCAATAAAAAATAAAAAAAAAATGTATTACAAAGCCTCATAAAATGGATTTTTAGAAATTGTACTTTAAAGTATACCAGTGCACAGACACAAATTTAAATTTTAAGAAAGGGCTTTTAATAAAATCAAATCATCTTTCTCACTCTGAGTCTTGTCCTCAAGAGGTATTCCCTTTTATCTATGTCTGTCCCATACTTTCTGGAAGTTTCCCTCATTTTTAGTAATACTATTTTTTAATTTATTAACTTAGATATTATCTATTGATTTTGCCATATACACTGCCTTCTATCTACCAGCACCCCATCTTCTCAGTATCGCTGTAGCCCATGCTTTGTTCTAGAGAACATATGTATTTTGTTCTAGAGAACATAAACTCAAATCTTTGTTTCTTTCTTCATCAGCTGTGTATAAGATCTGTAAGTCCTCACTCTTATTCAGCAGCCATTAGCACTTACATCATTCTCATTTCCTCTCTCCATTTTCCTTACATCCCAGTCTCTAGCTCTTTCCATTAATTTTTTTTGTTCAAGTTATATATGCACAAAGTTTGAAGTCAAGTAGTTTTTTGATGTTCTTTATGCAAACTAGCAGTTCACTGCTTACCTCCTTTTTAATTTCACATTTTGTAAGCTGTTGCTTTTAACTCTTGTCTGATTCTTTTGTTATTTACATAGTCTCTAAATAACATCTTCATCTTGCTGCTTCATGATTTTTTTTCCAATTTTACTTTCCATAAAAGATAAAAGAGGTTGAGCTTCTTTTCAGTTTTCGACTCACACATCATATAAAATGAGCCCTCTATCTTTTCAATATTGTAAGATTAATGTTCATTTATTTTTCTATATAAACACTTTTCACTACAAAGCCATGTAGAAATTAACATTACATATCTTTTACAAAACACTTTCTCTGTGGTTATTAATCATGCGGAATTTTTTTTGTTTACTTAGTTTTCTACATACACGTACTAGTTAAACAAATTATCCACGTTTTCGAAATTTTTTCTCAATAGATTCAGGTGCATAAAGCATTCCATGAGTTTTAATTTCTTAAAAGAATTGTTTTCTGAGATTTTGTCTTCCTTTAAAGTGTAATCTTCTTTCTCTAGATCTGATCATTTTCTCTGCCACTCTCCTATAATACAGATCCAGTTTTTTTATCCATATCTTTATTTTCTTTAGTTTACTTTCTTAATTTTGGAGAGCACATACTCCAATACCTTCCTGAGAAATTTGCATAAGAGGCACATTTTATAAAATTTCAAACTTTCTGTGTACAACCAAATAGTTGCAAGGACAAGAAAAGTACAAAGAACATCTGTATAGCCTCTAACTGGAATTATCTATTGTTACCATTACTATTTTGATTTGTTGTTTATTCTCTCTCTCTCTTTCTCTCTCTCTGTATGAGTATAAAAGAGAGTGAGCTTCTTTTCATCCTTTGGCTTACACGTCATATAACATGAACCCTTTATCTTTCCAATATTGTAAGATTAATATTCATTTACTTTAGTTTTCTAAAGTAAATGAATGTGTGTGTTTGTGTGTGTGTGTATCTGTGTGTACAGTTGTCCCTTAACATCCATGGAGAATTGGTTTCACAGTCTCATAGAGATAACCAAATCAATAAAGCCCAAGATGCTTACATAAAATGGTGTGGTATCTGCATATGACCTATACATACCATCTGATATACTTTAAATAATTTCTAGGTAACATAACAACTAATACAATGCAAATGGAATAAAACTAGCCCTTGAATTGTATTTTTTTTAGAAAATAATAACAAGAAAAATGTAGGTTCATGTTCAGTATTAATGTAAGCATCCTTTTTTATATTTTTGATCAATGGTTGGGTAAATTCATAGATGCAGACACACACACACACAGCTGTAGAATACCTCTTTGCCACTAAATGTTTCAACATATGTATGTTAAGAATTATATGTTCTTGCAGTACGGTTTAATGCAACCTCAGTAAATTTATCGTTGATTCAAAGATTTCTTGAACCTACCATCTATATTCCAATTTTATCAATTGATAACATCTCTTCCATCCTGTATAGGTAATCTGAGAAAAACTGGTTTTGAGAATAGTTTATTTTCTTTTCTTCTGCTTTCCTCCAAACTACTGCCCTTTCCTTTGATATACATTTTTAGTTTTTGTCGCTCAGTCTTTCCTTTGCATGTTGCTGGCTCTCTTTAAATATCTGGTCATTGTGGACTACTCATGAAAATTTTAGGAATAAAACAACAGAGAGGCCGACTGGGAGGCTAGTGTATCTGGGTGGGTTGTCAGCTGACAGCAGTTACTTCAGCATCAGTGTGCAGCACTTGCTTCATTAAATTGGATGATCCCCACTTACTAGAACAAAGATGGCTTGAGAACATGATCTACCCTACATGCCTTATTTCTCCCCAACACTACTCTGTTCTCTCTCTCTCTCTCTCTTTCGCTCTTGCTCTCGCTCTCTCCCTCTTTCCATCTGGATGGAACTGGAAGTATGGGTGGGTGGAGGAATCAACCTGTACGTATTTTGAACTTCAATTAGTCATGCTGTAAATAGCCCCCGCTTCTTCTGTCCTCGCCATACATGAGATTGTACCTGTTGATTTCTTCCAGGTAGCCTTTCTTTCTTGCAGCAGCTACCAGTTTACCAACATTGCGTCACTGACAACACACGATTTATCTTTTGCCTTTTAGAGACGCAAATGTATCTAAAAAATGTAGATACATTTTTAGAAATGTAGAAATGTAGTGCTGTCTACTTTTAGTCTGCCTCTAATTTGGTGTGTAGTTTTAAGTACACACTTTCTGCATTCCTTTATTACCTTTTAATTTATTCTCTCAATAAAGAATAAGTTAACATATATATTCAGTTTTATATCTTGACTTGGAAATGGAACAATTATAGCCTGGGAACAATTTGTTCTCTAAAATTTGAAAGAAATTTGGAAGCAATAGAGGGTAGCTGTGAAAAGTGAGATGATTTATAGGGAAGTTAATTGAAATTTGGAAGGAAACAACAGACACTGGGGTCTACTTGAGAGTGGAGGGTGAGAAGAAGGAGAGGAGCAGAGAAGATAACTATTGGGTACTGGGCTTTATACCTGGGTCATGAAATAATCTGTACATCAAATCCCCATGACATGAGTCTACCTATATAACAAACCTTCACATGTACTTCCAAACCTAAAATAAAAATTTTTAAAAATCAAGGGCATTTAAATTAATAAATAATTTATTACTAATTTTAAAAAATAAAGACTTCTGGAGAAGAAATTTTAAATATGTACTAATTTTTTACCCAACCGTTCTTAAAACTATCCAGGCCTGTGCCATCATTTTGAGGAATGTATTGCCAATATTTTTAGTTATTTGATGTTCAGAGTTTTTTACCCTTCTTAAGCCAAAGTTAGTGATTTACATTTTACTGGAGAGTTCATCAATTTTTTTTATATTTCCAATGTCCCATAAGAGAGCCAAATATAATATTCTTTTAAATTTTGTTAATATCTTTTTATCTGTGGTCATATCCTCTTATGCATTGCTAATAACATCCATAAAATCTTTTTCTGTTTTTACTTTTTGCTAATAACTAAGTACTGTTTTGTCAGTTGTTCCACTTTTGCGTTTTTAAACTGAACTCTGTGCATCTCAGTTTCCTCATCTATAAAATAGTATTATTAATGGTATCTGCCTCATTGAGTAGTAAGGAGGAGTAAGTAAGGAGAAAAGTGAAAACTCAAATATTAGCCTTTATTTATTTCTCCTGCCTATCCTGGTTTGTTTTCTTGTTCTAGTCCTAATTTATTGAATTGGATGTTGACTTAATTTATTTTTATTTCTTCCTGTTCAACCACTAAAAGAGTAAAAGTTACTATGTATTTTTGGAGAGTAGTTTTGGCTGCATCTCAACATTTTTATGTGAAGTATTTTTTATTATTATTTTACAAATATTCTCTGATGACAGGTTTTAACTCTTTCTATTTTAGATAATGGCCTTATCCAACTGTAAAATTCATTTACCAAACCAGCAAGTAGCTGGCTTTTCTTTAGGCATAGCTGGACTTGGTTAAGCTCCTGGTTCCTCAGCTGATTCTGATTTATAGTGGTGCTAGGAATTCTTCTCTATTTCAGGGCCTTCGCTTCTTAAAAACAGGAAATATAAATGAACTTCTCCTAATATGTCTACTGTTTTTCTGTGAGGCTATATTGCTTTTTTAGAAAAAGGAGTTTTGAGTTGCCTCCAAACATTTTCTTTCTTTCTGATTCTACTTGCACTATTCAAAACAGACATTTCTTGGGCTTTGTGCTCTATGAGTGTCAGCTTACCTAGTTTTCAGTGCCATTGGATTTTTAAAAAAATAGTTATTACTGTGTTTCTACTATTTTGGTTATTTCTGTTCGTTATGACCAAAGGAGATCAGATATTCGTGCTCATCCTGCAATATTTTTTGAAAGATTAAATAGAGAGTTTAAAACCATTAACTACCACTTTTTAATTTTGTATTTTAATTTTCAAACTTAATTGACAGGTTGTGACCACAAATTAGTGACATTTGTTTTTATATAATTCTTCATGGAAAAGTGAGATACCTCACTATGTGAAATCTACAAAAAGAAAAGATTCATTTGATAAAGAAAATATCAGATTGCATTCACACACTTTTGAAAATAAATTTAGTCTATCTTACCTATTGTGCGATTTTGAGTATGCTGTAAAGTACCCACGATTTCTTGAAAAAAATTCTTCGTATAACTTATTTTTTAATTTGCTTCGGTAAATTGAATTATATGCTAACTTTCTATAGCTTTGGCTTGTGTCTACACTGGACAGAATCCACAATTGTGCTAGAAAAAAATGCTTTCTTTAAATGTCTAGGATTTCTACCAATGACATTCATTGTAAAGTGGCTATACCCTGGTTTTAATGTTTGTAAAACCCATTTGCAGAGGTAATTTAGAAAAGTATCTAGTAATCAAACTCCTGCAATTAGTTTACAACCCAGACAAAACCTTTTGCATTAAAAAGCTTTAAAGAAAAAACCCTGCAAATAATGTGAGATCCTGTGCTTAGGTACCTGGAAACTAGAACTCTGATGTTTTATCCCTTCCTGCAAAAATCCTTGCTAGGTTTCCTTGCAGAATTTCTTGGTTTCTTCATGCACTTTTTTTTTTTTTCTTAATATGGCCTTAGTGGTGAGCAGCACACTGGTATGTGAGTTTTAAACATATCAACGGTAGAAGGTCTTCTTGTTGATTCTTTCTCTCTGGTCATCTGTTTCTTTATCATCTTACTTATTTGACCAAAAAAGAGCATGTGTATGTGTGTGAATATTTCATATCAGTCACATTATTAAATTAAAGCAAATAAACTGTGACTCCCTTAATACCACTAAAAGGCCTTTCGGAATCATAGACTAGTTCCAAACTCAAGGGTGCCTATTAAGTATGAAGCTTGCTTGAAAGAAATAACTGTTCCTCTGCCCCTTTCAAGGGAGTGTATCAAAATCTCTGGATTGTGGCTAAGGGACCTGTATTTTCCAAAGAACTTCTAGGTGATTTTGAAATAAGTAATCTATAGATCTCAAGTATAAGTAACACTGATTGAATATGAAGAGGAAGAGCAAGCCAGCTCATAATGGGAAATTAAGATGGTTTAGTTATTGTAGCTTCACTGTGGATTTGGGAGACAATTTAAAAAGACAAATGAAATGATTTATTTAGTTTTTCTCTGACCAATTAAAAAATAGCGTTAAAATCCATCCGAAGAAAAAACTTTCTTTGACTAAATATTAGAAGGAATTTATACTTACAAAAGGGACAATGAGTAGCCAGTTAAATATCCAGGGTTTTGATTGCACCTTTATAAAACCCGAGAGCATAATATTAAATCTTAACCTTTAGAAGGCATTTCTGCAAGGAACTAAGATAATATAATATAGCAACTTGACTTTCTTAAAAACAGAGATAAAGCTGGAAGAATAGATATTTAGCCTACTCTTAATACCAACTCTTTCAAATATCATTTTTTTTTTTAAGATGGAGTCTCACACTGTCACCCAGGCTGGAGTGCAATAGCACGATTTTGGCTCACTGTAACCTCTGCCTCCCAGGTTTAAGAGATTCTCCTGTCTCAGCTTTGCTAGTAGCAGGGATTACAGGCACCCACAACCGTGCCCAGCTAATTTTTGTATTTTTAGTAGAGACGGGGTTTCACCATGTTGGCCAGGCTGGTTTCAAACTCCTGACCTCAGGTGATTCACCAGCCTTGGCCTCCCAAAGCACTGGGATTTACAGGCATGAGCCACTGCGCCCATCTTTAATATCAAATATTTCAACCAAGTTTCAGGCAAAGACTAAAAAGCAGACTATGTTTAAACTGACCTCTTGGGCCAAGTGTACCAAAATTCTCTGTTGTGGATAAAAGGAAGTGCTGTAGGTCTTAAATCCCAGAAATGCAGATGGCAGAGGTGATATCAACATTTGGAGAATGATGTTGAGTCCATGTGGAAGGAAGACCTGCAGACAGTGTGCAGCCTGCCTTTTGTCACTCTCCATTTTGTAATTTTATTTACCCTCATCCTCATTTTCCTATATTCAGTTATATTTGGAAGGAAACATGCTCCAGGGGCTTAGTGGTTCTGCCAGGGTATGGAGGTGAGGCCAAATACAGCTCCTTCTTTCCCTGTGACCTCGGCCTGTCAGGGTTGCTTGGAACTATGGGAACTGCTCAAGGAGTCGGAGGAACTCAGAGCAGCAGTGTTCCTTATCAGAGACCTCTCAGATATCCCAAAGCCTGAAGCTCATGCGCAACTTATTTTGAATTAAAGCTGACCTTGAGCTTGATCATCAACTTCACTTATATTTGACAAGTGTATACTAAGGCAACAAAACTATTCAATAGAGAAAAAATATATATATGTAGCTTCCTGTCTCAAGATTTATGTAACCAGAAAGCAGCAGAAATTTTCTACTGAAAAGGAAATAAAGTATAATCCCTAATTTGATTAAAAAAAATAAGTAGTTTGCCTGAGCTCTTCCATAATTTGTTCAATTAATTAGTTCTCTCTATTTGAATGATAATAGGTGGGTCCAGTGTTGGTGATGACTGAATGCCCAACTGCAAATGAAACTTCGAAATGCAAACGGAACATTCTAATTCCACTCTTTGAGTTATTTTTAAATATGCAATAAATTATTCCTAACTATAGTCACCCTATTGTGGTACCAAACTCTAGATCTTGTCCTTTATATCTGACTGTATTTTACCCACTAACCATTCCCTGTTTATCCCCCACTCCAGCTGCCCTTTCCGGCCTCTGGTAACCATTATTCTACTCTCTATCCCCACAAGTTGTTTCTTTCTTTTTATAGCTCTGATATCATAATAATTAAAACTGACAAATTATAAAGACATGCAGAGAAACAATAGTGTTACACCTGAAGTATTAATGCACCAATATCATAGACTAGTTGTCTTTTTTTTATTGTAGTTTTAAAATTATAAACTTTTGTGACATTTTAAAATGTCCAAGTGGCCTACAGAAAGCTTACCTGTTTGGCCCATGGTGTTGCTTGTCACTCACTGTCTGGGTGGGGGAAAAATTGCTCCATTATAGAGCCATTACTAACTCAAATTACTTTTTCCTTAAAATCAAAGCACAGTTTTTATTTTCGTCTTGTTTTTATTTTATTTTTGTCTTGTTTTCCAGTTATAGTTACTATTAAAACATACAATATTTAAGAAGCACTGTCTTATATTCTTTAATACATAGAAACTTTTCGGTATCCTTAAAATTCTTAAATTTTCATTTCAATTTAATTTCTCCACAATTTTTCTGTTATTGCCACTTCAAATGCTTGTTCAAGTGCAGATGCTTGCACGCAACTCCCTAGAGATTCTCTTTCTTTTATTTAAAAATAATTTGCCTGTTTTTAAACTTACCCATTAGAAATATGTTTCTCTTACTCTTACTTTGAAGTTTCTTAGGGCTGGATGAAAGTTCCAGAGAGGTAATTTAGAAACACTGTAGATAAGATGCTTATGTCTGGCCATGCATATCCTATAAAAGGATAAATGAGTCATGCAAGTATATTCTATTAGTGACCTTGTTATAAATTACATTTTTACCACATTCATGAAACAGCCCTAATTTTAAAAAGCCTTAAGGTGGATGCCATGCTCAAAAATATACCCAGAAGTCACACATGAGACCAACAATCTGATATATGCAGGTTTTATTTGGTTTAACCAAGGGCTTTCTATGTCTATTTTCAAAGTGTATCAAGTGAAAAGGGAAAAAATTCAATCAGCAGCCCAATCCCTTTTTGGCAATGCTTATTTTCTCAACAAAATTATTTGCCAAATTCAAGTTGCTTGACTTTGACTTGTAGCAAAATCAATGCTCATCAGCTACTTCAGAAGCTGTGTCCAGGCACTTTATTTTTCAGTCTTTAGAGACAGCTACTATTACATATTAAAGGCTCTTTTGGAAAGGGTTAAATCCGATTGTTACAAAGTTTGGGTTCTGATATAAATCTTGAATCAGCTGGTTTGATGAGTTAGTCCTTAGGGTAGTGTGAAACCTGCTGATTTGCCACTGTTCAAAACTGGTATAGGGGTTTGTGGTCATCGCATTGGAGTGTGTAGGCTCCAGCTGAGGCATTCCTAAGCTCTTTGTTTTAGCTCTTCCGTAACAGAAGTGAGGCAGAACACCTGGTCTCAGCAAAAATAAGTGCTGAGTATGCAACCGAGTCCCAGAAGCGGGTTCATCTCTCCTATCAGCTTGATCTGGATGCTTTCACTTGCTCTCATTTCTAGTCCTTTTGGCAACATTTGAAATCAGTGCAATTCATCAATGCAACAATATTGCATGATCTTTGCATTTACCAGTTTTACTTTTAACTGTGAAGCTAAGCAAGTATTAAGAAAAGTAGAAGTAAGGCAGATACAAACACTTCAGACTTTAACTTATTCCAGCAGACAACCCAATTAGGGAATTTGGCTGCCATGGACAAAAAAGAAAAAAAAAAGAAACATAAAGCAAAGGAAATTTTTTTTACCATATTTTTGCATGATGGGAGAAGTTGTTCTTTGATCATTAACGTGGATTTTTATAATTTGTCTCCAGGGCTTCTGGTTTGGATAGCTACTGGTAGCTTTTGTTTTTCGTCTATGCTAAGGTGATCCATTACTTATGGCACAGCAATCTCTCAAAGCAATAAAACAAAAGGTCAGGGCCTAGACACCAGGGAAAGGTAGAGATGGCATTTCATAATTTCAGAAAATAAGAGACCTAGTACTTTGTATTTTCTTCGAGAGATTAATAACTGAACCACTGTCATTAGCAACATTTGAAACAATCAGTAATTTCTGTGACATTTTGTACTTTTAAAAAGAAAACAAGAGTCTTGAGTGAAATTCTTCTTAGTATGAGCATTTTCTGTAGCTACTGGTGTCTTTGTTAGTGTGTGTTCATGCTAAATCTAATATATATGACTAGAAAAAAGAACAAAATGGTTTCTGCTACTGTATTGAATATAGACAATTTCAGTTCTCTGTTTAAGTCACATTTTTAAACAAACTAAATCTTTTTTAAATTAATAAAACTAAGCAAAAATAAGAAAATACAAATATAAATAAATAAGCATTTGTGTTTTCAAAGAGTTTTGCTGGATACCATGCTACATTCCATTATATATTTTCTTATATGTAAGATACTTTTAGAAAGTCTTTTTTTCCTCTTGTTTTTACTAAGCACCACCTCCTTAGGTTTTAGGTGAGAAAATGGTATAAATTGATGGTAGTGATTATGGGATGTTTTACTGATTATAATCCGAAAATTGTCAAATAAGAATCTGTATTAATTTCAGATAAACGAAAGTAAATACCCAAATGTCTACTCTCCTTCTGTTTTTATTTGACTTTATGTGAAAGTTTCTATTTATTTGCTTCCTATTTTCTTCAGTATGAGCAAACTTAATTCCAAATTCAAACTCGTGTTTTGGTTGTGTCTCTCTTTAAAACATTTTTTTTAAGTAAAAAAAAAATCTACATTTATAAATATGCTCATTTAAGAACAGTTTGCCACATGAAAAAACAATTTGTAACAAAGAGTGATTGGTTACCTGAATCCTGTTAATACAGGCATACCTTGGAGATACCGTGGGTTTGGTTCCAGAGAACTGCAGTAAAGCAAGTATCACCATAAAGCAAATCACATAAATTGTTTTGTTTCTTGGTACACAATAAGTTATGTTTATAATGTATTAAGTGTGCATTAGCATTATATATAAAAAAACTGTGTGCGTACCTTGGTTTAAAAATTATTTATTGCTAAATATGCTAATGAATGTCTGACACTTCAGAGTCATCGTCTTTTTGCTCACGGAGGGTCTCACTTTGACGTTGCTGGCTGATGGTTGCTAAGATTAAGGTGCTTATGATGATTTCTTAAAATAAGACAACAGTGAAGTTTTCTACCTTTCTGACGGACTCTTTTACAAAACATTTTTCTGTAGCATGTAAGGATGCTTGACATTTTATCCACAGTAGAACTTTTGTCACAGTTGGACTCAGTCCTCTCAAACGCTGCAATTGCTTTGTAAACTAAGTTTGTGTGATATTCTAAATCTTTTATTGTCATTTCAACAACATTCATAGTATCTTTACCAGTAGCAGATTATATTTCATGAAACCACTTTCTTTGCTCATTTTTATGAGGCAACACTTCATCATTCAGGCTTTATTATGAGATTGCATCCGTTCAGTCACATCTTCAAGGCTTCGCTTCTAACACTATCTCTCTTGCTGTTTCCAACACATCTGTAGTTATTTCCCTCCACTGAAGTCTTAGACCCTTCAAAGTCATTCATGAAGGTTGGAATCCAGTTCTTCCAAACTCCTATAACGATATTTTGATCTCCTCCCATGATTCACACATGTTCTTAATGGTATCTAGAGTAGCAAATCTTTTCCAGAAGATTTTCAATTTCCTTTGTCTGGCTACATCAGAGGAATCATTGTCTATGGCAGCTCTAGCCTGGAAAAATATATTTCTTAAATAATAAGATTTGAAAGTTAAAATTATTTCTTGATCCACAGGCTCCAGAATGGATCTTGTGTTAGCAGGCATGGAAACAACATTAATCTCTTTGTACATCATGATTAGAGCTCTTGGGTGATCCAGTAAATTGTCAGTGAATGGTAGTATTTTGAAAGGAATCTTTGTTTTTTAGCATTTGGCTTCAACAATGAGCCAAAAATATTCAGTAAACCATGCTATCAAAAGCATTGTTCTGTCATCCAAGCATTGTTGTTTCATTTCTAGGGCATAGGCAGAGTAGATTTAGCATAATTCTTAAGGCTTGTAGAAGTTTCAGAATGATAAATGAGCATAGGCTTCAACTTCAAGTCAGTAGATAACATTAGCCTTTAACAAGAGAGCCTGTCCTTTGAAGCTCTGAAGCCAGGCATTGACTTACCTCTCAAGCATGAAAATCCTGGATAACACCTTTCTCTAATGTAACACTGTTTCATCTACAGGGGGGTATTTGTTGTTTAGTGTACCCACCTTCATCAGTGATCAATTACTTTAACTCGGTCTTCTGCATAACTTGCTTCAACTCCTCCATCAGCACTAAGCTTCACCTTGCATTTTTATGTTATGGACATGGCTTATTTTCTTCAACAACGTCATAAACTAACCTCTGCTAGCTTGAAACTTTTCTTCTGTAATTTCCTCACCTCTTTTTCCTTCATAGAATTGAAGAGAGTTAGTCTTGCAGTAGATTAAGCTGTGGCATAAAGACATGTTACAGCTGGTTTGATCTTGCTATCAAGATTGCTCAAACTTTCTCCATAGTGGCAATAGGCTGTTTCTTTTTCTTTTCTTCCTTCTTCTTTTTTTTTTTTTTTTTTTTAATCATTCATGGTTTCACTGGAGTAGCACTTTTAATTTCCTTCAAAAGCCTCTTGTCTATCTCGGTTTTCAACATGTCTTCCTCACTAAGCTTAATTATATCTAGCTTTTTATTTTAAGGAAGTGATATGCAACTCTTCCTTTAACTTGAACACTTGGAGTCAATTATAAAATTATGCTTTGGCCTACTTTTAATACTGTTTATTTTTGGAGGGAATAAGGAGGCAAGAGGAGTGGGAGAGAGAGAGAGGAAAGGCTGGTCAGTGGAGTAGTCAGAACATTTACATCTACTGATTATATGGGCACAGTTTGTGGTGCACCAAAACAATTATGATAGTAACTTCAAAGATCACTGATCGCATATCATCGTAACAGATATAGTAACAGCAAAAAAGTTTAGAATATTACAAGATTTACCAAAATTTGAAAGAGACATGAAATGAGCAGCTGCTGTTGGAAGAACGGCACTTACAGGAAAGCCTTGCTGCAACAGGATTGTGACAGTCCTTCAATTTGCAAAAAACACGGTACCTCAAAGTACAATAAAGCAAAGCACAATAAACCAAAATATGCCTATAAAATAAATATTGATAATTTAGACTGATTCGAATAGTCTGAAGTAAAGACAAATTTTAATGACAGAGTTTTTTAAAAAACTGCCAGACTTGGGCCAGGAACGGTGGCTCAAGCCTGTAATCCCAGCACTTTGGGAGGCCGAGGCGGGTGGATCACGAGGTCAAGAGATCGAGACCATCCTGGTCAACATGGTGGAACCCCGTCTCTACTAAAAATACAAAAAATTAGCTGGGCATGGTGGCATGTGCCTGTAATCCCAGCTACTCAGGAGAATTGCCTGAACCCAGAAGGTGGAGGTTCTGGTGAGACGAGACCACAACATTGCACTCCAGCCTGGGTAACAAGAGCGAAACTCCATTGCAGAAAAAAAAAAAAGAAAAAAGAAAAAAACTGCCAGACTTACTGCTCTCAGATAACTAGACAGATAGAAACCAACTATATTCATCTTTCTGTACAGAGATAATTTAATGAAATTTTTATAAAAGATATATATGGGATTTGTAGACTGCCTACTGTATATAGATATGGTAATTTATTGAGAGAGCTAAAAATGTTATTTTTAGCATTTTCCTCATGTTTTTATTTTTGTTTACTCAGAAAACAATTTCCTGGATGTGATACACAAGTGTTTGACCAAAAAATTACAAAGTTAGCACTGAAGCTCAAGATTCTGTTCAAAAAAGGAACTCTTAAGAAAGGCTGCTCTCCACAAAGTCCCTAAGAGGTTAAAATGGATAATTCAAGTGATGAAACCAGCATCAGTGTTTAACACTTGCAGTACAGTGGAATATGACTGCTGAAGAGTCAAAGTTGTCATTTTGTTTTAAGGTAATATATCAAAAGAATGCTGACCATGAAAATATCTCAGCATATTTGCCTACATTAGCAGTGAATATCAAGTAATTATAAAACTATATAAATATATATCGCTGTTTTATATATATATACGTGTGTGTGTATGTGTATGTGTGTGTGTTTCACTGGCTCTTTTACCAAGGAGTTTCCATTATAGTTTTTGCTAGTTGTAGGTAATGCCTGTATCCTTTGTTGTACCATTGTAATTTAAAATTTATTTATTTACTTATTTAACCTTTTTTTAACTCCATTCCCCATTTCAGCAGTAGTTGACCATGTGCTCATGCATCGAAAACAAGAAAACCCTCTAAACACATTTTTATTTTCAAATAGTATAAATAACCAAGCAATTATAACAAAACGTGATACAGCTATAGTAGATGTTCATTCATGTAGCAGATATTTATTGAGCTTCTACTAAGTGGCATGCGCTGGTCTAGGTAGTGGAGTCAGAGAGGCCATCTAGACACTGCCTTCATGTATCTTCATGAAATAGAAAAAGATAACAATAAAAATGAAAGTAATGAAAATTTTTGATGTCTAAATTAAGACTTTTGACATTGGATGTGTTTGAATAGATATTACAATAGGATTCTAGTCAGAAAGCAAATTATATGCAAAGAACAGTGATCATGATACAAATAAGAGAATGTGCCTATCATGTTCTGGGCAACTGGGACATAAGTTCATAGCAGAAGGGTGATAGGGAATGAGGTTAGAGCTGTGCAGTGAACCATACTGACAGATGTAAGTGGAGTAGCTAACAGGGAAACACCAGTGGTTGGAAGAAGTGTGTTGTTTGTTTTTTTACAGATGACTTTCTCAGCTCTGTGAATGTTGTATTGCAGAAACTGAGTAGACCAGGTAGAAAATTACTTCAGTAGTCATGGGAGAGATGAAAGGTACCTAAATTGCAGCAGCAGCAGAAACTGCTATGACACGTTTCTATATACTATTCCTAAGTGGCAAATATTTCAAATCAATGTGAGTCTATAATGCCTGAAATACTAATTTTCTGTGTGCTAACTCTTTGGTCACTTTATTTTTCACATATGTAAGTAATTTACACAAAATTGTATAGACAATTTGATTTTTATGAACAAAATTAACTATAAAATATCTGAATTATCACTAAATATCAAAAGCAGAGCAGCCATAAAGGGGAACATAGATTTTCAGTATCTTTTAATAGCTATAGGCTAGTTCTCCCTAGTAACTCATCTTTTAAAAATATTTAAGGGCTGGGCATGGTGGCTCATACCTGTAATCCCGGCTACTCAGGAGACTGAGGCAGAAGAATCAATTGAACCTGGGAGGCAGAGGTTGCAGTGAGCCAAGATTGTGCTGCTGCACTCCAGCGTGGGTGACAGAGGGAGACTCCATCTCAGAAAAAAAAAAAAAGAATTATTTAGAAAATCTTGTTTGTTATTGTGTCTTATGAACTTTTGAAGCATTTCATCAAGCTCCAAAAACAATCCCATTAGAATTTTTATTAGACTCATATATATATTTATGTTTTTTTATTTTTTGAGATGGAGTCTCACTCTGTCACCCAGGCTGGAGTACAGTGGTACAATCTTGGCTCACTGCAATCTCCACCTCTCAGGTTCAAGCAATTCTCCTGCCTCAGCCTACTGAATATCTGGGATTATAGGCACCCACTACCATGCCTGGCTAACTTTTGTATTTTTAGTAGAGACAGGGTTTCACCGTGTTCACCAGGCTGGTCTTGAACTCCTGGCCTCACATGATCTGCCCACCTCAGCCTCCCAAAGTGCTGAGATTGCAGGCATTATGCACTGTGCCTGGCCTAGATACATATTAAACATAAAATTAACTTGGTAAACTAATATCTTCAAATTATTCAAACTTACTCTCTAGGAACTTGGCATATCCCTTCAATTATTGAAGTGTTCTATCTCCTGCAGTAGAGTTTTATAGTTTTCTCCCTACCAGCTTCTATGGAAAGCTAATGTTAGTTGTTTTAGGATTATGGTTCCCAATGTGAAATAGGTCATATTAATTGTTGATACAGAAGATAGCTATCAATATTTGTATATTTTATAAGCAGGTAATTTATTAAATTATTTTATTAGCTCTAAAAATTTTAATGAGGTTTAGTGAGCAATGGTCAAGTTCTAGTGTATTTACATTTGTTGTTATTGTATTAGTTTGTTCTCACAGTGCTATAAAGAACTTCTTGATAGAAAGTGAAGAAGAAGCTAACATCTTTATGTGGTGACAGGAGAGAGAGAGAGAGAACACAAAGTGGGAAATGCTATACACTCTTAAACCATCGGATCTCATAAGAACTCAGTCGCTATCATGAGAACAGAAAGGGAGAAATCACCTCACGATCCAATCATCCCCCTCCCACAGGCCCCTCCTCAAATTTGACATGAGATTTGGGCAAGGGCCATGGATCCAAACCATGTTATTCTTCCCCTGGACCCTCCCAAAACTCATGTCATCATATTGCAAAATACCCCTTCTCAACAGTCCCCCAGTCTTAACTCATTTCAACATTAACTCAAAAGTCCATAGTCTAAGGTCTTATCTGAGACAAAGTAAATCCCTTCCACCTATAAGCCTGTAAAATAAGAAACAATTTAGCAGCTTCCAAAATACAATGGAGGTACAGAAATTGAGTAAATGCTCCTATTCCAAATAGGAAAAATTCACCAAAACAAAGGGGCTACATGCCCCATACAAGTCTGAATCCCCTCAGGGCAGTCATTAGATCATAATGCTACAAAATAATCTCATTTGACTCCATGTGTCATATACAGGGCACACTGATGTAAGAAGTGGACTCCCAAGGCCTTGGGCAGCTGTGTGCCTGTTTTTTGCAGGGTATAGCCTCCATGGCTGCTTTCATGGGCTGACATTGAGTGGCTGAATCTTTTCCATGTGCACAGTGCAAGCTGTCAGTGACTGACTGCACCATTCTGGGGTCTTGAGTATGGTGGTCCTTGTCTCGTCTCACAACTCCACTAGGCAGTGTGCCAGTGGAGGCTCTGTGTGGGAGCTCCAACCCCACATTTCTCCTCCACACTGCCCTAGTAGAGGTTCTCCATGAGGGCTCTGCCCCTGCAGCAAACTTCTGCCTAGACATCCAGGTATTTTCTTACATTCTCTGAAATTTAGGAGGAGGCTCCCAAACCTTAATTTTTGCCTTCTGCATACCCACAAGCTTAGCACAAACAGCCATCACCCAGTATGGCCAAGACTTGGGGCCCAAGCTGTAGCTTGGCCCATTTTAGCCAAGCCTAGAGCTAGAGTGGCTGGGATGCAGGGTGCCATGTCTTGAGGCTTCACAGAGCTGTTGAGGCTTGGGCCTGACACATAAAAGTATTTCTTTTCCCTAGGGCTCTGGATCTGTGATGGTAGGGGCTCCTGGTCTCTCAAATGCCATGGAGACATTTTCTCTATTGTCATGGCTGTTAACATTCAGCTCCTCTTTACTTATGCAAATTTCTGTAGCAGGCTTGAATTTCTTTCCAGAAAATAAGTTTTTTATTTTCTACAAATGATAAAGCTGCAAATTTTTCACACTTTTATGCTCCTTTTTTCTTTAAGTGTAAATTTCAGTTTTAGATCATCCTTTTGCCTACACGTATAAGTAACACTTTTAGAAACATCCAGGTCACTTCTTGAATGCTTTGCTACTTAGACATTTCTTCCATCAGATACTCTAAATCATCTCTCTCAAGTTCAGAGTTCCACAGATCTCTAGGGCAGGGACAAAATGCCACCAGCATCTTTGCTAAAGCATAGGAAGAGTGACCTTAACTCTAGTTCTCAACAAGTTCCTCATCTCCATCTGAGATCACCTCATTCTGGACTTTGGTGCCCATATCACTATCAGCATTTTGGTCAAAACCATCCTAATAAGCCTCTAGGAAGTTCCAAACTTTCCTATATCTTCCTGTCTTCTTCTGAGCCCTTGAAATTGTTCTAAACTCTGTCCAGTATTTAGTTCCAAAGTCCCTTCCATGTTTTCAGGTATCTTTATAGCAGTACCCCATTCTTCTGGTACCAATTTTCTGTATTAGTCTATTCTTATACTGCTATAAAGAGCTACCTGAGACTGGGTAATTTATAAAGAAAAGAGGTTTAATTGACTCACAGTTCTTCAGGCTTAACATGAAGATGACTGGGAGTCCTCAGGAAACTTACAATTATGTTGGAAGATGAAGGGTAATCTAGCACTTTCTTCACATGGCAGCAGGAGAGCGAGCACTAAGAGGAAAGTGGTACACACTTTTAAACCATCAGATTTTATGAGAACTCACTCACTATCTTGAGAAGAGTAAAGAGGAAATTCATCCCTATGATCTAATTACCTCTCACTATGCCCCTCCTCTAATTCAACATGAGATTTGGGTGGGAACAAAAATCCAAACCATATCAGTTTTCAAGAATCATATTACTAGTTTCTTTTATTTTTTTATTTTTTATTTTTATTTTTTGGAGACAGAGTCTTGCTGTGTCTCCCAGACTGGAGTGCAGTAGCATGATCTTGGCTCACTGCAACCTCTGCCTTCCAGGTTCAAGTGATTCTCCTGCCTCAGCCTTCCAAGTTGCTGGGATTGCAGGCCTGTGCCACAATGCCCAGCTAATTTTTGTATTTTTAATAGAGACAGGGTTTTACCATGTTGACCAGGCTGGTCTTAAACTCCTGACCTGAGGTGATCCACCTGCATCAGCCTCCCAAAATGATGGGGTTACAGGTGTGAGGCATTGCACCCAGCCCAGACTAGTTTCTATTTCACAACAACATGGGCATTTTGGTTGTTCTTCCTGATTTTAAGACAATCTTAAGTGCTTCATCACATTATTAGTATTTTAATTATTAGAAAGAATGCTGATTATTGGTTTTAAATATGAGTTCTTTACATGTTAAAATATGTTTTTATTTATAGTGTTTAATCATATCACTATCAGCATTTTGGTCAAATAAGCCTTTTAGTTATGAGTATTGGATCTTATCAAAGAATTTGTGGCATATATTATGACTATCATGAGACTTTTAAAAATAGTTTCACCTATTGATATTCTGTAAATATTATGGAAATGATATCATCGTAAATGATTTTTGAATTTTAATCCAGATTTCTATACCAATGTCTTCCTATTGGTGGTACAATGTTATTTTTCTCTTTAAGTCTTTGCTGCTTTTATGTAAAATTGAAACTTGAAATGAATAATGCAAATATCTTGTTATTATTTACTCAATTGTCTCTGAGTGTTTAGTTGAATCAATTGACTCTCAAAGGCTAAATTAGAAGAGAAAAATTTCTATTCTTTTTAAGAGAATTATATTTTTAAATCCAAGACCTTGTAAATAAGAACAATAATAATACCTACTTACATCTTTTTTTTATGTTGGCAAATGTAATCATAGAGGTCACATTCTCATTCTCATATAGGACTTTGTTCAGAAATCTCAATAGCTTTTAATTTAACGTATCCTGTGAAGAATATAAGGACAAATGTAAAATAAAACAAAATATAAGATTTTGTTTTTTAATATTTTCTCACATTCAATTTCATAATCCATTTAAAAAATGTATTATATATATATTTTTATCATGCATTAGGTTCTGGGGTACATGTGCAGATATCACAGGATTGATGCATACATACATATATGGCAATGTGGTTTGCTGCCTCCATCTCCCCATCACTTATATCTGGCATTTCCCCTATGTTATCCCTCCCCAACCTCCCCACCACCCTCTGTCCCTCTCCTAGTCCCCCAAAAGACCCCAGTGTGTAATGCTCCCCTCCCTGTGTCCGTGTGTTCTCATTGTGCAACACCCTTTGATTTTCTGTTCTTGTGTCAGTTTGCTGAGAATGATGGTTTCCAGATTCATTCATGTCCCTGCAAAGGACAAGAACTCATCGTTTTTTATGGCTGCATAGTATTCCATGGTGTATATGTGCCATATTTTTCTTGTCCAGTCTATCATTGATGGGCATTTTGGGTTGGATCCTGGTCTTTGCTATTGTAAACAGTGCTGCAATGAACATACATGTGCATGTGTCTTTATAATAGAATGATTTATAATCCTTTGGATATATACCCAGTGATGGGATTGGTGGATCAAACAGAATTTCTATTTCTAGGTCCTTGAGGAATTGCCACACTGTCTTCCACAATGGTTGAACTAATTTACACTCTGACGAATAGTGTAAAAGTGTTCCTATTTCTTCACATCCTCTCCAGCATCTGTTGTCTCCAGATTTTTTAATGATTGCCATTCTAACTGGCGTGAGATGGTATCTCCATGTGATTTTGATTTTCATTACTCTAATGACCAGTGATGACGAGTATTTTTTCATATGTTTCTTGGCCTCATAAATGTCTTCTTTTGAAAAGTGTTTGTTTATGTCTTTCACCCACTTTTGAATGAGTTTGTTTGTTTGTTTTTCCTTGTAAATCTGTTTTAGTTCTTTGTAGATTCTGGATATTAGCTCTTTTGTCAGATGGGTGATTGCCAAAATGTTTTCCCATTCTGTTGGTTGCTGGTTCACTCTAATGATTGTTTCTGTTACTGTATAGAAGCTCTGGAGATTAATTAGATCCCATTTGTCTATTTTGGCTTTTGTTGCCAATGTTTTTGGTGTTTTATTCATGAAGTCTTTGCCTATGCCTATGTCCTAAATGGTTTTGCCCAGACTTTCTTCTAGTGTTTTTAGATACGAGGAATTTTTGGCTCCCTTTATTCTAACGCTTTTGGTTTAGCTCTTGAGCTTTGCTCTATAGTATTGAGTCCAATTCATGTTTTTTTCAGTGTAGAATAATAAAAGGTAGAGTTGAAGGTTAAATTTTCAAGTCCTGTCTTTTACTAGCTGTGTGCTTTTATAAAACTTAATTAGCTATTCTGGGCTTAGCTTTCTCACTTGTGTTGGGAAGGAGGTATTATGCATAAAGTTGTGAGAATAAAATAGAATAGCACATATGAAGCTGGTAGAAGAGTATCTTGACATTGTAAGTGTCAATATATGTGGATAACTTTATAACTTTTCCTTCAATTCCTTGGCATGCCAAATCCTAGAAAACATTTGAATTAAGTAGCAACCATTCTTCAACAAAAATAATATCCTCTTTTTGTCTCCTTTCCTCTCCCTGAATTTTTCTCTGAACTCTGTCATTCCTTACAAGTACCCACTATTGAAATAGTTTAATTTTGACTTGTGCATTCAGTGTCTTTATTTTGCTTGTGTATTCTTTTCACTATACTTGACATATTCATATTTAAACTAAGCGTCAAGAAATGTGGTAAAATACATAGTTTGAAATGTGCATAAGATTAGAAATAAGATAACCTAAGGGGCTCTATTGCCTTTCCTTCAGAGTTATTTAATGGGAGAAATAAAGGATCAAAACAGTAAGGCAAAACACTGGGAACGATACAAGGATAAAAATAAAGCTGAAAAAAATACCAGTTTTTGTTTTTCGATATTTCCTGATGCCCCATTTTGGAATTCATGGACATAGGTAAGAGCAGCTGAGGCATCTTGTTTACATTCCTGTTCTTGGCTCCCCTTTCTTCTCATGCTTTTAGTTAACTTCTAGTGGATGCTGTAGCACTGATCTTTCACAGGCACTCAAGGGTTTCCCAAGGTTACTGTGATCCAAACAGCTGTTTGAAGACATTTTATCTACACAACATTGACCTAACAATGTAGAATGGCTCTGTCAACATCCTAGAGTCCAGAGACTTTGTCAATAAAAAAAAAATAAAATAGTGCTTTAATTTTGCTAATGAAATTATATGGTAAAAATTATTGTGGTAATCTTCACTCCAATATACTACTTCAGGGAAATCTTTATTTTTCTTATTTTAAAAGTTAATGGCTATGGGTTAAATTTTAGTGTTGACCTTGGAATACCAATAATAATTAATAACACTTCTAGAATGCTTACAATGTCAGGCAACTTCTCTATGTGTTTTATACACAGCAGCTCATTCAATCTTTGGAACATCCCAATGAGGGAGGTGCTACTATTTTCATACCTATTTTATACATTGACAGAAAATAAGGTACTGAGAAATTAAATAACTTTTCAAGGGGAAAAAAAGCTGATAAATGACAGCATCATGTTCAAACCCAAATCTGAAGCCATTGTAGCCATGATTGGAGAGAAAGATAAAGAAGACATGCAAAAAGGTATAGAGGTCCTGAAGACCAGTCAGATATTATAACTTGATTATATAGACACTCCAATATTATTATGACAAATTCCATCCCCCTCATTTACATATATACATACATATATATATTGCACTTTAGGTGCAATAAATATGTGCAAAACATGCAGTATTGTTGCATAGGTACATGCATGGCAATGTGGTTTGCTGCCTCCATCCCCTCGTCACCTAGATCTGGCATTTCTCTCCCTGTTATCCCTCCCTAACCTCCCTACTCCCACTGTTCCTCCCAAATTCTCCTCCAACATACCCCAGTGTGTGGTGCTCCTCTCCCTGTGTCCATGTGTTCTCATTGTTCAACACCCAACTGTGAGTGAGAACATGCATTGTTTGTTTTTCTGTTCTGTCAGTTTGCTGAAAATGATAGTTTCCAGATTCAACAATGTCCCTACAAAGGACACTAACTCATCATTTTTTATGGCTGCATAGTATTTCATGATGTATATGTGCCACATTTTCCTTGTCCAGTCTATCATTGATGGGCATTTGGGTTGGTTCCAGGTCTTTGCTATTGTAAACAGTGCCACAATGACCATATGTGTACATGTGTCTTTATTATAGAATGATTTATAGTTCTTTGGGTATGTACCCAGTAATGGGATTGCTGGGTCAAATGGAATTTCTATTTCTAGGTCCTTGAGGAATCGCCACACTGTCTTCCACAATGGTTGAACTAATTTACACTCCCACCAACTGTGTAAAAGTGTTCCTGTTTCTCCACATCCCCTCCAGCATCTGTTGTCTCCAGATTTTTTAATGATCACCCTTCTAACTGGCATGAGATGGTATCTCGATGTGGTTTTGTTTTGCATTTCTCTAATGATCAGTGATGAGTATTTTTTCATGTTTGTTGGCCTCATAAATGTCTTCTTTTGAAGTGTCTGTTCATGTCCTTCACCTACTTTTGAATGAGTTTGTTTGTTTTTTTTTTTTTGTAAATCTGTTTTAGTTCTTTGTTTATTCTGGATATTAGCCCTTTGTCAGATGGGTGATTGGCAAAATGTTTTCCCATTCTGTTGGTTGCTGGTTCACTCTAATGATTGTTTCTTTTACTGTATAGAAGCTCTGGAGATTAATTAGATCCCATTTGTCTATTTTGGCTTTTGTTGCCAATGTTTTTGGTGTTTCATTCATGAAGTCCTTGCCTATGCCAGTATCCTGAATGGTCTTGCCTAGGTGCTCTTCTAGGGTTTTTATGGTGTTAGGCTTTAAATTTAAGTCTTTAATTTATCTGGAATCAATTTTAGTGTAAGGTGTCAGGAAGGGGTCCAGTTTATGCTTTCTGCACATGGCTAGCCTGTTTTCCCAATGCCATTTATTAAACAGAGAATCCTTTCCCCATTGCTTGGTTTTGTCAGGTTTGTCAAAGATCAGATGGTTTTAGATGTGTGGTGTTGCCCCTGAGGCCTCTGTTCTGTTCCATTGGTCCATATCTCTGTTTTGGTAACAGTACCATGCTGTTTTGATTACTGATTACTGTAGCCTTGTAGTATAGTTTGAAGTCAGGTAGCATGATGCCTCTAGCTTTGTTATTTTTTGCTTAGGATTTTATTGGCTATGTGGGTTATCTTTTGGTTACATATGAAGTTTAATGTGTTTTTTTCCACTTCTGTGAAGAAGGTCATAGGTAGCTGGATGGGGATAGCATTGAATCTACAAATTACTTTGGGCAGTATGGCCATTTTTAGGATATTGATTCTTCCTAACCATAAGCATGGAATATGTTTCTGTCTGTGTCTTCTCTTATTTCCTTGAGCAGTGGTTTTTAGTTCTCCTTGAAGAAGTCCTTTACATCCTGTGTCAGTTGTATTCCTTGGTATTTTATTTTCTTTGTAGCAATTGTGAATGGTAGTTCATTCTTGATTTGGCTCTGTTTAAGTCTGTTATTGGTGTATAGGAATGCTTGTGATTTCAGCACCTTGATATTGTATCCAGAGACTTTGCTGAATTTTCTTATCAGTTAAGGAGATTTTGGGCTGAAACAATGGGCTCTTCTAAATATACAATCATGTCATCTGCAAATTAGAGACTATTTGAGTTCCTCCTTTCCTAATAAAATACTTTTTATTTATTTTTCTTGCCTAATTGCTCTGTCTAGAACTTCCAATACTATATTGAATGGGAGTGGTGAGAGAGGGCATCCTTGTCTAGTGCCAGATTTCAAAGGGAATACTTCCAGTTTTTGCCCATTCAGTATGATATTGGCTGTTCGTTTGTTGTAAATAGCTGTTATTATTTTGAGGTGCATTTTATCGATACCTAGTTTATTGAGATTTTTTAGCATAAAGGGCTGTTGAATTTTGTCCAAGGCCTTCTCTGCATCTAATGATATGATCCTGTGGTTTTTGTCTTTTGTTCTGTTTATGTGGTGGATTATGTTTATATACTTGTGTATGCTGAACCAGCCTTGAATCCCCAGGAAGAATCCTACTTGATCATGATGGATAAGCTTTTTGATGTGCTGTTGCAATTGGTTTGCCCATATTTTATTGAAGATTTTTGCATCTATGTTCATCATGGATTTTGGCCTAAAGTTTTCTTTTTTTGTTGAGTCACTGCTGGGTGTTGGTATCAGGATGATGTTGGTCTCCTAAAATGATTTGGGAGTGATTCCCTCTTTTTGGATCATTTGGAATAGTTTCAAAAGGAGTGATACCAACTCCTCTTTGTATGTCTGCTAGAATTCGTCTGTGAACCCATCTGGACCTGGGCTTTTTCTGGTAGGTAGGCTATTAATTGCTTCCTCAACTTCAGCCCTTGTTATTGGTCTATCCAGGGCATTGCTGAGCTGCCGTGGGCTCTGCACAGATGCTCAGTGAACTTCCTTGAGGTTTTGTTTATAGAGGTATAGTTGTAACTGCCTCAGTAATGGTGGACTGCCTCAGTAATGGTGGACTGCATCTGTAATGGTGGACTGCCTTGGTAATGGCAGACTGCCTTGGTAGTGGCGGACTGCCTCAGTAATGACGGATGAACTTTCCCCAGTAGAGCTGGACCGTCCAGGGTCCAGCTGTGCTTGCTGCAAAACTCTTAATCCAGAGCACTTCAGGTTGCTGGCATTTGTGGGGGTGGGACCCACCAAGCCCGATCACCTGGCTCCCTGTTTCAGCCCCCCTTTTTTCAGTTGAATGGACAGCTCTGTCTCTCATGCATTCCAGGAAACAGTTGAAACGGCTGCCCAGATTTGTGTGAGTTTTTGTGCGGAGACCCACTGCACCTGCTGAAACAGCCATGCTGGAAATTCCTGGTGGTTTTCAGCCTGGGAATCTCTTGGACTGTGGGCAGTAATAACTCATTTGGAAATGTGGTGTTCACTCACCCTCTGTGTTATTCTCGCTGGGAACTGCAATCCAGAATTGTTTCTATTCAGCCATCTTGGATCCACCCTCATCCCGCCTCCTTTTTTTAAAATGTGTGCTAAAATGTGAGACGTCTAACTTTGCTTTTATTAATGACAACTCATTCCACATAGACACAAAATCTTTAACAAAATATTAGCAAACTGAATTCAACAAACATGAAAATAATCATTCATTATGAATAAATGGGATTCATCCCAGGAAAGCAGGCATGGCTTGACACATGCAAATCAGTAAATGTAATACATTAAACATAACATCAACAGAATGAAGGGCAAAAACCCTAAGATTATTTCAATTGATGCCCAAAAAAAGCACTCAATAAAATTCAATATCTCTTCATTGTTAAAAGTTCTCAGAAAACTGAGTATAAAGGAAACATTTCTCATCATGATAAAAACCATATACCTTAGATGGACCCACAGATAATTTCACACAAAATAGGGGAAAACAGAAAAATTTTCCTCTAAGATCTGAAACATGACAAGGATGCCCACTTTAACTTCTATTTTTCAATATAGTATAGAAAGTCCTAGATGAAAAAAAAAGAAAGGAAATCAAAATTGGAAAAAAAAAGTCAAATTATTTTTGTTGCCGACAGTGTGATCTTATATTTAGAAAAACCTAAAGATTCCTTCAAAATAGAACTTGAAATGTTAAATAAATTCAGTAAAGTTGCAGGTTACTAAGTCAATATACAAAAAAATAGTATTTCTATATGCCAACTGCAGACAATCTGAAAAAATAACCCAAAAATAATCCCATTTATAATAGCAATAAAATAAAATGTCTAGAAATAAACTTAACAAAAGAAGTGAACTATCTCTACAATGAAGAGTATAAAATACTGATGAAATAAATTTAAAAGGATACACAAAAAAATGGAAAAGATTTTCTATGTTTATTAGAGGAATCAATGTTATCATTGTGTCCATATGACCCAAAGCAATCTACAGATTCAATGGAATTCCCATGAAAATACCACTTACATTCTTTAAATAGAAAAAAACATCCTAAAATTTATATGAAATTACAAAGGAGCAGAATTAGCCAAAGCCATCTTGAGCAAAAAGAACACAACTGGAAGAGTCACATTATCTGACATCAGATATTACTAAAAAGCTATAGTCAAAAAAACAGCATGGTACTGGCATAAAAACAGACACATAGACCGATGAGACACAATAGAGAACCCATACATCAATCCACACATTTACAGTGAACTTATTTTTGACAAAGATGCCAAGAACATAAATTGGGGAAAGAACAGTCTCTTCAATAAATGATGCTGGAAAAACTGGATATGCAAATGTAGAATAAAGAAACTAGACCTCTATCTCTTGAAATATAAACAAAATCAAAACATCATGTATTAAAGAGTGAAATATAAGACCTAAAAATATTAAACTATCAGAAGAAAATACTGGGGAAACTCCAGGACATTGATCTGGGAAAATGTTTCTTAAGTAAAATTTCAAAAGAGCTGGCAATCAATGCAAAAATGGACGAATGGGATCACATCAAGCAAAAAAGTTTCTGCATAACAATAAAAAACAATAAAGTCAAGAATCAACCTACAGAATGTATAAATTAGTTGTAAACTCCCCATCTGTCAAAAGATTAATAACCAGAAAATACAAGGAACTCAAACAATTCAATAAAAAAACAATTAAATAATCAGATTTAAAAATGAGCACTAGATCTGAATAGATATTTCTCAAAATGATTAACAGGTATATTAGAAAATGTTCAACATAACTTATCACCAGAAATATGCAAATCAAGACTACAATATCATATCTTTTCACCCCATTTAAAATGATTTTTATCCCAAAGGAAGTAATAATGAATGCTGATCAGAATGTGGAGAAAGTAGACCCCTTGTATACTCTTGGTAGGAATTAAATTTGTACATCCACCTGGAGAAGAGCATAAAGGTTTCTAAAAAAATCTAAAAATAGAATGACCATATGATCCAGCAATCCTACTGCTGGGTCAAAAGAAAAAAAAATCACTTTATTGAAGAAATATTTGCATTCCCTTAATATTGCACCACTATTCACAATAGTCAGTATATAGAATCAACCTAAATGTCCATTAACAGATGAATGGATAAAGAAAATGTGGTGCATAACACAACAAACTTATTTGGCCATAAAAAAGAATAAAATTTTATAATTTGTATTGTGGATGGAACTGGAAGATATGTTAAGTGAAATAAGTAGGGCATGGAGAGAGAAATTTCATATGTTCTCACTCATGTGTGACATTGAAAAGTTTTAAAATTTGAAATTGTGGAGATAGAGAGTAGAATGACAGTTACCAGAGTCTGGGAATGGTAGAGAGATGGGGGAATACAGCAGGGATGGTTAAGGGGGAGAAAAAAGTTAGAATAAGTAAGATCTAGTGTTTGGCAGCAGAATAGGGTGACTATAGTTAACAATAATTTATTGCATGTAGTATAACAACTGAAAGAATGGAATTGGAATGTTAGTAACACAAAGAGATGATAAATTTTTGAAATGATGGGTAATCCTGTTATTCTGATTTATATGCTTATATCAAAACATCACACTTACCACATAAATATAACTATGATGTATCCAAAGTAATTTAACAATTTTTTTAAAAACAGAAGTTTGTAAAAAGCATATACAATTGTATAGAAATAATAGCATGGCAATACATTCTAAATTTTTTAGAATTAGGCTGATTATATATGTTTAATAACTATCACATTTTTTCTCTTAGAAAAAAGGATGTAGTTTAAATGAAACCTTGTTTATTAAAGAAATTATATACTTGGCATCAAATTTTCCTCTTATTGATCTTTCTTTTTGAAAGTAAAAGCTAATTTTAACATGCATATTTTTTTCTACAGTCTCATAATGTAGGGGGAACTTTATTCCCACACACTTTTTGAAGCAGCAGCAAAAGTAACCTTTTTAATGAAATAAACTTGCGGCATTAATAAGCAGTCAGTCAGCAATATTTTATGAAAGGGAATGAAGAAAAGATTGACTCAGCCCTGCAAGTAGGTCCCTCATATTTCTAGTTCTACCTTTAAATTTATTAATATTAATTAGATTTTGTGCTCCTGATTAAAGATACGAGTACAACAGTCATAATCAAAATAGCTTCTGGCCTTGGAGACTAAAGAGAAGGGTATTTCATGGTCAGTCTATTAATAGTAAATTACTTAAAGGTAGGAACAATGTCTGCTTTACTTAACATTATAATCTTACTGCCTAGTATAGTACCTGGAGCATAGCATATGCTTCATAAATATTAATTGAGTGAGAAATTAAAGTATTTAAAATATGACTTTTTAAAAATTTTATGTACTATTACAGTGAGGTTCTCTACAGCAGGATGTTAGGTTTGATGGGTGACTTAGGGAAGCTAGATATACCTATGTTTAAAATTTTGTAGACTCAGTCCACATAGCATTCAGGGAACATCTGTAACTTTTTTCCACCAGTTCCATAAACCAACCTTAAGTTAAACACTCAGAGTATTTTAGATTGTGTTTTCAGGTTTGTGGACAATAAAATTCTCCAATGTAATAGCAGTCTTCCACTGAATGAGAGTGTAGATAATCAGTTGATAAGAATCATGCATTGTTTAGGCAGAAATAAGCAAAAAAAAAATGCTAAATTTTAACTTTTTATTTTGGAACAATGTTATGTTTATAAAAAATTGTAAAAATAGAATAAAATTTCCATATGCCCTTCATCCAGCTTTTCCTAAAGTTGATATTTAACATAGCCACAGTATATTTGTCAAAACTAAAAATTTAACAGTACAAAATTATTAACTAAACTACAGGCGCTACTCAGATTTCAGAATGTTTTTTAAGTCCTTTATATACCTAGGACTTAATATAAATCTAGGATAGTAAATTACATTTTATTTTCATATCTTCTTGGGCTTTTACAATCTGTGATAGTTTCTGTGATAGTTTTTCATTCTTTCCTTGTGTTTTGTTTTAATGACCTTGATCATTGAAAGCTCATTCAGGTTAGTTCCTGTGTCTTTTTATTACCTCACCCTTTTTATTTTCTTTCTTTCCTTTTTTTTTTTGAGTACCTTCTTCATTTCTAGCACTATAAGATGCTCTAAGCACATCTTGTATTTTCCCTCTCAATCTTGGAATCAAGCCATTCTTCAAGGAGGCCTACTTCCCTTTATTTAAGAGTGACATTTAGATTCTAAGATCTGGGTATGAGTGTACTTTTAGAATGTCACTTGCTTCTAGCCCACTTGGCAGATAGATAGAACTAACAAATGTGTGTGTGTGTGTGTGTGTGTGTGTGTTCTTTTTGATGACAGCTGTTTTTCTCCCTTTCCTCAAGAGGCTTACAATCAGAATTAATTTCTGATACTTCTATGTTTTTCCATGTCATTCTTGTGCCTTCTTACCACTTTTGAGTTTCTAGATATTTAAGCCATTAGTGTCTTAGAAAGAGAACTGGATAAGAAAGCTTGCCTTTCTGCACTCAGAGATATATAACTTTCAATAAGTTATTTACATATTTTCACGCAAAACTTTTCATTCTAAAGTAAGCATACCAATTCCTTCATTAATTCTTATTGGCTTAGCACATAGAATATCAAATTATATAGATATACATATAGATACATACATACATATATACACACACACACACACATATATATCCATGTATATACACAGATACACACACACTTATGAATCACAAATTACTTAAATGAGCTATCTTACTTTGAGTAGCAGTTCCCTTTTTCCCACCAAAAATATATACCATGCTCAATTTTCTGTATTCTTACATACATTTATTAATTTTAAGTAATGTGGGTCAAGAGAGACAGGATAGTAGAACTGTTATAACATATTTTATTGATGCATATCAAACTAGTATAGTTCAATTTTAAATCATTATAACTAGATATGGTTTTTGTAGAACAAGGGAGATAACTAATACTTAACAACTTTCATTTATATCAACTTAGATTGTTATCATACATTCAAAATCATAGATAAAGCAAACAATCTAAAATATCTAGCAAAACTTCAACAGATTAATAGCAACAGCAACACTGATAATTTATGTTTCCTGTAATTAAATATAATTCCTTGAATCTCTTGGAATGATACAATGGAATGGCATGTACTTGGATTTAGAGTTCTAGCAGTGAACATAGGCAGTAGACTAGCCAGGATATGTTCATCAGAATTATATTTGGCTGGCTAAGGTCACAAAATGTGTCCAGTATATCAAGTCTTACTGTAACATCTGCTGACATCTTTAAAGCCACAGAAAATGTTGCATTTGTGAAGATGGAGATAGGAGGAAAAAAGATCGATATCAACGTTCCAAACTTCTCACTCTAAAAAAGCATATGTAGTATAAAAAAGAGATTCAAGTTGTTGAGGAATGCATGACTGTCATATCATTCAAACATAAGAATTAACTTTTTTGTAGTGTGTGAAAAAAATCTAAGTGAGTCTACCCTTACTTTCCCAATAAGGTTTGGGTTAGGCACAGGTAAGGGGAAGGTAAATGGAAGAGAAGGGGAAAGAAATTGTGGCACCTACCATATGCCTTGTAGCAGGCTATATTCATTACAGAATATTAATTAAGTAACTACCCACTCTCAAACACTGCAATGTGGGTATTTTGATCTCCATCTAATACATAAGAAAACAGACTGTAGTTGAAGATGGAAATATACATCTCATTAAGTGCTGGAGTTGAGTCCCTAATATAGAATTAGCCTGTCTCCAAAGCCTTTGCTCTATATACACTATTATGATTTGGAAATTATTTATTTATTTTAATATTAACTAAATGAAAATGTAAATGAGAAGAAAATCTGCCACAAAACGTGTCAAAAATTTATGTTAAAGTCAAAGAACAATGATCCTTTCCAAGTACCCTCTGGTTTGCATTCTTTTACCAGTGTCAAATGCAACCTCTGGCCCATAATTTTTTTAATAAATGACACAAATTCTTTCTCCATGAAAAATCTTTGTGTAAAGTAACATCACCACTTCTTTATTGAATTCATCACAAATGCCAGTATTGTTAGAAGTTTAAAGTAATAGCAAATTAGCTTGCCATTTGTAAAACTAATTTGAGAAGGTAGAGATGGTATGCTCTTATATCTACCAATGATACCCATATTTAAACTTTACAAATCAAGCAACAAATTCACATCACATAAATACAATGATTTTATTTACATATGTGTAAACCAAAATTAATTTGGTCAAAAATATTTATTGAGTGACTACTATTCTATTATTTTATACACTGAAAATCAAATACATTTCTTGATCTTACAGAATTTTTATTCTATTTGGGGAATACAGTAATTAAAAAATACATGTAATGTCAGATAGTTGTGTTTTGAAATAGAGCATAGTATGGGGAGTATGTTCTTTTAAGGCCATTGGTCAGAATCTTCCTCTTTGAGATGATAATTTTGGACCAAGACACGAATAAAGTGAGGGAATGAGCATAGTCATATCTAGGGAAAGATAATTCCAGGCAGAGGGAGTAGCAAGCACAAATGCTTTGGCAGTGGAGTGTGTTTGGTGTGCTAAAAGTACAGCAAAGAGATAGTAGTGAATTGTCAGGGGAGCTGTTATATATAGACGCATGCAGGTTGTCATAGGAATTTTAGACTTTAAGTGTGATAAGAAGCTATGAGGTGGTTTTCAGTAAGATAGACATTTAATCTTACTTATATTTAGAGACCTCCAACACTGGCTACCATATTGAAAACAGCCAGGAGAGGGCAAGTGTGGAAGCACAAAGAGCAGCCAAGAGGCTATTGGAATAGTCAAGATATTGTAAGAACTTCCACCTGCTTTCCAGTGAAAAACTAATCATGAGGAAACATGTTTTATCCAAAGACTTTTTAAATCAGTACTTAAAATGTTGAAATACTTTGTTTTTCTTTTTTAATTTCCATAGATTTTACTGAGAATAGAGAATATTTCAAGGAGCAGCTGACAGTGAAGTTTCAGAATGAACTTTCAAAGCACTTGCTAACCAAAGGCTGTAAGGCTTGGGCATTTATATATACATGTTAAAAACCCTTGTCAAGTATAACAAAAAGAAGATGTAACATTTGTGAGCACTGGGGAGCCTGAAATTTCCCTAAAGGAAGCTGCAGGATCCTTCCTTCTCTTTTTAGTAGGCTTTAATTTGTACATCCCTCTCAGGGCTGCCATTGGCAAGTGGTTCTCAGCTGAGTTACTAACTTTCAGATGTAAAGTAATGTGAGCCTTAGTATCCCAGTGACCTTCACTGAGTCATCAGGTTAATGATCCACTGGCACTTGTATATGTCCTAGTGAATTTGAGGGACTAATAGCTCTGAATGCCAACATTAGTTACATCTCTGACTAATGAATGATCTTAAAGGAACACGAGAGCTTTTCTGTTTTAAAGGCAATACAAGGACCCATGCTTAGGAAGATTTGATCTTAAGTGCTTAAGTCACCATATAGTCATTCAAGAGGACTTTGGTTTGGACATTCTTTCTTCTTGGTATTGTCAGCAAAATTAAGGATAGGTAGCTGGTTGCTATGGTGACAGAAGAGATAAAAAAAAAGATATTTAACTACTAACAACCCCAGATTTGCCTACTATGGTAGAAATGCCATGGTGATTATTCAAAATGTGAACACTGAGCTAGCATATCAGTAAAATCAAAGATACAGATGATAAATAACAACAAATAGACACAAAATGCAACTTGTGCCACTGTGCATCTCTATGGGAAACAGAGAAGTTTAGTGTCTCATGCATGCCACATGGGATTGAAGAGAATCTGGGAAAGTAACAGATCCTACACCTCCCTCACTAACTGGATCTCTGAGTTTGTTTTAATGTTCCTCCTCTTGCCTAATCCCATGTGGGTACAGAGGCAGCCCGCGAGGCCAACTTCTTCCAGCCTTCCACATTTGTAGCAGACTAAAGTCTTCCTCTCCCTGTCAATTCCTTACCCCTAACCACTGCCCTGTTTCTGGTAACATAGGTAATGATCCTCATTCACTCTGATCTAAATCGGAGGGGCAAGTAATTAATCCAATAAATAATGTCTCATTCCTGACTTTTTTTTTTTAATTTCAACTTCTTTTCCCCAAAACTCCTAAGCCAGAGGAATGGAATCATCTTTTCCTTTCACCTCCGTTATAGTTTCTACCCTTTTGACTAAAAAGTCATTGGCAATGAGAAAAAACAGATATTGGCTTACCAGTCAGCAGACATGTAAATAGCATTTTCCAGGTTCCATAGGTTTGGGTCTACAAAGTTCATAATAGAAATTGTGATGATTCTGACCTCCTCCAAATCTCCCAACCCTCAATTATAATTGTGTCGATTTGTCCTAATGCCTATGTGAATAGATTATGGGCCCTATCGCTGGAATATGGCATGTTTGAATGGAATAAGAAAGAGAAAAGAAATACCATACCACAGAAAATAATAAATATTAACTTGCCTGCATTTTTTTAAATGAGATTGCTGTCTCAGTCTCAAACTACAGCTGGTAGGGCTGTAGAGCTCAGAAGGTCATCCAGACATATGCTGGCTGGGTCAACTGTGCAAAAGAAATGTTTATTTAGTGTTTCAAACAGTAGTAATCATTGGTACTCCACTTTTCATTTATGAGATACCACCACTAACTAGGGTTCTACTGATTTTATAACCAAGAGAGAAAAACTGGGATATTTATGAGTTATTTGGGGGTTGGTGGGTGGGAATTTGGTACTGAAATATAACATAATCTCACATTGAAGAACTTAAACTTTAATTCTCTATTCTCAAAATATAAATGAAGATTGTTTCTGGAGGCCTAGTCCTAAATTTTTGAATGCGGGTGGGATGGGATAGGGTTGAAAATCAAAGAGAAATGTATTTTTTGAGGAGGGTCAATTTATTCTACTGTTTTTATCCATCCATTCAAGTTTCCTACCAATTGATAAATGAGACAAAAAAAAGTTAGCTTTATACTGATAAAAGTAATATTGGAGAATATGACTTAGCATATGGTTCTTAACATCAAACCTCCACGAAATAGCTTGGTCATTGGCACAAGCTGTGCTAACAATTGTTGGCTTCCATATCTAGACAGCTTAGAGTTCATACAGCTTAGAAGAACACAGCTCTCTCTTGGAACCTTGACTCTAGGAAAAAGTGAATAAGGGTCACACATGCTTGGTTTCTCCTTCTAAGTGTACTGCTTCAGGTTAAGTATTTTCTTGTCAATTGGAACTCCCTTCTCATGAAAGAAAATATTAGAAGCCTGGAAAATTTGTTACTCATTCACTTAAAGTATGTCATTGTGAGTGATTCTATCCTTTTTGTTGTAACCTCTGCCCAGTCATCAAAGCTTAGCTGAACTCTGGACCTTACTTGTGAATTTTTGAAAATGTGTTTTTTATTGGTTTTGTTTGTTTTTAAAGAAAGGTCAGCCAGTAGTAGGTGAAAAGATAGAGAATGGAAGTAGATAAGATAACAATGAATGAAATCTTAAGCTTGGATTCAGATATATTTATTTTCCTTTTGTATTTGTAATGATTAGCAGGGCATACAACTATGATTAAATAACGATTTTAAAGAAGAACATGAATGTGGAAGAGAAAGATGAAGAAGAAAATATCACATGTATTTTATAAATATGTACAACTATTACATATCAATTAAAAAATCAAAAGCAATCTTTATTAATAAATTTTTTAAAAATCAAAAATATAATAAAATAACTTCTCATGACATCTTGATTATATCTGTCAACATCAGTTGCACTAAAAAAGCTAGGACAGTATTCTGGCATTACTCTCCATCTTTAGGGGCATTGCATGAATAAATTACATGAAAGATAATCAAAATGTGGGGAGATTTATTCTGGTTGAAAATGATTAAGGTGTGCTGTGTCCTGATAATCAGCTGTTGGGAGTAGAGTAAGTTTTCTTTTTCTTTTTTGAAATGGAGTTTTGCTCTTACCACTCAGGCTGAGTGCAATGATGCAATCTCAGCTCACTGCAACTTCTACCTCCCGAGTTCAAGTGATTGTCCTGCCTCAGCCTCCTGAGTAGCTGGGATTACAGGTGTGTGCCACCACGCCTGGCTAATTTTTGTATTTTTAGTAGAGATGGGTTTTCACCATGTTGGGAGGCCAAGGTGGGTGGACCATCTGAGGTAAGGACTAAGCTTTCTTAAAGGGCAGTCCCTAGTCACTAGAAATTCTTTTCTGTATTCTTCAAGTATAAAAGTCCATAAATATACACATTCCATATTTTTGTTAGAAAATAGATCGATTTAAATGTCACATAAAATGATATTAAGCTCTCATATTAGCAACTTTGACCTTTATTCAACTCAATGGAAGAACGTTAAAGACTTTGGTTGTCCCTGGTTTTTTTTTTTAATGGCAACAAACATGATTATTGAATTTTCAGTTTCATTTCTTCTGAAGCACATTTAGTTAGCAGAAAGAAATAAATCACATTCCTTGTCCTCCCCCACAGCCAAAGATTTCTGAAGACAGTGCTGATGTGATGTACTCAGAGGTGGGTCTCTGGCCTCAGAGGTGGCTTTGGTCTTTCAGGTTCAGCAGTTCTGGGAAGCCAAGGACACATTCATATCCTCCTGCCTGCTCTGCAGCTCACCTGAGGACAGCTTTCTCATTGGAATGTCTTATGTTTAAGGAATGAAAATCTCTGTTTCAGGTTTGAGTGCCCAGGTACACATATTGGATCCAACTCAGGACTGGTAATATTTTCCAGAACACATTACCTGAGACGTGACCAGTTCACACTCTTCTACTTTCACAATCTCAGCTTCTTCAGAAGAATATTAAAATTGCTAAGGCTTTTTTATAAGTGTTGTGCCATGTCCTTCCTCTGTGCCCTTGCCTGTTCATTTACGTCAGACCAGGTGCACTTATATGTGATGAGATCAGAATTCTGCCTCCAGTAACACATCAAAGATGACCTTTGATTGTACTTTTTGTTTTTGCTTCAACATGTAGATTATAAAATTCATCACCCTCATTTTTATGTCAAAAAACATCTGCACAATCTGAATGTCAATACCTTTGGAATCTATTAAATAACTGAAATTGTAAGAAAAATTATCCACTCCCAAAACTGGAGAGACAGGCATGTCCAGAATCACAGCTGACACTTGCTTACGTGCACAGAAGCTGCAGAAGGCAGAAGCTGTTGAGGGCACTTACATGCTAAGCACTATAGACATCTGAACTACAGATGTGGACTAGGTAAAGGTGACAGTTCCAGAGGGCCTTTTACTTCTCCGTTTTCTGGACTTTCTCTCCAGAAACCCCAAGACTCTAAAAAATACAATCTAAATACATTTGCTGTGGGTGAGAATTTGAGGAGGAGAACATAATGGAACAGAAAGATAATGGCAGACAATAAGAAAAGGACAATAGAGCAATCTGAAGTCTCTGACATCAACATTTTTAAGACCAAGGTCTTAGAAACTCCCTCATTGACCTCAGCTTCTTTATCATGGGGTCTTTTCAGGGTTCCTGGCTGAGAAAAGGAAAATAACAACCTGCATGCACTTCCCAAGTCTCCATTTGTCACCTGTTTGCTTTAGAGCTCTAGGAAAAAAGAGTCAGATACCTGCACCTAGTGTCAGTGTAGGAGTCATTTTCTATAGATTAGATACTAGGAAGAAGGAAACGTGTGAAATTGGAATAGAAGACATGGAGTGGGCTTTAATCTGAATGTATCTGCACCTGCTTGTGTTATTAGATGCAACCTTCAACTATAAGAGCTCAATGAAGAAATGAGGACCTCCAAAACTCCTGCAAGATTTTTGATTCGTTGTGCATCTACCCCTGATTCAGGGCATCTGGAGCTTCAGAGAAGGGGTTACCTCCTGTGTCACAGAGTACTTGCTTTGGGTCTTCCTGCAGAGTTCAATAGGTTTAGTAAGGCTAATGAATGTTTTTCAAAAGATGATGTCAGAAGCATATGGTGTCACTGAAGGAGTATTGTAAACCAGAACACAGCCATTTGATGCTGGACTAGAGAAGTTGGGGGTGAGGGGAGAGATGCTTCGTGAGTCCTGACAGGAACCTCCCTGTAAGGCAAGGGCTAGGTTAAAGGGAGCACTCAGAATCACCCAGTACAGGATCCAGCCCCAGAGCAGGTGCAGAGGGGACTGGGGAGGAGCTTTCCTCTCAGGGGATGGGTCTACCTTTGTTAGAAAAATGCTAAAATAAGTGTTCCACAAGTTGCTGATGTGTCCTTAAATTTTCTATTACATATGAAACATTCATATAACTTAAGGTAATGAGAACTGTTTTTTAAAGTGGGCTTCTAGGATTTCAAATACCTTAATAGTGAGAATATGAAGAATAGAGATGATTTTACTAATTCAATTGATAAAGAATTGTGGGAGTCATTATGTTCCTATGAATAAAAAATTCAGATTTCATTGTTAAGTAAATGCTGCCTACATTTTTCTGTGACAGGGCATTGGTGGATATGAAAGTGTAGCAGGTATACAGACCAAATGAGTCAGAAATCAATATGTAAAGATGAGGATCTATGGATATGAACTGCAAGTATATAAATACTTCACAAAATGCTAATAAATGGAGTTCCAAATAAACCCCAAATTATTCAAGAGACAAATTTCTTTAAAATTATTTTGGGATCTGTGAGTTCATAAAGAACTCCAAACTCCTGTTTCATCTTCTGATTCCTATTGTCCATGAGATGAGAAAATCATCTCTAATTATGCACCAGAGGGCAAATCTGTAAACCAAGAATGTTTCTGTTGAAGAGCCTTGGGGATCCGGAGACCAGGCAGGTGCTAGAGACACTGTCTCAGGAGCACCCAGGAAATCTCAGAGAGATCTGCTGGACACTCAGGTGAGACATCCAACGGTCACTTTCTGAGTCACCAGTGACTGACCAGGATAAGGCCAAGGCACCTACCCAGTGTCATAAACAGTGACAGTTCCAGAAATGATCCAGGTGATCTCCATGCTAATCAAATGTGGGTTCACAGTGAGGCTCATGTCCTGTGAAGCCTTATTCTTCAGCAAAAGGACCTCTGTTCATAAATGTTAATAAATGGAGCAGGGCATGGTTTTCCTTAAACAGGATTAGGGCTTGGACCATCAGAGTCTCACTTTTGCATTGCTGATATGTCATTTATCTTCCCTTCTTGTTTTAAAAATGTCTTCTAAAAAAATGGGACACATGTGCAGAATGTGCAGGTTTGTTTCATAGGCATGTGTGTGCCGTGATGATTTACCGCACTTATTGACCCATCCTCTAAGTTCTCCCCCTCCCCCTTCACCCCCCAAAAGACCCTAGTGTGTGTTGTACCCCTCTCTGTGTCTATATGTTTTCATTGCTCAACTCCCACTTATGAGTGAGAACATGGAGTGTTTGGTTTTCTGTTTCTGTGTTAGTTTGCTGAAGATGATGGTTTTAAGTTTCATCCATGTCCCTGCAAAGGACATGATCTCATTCCCTTTTTATGGCAACATAGTATTCCATGGTGTATATGTACCACATTTTCTTTATTCTGCCTATAAGTGATAGGCATTTGGGTTGGTTCCATGACTTTGCTATTGTAAATAGTGCTGCAGTAAACATACTTGTGCATTTATCTTTATAGTAGAATCATTTATATTCCTTTGGGTATATATCCAATAATGAGATTGCTGGGTCAATGGTACTTCTGGTTCTAGACCCTTGAGGAATCATCATACTGTCTTTTCCAATGGTTGAACTAATTTATATTCCCACTAACAGTCAAGAAGCATTCCTATTTCTTCACAGCCTCACCAGCATCTATTGTTCCCTGACTTTTTAATAATCATTCTGACTGGCATGAGATGGTATTTCATTGTGGTTTTGATTTGCATTTTTCTGATGATCGAGGTTGAAGTTTTTTCCATGTGTTTGTTGGCCATGTAAATGTCTTCTTTTGAGAAGTATCTATTCATACATATCCTTTGTCTGCTTTTTGATAGAGTGTTTTCTTGTAAATTTGTTAAGTTTCTTGTAAATTCTGGATGTTAGACCTTTGTCAGATGGGTAAATTGCAAAATTTTTCTCCCATCCTGTAGGTTATCTGTTCACTCTGATGATAGTTTCTTTTGCTGTATAGAAATTCTTTAGTTTAATTAGATCCCATTTGTCAATTTTGGTTTTTGTTGCAATTGCTTTTGGCACTTTTTTCATGAAGTCTTTGTCCATGCCTACGTCATGAATGGTATTGCCTAGGTTTTCTTCTAGGGTTTTTATGGTTTGGGGTTTTATATTTTACATTTAAGTCTTTAATCCATCTTGAGTGAATTTTTCTACAGGTGTTAAGGAAGGGATCCAGTTTCAGTTTCCTGAATATGACTAGTCAGTTTTCCCAGCACCATTTACTGAATAGGAGATCTTTCCCCATTGCTTTTTGTCAGGTTTGTTGAAGAACCATCTGGAAGGTTCTAGATGTGTGATGTTATTTCTCAGGTCTCCATTTTGTTCCATTGGTCTATATATCTGTTTTGGTACCAGTACCATCCTGTTTTTGTTACTGTAGACTTGCAGTATAGTTTGAAGTCAGGTAGCATGATGCCTCCAGCTTTGTTCTTTTTGCTTAGGATTGTCTTGGCTGTATGAGCTTCTTAGTTCCATATGAAATTTAAAATATTATTTTCTAATTATGTGAAGAATTTCAATGGTAATTTGAGCACTGAATCTATAAATTACTTTGGGCAGTATGGCAATTTTCACAATATTGATTCTTTCTATCCATGAGGATGGAATGTTTTTCCATTTGTTTGTGTCCTGTCTTATTTCCTCAAGCAGCAGCTTGTAGTTCTCCTTGAAGAGGACCTTCACATCCCTTGTTAGCTGTATTCATAGGTATTTTATTGCTTTTATAGCAATTGTGAATGGGAAGTCATTTATGATTTAGTTCTCTGCTTGTCTATTGTTGGTGTATAGCAATGCTTGTGATTTTTGCACATTGATTTTGTACCCTGAGGCTTTGCTGATGTTGCTTATCAGTTTATGGCATTTTTGGGCTGAAATGATGGGGTTTATAAATATAGAATTATGTCATCTGCAAGCAGAGACAATTTCACTTCCTCTTTTTCTATTTGAATACTCTTTATTTCTTTCTCTTGCTTGATTGTTCTGGCCAGATCTTCCGATACTATGTTAAATGGGAGTGGTGAGGGAGGACATCCTTATCTTGCACTGGTTTTCAAAGGGAATGTTCAGCTTTTGCCCATTTATTATGATATTGGCTGTGGGTCTGTCATAAATAGCTCTTACTATTTTGAGAAATATTCCATTAATACCTAGTTTATTGACAGTTTTTAACATAAGGGGGCCTTTTTTTACAAAAAGGAAAAAAACTAAAAAGAAAAGGGAAGTTATGCCATTATCTTTAACATATTTTAGAAGGTGTGGATAACATAATGTTAAGATTGAAACCATATTAAAAAATCAATGAATTCACTATGCCATTTTATATTGAACATCTGCACATTTGGATATAGCCCATATGTTTCACAGTTTCTTAATTGGACATGGATTAGTTTTTAAGCAGTCATTGTATAATTACCACTTACTATAACATTTCCTAGTTTTAGTTGTTTTGTGTAGAATAAGATTTATATGAAGATATGCTAAATTATCAAATTCTATATAAATTGAGAATAAGAATAATTATATTAAGGTATTCAAAAATTGATAACAGATTCTACTGGAAATTTAATAATTTCTAGAAGAAGAATAAAAGATAGAATTCAGAGTCTCTGCATTGGGTATATACTGAGGAGGATTAAAATAGGACTGACATAATGAACTGATTTCATGGCTCATCTTTATGGAGTAACCTCTGGGTCATAGTGGATAGAAGTGTTAACTCAGCAAAAAGTTAGAATACTCTGATAAGAACCCTTAAGTCACAGCTTGATAATGGGCCAACCACATGGGAATAATTTGAGCTGTGACTGATGATTGACGATGGATGAGTTATTGAACTCTCCAATAAACAGTTCATATTTACTAAGGAGCTACAATTTCTTAACCCCAAAGGAAAGCAGTGTATATTTTATTTTTGGCAAATAAGGAGTTGTTTTGTGGGGCTTATTAAGTTATTTACTTATGACACAACATCTGATTGTGCTATATGTAGTCTACCCTTTGTATACATGGGTTCTGCTTGAGGGGATTCAATTAGCCACTGATAAAATATATTAAAAAAAAAGGAACATAACAATAAAAATAATACAAATAAAAATATAGCATAACAACTATTTACATAAAATTAAAATTGTATTGGATATTAAAAGTAATTTATACATGATTTCATGTTTATGAGAGGATATGCATAGGTTATATGCAAACACTATGCCATTTTATATTCGGAACTTGAGTGTCTATGGATTTTAGTATTTGTGGAGGGTGAGAGGTCCTGGAACCAATCCCCACTAGATACTGTGGGATGACTATACTTTGTTTCTTTTCCAAAATTGAATTTACTTTGCCATATAAGGCTACCTCCTCATTTAATGTTGGAAACAAATAATCAAAAAAATCTGTTTCAAAAAGCAAGACAATAAAACCAGATTATCAGGTAGTATCTTTCTTTTGCCAACTATCTTTGGTGTTTTTGAAATCGTTTTAATAGAATGAAAACCAGTGTTTCTGGAGGAAAAACCAAACTGGTCTAATCTATTGTTTTCTATTCTTTGGATAAAAGTAATTAACTTGACCCATTACTTTCCAATCTATTCCTTGGTATCCATTGTGTAGACATACCTCACATCAAACAATTCTCCCAAGCTAACACAACAAAGGTTTAAGTCTGGAATGTATGGAATTTAATTATTTACAAAGTTGCTTTGTGTCTAGCATCTATGTGTGCAGAGCTCACTATAAATTTTTCATTTGGTTATGTGTACATGGATACTGAAAAATTTGTGAAATAGCCATTATTTTGTTATGATATTGTTTGTTGTGTGATCAAACTGCAATTCCTGCCCTCTCATTGAGCAGTTGCATCAATCTAGCTGATCTGGCGGCTGCTGATTCTTCTCCCACTTCATTGGAGAAAGACAACATCCCCCAAAACTGAAACATCATTCCTCAGCCCATAAGTGTGGGAGCAATTGCAATTTCTTGCCATAATCCCTGTGATTTTTTAATCTGCCTTGTTTCATTAAGATGACAATTAAATCTCTGCTTCACCTATGCTTTAGAGACACTGATTTCCACTCTCACCCAGCTACTAAGGTTCACATACCCAGCATATTAGGAGAGTATGATAAATGATACAGTTATTAATTAGTTCTGCATAAATGCCAAGTTCTTGAGAATCCAACTACATTACACCTCATGGCTTCTGCTATCAGCCTTCGTTCCCAGCCAGTCTGTTCCAGAGGGTACCACTAGGTAAATGAGGTAATTAGAGTTCCTTCTTTTCTCTATCAGACAATGACAAGACTGAGATCACTAAATCAAAAGCCCTCCCAGCGTCAGTGCATCAATTGACTTGTAGACCCTTTGCTATAACCCCGAAGACTCTCTGAGCCATTAGTTCTTAATTTTCCTTATCTCCACCTCAGAAAGCTTTTAAATTTAGTTTTTTTCTCCACTATGCCCTAGTTTCTACAGTTTTACTAGTGGAACAGTCTATTTTGAATGCTTCTTATGAATGTCCAGGCAACTGGACCCCATCTGAATACTGCAGCTTCTCCCTCCTGCATTAACCAGTGCTGTGACATTGGTCAGCAGACTAAGTTACAACAAATTCAGCTCTTTCTTGAGTTTAGTCACTAGGATCTGGGGTCCAATCAACCCTGCAATTTCTATGTCCTGCCTGAGAAGAAGTCCTGGGGAGAGGGGACTTGGAACTTAGTACTTAATCTATTTCCTTCCACACTTCTGAAATTGTCTATTTTTTCACTAGGCTAGATCAGATCTCCCTGTCACTCTGGTCCCTACCTCACTATCCCTCTTACATCCATGTATCCCCAAAGCGAAATCCTGGAATGATTCTGATACACCTTTGTTCAAAGTTGTTCAGATTTTTGGTCATTCCCTCAAGCTTTATTGTCTAACCAATTTCCCAAAAACCCAGGGATTCTCCCAAGTATTTCTGCCATGAATGCAACTTTTCCACGGGCCCAAGCATGCTCTCTAGCATGGTGGTCTAAACTGATACTTTCCTAGAAACTTAATAGGATAAGAGCTATCTATTGTCAGCTTGCCTGAAAATGTCACAGGAGCAAGGGACATGTTCTGTGTCTTACAGTGTGGGCATGAGGAATGTCTTTAATTATATGAAAGTTTTATCTGGGAGGTGCAAGACTGGCATTGATAACGAGGCACCAGATTGCTAATCCAGAACCAGCTTCAAAAGTGGAAAAGTTTTCTCAAACTGGTGAAGAACTTTGTAGCAAAATAATCAAAGTGTTGGAATGGGATGCTTTTCAATGTAATGAGTTTCATGAATCCTGAGATCTTGAAAGGGAAGGAAAAAAGAGAGAAAAAAATTTAGTGAATTACCTAGTCAATGCTTTCAACTATGATGTTTGAAAATTGAATAAGTTGCTAACATAATGAATCCTTTAAGCTATAAGTGGTTTCTATTAAAAATCATGGCATTCCTCCCTTAACCCCTGCTTACATGATCATATTATTTTAGTAATTATCTTTCACCCACTAGAGCATGTGAATTTATCTTTTATTTTACTGGATTTACTAAAAGTATGAGCAGTAATCTTAATCACCTGTAATTTAAACAAGAGGAGAAATATGACTTTTAATGAAAAGGGTAACATGTTGACCTGAGGGTTGCTGTTAACACTGTCTGTTGTTTACCAGAACTTCCCAACCTCTAACCTTCTGCCTCACTTTTCAGGGAATCATGCAAGCTGCAATCTGATCACCCAAATTGAGCCAATAGAATGAATGCCTGGTAATCAAGAAGCTGGTGAGTCACCTGTGACCTTTGCATCCAGCAACTAGGGGTGGTTCTTCTTAACACAACTGAAAAGCTCCCACTCACAATGGCGCCAGCCACAGAGTCAGATAAAAATGTACCTTTCTTTAGCTAGTAACAAAAAAGATGATGGTAGACAGGTGGGGTAGTGAGTGCTGGTGGAAATATTTTGACTGGACTTCAGAGAGCAGAAATGTGAAATTTGATATTGCTTACACAATCTTGTTTATTTATTTATTTATTTTTGAGAGAGGATCTTACTCTATTCCTCAGGCTGGAGTGTAGTGTGATCATGGTTCACTGTAGCCTTGACCTCCTGGGCTCTATTGATTCTCTCAATTTAGCTCCCCCGGTAGCTGGGACCACAGGTTTGACCCACTTTACTATTTTTCTTTTACTCCACTATTTTTCTTTTGGTATTTTTGGCAAAGACAGTGGTTTATCATGTTGCCCAGGCTGGTCTCAAACTCCTGAGCTCAAGTGATCCTCCCACTTTGCCTCCCAAAGTGCTCGGATTACAGGCATGAGCCACCACTCCAGCTGGTTTGTTTTATAAATAGGCATGAAAGGAAACACAGAGCTGACTATACATTATATAATTCAGTGTCTTGCAAAATATAGTTTTGGAATAATCTAAAATATTACGTATTAGAGATTGCAGATTTCTCAGCATTACCTCCAGCAATTTTGCTACTATAAATTGAGGTTTTTGGGTTTAGATATCTGCCTTTCTAGTAAGCAGCTGAGATAAAACTCAGGAACATAGTTCACAGACCTCACATTGAAAACAACTATTGGTTTAGGCAAAAATGACAGATCTTCATATTAGTCAGGTGTTTGTTTTAGAACAGAGAACCAATTATGAAGGTGAAGAACTGTGGCAAATGTCAAACATGTACATGTATATGGTGGTGAGGAAGGTGGGCATTAAGCATTTGAAATATGGTTTGTGAGGATGCTCTCACTCATAAGTGGGTGTTGAACAATGAGAACACAAGGACACAGGGAGGGCAACATCACACACTGGGGCCTGTTGGGGGTGAGGGGGGCCTAGGGGAGGAACAGCAGGGGGTGGGGGCATAGGGGAGGAATAGCAGGGGGTGGGGGGATGGGGAGGGATAGTATTAGGAGAAATAATTAATGTAGATGATGGGGTGATGGTTGCAGCAAACCACCACAGCACGTTTGTACCTATGTAAGAAACCTGAACTTAAAGTGTGATAATAATAAAGAATATTATGTATTAGAGATTACCATGTGCGGCAGCTCATGCCTGTAATCCGAGCACTTTGAGAGGCTGAGGTGGGTAGATTACCTGAGGTCAGGAGTTGAAGACCAGCCTGACCAACATGGGGAAACACATCTCTACTAAAAATACAAAACATTAGCTGGGTGTAATGGCAGGCACCTGTAATCCCAGCTACTTGGGAGGCTGAGGCAGGAGAATTGCTTGAACACAGGAGGTGGAGGTTGCAGTGAGCCGAGATCACGCCATTGTACTCTAGCCTGGGCAACAGGAGCAAAATTCTGTCTCAAAAAAAAAAAAAAGTAATCTGTGCAGACTCAGGAAAGCTTAATTCACAAATGCATCTCCAAATTACCTCTAAAACTGTTAGGTGTCTGTTGTTTTAATGTTAGGATATGATATTATCATTGTATTTAAAATTTTTTTAAATAAAAGTCATTTTATTTAAGTAAAGACAGAAAAAATTAAAAAAAAGGAATATGATTTATGGACTACTATAGATAAAAGAAATTGTTAGATGCTGAGAAATAGTCAGAAAAAGTAGAATGGTATTGAATTCTGAACTTCACCTTAAAGAAAAGAAACCTCAACAGAAGGATAGAGTTACAGAGTTTGCATAGGGGTAGAGGGTCACACTTCTATGTAATAACTCACCGCAAGACAGACTGGACAATTTGCCGAGGAGTTTGCGAAATCTACAAGCTGAAATGACACGTCATCATTCTTGTTATTGCACTTCCAGCCTTGCCAGGACAAGGACACATGCTGCTATTCAAGTAACTTACTGCTCTAGTGCTAACAAGTGAGCATAGGACACAGGGGATACTAGGAGTAAAATGATCTTATGTTTGATATAGCTTTTCTGCACCGATTTCCTCTGCAGATTTTTATGAGGGGTCAACTCACCTCCTCTCAACCATCCCTGGAATAGCTGTGGTTAATAATACAGGTTCACAAATGTGATTTGTCTCTATTTTTTTTATTTACATGTAAACAAATGGTCTGAATGCAGCCTTTAAAAAAGGCTGAATCTCAGTCAACAATCATTATTTTGTTCATGTTGCTATGTTATTGCTTTCAAGTCTAAGAAGAAAATCATATGAGAACTTCAGCCTGACTTATATCATTCGAAGATAGTTTGGATACCAAGAACCAAACAAAACAGACAGAATAAAAGCAGCCTGAAGTTCTTCGGGTTTACTTTATCTCTGCCTCTCTCAGAAAGACAGACGTTTGTAACGCTTGACTGCAGCCCTTCATTAAACAGGAATCATTCTCAGGCCTGAATCCTAGAGAAACCAGAAAACATCTTATAAAGCTACCAAGCGGGTAGCAGAATTAAAGGGATGTTTTGGATCAGGCATGGCTTAGCAATCATTTCAAAACAAAGTGTTTCATTAAACAATTCAGAATGACTATTTGCAACTTTATGAATTCTTTCCAAACTAAAATGCTAAGAATAATGAACATTTTCAGCATCCCTTCATTCACTCATTTCTTTTTCCTTTACTGTGTAGGGTTCCTACAATAAGAGTTGCACTGGAAGACCCCTCAGTGTACTTAGAGGAGAGTGCACAGTGCAGTACAGTGGGTTTTCTGATGGCTGCAGTTAGGAGGAGGCTCCTTGCTAGCTGCTGTCACCACTCCCCGACAAGAGCACACGACTCCTGCTCCTTGTCCGATGCCTGAAATAGTCCTAATGACATATTCTTTATTTTTTTTTTTGGTGTTTCAGATCTCTTTATTTACTATTATTATTTATATTATAATTTAAGGTCTGGGGCACATGTGCAGAACGTGTAGGTTTGTTACATAGGTATACATGTGCCATGCTGGTTTGCTGCATCCATCCCTTCCTCATCTACATTAGGTATTTCTCCTATGTTATCCCTCCCCATTACCCAACCCCTTGCTATCCCTCTCCTAGCCCCCCAGCCCCCTGACAGACCCTGGTGTATGATGTTCCTCTCCCTGTGTCCATGTGTTCTCATTGTTCAACACCCACTTATCAATGAGAGCATGCGGTGTTTGGTTTTCTGTTCTTATGTCAGTTGCCAAGAATGATGGTTTTCAGCTTCATCCACGTCCCTGCAAAGGACATGAACTCATCCTTTTTATGGCTGCATAGTATTCCATGGTGTATGTGTGCTACATTTTCTTTATCGAGTCTATCATTTAGGGGGATTTGGGTTGGTTCCAGGTCTTTGCTATTATAAACAGTGCCATAATAAACATACATGTGCATGTGTCTTTATAACAGAATAATATGTAATTTGGGGGGTATATACCCAGTATATATACCCAGTAATGGGATTGTTGGGTCAAATGATATTTCTATTTCTAGATCCTTGAGGAAATGCCACACTGTTTTCCACAGTGGTTGAACTAATTTACACTCACACCAACAGTGTAAAAGTGTTCCTATTTCTCCACATACTCTCCAGCATCAGTTGTCTCTGGATTTTTTAATGATTGCCATTCTAACTGCTGGGAGATGGTATCTCAATGTGCTTGCTACAAAGAGAATAAAATACCTAGGAATACAACTAACAAGGGATGTGAAGGACTTCTTCAAGGAGAACTAGAAACCACTGCTCAAGGAAATAAGACGTGATGCAAACAGATGGAAAAACATTCCATGCTTATGGTTAGGAAGACTCAATATCATCAAAATGGCCATACTGCCCAAAGTAATTTATTGATTACTTTGGGCAGTATGCTATCCCCATCAAGCTACCATTGACTTTCTTTACAGAATTGGATAAAAACACCTAAAATTTCGTATGAAACCAAGAAAAGAGCCTACATAGCCAAGACAATCCTAAACAAAAACAAAACAAAAGAGAACAAAAAAATAAAACTGGAGGCATCATACTATACTTCAAACTATACTACAAGGCTACAGTAATCAAAACAACATGGTACTGGTACTTAAACAGAGATATAGACCAATGGAACAGAACAGAGGCCTCAGAAGTAATGTCACACATCTACAACCATCTGATCTTTGACAAACCTGACAAAAACGAGCAATAGGGAAAGGATTCCCTATTTAATAAATGGTGTTGGGAAAACTGGCTAGTCATATGTAGAAAGCTGAAACTGGATCACTTCCTTATACCTTATACAAAAATTAACTCCAGATGGATTAAAGATTTAAACATAAAACATATTATTTAGAAAGTGGTGGTCACTTAACACGTTTGAATTCTGTTATTTTTATTTAGTCACTGGATTTATTTTAGCTTCATTTATTCTCTTTCATTCTTTATTTAATGCTCCTTCCTTTGAGGATATAAATACATTATTACTTATTTTTTTCACTCCCTATGATATTGTTACTATTTATAAGAATGCACATTGTTAGATTCTTTTAAAAAGTGCCTCTACTTTGTCCTAAAATAATAATGTGATAAAGTAATAAAGACATATTAGTATCTCTACTAGAGCTTTGACTGGTGTTTGAAGAGGCAAAATTAGAATACTGAGAGAATGGAAAGAACTTTAATAGGTGAGGTGGCATTTGATTTGCAGAGCTTTGAAAAATAGAGTAGTATTTCTAGTAGTAGTAGCAGTCATCCTCATCAGTGTAGTAGTAGTCTGCCTATAGGTGGACAGGCTCAGGATGGCTTAATAAGAGAAACCCATAGAATTATGAAATACTGAAAGCAGAATATTAATTATTTCAGAAAATTATGGCAAACAAGTGTTTTCATTCACAGATTCTTAGACTTGAACCAATCCAATGAGAGTCAAATATTAATCTGGTAATATGTCATTTACACTACTATTATTTTATTCCCCCATTTCTTTAGAAAATAGAGAAAAATAATTCAGTGATCCAGGCTCTCAGTTTCATTCCCATTCTGTTTTAAAATTTATGTCTGAGAATTTGTCTACTAAATATACAGAGGTAATCCAAAATCACTAATATAATATGACAAAGTACCATGCACAAAATCTTAAGCAAATGAAGCATGGTGATTTTCATTAAGTTAAAGCAGGCAAGGATTGCACTATTTCTCCCCAGTAAAATAACAACAAGGAAAGCATTTGCCATCTCTTGTTATTGTGAAGGAATTTGTTCCATTAATACGCATGGCATGCTGGGCGCTTTCCTTCCCCAAGAAAGACTGACCTCTAGTCAGCACTTCCGTATTTTTACTAGAAGAGACTAGCTCAGTTTAGAATTTTCATTGTGGATTGAAATGTATTCTTTTAGCAAGCCTTTTGATTATCCCAGGATTTTCTCAGGATTAGAGTCACATTTCTCTGCATTCAGAGCTTCCATAGAAGAAAGTCGCCAGTAGCTACTAAAAGTAGAGAATATAACAGTTGCTTTCTCAGTATCTAATTAATGTAGCTTTTAGGTCTCTTCTCTGGCCAATTGTTTAAAATTATTCAAGGTTGGAGAAAAAAGAGAATTTATAGAACAGTTTATTCAAGATGTTCAAGCTTAAAAAATAGGAATCTTTTACGTTATGAGAAATTTTCCATTGGAATTCCAACATACAAAACAATGCTATTCATATCATTTATAAGTTCAGTTTCGCAGAGCTTATAGCTTGCAGTGAACGCCAAGAATGAAGTACTCCGTTCCAGCTGAGCAAGTTTAGGGGGTAGCTCTTCTGAGAGAGTCCACCCCAGCATCCATCTGCCAAGTATATATTGAAAGGGCTTGTACTAACTACAAACATTCACTAGATGGTCATTCGAGGTGGGTTGCTGAGGCACCTGTGACCTTGTACACACTCAAACTGCATTCTTAGGAAGCTGTTTTCAGCATTCCTTATCACACCACACACTCCACTCCCTGTCCTATTTTCAGGGTCAAGGAGTTTCATTCCCATGCACAAATAACATACACAGTGCCTCAGTATTTTTCAATGCCCGACCTCAAATACTATGTTCAGATGCTAGAATATGTTGCCATGCAACCCCTACATCATCCCCTTCTTTAATTCCTAGAACATGCTGGTCATTCAATGCAAAGTAAGCTTCTATCATTCTTCTTTGGTCGTAGATGCATCAGGTGGCAGCACAGAGCCATCTGCAGATGCCTAGCAAACAGATACAAAAAGTGAATTAGTATAGCGGCCATCACCCAAATGCATGTGTTTAACTCAGACAACCAAGTGTTTGGGTTTAACCATGGAAAGCCTCCTTGTAAGTGCTGAAGGGTACTTGCTTGTAATTGCTGTGACCATTCATCAAGTTGTTTCTTTAATTCACACTTAAGAGTGGAAATTTGAGAAGACAAATGGTCCTGATAAGTCCCTTGCAGATGTGGTTTTCTAAATAACTGCAAGGTGGAACCTCCTTCTCAGTTCCACGTTAAATTTGCAGGCAGCTACAGTTCTGCTCACTCTATTAATATCATGACATAGGTTATATTTAACTGTGTAATGTTTTGATGAGACAAGCATGTAGCATGCCAGTTTCTGGAAGAGATTTTAATACTATCAAGGATAGATTCTGTTCTACTTTAGGAACACCTTGCCCAAACGGAAGTATATAGGAGTGTGTAGTACAAATCAGGACTGTGTCAGTAACATTATTGTGCAAAGAGAGGGTATAGTTGCCACCACTAGTAATGTAGTCACCATGTGAAAGAACCCATTCAAAAAGGAAAGACCTAGTCTCCAAATGTGGGTATGAGCAGGACTTAAAGCTTGTTTCCCTTTTAGTTGTAATATTGGTCCCAAAAGCCTTACTCTGACCAGGTGACAGAACCATTGGATGGACTTTCAAATTCAATAGTCTGATTAGCAGACATAAGATAATGAGGGGGGCCCCAATCAAGTAAGGTGTCATTATCAAACAGAGGCCCTTGGCGCAGCACAGGTGGTCTGCATGGAGACCAATGGACGGCCTGTAACTTATACTGCCATTCCCTACTAGGATGGCACATAGGAAGATCAGACACTTGTGTAGCTTCGTTGGAGACCTCAGTAACATTAGTAGTAATAGCAGAAATAAAGGTCATATTTGCAAGCTTAGTATCCCTTTTAGGCTGATAGTAAAAATACTCCTGAGCAATAAGAGTACCACACTTATCATGTGCTATTGTGGAAAAACAAAGAGAGGGATTACTTTGTAAAGTCAAGGAGTTATAAAGTTTAATCCATCTCAAATTTTCAGCTAAGGGGTCAGACCAGCATCTATTAACTCCTGTCCAAGAAATATCATCAGATGACAAAGGCAGGTCAGCGTCCCACCATGTGATAACATTAAAAATGGGATTTAGAACATGACTCCGATAAACATGTTATTAATCTGATCCCACCTGGCAAAGGACAAGAATTACCAGCCAGCCTAACATCCATGCCAGTCTTACTTTCTCAGATGTTTCCCAATTATCACCAGATACATAAGAAACCAGTTCTTTGCATTTGCAGGGGCTTCCATGGCAGCAAGCTGGATAGGTGCTTGTTGATCCAATTTCTTTAGCTGTCCTCAAGTAATGTCAGATGCCATCTGAGTCACCACCATCCCTGTCGGTCAATTCTCCAATGACAGTTCCTACTCTCAAGGAGAGAGTCCCATATTCACCTTTTTTTGTTTATTAATATATATTTTAAGAGTTTGATGAGTTTATTCAATAATGGCCTGACTGGTTAAGTAATAGGGAATGCCAGTTTTATGTTGTATGTGTTAAAGTCGCAATGCACATGTAAATTGAACACTAAGACAGTAAGGACTATTATCAGTTTTTATAGTTTGTGGAAGGTGTAAAGTCATAGATTTAAACAAATGAGCAACTGCATTTTTAGTTTTTCCTTTGGTCCGAAGGGTAGCATGTATTATACTTGTATAAGAGTCCATGGTAATGTGAAGAAATTTAAAACATCCAAAGGTTGGTTCTGAGTAGCATCCGTTTGCCAGATAGTATTAGGTACCAAACCTCATTGGTTAGCACCAAGCCCTAAGGAAAAAGAAGAGAGAGAATGCCATTGGCAATCAGGACAAATTTTAATAATCATGTGAGCTTGAGCAAGTATTAAATAAAACTGTTATTTAAGACTGCGGGCATTCTGATGAAAAAAGCACAGTCAGCTTTAAATACAACTGTTGTTTAAGACTATGGGCATTTTAATGGAAAAAGCACGATTAGCTTGAGCTTGCAAAAATGCAGGGAAGTCTGCAAACCACGTGTGATTTTACCAGAGCATCAGCTCAAGTGTTCCCTTCTGATAAAAGACCAGGTAACCTAGAATGAGAGTGAATATGTGTGATGTAAAGATGGTGATGACGGACACAGAGGAGCTCTCACACTGCAAGAAATAAAGCTAGTAGAGACTCATTAGTAATGCCCCTCATATGTTCAAGAGCTAAAGAAGTAATGCTATCAAGTGCATAAGCAGATCACTAACTATATTTATGTTTTGGTAAGAAAAAGTTTGTAAGGCCAATATCAGGGCTCCTAACTCTGCCTGTTGCATGGTTTTAAAATGTTCCTGGATTTTGTGCTGCCAGTTTTTCATGGCATCTTGCCACACTCTAGCTGTCTTTTCAGTTTTTTCTGAACCATCTGTGAAGACAGTAGTGGCATGAAGCAAGGACTCAGAGACAACAATAGATACAAATCTAATAGGCACAGTTTATAAAAAGTTCAGGAGCTTAGAAGCGGGTAAATGAAAGCTGATGTTATCAATAAAGTCAGCCATTGCCATTTGCCAATCAAGATTACAAGCTAAGAGAGTATTAAATTGTTCCTTGCTTAGCGGTAGGAAAAGAGTAACAGGGTCATATCCTGATAACTGGACGCAACATCAGTGCCGGTTTATGAGAAGAGAAGCTATTAAATCTGTAGTCTTTCGTATGTGTTTAGAGGGGTTATGAGACAGGTAAATAGCACATAAAATACAGAAATAGCAAAAGATAAAGCCTACCTGTTAAACTAAGACATAAACGGGAGGGATATTTTAAGTGATTTTTACCACATTCTAGTCCTTGAAAGTCATTAGAATGTGACTGCAAGTCGCCAGGATGATAAACCTGCATTGGGTTAGCTTAAGTGTGGAAAAAAAAAAAAAAAAAGAAAAGAAAGAAAGAAAAAGAAAAAAAAACAAACTTTAAAAAAATATCCTTAGACAGTGGCCATTTTCCTGAATAGGCCTTCTAAAGCTGGAATGCTTTAGAAGTGAGCTTGGTTGGGAAAGTAAGGCTGTGGCCAGTTTCTTTTCACCTGCTCGGGCTCCTTAGCCTCTCTTTTTAGCAGCCTGACACCTGTTGCTACTCTTGCCCTGAGAGGAAGGCAGGAAGACTACAAGAGGCGGCAAGAGGGCAGAAAATGAGCAGGTGTTAAAGTCTCCTGCGCCGAGGCAGGAGAGCCAGGGTTACAGGCTGAGAGAAGACCATTCCCCTCATCCTCCAGACCACCTACGCTTGGAGCGGACCCTGTTAGGTAAGGACCCTGTAAGGAAAAGATACGGGGTTTTTTATTACTTTTTTAAGCAGAGAACTCGGGGGAGGAGCAGACATGCAGCACAGGGTCTGCTTTGAAGTTTCCTAGCCACAGTGTTTTTCGACATTTTATTAAAAAGCGAAAAAAGCATTCTTTACTGCTGCATCTATCTACCTTCTGAAGATAACAGTAGCTGGCAGAGTTTGTCCACCTTAGCCTAGTTGCATTTAATATAGGGCTAAGGGAGAGTGCCGCTCATTAGCAGGCTTCTCCCGCAGAGCTCTATACTCTAGGCTGCTCCACAGCCCTCTGTTCACCTTAAGCTAGTAAGGTTGGGGTGCACATGGAGTGTTTCTTAGTCCTTTCCCTAGGGGTCAGGGAAAACAAGGAATTGCTTGTGAGCTGAGACATGCAAGGGGTGGCAGGGAAGGGCAGAAGTAGGAAAAGCAGCAGCACAGCAAGCAGCAGGCCACTTTCTGGGCACAGTTACTAGGGTATGTGACTATGGTGAGGAGGATTCTTAGGACCAGTCTGGAGCTGCCTGCAGCCACCTGGGGACTCGGTCTGCACCTCTTGACCTCCTCTCTGTCACTGCAAACCCAGGAAGGGGCAACTTACCTAGACTGCTAGTGACTAAATGGGCACTCCATGGCATCTTAGCAACTCTCCTTCCCCAGGTCTCTGGGCAGCAAGAAAGCCAGAGTTTTCTGGGATAAAACCCAGAAGGCAGTATGCAACTTTCCTTTATACTCCAGGAAGACAGAAAATAAAGACAAGACCAAGAAGGCCAATGCTGGAAGTAGGAAGTGAGAACTTACATATTAGAAAGACCACCACAATCAGCCACTTTCCTTCCCTCTTGGGGGAACCCCTCCAGCAGGGAAGTTTGTCAAGGAGGCACGGCCACCCCATCATATAGATGTTTGCTGACTGCGGTTCTTATCCAAGAACCATCTGTTGGGTGGTCTCCAATCTCCTCAAGGGGGATTGGAGGCACTGTTGCCTAAATGTGGCCAATAGATACAGGTCCCTTTAAAGGTGAGGAAAAGAGGGCAGTAGCTTTTCTATAGGGGGAGGAAAAGTCTCTGGTACATCCTTATTCTAACTAGAAAAAAAAATATCTTCGTTATTCCCCATAGAAGGGAATGAAGGAGGGAGAGGAGTCTCTCCTTGTTCTGGTTCCTGCTTTTCCTTCTCCTTTAAGTCTCCTAAGTTCCCTTCAGGTGGAGAATACGGACAGTCTGACTCACTGCAATCTAGCAGATAAAGAGGATACGACACAGAGCGTACCAGTGCCCAGGTGGTCAAGAGTAACATTAGTAAAATGACCTTGCTTATATCCTCTTTTCAGGCAGTCACCTACCTGCTCTTGCAACTCTAAATCTAAGGTTCTGTAATCAGGAAACCAAGGACATTCCTGCCGAATTAAGAGCATCAGCTTGTGTAGAGCTCCAGGCTCCACAGTGCACTGGATAGCCTTTAGTAGTGTTGCACTGTTTTTAAAAATACTTTCTGCTCTTTGGTCATTTCTTGACCCATGACAACCTAACCCCTGGTATTTTCATGTGCTTCCCACCCATCCTCCTGATGGGATTCCCCGAAAATTGATGATCCCTCCTCCTTCAGGCATAAACTCAAGGCGATCACGTTGGGGGAACCAGTTATAGAGCTTATAGCTTGCAGTGAATGCCAAGAATGAAGTACTCAGACAGTTGGAGCTGAGTAGGTTTAGGGGGTACCTCTTCCGAGAGAGTCTGCCAGCATCCATTTACCAAGTATTTATTGAAAGGGCTTGTATTAACTACAAACATTCACTAGATGGTCATTTGAGGTGGGTTGTTGAGACACCTGTGACCCTGTACAACGTTCAAGCTGCATGCTCAGGAGGCTGTTTTCACCGTTTCTTATCACACCACACACTCCACTCCCTGTCTTGTTTTCAGAGTCAAGGGGTTTCATTTCCATGTATAAATAACATACACACAGTGCCTCAATATTTTTCCATGCCCACTGTCAAATGCCATGTCCATAAGTTTGAATATGTTGCCATATACCCCCCACAAGTTTCTCTAGTTTATTTACTAGAGTCATTCAGTAAAAACAGTTCTGATAAAACAAATATTTGAAATCATTCAATTTTTTTTTCTGTATTATGCATTACAGAAGAACTTGTAGGAATATCTATTTAAGGCCAAATTCCTGAAAATCTCAGGATATTTTCAATTAAATAGAAATATCAGGTCATGTTTTACTTAAGGATCAACACAAAACAAAATAACAAGGAAATGCTAATTAAGGCATTGATGGACTTTAGTGTGTTGTAGGAAAAATACGTATTTAAATAGGCATCTTGCTTTGTTTTGCTTTTCAACTATTATATATGTAGGCGTGGGTGTGTGTGCATGCATGTGTATGCATGTTTGCAGGTTTGCCTTTTAGAGTTAAGTAGAATTTTTTTTAAATTATACTTTAAGTTCTGGGGTAAATGTGCAGAATGTGCAGGTTTGTTACATAGGTATACATGTGCCATGGTGGTTTGTTGCATCCATCAATCTGTCATCTACATTAGGTATTTCTCCTAATGCTGTCCATCCCCATCCCCTCACGCCCTTCTATTCCTCCCCTAGCCTGCCACTCCCCAACAGGCCTCAGTGTGCGATGTTTCCCTCCCTGTGCCCATGTGTTCATTGTTCAACACCCCCTATAAGTGAGAACATGTGGTGTTTGGTTTTCTGTTCTTGCTTCAGTTTACTGAGAATGGTGGTTTCCAGCTTCATCCATGTCCCTGCAAAGGACATGAACTCATCCTTTTCTATGGCTGCATGATATTCCATGGTGTACATGTGCCACATTTTCTTCATCTAGTCTATCATTGATGGGCATTTGGGTTGGTTCCAAGAGTTTGCTATTGTGAACAGTGATGCAGTAAACATACGTGTGCATGCATCTTTATAACAGAATAATTTATAATCCTTTGGCTATATACCCAGTGGTGGGATTGCTGGGTCAAATGGTATTTCTATTTCCAAATCTTTGAGGAGTTGCCACACTGTCTTCCACAAAGGTTGCACTAATTTACACTTCCACCCACAGTGTAAAAGCATTCCTATTTCTCCACATCCTCTCCAGCATCTGTTGTCTCCTGATTTTTTAATGATCGCCATTCTAAGTGGAAGGATATTGTCTCTCAATGTGGTTTTGACTTGGATTTCTCCAGTGACCAGTGATGATGAGCATTTTTTCATATGTTTGTTGGCTGCATGAATATCTTCTTTTGAGAAGTGTCTGTTCATATCCTTCTCCTACTTTATGATGGGATTTTTTTCTTGTATATCTGTTTTAATTCTTTGTAGATTCTAGATATTAGCCCTTTGTCAGATGGGTAGATTGGAAATTTTTTTTCTTGTCCTCCATATAAATAAGAAAAGAAAGGAAAAAGACAAGAAAAAGAGACACTAAGATGCAGTGAAGCAACTCATGCTAGATCATTTCACAATCTAATGTAAGAAAACTAACTAGAATACAAATTGCCTGACTCCCATTGCTGTTTTTATTTAATATATTACTGTTGATGTTATTGCTATTATTACTATTATTGTAAAGAGAAACATTCAAGAAATAATAAAATCATAAATGTTTAGCACTGGAGAGGGCTTTGGTGATAAACACTATAGTTTCTTCAACTTGTGAGGTGAAGTAAGTGACCTTCCCAAAACCACATCAATTATGAGTAGCAGGACCCTGAGATTTCTGACTCTGTACAGTGTTTTCCTCTCTTTGTCTTACTGCTTCTCTATTCAACAGGAATAGTTTTGAGAAATAGGTTTAAAAGAGTGTGTCTTACCTGAAGCAATTGCTTTTAGATTTTGATAGTCAGCATTTAGCTCAGTTCATTGATAAACAATACCATTTGTGGAACTGGTACAGGAGGTTATATGTTAAAGCTTTTCCCTAAAACTCTTATTACTTTATTCTGAGAATCAGAAAAAAATGCAACCATTGCAAAACATTTTTCAAGTTAGACCTGTGTCCTTATTATAACCTTTTAGCTCAATTTACTATGCACTTGTTGCTTAGAGCATTGGGCATTATCAGAATGAATAAATGATTTCTCTGTAGTCGCAGGCAAACCAACATTACATCCATTTATTTTCTATATTCTTGTACTTGAGGGTATTTATCCTCTTAATGGGAAAAATGTGCACCATATTTAAAGCATTTTCCATTGTACTTAAAGCTGTTGTCTTTGTGACTCATCCAAGATTCTCCTTTCTGTGAATTTACCCTGAAATCACCACAAACACCTATTAAGTATTCCTCACTACTACTGAATTTGCAGTCCAGGTAGAAATATGATGTCTTCTCTGGGGTTGAATACTGAAAGGGGAGATTATAAAGTAAAAATAATACTGCAACCTGACTTTTTAAATAAATGTAAATGATGCATACTAAGATTGTACTTAAAATACTTTCTGACATTTTGGGGCATTTTGAAATGTTGGATGATCTCTGTTTTATTTATACTCACTTTTCAGAATTAATAATAAACCATTTTTAAATAAGGATGATTGTGGTTATAACTTATGCTTGGACTCATTTGAAATTCCAGGATCTAAGCCTTTTCCCTTTGGCTCTCTGTATGTCTTGTATTACAATTTTGTTACTGTTATGTCTGCTTTGAAAAAATATTTTACCTATATTTTTAATATTATTCATATACTTTTTAAGAAAAATACGTGAAGTAGAGTGAAAGTGTATCAGATACGTGAACTGTAATATCTTAGAGAAATTTAAGCCTTTTAAGAATGTATTTAAGAATGTATACAGTTTGTGTGACAAGAAAAATTATGTTAAAGGTACTCAAATGTGGGTGAAGGGGCGGAAGGCAGCAAAACACACTGCCATGTGTGTACTTATGCAACTATCTTACATGTTCTGCACATGTACCCCAAAACATAAAATGCAATAAAAAATTAAAAATTAAAAAAAAATCCACAAACACCCTGAAATTCAAAAAGAGTCTTTTTGTATCAAATCAGAACTAAGGATATATTCCCTATCAAAAATAAAGAAATAAAAGAAGAAGAAAAAAATAAAGGTACTCAAATGTATTCAGCTGCCACACTGATTTATAGTTTTTAAAGTGAGTTCCATTTGGCCTCGGGATTCCGTGAAACAACTTGAGTAGATTTTTGAAAGACGTAACCAACAGAATTGTTTCTAGTCTTTCACCTGAAGATTGCTGTCTCTAGGTTGGTTTTCAGATGCATGAAAGTTAATCCCCAGTGTTTCCATGACGTCACAGTATTTAGCTTTCTGTACAAATAAAACATGAACCTGACTGAATACAATGTCCTAAGGAAGGTCTGCCATCTCAAACGGAAGTGAAATGGCTTCCTTTTTCTTAATGCCTTTTCCTGTAAGTAAAGTGTGAGACTATACATGTCATGGAAGAAGAATGAAAGCTTAAAATTGTATTTCGGAAAAAAATATACACTCTGTGTGTGTGTAAGAGAGAAACAGAAATTAGAGGGTTTATCTTTTTTCACTCATTGATGGATTATGACTTAAAACTGGTATATCAATTATGCTGAGGATAAATTTTGTTTTGAAAATTTACCCTATAGAATGTGTTCTGTTTCTTTATTAAGTAGACAATTCAGCCATATTCTTCTGGATCTTTATTCACACAGAATATGATTTTTTTTCCTCCTGGGATTAAATTGAAATAAAAATATTTAAAATATCTTTTATATTTTTTTAGTAGAGGCTATTTTAAAAATTGTTAACTGCTATCATCTGATGGATTTTTGTGACCACTCCCTGTTTAAACTGTTTATTTTTAGTGTTTGTATTCATTATCATCAATCAAAGGGTGATTTCTTGGTTGTAAATGTGTTGAAAAAAATATAAATGAATAAAAAATTTTATTTTTTCTCAAATGCTGTTACAAGACATTAGAAAAAAATTCTTTAGTCATTTTTTCTATAAATGTGTAATCCTTTATACAAAGAATGTTGTCAACTAATTCAATTAATTAATTGCATTTTTACTGAACTGGTCTCTCTATAGGTAGACAAGGAGAGACAGAAGCAAGAGTTAAAACCTAACTGCAAAGAGCCCCTCTTTTCAATTGAAACTTCAAATGACCTCAATCTTTGTTAATTCACCTTTAACTGTCATGTGTGGTGTTTCTAGAAGCTGCTGTATGTTACCTGACCATTGGAAACCTGGAAGGATCTGCTACAACTCTGAGCTGAGCTTCTTAGGCATGGCCACTCACTCTCTCAGAGGCAAAAAAAAAAAAGCTTACAGCCTCATAGTTCCACTGGATGCAAAAAAAAAAAAAAAAAATTATGGCAGTTTTAATGGTGAAACATATAATCACAACTTTGTAGCTCTTTGGAACATCAAGGGCAAGTTCTCCTTATTCCCTAAAATAGAATAAAAATGAAAAAAGTATTATTTTTGGACAAAGAAGGAATTTGAAAATGTGTGTATTGCAGGATTCTACCTTTGTTGTAATCTGTATGATTTTATTTTCTATGAAATGATACATCTTAAGAATAGTGTAATAGATTATTAATACATTTGTTTCCTATGAGAAACAAGAAATATCACAGGTCTAAGCTCAGTAGTCCCTGCTCCAGTGTGAGCCTTCTGAAGATTACCCATAACAGCAGGAATGTTCTTTCCTTGGGGACCTAATGCTCGCTAATCCTGAGGTTTCTGCCTGAGACCTCATCAAAATCTACACTGACACTTCATTGTCTTGCCTGGGGCTTCTTATGAAGAATATGTTATCTTTTAGTCCACTGGCATGTGGCCTTGTCATCTCACGACCCTTACTAGTCCTTACTCTGTTGAGAAAAATTAGTGATTTTGTTCATTTGAGCACAAAAGACAGAGCTTGGAAATCAGCTGGGTTTACAACCTCGCTCTTTCACTTACTGGACATATCCAGGCCAGTCACCAATGCCTCTAAGTCTTTATTTCCTTGTTCTAAAAATAGGATAATGCCTCCCTGTGGTACAATGAAGGTGAATTATGACCCAGTATTTCTCAAACATTAATGTGCATAAGAATTGCATGGTAGATTGATTCAATGATCACAGGAGGGGCTTGATATTCTGCATTTTTAACAAGCTCACAGTTGACCTCAATATGGCTGGCTCATAGATCATGCCTTGAGCAACAAGATTATAAGTGAGAGACATATACAGTGACCAATCCTATATTAAAGAAACGACTTTGATCCATAACCTGTAACTACCTTGCCCAGGAAGCCAGTCTGCTATAAGTAAGAACTTTGGGAAGTCAGAATGTTATCTCTAGTAATAATTCAGGAAGCCAAGCTATAATCTCTGTAAGCACTCAGCCCAAAATGGACAGAATTAGATTAACAATTGACAGCTTCCCTAAGTTTTGTTTCCACTTCTAACTTTGTGCCTACCAGAATAAGCCAAATATACATTCTCAATCCCATAGGATATTCTATTTCTGCTTAGCCCATCTGCAGCTTTATATGCCAAGAGGCTCACACCAGGGTGTACCTAAGGCCTTCCCTTTTTTCACTATAAAGCTTTCCTACTCTTCTGTCTACCTTTGGTTTGCCAAATGTAAAGTGGTGGCTGCATTTGGCAGCTGACTCTCTTTCTATAGCAAGCTCTTAATAAATAATAGCCTTTGCTTGTTTTCATTTGCATGGTCTTTATTTCTACTGTGCTGGTTTATGAAAAGTGCCTGCCATTTAGAAAGGATCCAACTGTAGCTTTAGGCCTCTAGAGGAGGGTGGGGCTAGATACTTTTCTCCTAACACCAAAGTGGGGCTTCATTTTCCAGCCCTTCACCTTCTACTCCCCAGAAGGGCTGGTTTACTGGTCTCACTGAAGTTCTTCCACTCTCTGCCTACTTCTCTTTTCCATGTCACTATATTCTCTTGAAATGGAAGGAACTTGACTATTTGCTTTTCTTGACATTATCCTCTCCCTTTACCTAGTTGCAACGAAGCCCATACAATTATCAACTAACTTCTTTCTCCTTCCCTCTAACAATTGTAGTAATAGGCTATGGCTAGCTCCTACTTTGAGAAAGAGCAGGCCATTTCTCATTGAGGTGCTCATGAGCCTGATCTTTCCATTATTCTGTCCCACATGTCCTGGCCCAAAGGTAATAAAATGGTCAGAATTAAATTTCTGTTAGGGAAAGAGGGAAGGAAGCCTCCATAGGCCCCAATCACATACTCTATCCCAGTTTTTAAGTGACAGCTCCACTTGAGTTTGGGTCGCTCTTAACAAAACACAAGTAACATTTTGCTTTACTGTTTTCCTTCTATTGATGTCTCTCTTGGGGACCTGACTTGCAGGAGAAATGGCTGAAGCTTTGGACATTCTCAGCTTTTCTAGTCTAGTGTCACCCAACAGCATTCCAATCTCACAGCCATTTTTCTACTGATGATTTACGACATGCCATAAATAAGATGACTTTAAGAGATACCTTGACAGAAGAAATATAGATCGCTTCCAAAGAGGAGGATGTAGACATCTAACACTCCAAGCTCAAATGCTAATACTCCACTCAAAATTTGAGTGTTTGCTCAAATGCAAACACCCCAAGCTCAAATGCAAATGCCATTAAAGGGCATTGCGGGTCATAGTGTTTGCATTTGGCACAGTAAAAAGAACAATATACGAGAACTATCTCAAACAGAAATACAACTGGAAAAGCTCGATGAGCTTCTTTTAGAAGGATAAACAATTCCACAACAAAGGCGAAAACCTGCTTTCAAATTTTTGCCTTTACCAAATGTTTTCTTACATAGCTGAATAATTTAAACTGCAGTCTTGATAACAGCTTTTTAGTATACTTTATTATTTAATATGGTCAGAAATGCAATTCAATGCATTTATCTTGTGAATGCTTTTCAAGTCTCCTTGCTTTCCTATAGGGTGAATCATGATACAAAAAAGGGCATGATTTTTTCTAAGGAGTATAGATATGGTTTGACTCTGTGTCCCCACTAAAATCCCACCTCTAGTTGTAGTCCCCATGTATCAAGGAAGGGACCTGGTGGGAGGTGATTGGATCATGAGGGTAGTTCCCCACATGCTGTTCTAGTGTTAGTGGGGAGGTTTTAAAAGTGGCAGTTTTTCCTGCTCTCTCTCTCTCTCCTGCTGCCATGTAAGACATGCCTTGCTTCTTCCACCATGATTATAAGTTTCTTGAGGTCTCCTCAGCCATGCAGTACTGTGAGTCAAACCTCTTTTCTTTATAAATTACCTAGTCTCAGGTAGTATCTTTATAGCAGTGTGAGAATGAACTAATACAAGTACTTTTCTATTTTCTTAATAGCACAAGGTAATAAAGGGTTTTACTTAAAGCCAAGACTCAGGAAAGGAATGATATCACTGTAAAACTTTGCCAAAATATCATTTCTTAGGCTTTGCTCCAGACACAGATTCTGATTCAGTAGTTTTAGAGTAAGACCCTTGAACCTGCATTTTAAAAATCTTCCTAAATGATTCTGGTGCTGTCTGGTTTGGTTTCAGAGTCACAGTTGAATTGATGCCAATTAGCATAATTAAACTGCTTCTGGATTAGAAGATCTCATAGTCTTTTGTAAAAAAAAAAAAAAAAAAAAAGAACAATTTAATTCAATTCAACATTTATTGAATACTCTGTGCCAGGCACTTTGGTGTATTCTGTAGAAACTAAAGTGTATGCCACAGCGTTCCTGTCCTCAGTTGGCCCAGAGAGTAATGGGAGAAGTAGAGGAATGGAGGGGAAGAAAAGGAATGAGAGGGGAAAGAGGGAGGAAAAAAAAGAGGTAGAAGAGAAAAAGGTAGTGAAGATATTAATCAACCTACTTGCAAAATGTGGTGAGAAAGATGACAATGAATTCCACTGGAATATACTCATAGATAAGGAATGGAACAAAAGCTACAAAAGAGAAGATAACTTTGGGTCTGTCTTGTGGGGTGGGGTTATTACACTATATACATTAGAATGATTTTCGACCACCCTGTTGAGCCATGTGTGAAGGCAATTTTAGTTGTACTTGAGGGGTTGTAACTAGCATTTGGAAACCATGGATTGCTCCTGTAAAAAGTACCCACAGCACTCTTTTGAGAAACCTATTTCATGAGTTGATGAAATGGAAGAAAAAATGACAGGTGACCACAAGGTTAGGGAAACTTAAGATAAGAATGTTGGTTAGGAGTGCTATTATTGTACCCTTTTTAACAAGAATAATGATAGAAAAAAGTAATAGTTATATGAAGGGTTTCAAATGCTAAATTTTTACTAGTCTGATAATGGAATTTATGCCGTATCAAATTGGAACTGCAGACTGATACTAGAGGCAGTGAAATTACCAAAATAAAATCAGGTCTTATTAACAGGAAGCATAATAGAGCAATGTCTTCCCTGTAGGTCCTCAAAAACAAAGCCTTAACCAATTGCTTTATAATTAGCTTTAGCATCTACTATTTTATGAATTGAATAAAGTTTTCTCAAGAATGCTTAAAATTCCATTGATACTTCAATTTTTTCATGTCTGTAACATTTCTGAAATATACTTTCTTTGCTCAGCTAAATATGAAACTATTGTTTGTCCTTCATTTGTCACCCCTGTTTTCAGAATATTTTAATCAAAACTGTTAACTGGTGGATTTTCTACTGAACCAAAAATCCTAGTAATAGGGTAAGAATTCTTGTGGCCATCTAGATGATGAGTATGTATATTCCCCTAGAAATATACCTCAGAGAGCATAAAAAATGTGTTACCCAAATACTTAAGAGTAACCCAGGGCATATGGTAAGGGCTTTTAAAACTGCATCTAGCTAGATTCTTGAATAACATTCTTTACCTTTTTCTTGAAAAGATTCATTACTGTTTCTCTATAGTCAATAAATCCTGTTTATAGTTGCTATGGTTTGCTCACTTGAATGAAACTGTCTTACTACTTTTTTAAAGGTGCAAATAAACAATTATAAGTATAACTGAATAAATAAGTAGAACTGAATAATTATGAGTAGAACTGAATACAAAATAATCATTTTGCAATTATTGGCTCTTTCCTATGATACTACATTAATATTATGCTTTTTGTATAGGAAGATTTTCCCTTTGATAATACATGAACAGCAAAATTGTTTTCTAATAAAGCAACCAAAGGCATTTTTAATACATTTAGTTTAAATGAGACATCAAACAGACTCAGAATTCTGGAGTTCTGATTCTAAGCTTAGTGACCAAATAAATAGCTGGAGAAAACAGCTTCAGGAAATAAGCTGTTTTCTCAATAGTCCACATAGACTTTTCTCTACCAAGGCAAAGTTCATTATGAAATATTCATGCAGAGATTTCACCAATGGCTACAGAAATATTTTATTTCATTATTGCCTTACAATGTTAGGACATTTCCAGCAGTGATTTTGATGGCCCTTTGTTGATAGTGACCAATTGAAAAGGCATGAAACTGATGTGAATAAAATAAATATTTGATTGAAATTATTAATCATCTGAATCCTGACCCTGGACCCAACTTTTAAAACCAAATCATCTTTCATTTAGTCACTTAGTATTTATCATAAACCATAGAACAAACCATTGTCTTCCTTTGCTGTGTCAGCCAGTCAGCATGTAGAAGTTCATTCATTTCATCTATGAAGCCAGTGACATTCATCAAGTTTCAGTGTAACCAAATATGTCTGCACAAAGAAAAACATCAAAACTTGGAATGAGGTATTAGAGATCATCTGTCCATCCCTTCATGTCACAGCTCAGGGAAGAGATTTCTAGAATGGTTACCTAGTTTGACTCTTCTAGACACAAACTCGGGTCTAGGCAGAATCAGAAGTAGAACTTGGACATAGAGACTTCTTATTAATTGTTCTTTCTTTTAAGTCACAAATAATTCTGCTCCTAAATTGCAGATACCATCTCCAAATATGATCCTTGGGATAAGTTAGTGGCTAAGAGGAATTAGGCTAAGACTGTGCATGGATCACTGACATAATGTTTCCATTCATGTGGGAAGCACAAAGAGCATGTCTTTTGCTGATGGAAGATTAGAAGAAGAATCATTCCACATCAGTGTCACATTTTTCTTAACATATTTTAGAGTAGAGAACAAATATTAAGATTTAAATTCTGAATTACAGTAGATGGTTGAGACTAAGATAACTGTCAATTATTAGTTATGTGATGTTGGGACAAAATTTTTTTAAGCCTCATTTTTCTTGCCTTTAAAATAGAATTAATAATATGTGGGATTTTCAGGTTAATGAAATAAATGATCTATCTTAAATTTTAGTGAATTTTGCTGCTATTAATATTGAGGCCTTTTTCTTTGAGTTTCTTCATGGTTGTTAATATTAGGAAGAATAAGAAACAGACTAATAATTTTGGACATAATATGCAGCATCTTTTTATAGATAAACACACTAAGACATATGTACATATTGTATACATAATAATTAAGTATCCTCAAATAAACATGGCAATTTTCTTTCTTTGACAGGGAACTTATGCCATGATATAATTGTATGTGTTGTAATTATGTTTATATTACTTAATGAGACATTGATATGAAAGCAATAAATCAGTATGTAAATGAAAAGAAAAACACTTTAAATTCTATTAATTTATAATGTAAACTCATAGAGAATTCATGATTCTTTTACTAATTCTCATCAGTCACAGATTTTCACAGTTCATGAGTGTTATGAGTCCTTTTATGACCCACAAGGAATAAATTTTTTTTCTTATTCAAAGAGTAAGGATCATCTCAATAGAAAATGCTTTCAATCATGCCACAAATATCATGGAGTTTCTTTTGACCTAGTCTTATAAAGCACAGTAAGTTATTTAATTTGTATGGATTATTTAATAATACAATGATTATATAATGAACTAAACAGAATTATATTTTGTCATAATGAAAAACCATGGAGAGCACTTTTTTCATTCACCTTGCAAAATAGCTCTGCAACATTTTCAGAACTGTATCAGAGTATTAGCTCAAAGAATGGAAAATACATGCTTCTGTTTTCCAGGCCCATCACATCTCTCTCTTTTATGCATTGTGTTCTTTGTGATTACATCCAAACTAAAGATTTTCTAATTCAAGAATAGTAGTTAAACATTTAGTAAAATGATGTGACAGTATATCTTTTTAATTGTACCAAAGTAAAATGGAAGCACAATAGGGTTTATCTCAGGGAGATGATTCAGAGCTACTTTCTTAATTGCGCTGTTGATTTTGTGTCTGGGTCACAAGTAGTGTAGTATAGAATTTAGCACTGGAAGCTGGGCTAGGACACAGAATGCATTACCTTGCACATGAATAATGTATGATATAAATACAGGACTATTCTTTGAAGAGTTGGAATATATTGTTACTGTGACAAGTTAAGTGGGCCTAATTTCATCTCATTTAAAATGTTGCATCTTAACATTGAGAAAATACCTATGGAATGCCTGTTTTATTTCAGGTATTGAGCTTTCAATGCATATTTCAAGTTGTTTATGAAACATTTAAATCTAGAAGTTTTATCTAGAATTTAATATGTTCAGAAGCAAACTGATTCTTTTCCACCCCTGTCATCTAACGTGTTTCCTTTTCTCTACTTTCTGTAGGAGGCCCAAGACAGAAACCTGCATGTTGTTGAAATTCCTTTCTCTCTTACCTATGTATCAGTTATCACCAAATCCAATTGACTTATTTTCTGCAACACCTTTTAAGTGCAGCATTCTCATAGCAAAATAAACTATTAAGAGTATACACAGACACACTGTAGAATGAGAAAAAATATTTATAAACTATGCATCAGACAAAAGTTTAATATCTGGAATCAAGAAATAAAAATTTCAAGAAGCATAAAAGAAATAACCTCATTTAAAAGTGCATAGAAGCATCAACAGATACTTCTCAAAAGATGACACACAAGCCAATAAATATGTGAAAAAAAGCTTCACATCACTAATCACCAGAAAAATGCAAATCAAAACAATAATGACATACCATCTCATACCAGTCAGAATGGCTAATATTAAAAAATAGATGCTGGTGAGGCTAAAGAGAAAAGGGAGTGCTTATACATTGTTGGTGGGAACGTAAATTAGTTCACCCACTGTGGAATGAAGTTTGGCAATTTCTCATAGAACTTAAAACAGAGCTATCATTCAACTCCCAAAATAAAAGAAATCATTCTACCAAGAAGACATATGTACATGTATGTTAATTGCAGCACTATTAACAATAGCAAAGACATGGAATCAACCTAAATGCCTATTAATGGTGAATTGAATTAAAAAATGTGGTATATATGCACCATGGAACACTACACAGGCAAAAAAGAATAAAATCATGTCCTTTGTAGAAACAAGGAATTAGGTGGAGGCTATTATCCTTAGCAAATTAATGCAACAACAGAAAGCCAAATATCACATATTCTCAGTCATAAGTGGAAGCTAAACATTGGGTGCCCATGAACACATGGGAACACTAGACACTGTGAATTTTAAAAGGGGAAAAGGAGGGACAATGCTAGGGCTGAAAAACGACCTCTTCGGTGCTCTGCTCACTATCTGGGTGACAATACACCAGTGTAACTAGTGTGGATATATACTCTCTGAATCTAAAATCAAAGTTGAAATTTTAAAAAATGTTTCCAGAGAAAAAGAAAAAGAAAAAGAAAACTTAGCATTTACTTTGCACTACAAGTACACCTGGTCTAATGTAATCCCTTATCTGTCCTGGTCTGTTTTGAGAGTTTACTATCCATTCTTTCTTCCTTTAGTCTCAGCAAGTCTCAGTTGTTTCTGAGTACTGCTACAGAGCAGGTTTTGAAAATACACATCTAAGCATAATCTGACCACACTTAATATCTTCCATTCTCTCTCCATAGCCTAGAGAACCATGTTTAAATTTCATAAAATCAATTGCACTCTTCTGCTTTCTTGGCCTTTTTTCTCCTTATGTCTTGTCCTTAACTCAGCTTTTTACATCCTCTAATTTTTCATGCTTTTTAAGGTCTCTGTGCCTTTGATACTCTCTTTGCCTGGAATTTCTCTTCACCATACGTGATAAAAAATAATTTGCTAATTTTCAAGATCTAGTTTAAAGATTACTTCCTTGGTGAAGCCATTGTTGATGTTTGTACTTAGCTTAACTGTTCCTTTTCCTGCTACCTCTATTGAAATTCTGTGTACACTATTTTATAGCTCTCCCACGTAATATGAATATTTACTTGTGTTCTCTAATAGACTGTGGCCACAGTAAAAACAAACAAATCACCCTTATAGTTGGTGTCTGTCTCCAGTTGCTCCTCATTCTAACCTTTCTTTCACATTCTTTCAGATTAGCTAAAAACTTTTAATTTTCCTTGATGGCTTATATGATAAAGTCTAAACTACTCAGCAGAGTACAGGAGGATCTCCAGTCTCTATCCCAGTCCCAATACCCACAACCCATACCGTGCATGCAGCACTCTAATGTATAATCACTCCTAAATGCACCATGGTTGTTGTACACTTCTGTTTATTTTCCCTTTTTTGAAGAATGTCATTTTCCTTCTTTCCAGGTGATCTCCTATTTATGGTTTGAAGGTTCATGTAACACACCAACTTTTATAAAGCCATCCTTGAACACTGTGGTAAAAGCGTATATCTCTTTCTACTTCCAAAACAATTTCTGCAGAGGGTACATCTAAACTGGAATCTTGTATAATAATTGTATAATTGTTCTCCTTCTTCCATATGTGCTCCCTCAGTCAGTCCTAAGCACAATGATTATAGTAATTTGTTTAAAAGGAAAATCAGATCTTTTCAATCTCTTTCTTAAAACCCTTCACTGGCTCCCCAGAACATGCAAGTTGTAACTAGTGACCACACCATATGGCCTCTGTCACTTCTTTGACCTCACCTCGTGTAACTCTCTTCTTTCCTCTGTTCCAGCTACCCTGGCTGTTGCGTGGCTCTTCCTTGAACTCCCCAGATAAGTCTCTGGCTCTGAACATTTGCAGTTGCATTTTCTCTACCTGGAACTCTCTTCCATAAATAATTGTGTGGTTTACCCTTTCTCTTTTTCAGGTACTTCCTTAAATGTCACATTCTCAATGAGGCCCTTCCAAATATCCCATTTATACCATACCCATCTCATTTCCTACCAGCACTCCATATTCGCCTTCATTTTTTTCCACATCTAATACTTCCTATATTACCCTGAAAAGCTCCATAAAGCATGGGTTTTATCTTTTTGTTTTATGAGGTATCTATTCTAAAAACAAGTTTTGGTATATAATGAGTCTCGATTACATATAATGAATAAACATACACATTCTTACTAACAGTTACTAAATGGAGAGGTTATGTTTGACTAAATTTCATGATTCCATCTGGGAATGATTTCTGGTATATAATTATTAAATCTACAAAGATCTTTGATGGATAAATGAATGCATTTCCCAGCCCTTGCATTCGATGTAGAAGACGCTACTTAACATGCAGCTGTTTATTTGCTGGATTTCTACCATCTAAATAAAGTTATTTAAATAGCTTCTCAACCTAAGTGGGACATGGTCCACTGTTACTGACTAAAGATGAAAATGTCCCTCATTTATTTAAAAGAATATTAGAATTCAATCCACTAAATAAGTCAGTAAGATTTTGAGATTCATTTGTATTTTACCCTTTAATAATCTCATTTTCCTATATTGTTGAAAGACGGTACTATTTTTTCAACCCTGGGTTCAACTTAAAACTACTGGAACATTACAGAAAATTCTAAGGCTGGTTACACAGAATCAGAAGTTCTCATTCAACTAGTTGTAGTGCAGTGTAGGCACTGGTAGTTTTACAAAGTCCCAGAAAAACAGAAATGAGAGCCAGAATTAGGAACCATAGTTTAAGAAAAATTGTAGAGCACACTGACTAGTCCTGTCTTATTGTGCGCCATACACATACATCACTTAGCTGTCTCCATGTCTGTAAAGTTGAGACAATATTTTACACAAACTTGGCAGGACTTTAGATATATAATTTCATCATTTTTAATAATGTAAAAATGTAGATAAATGTGAATGTTACACCACTTTGTACTTTTCAGTTATTTGGCGAGCTTTTTGCTACATCACGTGTAAATTACTTCTTTTTTCCCCTTAGCTATTGAATATAAGTGTTAGTAAAGGAGAAAAACTGGTACCAAATTAAGAACTTTGTTATTTTTCTTTAAAAAAAAGTTCCATTTTTCTGTGAATTAAAGTTGTAATTAATTTATCATCAAAACTAGGGTCAATTTACGAGATAATCTACAATGAGTTTTCAGATTGGATAATAAATATTAGAAATTTTTTCTGCCACTTATTTCCTCCCAGTAGAACAATGAAAAATCCTTTATAAAGATGCTAACATAGAATAACCTCATTTGTAGTATATCAATTTTAAATTCATGTTGCTAAAAACTAAGTAATTGTTTATAATTCACTATATATGCAGAGCAAATATAGAATATAGAAATTATTTTACACAAATTTTTTAGTTTCTGTATTCTTTTGATAGAATGAGTTGTATACTAGACACACATAAACACACACACATTTTTTAAAAATACTTTAAATTCTGGGTACATGTGCAGAATGTGCAGGTTTGCTCTAAAGATATATATGTGCCATGATGGTTTGCTTCATCCATTTCCCCATCATCTACATTTCTATAAAAGAAGTTAGAATCATCAGTTTCTACCTAACTTAGCATATATGTTTCACCTATAGTTTATAGTGGCTATGGCTCAAAGGATGGCATTTTTGTTTTCATTTCGGTATTGAGTAATGGAGGAGACATGGGGTTGATTGGATTAATTTCCACAGTTACACTTTCTGCTTTTTCAGTAACACCTGGGCCTTTGCTTCCTTGTTGGAAATGAACTGTTTCTAATCCCTGACTGTGAGGAATGAGTTAGATTAAAAAAATGCCCTTTTTTATATACCACATGGTGAATAATGACACAAATGATGATAATATTAGTGAATTTGAAGAATTTGAAGGAGTTAGGATCCATCAGCAGCAAGCATCTCTCAGTACCCAATAAAACCATGTGCCCACAGTTTCTGGAAGCTTACAGTTTTATAGCATACCCTGAAACTAGGGTGCATCCAAGTTGTAAAAAAACCTGAAATACTACACTGCCACATTCTATTATAGGAGAAAAAAATAGAATCTGGTACGTTTAAGAAATTCTATAACTTGGGTTTATTTTGCTCCTCTCAGTTCAGTGTCTTTGTGTTATTTTGGTTCTGACTTTTAGGAAATGAATCTTATAACTTCAGGGGAACAAAACTGTAAGATTTCTTCTGTTCTCACTTTTACTTTGATAGGTCTCATAAGACAATGAAGTCCATATGTCAATCAGGAATTTGTCTGATTTTTAACAAATGAAAATGTTTATCTCCTCTGTCAAGCTCTTTCTTATTTTATTAGGATCTAGCTCTCTATATCAAGACAGAAATAGTCAGTTTAATATATCAACATATATTAACCAATATTTTTTAGGACACTTGTATATAATTTAAGACAGAATAAGCTCTATTTTCACATTAATGCTATGAGTTGATAGTTTAAATTTCATTCTTATGCCTTATGAATTTTGCTTTGATGTGTGTAACTTTTGTCTTCTCTTCCTCTGCTTTTTTTTAAAAAAAGCTTTTTTAAAATACAGGCTTGAAGAACATAAGAGTAAACAAATATCTCACTTCTATAACTGTTTCAAATATCGTTTTTGCTTCATTAGAACTTTAAAAATCTACTTTATACCTCTCTTTTTGTTTTTTAAAGAGTGAAGTATTGGTTTGATTCAAATTGTATCTAAAAGTTAACCAATTTCAAAGAGACACATTCGGACTTGCAAGAATTTTTACTACTGATACTTTTTAGTTGGCTCAACCCTCACCCCAACCCAGACAAAATTGAAGATTTTTCTTCATAATTGAAAGCACACTTTTTTTGTGTGTATGTTTTGAGAAATTTGCTTCAGAATAAAAGCAAACTTTGTTTTTTTCTTTTTTTGTTTCTCTGTTGCTCAGGCTGGAGTATAATGGCACAATCATAGCTCACTGTAGCTTCCAGCTCCTGGGCTTGAGTGATCCTCTTACCTCAGCCTCCCAAATAGCTGGGACTACTGGCGCATACCACCACACCTGTCTATTTCTTTTCTTTTCTTTTAGATTTAGTTATTTTTTTGGAGGGAGGGTCTCATGATATTCCTCAGGCTGGTCTCGAAGTCCTTGTCTCAAGTGATGCTTCTTCCTTTGCCATCCAAAGTGCTGGGATTGCAGATGTGAGCTACCACATCTGGCCAGCAAACTTTTTAAGGGTCAAAAATTATTTAAATGAAAGTCAAGAAGGTATTCTAAAAAAGCATGGAGCTTAAGAGTCAGGAAGACCTGGATTCAGTGACCTGGACAAGAAGCTGAGTATTTCCACACCTCATTTCTATTGTTCATAAAAGATGAACAATTATATCTCACAGGGCTATCCTGGGATTAAATTTAGGTAGATAACATACAAAGTAGGTTTGTTGTAGGTTCTCATTCAAAAATAAGAATTCTATTTTCATTTTTCTCCTTTCCAGTAAAATTGCTGAAATCATTTTTATCTAAGATTTTGTCGATGGCTTTGCTTCTAAATGACTATGAGTATGTAAATGAATAACTTAGTCAGGAAACATCATTTTACTGTTTGGTGCTATTAGTCATGATGGCTTTTGTAAAGTAGATATACAGGAACCTGAAATTGTTACTACAGACAAGGCACCAGAAGAATTCTGTGGAAGCAAAAGTTCAGGTCAGGTGCTTAATTTCTTATCAAAAAACCATAAATTTGGCCCTAAGGAAAATATATTCAGAAAAATTAGCTCCATGTCTAATTAAATTACCAGGGATAGTTCCTTTGGCTTGGCTTACTGAACTTGGCTGCAGTCATTCAATTGTCATTGGCAGTGATGGGTGTTGCCTGGGTGAACTAGGTAGGGTGTCTCTTGGACCCGTTTGGAGGTGAACTAATCCAGATAGATTATTCGTTTAAAAACAGCGTCTCATCAATTTCCGTGTGTGAAATCACTCTTGAAACATAGATTTTTATAAAACCTGAAATAGAAGGTGTAGTCCCTGGCAGCAAAATACACCCTGACGGGAGATGACCATCTCAAGCATCTGGTTAGTCAATTACCTCAGCAGAAAAGCTCTCCTTTGTTGACAAATGGTCTAGCTACTTTCTTACTGAGACTGAAGGATAAGAAATTCTTGGAAACATAGTTTGGGTTCAGTCCCTAGGTATGGAAATTTGTTGAGAAGCTTCATGAACTAAATGTTCTTGTAAGTGAAGTCAGTGCTTCTCTTCCTGTCCTTTCTTTAAGAGCACAAGTACGCCTAAAGACTTAAATTTTAAAAATGCTTTCTGTTGCAGTTTATTCATATCCAAACTGGCAAGAAACAAATCTCATATGACATTTTTGATAAAATAAATTTAAACAATTAGATTTCTAAGTTGAACCATTGAATATTTCAAGACATATTTATCAAATAATAGCATCTAAGGCTGGAGCAATTATTTCCCAAGGTAACCCTATGGAAGAATTAACAATGTCATATTTTTTAAATTTGGGCTATTTCAGTAACAAAAACTAACTAAAAGTTTGAACAGAAATAAATCCATTTAAATTATTAGAATTTGAAGAGAACTTTGATATTCTCTATACCAGCCTGTTCATAATATAGAGAAGGATATAACACAACATGAGTTCTAAGCAGGATTAAAAATTTGTCAAAATTAACCCCAAGGGGTGTGTGTGTGTGTGTGTGTGTGTGTGTGTGTGTATGTGTATACTCTCAGTCTAGTGCTTCTTCTGCAACATCAAGGTTTATCCTTAGGTGTAGCAAAGAGTTCATGGATTATTATGGGCTGAATAAGCATCACGTGAGAAGGGATAAGGCTAGCAAGGTAGATAGTATAAAATTGTGCAGATCTTTCAATGATAGGCTGAATAGTTGGAACTTTATTCTGCAGATAACAGGGACCCACTGGTAAGAGTGTAGAAAGAAACTGCTAATATATGAGAGGGCAATCAAGAAGGCCATAGAACAGTCTTAGATCTGTACATTTATCCTCTGTCCATGAAGCTCTAAAAGCAAATTATCATCCATTTTCACACACCACCCTGGAGTAAATTAATCATTCTGCATAGTTCCTGGGTGCTATGGCTGCTATAAAAAGACCATGAGATAAGAACTGAACTCTTCCTAGAAGTAAATCACATGATGCATTTGGAGAAGGGAAAAAAGAAAGGAATTATGCAAAACTCTTTATTCCTCCATGTAATTCTCTTTATTGGGACTGAATTCCCATTTCTAAAGCCAATATACCTTGGAAAATGTGTTCACATTCCTGTAGTTTTTAACAGAATGTTAGTGGAGTAAGTATGGGCTTGGAGCTCGGAGACCTACAACAATGTTTTTAACCTCTGGCAAGTCTTTAGCTTTCATTTATCAGTTTGTAGGAAGAGAGTAATATTAATTATCTTTATTGTTGTTGTGTACGTAAGAAAGTGCTTCATAAAAGCACCAGAAAGGTTAATGTACTTGAAAACTCAGGTTTGTTAGTGTTCACAGCAGACACAGATGCTCCATTTGAATCTTAATTTGTTTAAAGTTATCATATCTCAAAGTGTGGCATCAGTGTTATTGTCAAGCCACTGGCTCTAAAAAACTTTGTGACTATCAAGTTGATCCCCCAAAATAACTATCTAGTCTTTGACAAATCTGACAGAAACAAGCAATGGGGAAAGGGTCCCCTGTTTAATACATGGTGTTGGGAAAATTGGCTAGAAATGTGCAGAAAGCAGAAACTGAACCCCTTCCTGACACCTTACACTACAATTAACTCAAGATTGATTAAGAACTTACACATAAGACCTAATGCCATAAAAACCCTAGAAGAAAACCTAGGCAAAACCCCCTCCAGGACACAGGCATAGGCAAGGACTTCATGACTAAAACACCAAAAGCAATGGCAACAAAAGCCAAAATAGACAAATGGGATCTAATTGAACTCCAGAGCTTCTGTACAGCAAAAGAAACAATCATTAGAGCGAACTGGCAACCAACAGAATAGTAAAAAAATTTTGCTATCTACCCATCTGAGAAAAGGCCAATATCCAGAATCTATACAGAACTAAAACAGATTTACAAGTAAAAAGCAAACAAACCCATCCAAAAGTGGGCCAAGGATATGAACAGATACTTTTCAAAAGAAGACATATATGAAGCCAACAAACATAAGAAGAAATGCTCATCATCACTGATCATGAGATAAATGAACCACATGGAGATACCATGTCACTCCAGTTAGAATGGTGATTATTAAAAAATCAGGAGACAACAGATGCTGGAGAGGATGTGGAGAAATAAGAACACTTATACACTGTTGGTAGGAATGTAAATTAGTTCAGCGATTGTGAAAGATAGTGTGGAGATTTCTTCAAGGATCTAGAAATAGAAATGCCATTTGACCCAGCAATCCCATTACTGGGTGTATATCCAAAGGACTATAAATTGTTCTATTATAAAGTCACATGTACATGCATGTTCATTGTGGCACTGTTTACAGTAGCAAAGACCTGTAACCAATCCAGATGCCCATTGATGATAGACCGAACAAAAAACATGTGGCACAGATACACCATGGAATACTATGCAGCCATGAAAAACAATGACTTTTCTGTCCTTTGTAGGCACATGGATGAAGCTGGAAACCATCATTCTCATCAAACTGACACAAGAACAGAAAATCAAACACTGCATGTTCTCACTCATAGGTGGGTGTGGAACAATGAGAACACGTGGACACAGAGATGGGAGCACCACACGGGTCTGTCAGGGTGGGGCCTAGGGGAGAGATAGTGGGTGGGAGGATGGGGAGGGATAACGTGGGGAGAAATGTCAGGTATAGGTGATAAGGGGATGGTGGCAGCAAACCACCTTGCCATGAATGTACCTATGCAACAATCTTGCATGATCTGTACATGTACCCCAGAACCTAAAGTACAATAAAAAAAAAATAGAAACTAACCAACAGAGAAAAAAAGAATAAAAAATAAAGATTTCACAGTCTTCTTCCAAATTTTAACTTGGACGGGTTATGTTATACTTCCAGGATGATGATGATGTGGGTAACCATTTTAGGTCATAAATGAGTGAAATGAAAAAAAAAATCTTAAAAATTCACTTCAGATAATCTAATATCCTGCCGTTACAACCTTTAAAACTAAAACTAAAATAGAATAAATTTGCTACCTAAGAAAGTGATTATAAAGGGAAACACTTAATGTAGAAGACATCTTTTTATTGTATGATAAATATTTCACAACTCAGAAACTTACAAATATTATTGACAAATTATAAAATATTATGTGGGCTTCTGGTTAGAATATAGAGTTACAAGAAATCATTGCTTTCATCCTAGCAACCAAAAGAAGCTGGATAAACTTCAAAAACATACAGTTCTTTTTAAAAATCCTTCAGAGAGTTAAGGATGCAATAAAACATAAATAAACTAATTTCCAGAAAAATGACAAGCCCTTCACAAAAGAGTTCCACAGCTGTTTTCATTCCATGTGAAGTAGTGGAGGAGGAGGTACCTGCCATAGAAGGGGGTAAGGAGAAACCAGTTAAACTTTTAATGAACTTTTAATTGTTGTGTGTAGGCTGGCATGAGAGATTATATTTCTAAGAAGCCTGAACCACAGAGCAAAATCTGTAACCACCCACCAAATCTTTCCCACCAATGCTTGAGGATAAAAATACTGGAAACAAGGCAAGAGAGCTGAGAGAGATTCCCCTGAGGCAGGCGGAGCCTGCCCTAAATATGATACAACAGCCCACTGAAGGGGAGGGAGGTGATGAGTAGACTTGAGATTCACTGGTCTTTCAGCTAATCAGACTGGGACAAAGAAGAATAAAAATGTTGAGACACTACAGTGCATCATAGCTGTAAAATTGGTGAATGGAAGTCAGGGTGAAAGAGATACCCAGAGCTGAAAACCAGGGATTACCCTGGAGAGCAAAGACTTCTTTCCAGTGAATCAAAAAGTTGGCAGCTGAGCTATAAAATGAAGGGATATCATTTCTGGCACTGAAAAGTAGTGGTTCAGCTCTAAAGAACAAAGAAAACTCCTGAATCTGACTAGGGCTCAGATCCTAAGCCATGTTGAAGGGAAAATTTAGATCTTTGCCGCAAACCACATGAAGCCAGTGGTAAATTGAATGTAACTAAAGCTGCAAGAAAGTCATTTTCATTCAACTGCATCTCATACTGATGAAGACTTCCACTTTAGCATTCAAACAAAAGAAGGGGCATAATATTTTCTGGAAGTTAAGATCATTCACTTCAGTAGGTATTATTCTTTTATACAGAATTTCTTGTACATAATTAAAAACTGTAAGACATTCTAACAGGTAAGATAATGGGGCCCATGACCAATAAAGGAAAAGGTCCATAGAAGCAGACACAGAGATGGCTCAGATCTTGGAATTATTAAACAAACCCTTTAAAATAACTAGCACAGTTTTGTAACATGGTGAAATCCTATCTCTACAAAAACATACAAAAATTAGCTGGGTATTGTGGCATAAGCCTGTAATCCTAGCTACTTGGGAGGCTGAGATGAGAAGATCTCTTTAGCCCAGGATGTGGAGAGTGCAGTGAGCCAAGGTCATGTCATTATAGCCCAGCCCAGGTGACAGAGTGAGAAATTCTGTCTCAAAACAAACAAAAAAGCACAAAATTGCTAAAAGGTATGTTGATAAAGATATCATGTAAGGCAATCTATTCTACTCAAAATTAGTAAATATTATAATAGACATAAAATAACACATGGAACAGAATAATTAAATTAGAGAAATAAGGGGAAGATATGATTCAAGTGGTGTTAGTTTTGTCGCGTCTTGGATGAAAGAAACAAAAAAAGGCATTCTTAGACAGTGGAACAGATAAAGAGTGTACAGAGATAAGTAGTTATGAAATGGTATTGTGTACCTGCAAAGCTGTGAGAATTTCATTGGTAGAAATGCATACTTTTAGAGGTAGAGGCAGGGCAGCTTGATGTGTTTGTGAGCTGCATAGTCACACAAAGCTCTATGCTCAGAAGGAGGCTGTGCTTGATTTAATTGTTTGCTGTAGCTAAGTTGAAATTTTTAGCCATTGAACAAGTGTCCTCACATTATTTTGCATTTGGACCTGCAAATTATATAGCAAGACCTGAACAAGGGAGACTCTCAGGGGAAGATGTGGGGGCCAGATTTGGAAGGGCTTTGAATACATCATTAGCCAAGATTAAGTAATCACACATTCTAGGTTGCCCAGGACAGGTCTGATCTACACGCATGTCTCATTCTAATTTCACTGGAGTCTCCTATCACTCTGTAGTGTCCTGATTTGAACATAAATTGTGTGACTATCCCATGTTGCATCAAGGAACCAGTGGGTATTTTAAGCAGTGATGTGTTCTAAGTATGTGTTTTTGCAAGGATACTTTATAGATTTCAGTGCAAAGAGCAGATTTATATAAGGGAGAAACTCCTCATAAGAGCAGTTAGGGGGGCTTTGTAATCCACAGACAACAGTGAACTTATGCAAAGCAAGGGCTGGGAGAAAGGGAGAAGGAGAATATACTAGATTTAGTAAATGTCTGGATGTTAGAATTAATGGACAAAGAAGGTTCAAGGGTGAAATTCAGATTTCTGGCTTTGAAGATTGATAGAAGATGATGCTCTCTTATTCAAGGTATGAAGAAAAAGCAAGACGAATGTTTGGGGAGACACTGAACAGCACAGGGTGAAGTTACAGGTTCTGATTGGACAAATGAGCATACTAACCTAGAGTTCAGCAAAGAAGTCAAAACAAAATATAAACGGGAAACACATGAGGCCTGTATATTCTTTCTTTCTTTTATTTGTGTGTATGCATATCTGCCCTTCTCAAATAGGAACCTGTTTATGATAGAAAAGTGCCCCTCAAACTTGATACATGGTGATAAATAAAAAGGAGAAGGGTTAGCCAGGTGTGGTGGTGGCTCATGCCTGTAAACCCAGAACTTTGGGAGGTTGAGACAGGCAGATCACCTGAGGTCAGGAGTTTGAACCAGCCTGGCCAACATAGTGAAACCATGTCTCTACTAAAAATGCAACAACAACAAAAAAATTAGCTGGGCATGCTGGCAAATGCCTGTAGGCAGGAGAATCACTTGAATTCAAGAGGCAAAGGTTGCAGTGAGCCAAGATTGCACCATTGCACTTCAGCCTGGGCAGCAAAGCAAGACTCCCTCAAAAAAAAAAAAAAAAAAGGTGTCTTCAGACCTGTTCCAAACTCCCTCCTGTACTGACATTGTCCACACATAGCTGGTCATCATTTCCAAATATAATGTCACTGGGCATCCATCTTACCTGTTTTTTTTGTCATTCTGTCTTCTTCTTTGTTTTACCACACAGGCAGTTTCTGTTGTCAATAACTCTCTTGACATTGTTTTGGAATTCTCTTTGCCCTGACATGCTGTGTGCTGTTATTTTTTAATTTCTAATCTGTTTGTAACCCACTGCTTTAATCTTAGGCTTGCTGCTCCTTTCTTGTCTTCATTTACTTTCACATATGTTAAAATCTGTCTTTTTACTCATTAAAAAATTGCTTTAAATGCAACTTTAAATTTCAGCATCCGAGTTTTATTGTTTTAATTGAAAATTTTCCTGAGATGCAGTTTTAGGAACTAATACAGAGTTCTCCGGGTTCAGATGGTTTCACTGGAGAATTCTACCGAATCTCTAAAGAAGAATTGATAGCGGAAATTACATCAACATGGTTAAGAAGATCTACAACCTACTGAGTATTCTGCTGTTATCAGGCAGGGTATTCTACATATGTGATTATATTCAATTGGCTATTTTGCTTTGTTTAGATCTTTTACGTCCTTGTTTTCTGGTATATTAATTCTATCAGTTGCTGAAAGGGGATGTTGAAGTCCCCAACTATAGTTGTAGATTTGTCTATTTCTTCTTTCAGTGTTATCAGTTTCCTTCATGTATGGTCTGTTTTGTGTATACACATTTAGCATCATATATCTTTCCCATGAATTTATGCCTTTATCATCATGTAATATTCCTCATTGTCTTATAGTTTTGTTTGTTCTGAAGTCTACTTTATCAGATGTTTACATAGCCACTCATGCTTTTATTTTGATTAATATTTGCACAGCATATGTTTTTTTAGTTCTTTTCATTTTGACATAACTATGTCATTTAATTTGAACAGCAAATAGTTGGACCACATTATCCATTTTGCTGATGTCAGTCTTTCAATTCTCCTTATTGTTTTCAAAACTCATCTTTAATAACTTTTGACAATTTATGATGTGTATCAGTGTGTACATATGTGGAATCATCTTATTTGGTGTCCTTTAGACTTACAGTATTTTGATTTCTGTTGCTTTCCTTGGCTTGGGAATTTTTCCACCATTTTAAAAAATATATTTTCTGTCTCTCTCTTCTTTTTCTGGTACATCAATAGTACATATCCTGTCATGACTGATGGTGTTCCATAAGTCTCTGAAACCATCCTCACTGTTAATCATTTTTTTTGTCTTCTTCACATTGTGTGATTTCCACTAACCTGTCTTCAAGTTCACTGATTTTTACTAGTTATCAATGGAATGTATCTCAAAATAATAAAAGAAATCTATGACAAACCCACAGTCAATATCATATTGAGTGGTCAAAAATTGGAACAATTTTCTCTGAAATCAGGCACTAGAAAAGGGTGCCCTCTCTCACCACTCCTATTTAACATAGTATTGTAAGTCCTAGCTGGAGCAATCAGGCAAAAAAAGGAAATAAAGGTTATTTGATTAGGAAAAGAGGAAGTCAAATTGTCTCTATTTGTAGAGGACATGATTGTATATTTAGAAGACCCCATCATCTCAGCCCCAAATCTCCTTAAGATGATAAGCAAATTCAGCAAAGTCTCACCATACAAAATCAATGTGCAAAAGCCACAAGCATTTCTATACACCAATAACAGACAAACAGCCAAATCATGAGCAAACTCCCATTCACAATTGCTACAAAGAAAATAAAATACCTAGGAATATAACTAACAAAAGACATAAAGGACCTCTTCAAGGAGAACTACAAACCACTGCTCAAGGAAATAAGAGAGGACACAAACAGACGGAGAAACATTCCATGCTAATGATTAGGAAGAATCAATATTGTGAAAATGGCATACTGCCCAAAGTAATTTGTAGATTCAATGCTATCCCCCTCAAGCTACCATTGACCTTCTTCACAGAACTGGAAAAAACCACCTTAAACTTCATATGAAACCAAAAAAGAGCCTGCATAACCAAGACAATCCTAAGCAAAAAGAACAAAGCTGGAGGCATCATGCTACCTGACTTCAAACAATACTACAAGGTTACAGTAATCTAAACAGCATGGTACTGGTATCAAAACAAAGATATAGACCAACAGAACAGAAAAGAGGCCTTGGAAGTAACGTCGCACACCTACCACCATCTGATCTTTGACAAACCTGATGAGTAAGCAATGGGGAAAGGATTCCCTGTTTTAATAAATGGTGTTGGGAAAACTGGCTAACCATGTGCAGAAAGTTGAAACTGGACCCATTCCTTACACCTTATACAAAAATTAACTCCAGCTGGATTAATGACTTAAACATAAGACCTAACAGCATAAAAACCCTAGAAGAAAACCTATAGGCAGTACCATTCAGGACATAGGCATAGGCAAGGACTTCATGACTAAAACACTGATAGCAATGGCAGCAGAAGCCAAAATAGATAAATGGAATCTAATTAAACTTAAGAACCATTTTCAGTCAAGGACTGCCTATACTTTTTTTTCTCAGAAAATTCTTTGCTGTTTAAATTTTTCCCTCCCTTTCTTGAATTTGGATTGACTTTCAGGAGGCTAATCAATTACCTCGGGAAGAATTGAGATCTTTATATTAAATAGTTGTCTTGTTCATAATTATAAAAATCATTTTTAAAGCTTATCAGCAAAGGCTAGTATTTTTATGTATATGTTTTTGTTTTTGTTAAGAGGAGTCTTATGTGTTTTATATTTTTGTTGCCCCTTTTATATGTTATAATCTTCGATTATATTTTTACCTAGTTATTACTTCTAGAAAAATTGTTTTTAAAAATCTTACCACTTTACTGAACTCCCTCAATGGAATGGATAACTTTATTTGTTTCTCTCAAGTTTTCTGGTAATACTTTTGCACTGACGAGTGCTAATACTTTTGCTCGTCATGACTCCAGATAGTGTTATGCTTGTGCCATGTGTCTTTTCTTCCTTCTATACATCTCTCCTGAGTTGTGTGTATGTGTGCATGTTCATGTTATGAAATTGCTTTGAGGTTTTGAACACTGGTTTCTGTAGACTGAGAGTGAATAACTTCCATGGAAGGCTACATGAAATTGCTTTCTTGTAAGTATCTTCAGAGGCAATAACAGACATCCCACAGTCTTACCCAAAGGAATAATCTATTTTATGTCCAAGTATATTTTTAGAACTCTCCAAGAATGTTGACTTACTCTTAATGATACATTCAGAAGCATTTTGTAGCCTCTTTACCAAATTTGTTACTAAGGAGACTATCTGGGATCATTCTTAAGAGAGTTGAATGATCGCCGATTTGGGATACTTCTGTGTAGAAAGAACGATTTCTTTCAAATTTGTTCCATACTTCTTTTCACTATTTTTGTTGTTGTTCAAAAGGGCCATATAAAACTTTAGGGCATATTCCTTTTGTAACAACCATTGTCCTTTGAGACTAAGCACAACATTTGATTTTCCTCTTCTTTAATCATATATATATGGTTTGAGATGGAGTCTCACTCTGTAGCCCAGGCTGGAGTGCAGTGATATGTTCTTAGGTCACCGCAACATCTATCTCCTGGGTTCAAGTGACTCTCATGCTTCAGCCTCCTGAGTAGCTGGGATTACAGGTGTACGCCACCATGCCCGGCTAATTTTTGTATGTTTAGTAGAGACAGTTTCATCATGTTGGCCAGGCTTGTCTCAAACTCATGACTTCAAGTGGTCCACCCATCTAAGCCTCCTAATATGCTGGGATTACAGGCATGAGCTACCGCACCCAGCCTAATCACATTTTTGATAAACTTTTATTTGTTACATAACTAGTTGAGAAACAGGGAAAGATTGTAGCTTTACAGGTTACAAACAACAAAATACCTTCACTGAACTCTTTACTAAAAACTGAAAGTCTACAAGAGTTTCTGAGTATCCCATTTACTATAACAGAATTCTACTGTATCTAACTGCAGGAAACTTTTTGGGGAATTACAGAAAGTCTTCTCAATCTTTAAAAGTTATAGTGTACTGTATTTATTTTCCTTCTTTCGTATGCATTATAAGCATGAGCATTACTGCAGATTATGAAGTGTTGGCTTTACAGAAGCCAAAAACACTGCTGAATCATCACATGAATCCTTGCTGCCAAGGTTGGAAGCATTCTTTTTGCACTTGCATAACATTTGTAAAATTTCAGAGGCACATTTGAAAAAATATACTAAAGTGAAACTTTATTTTTTTAAAAAACATAGACTATTTGTGTTCTTAAAATTTATTTTACAATGATAATTTCATTTATCTTGGTTTTCTGAGAATGTAGGGGCCAAGCAATGGAGGTTTTACAAATGATACGACCATGCATTTTCAAATCCACCTGAAGGCAAAATTATGTTGAAAAATGTCCCACATTTCTTCCCACCGTTATATATTGCTCTCAATCATTTAATGATTCTGAAGAGCTCACAGAAGTCTCCAAAGAACTATAACAGAGTTTTAACAAAAATCAGCAACAGTCAGTTTACCTCATAATTCTAAAATTACTCTGATTCTCTGAATCCCCTCTTACAGATCTCATAATGAGAAACTAGTGGTATTGACATCTGAACTATAAGTTTCATCTTTATGAGCCTTTCCCAAAGTAACCAGGAAGTCTATCCTTGTAGCTATACCAGATTGCTGGAGGAAGAAATGTTTATAGATTTGATTTACCCAGAATTGCAAGTACACCCATTGAAAATTTATTAGAAATGCCTCTTATGTGTCAAGGCTCTGTGTACTGGGGAATGGAAAAATGAATAAGACAAAGATTTTACCTAATACATACAGCATTGTATGCTTTTGTAGGCTGAGGAGAAAAAAAAATACTTGACAAAAATAACTCTGTGTATAGAAGCTTGATGCCCTCTGTAGTCAAAACATAGGCATCTAGTCCATGCATTAAAGCACTACCATAAAAGAACAAGGGATAATGGGGCCATTCCAGAGATCTGTTTAGAAAAGTTGCTGCCTGGGCAGTTTTTCTATAGCAGCTGTTTGGTCATTGCTAATGATCCATGAAATCATGGATCTTGACAAGATAAACTCTTTATCAGCAGTATCTCCAAAAGACTACATGAATTTGTTGAACTTCTGTAACTAAAAGCAGAATTTGAGGATAGCATTAAATTGACTCATGAAATGAAGCTCTAATGTCTCAAAGACACCCCACAAAAAGGGCACATTACATTTAAGTTTGTTTAACCTGCAGAGTAAGAAAATCAGTTGGCATGATATAATCATGTAAAGAATTCCATTCTGAAAGAGCAGTGATGTGATGAAACAGACATGAAGCTTCTGGCATGACCCTGTAACTTGCCCTTTGCAAGACTGATTCCTGACCTCAACCTGCTTCAGTCAGCACTAGGATGCAAGTGTGCAGCCCCTTCTCACTAAATGGTACATCAACAGAAATGCTGTTAGCTCGTGCATGTCATTTAGTCATAGCTTCCCTTGGAGGAAAATAACGTTATCATAAATATATTATTGTCTGCCTCCTTCACTCCCTCTTTTTCTGCGTCATTCCTCATGTCCTCCTTTTCTTTCCTTTCTTCCTCTTATCTTTCATATTTCAAGCAAGCATGCTTCTTTGCCATTATATGCCAGATGTGGTCAGAGATGGTGAGGTGGTTGGGGGGCAACTGCTGGAGTTTAGAGAAATGGGAGAAAAATACTAAAGATGATGTAAAAGGTATTAAAAAGATAAATACATTTTGGTCACATCTATCCCATAATACAAAGTTCAGTCAGGGAGACAGATGTAAAGCAAAACAAAACAAACAAGACCTATAAATGAACGAAGTGATAATAGCCTGAGAGTGCATAGAATGCTATGATAGCTAGTCAGATAAGAGATTTAATCACCAATTTTAAATCTTGGACTCTGTGAAAATGACAATCTGATTCCACATTTGCTATAATGTTACTGTGACCATTCTCACTGTATTGTTTTTATTTGTTCCTTTAATAAGTATTAGTCCAGCATTTATGGACAAGGCCTCCAGTTAGGCGTTTTGGAAATACTGGCATTTTCGGGACAAACAGAGCCTAGGCAATTAAAAATACACAAGGGACAGACAGACGTGCAACCAGTGCCAAAACAAGGAAGTATAAACTGACTGTCAAGTGAGTGATAAAATACAAAGTGCTTTGGAAGTCATAAAGAAGAACAAATCATTCCGAAATGTAGGAACATAGAGCCAGATATAGTAAAAGTTCTGCAGTGACCTAAATCCTATCACTTGTTTCTTACTGGCTTCATTTGCCCTGCCCCTCTCATCCTTTTTGATCTCAGCACTTATGGTTCCGCAGAGCTATGCCACAGAGCATCTTGCTCCTTCCAGCTTTTTTGTTATTGTGGTTCTTAAACTCCTGTTTTCTCAATCTCACCCTGAATTTTCTTGCATAGCAAATAGAATCCTGTTAATATTAAAATGAGTGATGATGAATTGATATGTAACAGCTATAAGGTAAGTTGTGTGAATTTTATCAAATATTTTAGAGATAAGCTTCCAAAGCAGTGGTGAGAAATTTTCTGGTAACACCACAGGCTGCAAGCAGAAACATTTTTGGATCAGCTGGTAGATGTCTTTTAAATCTTCCACATAAGCAACCCCTTTCTCTGGCATCATGAAGGGCTTTTCCTACAAGTATATTTGCACCCCCCCCCAAAAAAAGACTGCAGAACATTCTACTGTTCAATTTAAACTTTGTTGTGATGTCCCTTATGTGCACATGATATAGCCCTGTGTGTTTCATGTCTCTCAGGAAAGCCAAAACTGACCTGACCTTATTAAAAGCAAACATCACTATTTTACTCTGTTTGTGTTAAATATTTCTATTACACTTTAAAAAGAATGATTGCACTGTTAAATCCATTCCTTTGGGAGGCAAAAACATGATTTTATTCCCTTTTTTAGATAAAGTAGCCTGAAGAACCACTGCTACTTGGCATGTGCCCCTCCTGGAGAAGGAAGTGCTGGTGTTAGGTTCAGATGTCACACACAGTTGGATATTCTACTACCCTCTTCCCATAACTACTACCTCCTAAATGCTCTCGATGTCATATATTGTTCCATTTTCTAAATCAAACAAATTAAATTTTGTTGTGTATATTTTAGAATTTCACAATGTCTTGAGAAAATTGTAGTTTCTGGTGTTATAAAATCAAGTTGAAAATTGGTATAGAGGCCAGGAAAGGGATATAATTTTTGTTTAATTTAAACTCCACAATAATTTCTTCTGCATTATTGCACATGTTCTTACACAAAGGTCTGTTTTCTAGATATATAGCTATACAAATGTTATGTGAAACCTAAAGAGAGATTTTATTGCCTTTTTTAAAAAACCTGTGTATTAACTGGCTGGAAAGAAGACCCGGATAATATTTTTTATTTGAAAATGTGAAGCCCTTATTTAGAAACCCATATGTGTCAGGGTTTAAACTCTTTTTTCCCTGCTTTTATTTACTTAACTTTCCTCACCCTTCACACAGACTGTTGAGAATTTTTTACTTAAAGATTTCCACTTGTCAGTCAATCTCCTGATTAAGGGATTGGTTTTATTGGGATGGGTAGCCTCAGGAAAGATATGCTGCTCTTCTGGACTGATGGAAGCAGACACATTCATGGCTAGGATCCCGGTATTCCCTCTAGCAGTAGAGTGATCTTCTGTTGGTCTTGCTGCTCCTTGAGTACTTTACTGAAAAGTGGAAGGAAAACCTGGGGATTTAAAAGAAGGCCTAAAAAAATCCTGGCTGAGAAAATTTTAGGATCAAATCATTAGTAAAAAAATCTTCCTGTATGTGCTTTGAGTTTCTTCTTCTCATTCTTCTCCACCAGTCACTGGAATGTTCTTTAAAAAGAATGACTGCATAGGTCATTAAAATGGGAATTGAAGCTGGATTGATCTGTGACCTTTTGGGCAGGATAGGCTATACTCATATATAAACTTTGCTGTGACAGAATTTTTTCCCGTCTTTTCCTGCCATGGAATGGTCCCAAAGGAAAACTGAGAAACATCCCAGTTGGATAAGCCCTGAGTAAAAAGTCTTTGATACGAATGTGGCTCATTTCTTCCTCCTTGATCTGTTCCTTAATTTTTAATCTTATTTTGTCACAGCAGAGTTAAACAGTGTCATGTGGGCATCCCTAAAGGTCATCCGTTTTTGCCTGTGCACATCTTTAGTAAATACATTGGGGAGTTTAAAAAAGATTATCACACTACGATCAGGTAAACTTAGAAATCCAATTATGGGACACAAATTTGTGTTACTAAATATTCAATGTATTCACAGAGGTGTGCTGCGTGCACACAGATAAATATCAACTAAGTAAATAAAGGGTGAGACACAGAACAAGAATTTGTAAGAAAATCTTTAAAATGTTTATAATTTTTCCAAACCAGGTTAGCTTTAGAATTGCACAAACTGAAATTGGACATAATTTCAAATTGTCTTCAAATTTATAGTTTTAGATGTAACTTTCCATATTAAGCTATTTAAGTTTTAAACAGGAACACATAATCTTTAATGATCTAGAATCACAAATAAGTATAAAAGTTTTTGTTTGCTTTTAGTATTTGGTCTGCATTTAATATTACATATTCATAAGAATATTTCATGAGTGAAGCAAAAAAACTCTATAAAAGGAAAATATTTTGTAATTCAAACTTTTTAAAGCATGCTTCTTTTTTAACTAAAAATAGTACAGAAAGAGAAGGAGAAGAATAAAAGAAGTAAAAGGTGGATGAGAAGGCGAAGAGAAAAGAAAACAAAAGAGGGAATTAAACACTTTCCCAGCCATATGCTATGATAACCTTTCACAATTTGTCATTTATAACAGATCATCCTGAATTGAACTTCACACCACAGTTTAGAGATATAAAATTGAAAACTAAGCAAAACAAAAAATTGTAGTAAATCAATAAATATTAAATTCCTAGGCTACAGTTTCTTCGTTCATGGATATAATTCTATGTGTTTTGAATATCACCAAACCACTCAGCAACGTATGGATTTGATCAACAAGACAAAATTCAATCACTCTAAATGCTTCTCAGGGCCATTGAACACATATATTTTTAACTTAAATTTGGCAATATAACCATGTGGCATTATTTACCATGGTTGTATATTTTAGGGGTTGTTAGGCCATTATTAATGACAGGTTTGGACTTTCTAGGCTACTTAAGGCTGTTTGTTGGTATCAGGAAAAAAGCATTATTTCTTCCTGTCTCAATTAAGATAGGAGAGAAGCTGCAGACACTAAGCTAAATTAGAAATAAATTATACACCAGTCATTTTTTTGCATTCTGAGAAAAGCTCTGTGTATTTTTGTTTTTGCAGCCACGAGTAATTGTTAAAAAAAATCATGTGTTTCCTGTCAGGTCTAAGACATAGACTCTGGTAAACATTTGTGTTTGAAATAATTAGCTAGCTGGCATTTGTTTCTAGAGCCTTTAGTCTTTTTAGCAAAAATCAAATGGATAGTTTCAATCCAGCAAAATCTTTCATTTTTGTTAATAAGAATTTGAAAAAGATAAAGTGCCAAAGAATTTATTCAAAATGTTATCTCCTGAATCCTCTGTTTGAAGCTAAAATTATCCTAATATAGAGAGAGCTATAGATTCTTACAGTACAATATGCATTGTCACAGGTGTATTGTGGAGTGCTAGTCCTAGTCAAACACAAAATTTAGATAAGCACAGTCAACTGTTTAATAAAGTAGATTTTCTTGTTTAGTGACAGACTCCTCACAGGTACAAAGACATATTCAAGTCCCATTAATTAGCTTTTTGTTATGCCAATTTATTAAATTTTTATCTTTAAAGATTTTAGTGGGCTACGGTTTAGAAAATAAATTTAGAGATTATTGCAAGAATATATAGCCAAAAGTTTATATTGACAGTTATAATTTTCTGTTTGTCCCAAAATATTTATACCTGATGTTTACAAATTAGCAAATATTTATGTAGCTTCATTAAGATAAATAACATTTAATAAAATTTTAGTTACAGAAAATAGAGATGTAATGTGAAGAGAGATTAATTAATAGAATCTGAACAGTCCTCAGTGATCATTTAATATAAATCCTTCCACTCAGAGAGCACTACAAAAATAGTGCTGACATTCATCCCTTCACTGCTTTCTTACTTCCAGAGATGCGACATCCTCTCCTCACAACGTAACCATTTACATTATTGAACTTAAGTTTATCTGTCTTCCTGCATGTCCCCATCTGTTACCCATTTGCCTTATCATTTCCCTTTGGAACTTTAGAGAGAATAATTCTCTAAAGTTAGAATTATGGACATGATGCCTCCACCCCACCTCCCAGTATTAAAGAATCCTATTAAATCTTCCCTTCTGTAGTTTTTCAATCATCCTTTTATGGCATATTTCAAAAATATACCATAAATTAGTCTGAAATATGGTCTGATATATTCAGGCCATATTTCAAAAATCATTTTTTTTAAACTTTCCATTCTCTCTGCTTTGTCTGAAACCATGATATTAAAACTGGATCCAATATTCTTGATGAGGTCTGACTAGTACTAAATATGTGAACCATAATATTTTTGTATTAATTCAATGTAAAAATATGTAGCTGGAATGTTAAAAGAAGAATTTGGTGGCATCAGTCATTAGGTGATACCATCTTTGGTTTGGTTGCTGAAATCTGTGGTCAGCTAAGCACTCCAATCTCTTTCTCAAGTCAACCGGTATCAAGACTCTTTTTCATTCTGTTTTATGCATTCATTGTTGTTGTTGTCATTTTTAATCTCTAAGCAGAAACAGAGTGTTGGTCTTTTTAATACTACAAAATTTTGGTTCTGTCAAGGCCATTTTGAATGTTAATTTTGTCCCACTATATGTTGGCTGTCATTCTCAGTTTGGGGCTCTGCAAGTTTAATAAATAGGCCTTCTTTCTTTTCACAAAATTCAGGTAAAAGGTTAAACGTGACAGTCTCTCTCTGGATCCAATCATGTATATGAGCCTGACTTTAATACTTACCTTGTTTCCACTTCTTTAAAGCAGAGGTGATGATGATGAAATAACTCATAGGTTGTTTTAGGATCGAATGAATTAACAGGTCTAAAGTACACAGGAGGATACCTGTCATGTTATAAATAAAACATAATGCCCAAAATTAACATGACACTTCATAGCATTCTTCTAACCTATCAGTTTTCATGTGCAACATTCTTATCAATCATCAATTTAGTTTTTTTCAATGGTATTAACCATAGGATTGATAATTTACCTAATGTAGAAAAAAATTAAGCATATCGATAATTTTCAAAATCCAACTTTTCTATTTTAAAACTTTAAGTTGTAAATTGATATAAAGTACACAAACATGATGTAAAAGACAGCTTTATATACCCTTCTTTTGAAGCATTTAAAGAAGAATAAAAATAACTTTAGGGTTTTTGTTTGTTTTGTTTTGTTTTTTGGAGACAGAGTCTTGCTCTGTTGCCAGGTGCCAGGCTGCAGTGCAGTGGCGTGATCTCAGCTCACTGCAACCTCCGCCTCTCAGGTGCAAGCAATTCTCCTGCCTCAGCCTCCCAAGTAGCTGGGAATATAGACACTCCCCAACACGTCCAGCTAATTTTTATATTTTAGTAGAGATGGAGTTTCACTATGTTCACCTGGATGGTCTGAATCTCTTGACGTCGTGATCTGCCCGCCTCGGCCTCCCAAAGTGTTGGGATTACAGGCGTGAGCCACCGTGCCTGGCCTAGTTTTTAATATATACTTAAGACTATATTAGTAAAATATATAATTGTAAATTTTAAAAATGTTAGAAATCCCGAAGTTTGGAAACGTGTGGTGAGGGATGGTTGTGGAATGTAACTTACTTGAGAATTCCTGCTCTCCGGACATAGACACCACACACTCTCTCACATGCACTCACATATCCACATTCAGAGATATTGCTACTGAAAAGTACAATCCAGGACCAACCAAGGTAGGGCCAGTCAGGACTCATCTACAAATAAATAATTAGCTCAGCTAACATTCAGTCTAAAGCAGAAGAAATTGGAATGCTTTCTCATTCTGTTTCCTTTCTAAGCAAATTGAACAGTCAGTTAGCTCTTGTCTAATCCCAAAACTTGGGACTCTTGTTTTACTAGGTTAGTGCTTTAAAAGTAATGGCTAAACAGCAATTATGTTTGCATCAACATAATACATCTCCTGTCTTACCCTAGTGCTCATAGCATCACTAGGAGATACTCACTTTGTCTTCCAGAGCTCTGTGTTACCCAATTCAATGAACACTAGCCACATGTGGCTACTGAGCTCTTACAGTGTGGCTGATGTGACCGAGGAACTGGAATTATAATTAATTTACTGTAAATTTAAATTATAAGCAAATACTCAGCTAACTATTAGAAAACTTTAGAGTATATTCAGAACAAATTGAGTTTGTAAATCTACTTTTCAACTATAAATTTTAGGAGATTTAAATTGAAATGAGGTTTTAGATCAGGATAGAGGTAAATCGAAAGTAGTTCTGACGATATGTGATATAAGAATTGAAATGTGTTCTAAGTGTAAAATACACACTAAATTTTGACTACTGTATATAAAAATGTAAGATATCTCACACTTTTTAAAATTTTGTGCATACTGAAATGACAATATTTTAGATATATTTGATTAAATTACATATTTTATTAAAATTTTCTTCATCTGTTCTTTTACCATTTTTTAATGCTACTAGATTATTTGTGTGGTTTCCCTCATGTTTCTACTACATAGGTGTCTATACAGTAGACATATTTGTGGATGAATATCTGTTCATCTGTAGAGTCGAGATTAATCTCATTTCCCTGTACCATTCTGCAGAATAGGGTGAGAAAAAATAGTCTGTGGACTATCCATGTTACATGGGTTACATGTAATTGATTTAAAGGATGATAATAGAAGCAAACCAAAATTAGTTTTTATTCAATAGGCATCTCTTTTTATGCTAGATTTTATGGAATTTGTACACTTGGAACCTTTAATGTGGTTGAAATTACTTGTCTCATCTTGATAAGTGTTTCTCATGCTGTGCTGAGATAGATCAAAAGCAATTCACACGTGGCAATATATCAGCATGCTAAGTGGGCTGTCTCTGCTTTTAAAATAAAAATTAAAGTTGATAATATGGGTTTTGGATTCACATTTAGGCAGATTACTGAGCATTACTAGCTCTGCCAGCTACTGGGTGTGACAGGATAACCCTTAATTCCTTTAGTAGTCTCAGCTCTTTTCTTTCTTCTTTTTCCCTTTTTATCTCTTGCTTTCTTGGTAAAATGAAGATATTTTCTACTTCTCAGAATTTTGACAAAGATTAAATAAAGCAGCATATACAAAATTCCTAAAAAGTATAGATACTTGATAAATGAGTGTTTCTTTCCTTCCCCTGATATTTTGGAAACAGCTATATTGAATAATTGTTAATTAAAAGTACATTTTCATTGTATGCTGAAGATATATGTTTCTTGTTCAAAGTTGATGCTGGACACTTTTTTTTTAAGAGAAAAAAGAAAGGAAGAAAAAGAAAAGAAAGAAAAAGAGAAAGAAAGAAAAAAAGAATAAAAGAGTAAAAAGGAAGAGAAAGAGGGAGAGAGAACGGGAATCTTGCTCTATTGCCCAGCCTAGAATGCAGTCTAAAAATGGGTTTTAAAAACCTCTTTTATGCCAATAAATGTGCTTAACAATGGAGACAGGAAGGAATAAGGGAGGAAAATAACAAGCAGCCAACCAATATTTCATTTAAACCTGTGAAATGCTATGCAATTGCTGAGGAGTGATTTACTTCCAATTTTGTGATCACTATTAGAATAGGTGTGATGTGATACTGAGAAAAATGTATGTTTTGTGGATTTAGGGGTGGAGAGTTCTGTAAATGTTTATTAAGTTTACTTATTTCAGGTCTGAGTTCAAGTCCTGGATATCCTTGTTAATTTTCTGTCCTATTGATCTGTCTAATATTGACAACGTAGTGTTCAAGTCTCCCACTATTATCATATGGGAGTCTAAGTCTCTTTGTAAGTCTTTAAGAACTTGCCTTATGTATCTGGGTGCTCCTATATTGGATATATATAATTATTATCGCTTCTTGTTGCATTGATCCTTTTACCATTATATAATGTCCTTCTTTGTCTCTTTTGGTCTTCATTGCTTTAAAGTCTATTTTATCAGAGACAAGAATTGCAACTCCTGCTTTTTGGTTTTTTCTCTCCATTTGGTTGGTAAATCTTCCTCCATCCCTTTGTTTTGAGTCTTTGTGTATCCTTGCATGTGAGTTGGGTCTGGTGCAGCATACTGATGGGTTTTGGCTTTTTATCCAATTTGCCTGTCTGTGTCTTTTGATTGGGGCATTTAGTCCATTTAAATTTAGGATTGATATCGATATATATGAGTTTAATACTGCCATTTAATGCTGGCTGGCTGTTTTGCCTGTTAGTTGATGTAAATTCTTCATTATGGTGATGCTCTTTACCTTTTGATATGTTTTTGGAATGGCTGATACTAGTTGTTCTTTTCTATGTGTAAAGCTCTTGTAAAGCAGGCCTGGTGGTGATGAAATCTCTGAGTACTTGCTTGTTCATGAAACATTTTATTTTTCCTTCACTTATGAAGCTTAGTTTGGCTGGATATGAAATTCTGGGTTGAAAGTTCTTTTCTTTAAGGATGTTGAATATTGGCCCCTACTCTCTTCTGGCTTGTAGGGTTTCTGCTGAGAGATCTGCTGTGAGTCTGATGGGCTTCCATTTGTGGGTAACCTGACCTTTTTCTCTGGCTGCCCTTAGTATTTTCTCCTTCATTTCAACCCTGGTAAATCTGAGAATTATGTGCCTTGCAGTTGCTCTTCTTGAGGAATATCTTTGTGGTGTTCTCTGTATTACCTGGAGTTGAGTATTGTCCTTCCTTGCTAGGTTGGGGAAGTTTTCCTGGATAATATCTTGAAGAATATTTTCCAGCTTGGAATCTCCATTCTCTTTGTCACATTCAGGTATACCTATCAAACATAGATTAGGTCTTTTCACATAGTCCCATATTTCTTGTAGACTTTGCTCATTCCTTTGTAGCCTTTTTTCTCTAACCTTGTCCTCTCATTTTATTTCATTAAGTTGGTCTGACATCCTTTCTTCTGCTTGATCAATTTGACTGTTAAAACTTGTGCATACTTTGCGAAGTCCTTGTATTGTGTTTTTTGGCTCTATTAATTTACTTATATTCCTCTCAAAATTGTCTATTCTCGTTAGCATTTTGTCAAACCTTTTTTCAAGGTTCTTAGTTTCTTTGCATTGGGTTAGAACATGTTCTTTTAGCTAACAGAAGTTTCTTCTTATCCACCTTCTGAAGCCTGATTCTGTCAATTCATCACACTCATTCTCCATCAGGCCTTGTTCCATTGCTGATGAGAAGCTGTGATCCCCTGTAGGAGGAGAGAGACTCTGATTTCGGGTATTTTCAGCCTTTTTGCACTGGTTTCTTCCCATCTTTGTGAATGTACCCACCTGTCGTCTTTGTAATTGCTGACTTTCAGACTGGGTCTCTGAGTAGACATCCAGCTTATTGGTGATGAAGTTTTTTCTGTTTCTTAGTTTTCCTTCAGTGGACGCCCCTCCCCCACAAAGCTGGACCTTCCTGGGTTTAGTTGTGCTCGCTGTGAAACTCTCAATCTTCAGCACCTCCAATTGCTGTTTTTTTGTGTGGACACTGTGCCGGCTGAAACAGCGGCATTTAGATTCGTGGCGCTTTTCTGCCTGGGAATCTCCCAGTTTGGCTACCCGCTTCAGTCCTCCCTTTAATCAGCTGAATGGGTGACTCTGCCCTCCTGGAGCGCCAAACACCAACTAAAAGGGCACCCAGTCCCACTTACTCTGCACTGAGAACCACTGTGCTGGCCAAAAGAGTCACGCTGGTGACTCGTGGGGCTCCTCCGCTGTGAATCTCCTGGTCCGTGAGCAACAAAAATTCATCTGGAAGTGTGGCATCCACTCACTCTCTGTGCTTTCACTGGGAACTACAATCCTGAGCTGCTGCTAATCAGCCATCTTGGATCTCTCTCCTGATGCTGGACACTTTCAATCTGACAGTAGCAACTTTAATAATGATTATTAAGATATGTTAATCAGCTTGCTTGAATGTACAATGTATACGCAGATAAAAAAATCACATTGTATTTCATCAATATATACAATTATTATATGTCATATAAAATATATTAATAAAGTATAATAATTATTAAAACTAAGGTAAAAATTACAAGATTATTATTTCACTTATGAGTATTGACACAAAAATATAAAATTTTTGCTTGATATTCTTTATTCATATTGAGAGATGATTTTGCTCAATATTCACTAAAATAAAAATACTGTATAATGATAATATTAATGCAAATTAATAGTGGAATGAATCTGCCTTTTATATTTTTTAACCCAAAAAAGATAATGAATCTCCATTTTAATATGTAAATTTTCTGAAAAATAGCTCAGAAATTATCTTCACTTTGATTTCAATTATTTGAGCTTCAACAACTGAAATACACGCAAAGCCCCTATTATGGTGAGTAAGTTAATGATGTGCTGCCAAAAAATATGATTTTTCATGAATGATGAACAATATATCCGTGGCAGCTCAGATAATCCAATAAGGGCTACCAGATTGCAACATTGACAGTATACCAAGTTTTAAAATTAGAATTAAGAGAAACTAGTTTGTCAGTCATTAAATATCTTTAACCAAGGATTGATGGAAAATAAGGAGGAACAAATATAACCCAAATTGATGAAACTGCTATTTGTTCTTTTACAGTTCTTCCTCACTGGATGTCCTATCTTTATCGTGATGGGTATTTAAGGATCATAAAATTGTTTTATGTAAATTGAAAAATGAACTTCATATCCATAAATTTGTATAAACATAAGTATTGGTTTTAATTTTAACAGATGTTTTTGGCACATAGTATAGTAGTATTGACTTTTTTCACTTTTGTCTTTTGAAAAAAATAGAATTCTTTTCTTTTATAGAAATAATGCCATTGTATGATTAGTTTCTCGAGTAAAATTAGCCTTTCTTCTTACAAAGAACTCCTGCAATAATTTCTTATAAAACTCAAATTACTTTAAAAGTTATTTAATGAAAGAAATGAGATTTGTGAAAACATTTTAAAGCATTTTGAAGATTATTCTGTAAGACATTGTCTTCATTTTGCATAAATTCCAGATTACTTTCAGAAAGAAACATTACTCTCTCAACCACACTTTACTTGCAGTCTATAGTTACTCACAAATCTATCCTTCACCTCCATGCATGCCAATTTCAGTGTCCCAAAAAAGTAGTTATATTTAAAAAGTGAAGTGCATATCAATGCTTTGGAGCTTGAGTTCTTTTTATGGAAACAATGACCTCTAAGTTACGAGGTTAGCTTGCCAACATCTATCTAGCCAACCCTACACAGCAAGAAGGTAAACTCATGAGGCTATTGGACCTTCTCCAAAAGCAGAATTACAGAATGACAGAATGTATGGAAAGGGAGATTGTTGGGGTAACAAGTGGCACAGGTGATTGGATGGAAGTCAGATTAGGTAAAACACCAGACACAGTAGTGACAGCTAAAAGTTACCAAAATTTACTGTCTCCTGGAACTACTTATTAGAGATGTATGTATTTTGTGTATATTAAATATCTGATCATTACAAAATTCCTATGAAGTAGACGGCATTATCATGTCTATTTACCAAATGAAGAAATAGAGTACTTAAGTGACTTTCCCAGGATCACACATCTGTAAAGTGATGGGACTAGAATTCAAACTGTGAGAATCTGGTGCAAAACTTTATGCTGTTAGCCACAACATGCCTAATAATGCCTCTTTGCATTATGGCAAGCATCATACTCACATTTTGTTCTGTCTCTCATTCCCTTAGGGCCAAAAGCATGATGATTTGTAACATATCTGTAGTTTTCCAAGAGATCAGCAACTCCCTACTTGTCCTCCAAACTTAGAGCAGGTTTTCTTCACACAGGAATGGGGAACAAATTCCTTTCATGCCAATTTCTGTGTAGCTCAGCTGGTAAAGTCAACTGATATATATCAGTCATATATCAACTGTTAAATTCAACTGATACATAGATGTATATATATAAATATATATATACCTTAACATATATACACACATGTAAGTTGCATTTATACATGTGTACATATATATATATATACACACACACACACACACACACACACACACATATATATATATATATATATGAAAAGTCAGTAAAAATAGCCACTATTACTTGGTGTTTACTGTTTACTATAGGTAAGACATCTGATTTAAGAGGATAACCTCATTTAACCCTCCTAATCAGCCTGGTCAAAACAATTTCATAAATATCTGTGTCTTGTATTGGGTTATTCTTCCAATCACTTTAATCAATTACAAGTCTTTGCAATCCAAAAGGTGCTGTTTCAGATTTTTAAAGTCAGGATTATATGTTGTATGTGACATAGCTCCTGCCTTCAAGGAGCTTACATTATAGTTGTAAACATGAAACTTAAAAACAAATATTTATTAAGTAGAAGATAAGTTTTATAAGGATATATGCACAGTATAAGTTACAAGGTTTTTATTAAATGGAGGCAGTATTGTCATTTAGAAATACAAAGTAAAGGATCATAGAGATGGTGGAATTTGTCCTGACCTGTAAATAATTTTGAAAAGGATTTGAGAGACTGTGTAGTATCCAAGATATCTAGTTTTAGAAATGTATCTAATTAATTTGAGCAGGAGAGAAACTTGTTGAAATATGTTAATATTAAGAAGCTCATGACATTTCTGGGAGGGCTAGGGAATCATCTCCAAGACGATACAGACAGACGTAAGACTCTAAATCATGCTTTGAGCATAAGCCTTGTTTATGTCACTATACTGCTCTCACCACAATGTTGGCAATGTTTTCTTCCAGCAACTATCTGTGATACCAGAAAAAATTTTTCTTGGTTCATCCTTTTTGGATTGTTATCCACAGATGAAAAGGGTAGAGTTTATCATGAGTGTCTATATTCCTGCTGCAAAGGAGAAATGCATATGGTATCTTTCTCCTATGGAACAGGAAGAAAACTGAGCCTCTTGTAAAGATTCCTGGGAGTTTGGATGCTTAATGATCCAGAGGGGCCACATTTGATAGAGGTGAAAGGGATGTGGAAGAGCATTTCCTGAAAAGTGAAAGGCATTAAGAAAGAATCCAGATAAAGATGCATGCTTGATGATCAGATAAATGAGCACCATGTGGTGTTTCTAGAGCTCAAGGCTGTGGAAGCGCTGGTGGGACAGGGAGAAACCAGAAAAGAAAACCAGATTCTCACTAGGTCTGATTCTATACCATGCTAAATATCAAGTTAAGGACTTCATGATGTTTTTTGTTCTGTTAGTAATGTAAAGCCATTGAAGTAGGTTTAGTGCAAGGAAGTCATTAAACACGCAAGTATTATTGCTCTTTTACCAATAGACTTTGCTCCAATTAATTTGATACTTGATTTTTCTTGAAAGTAATTTTTCAGTAGAATTTGCTTTGTAAAATGCTTTATTCTTTGAATTTCTAACAATATAATACAAAGATTTCATATTCTACCAATATGATTTTAATTTTGAATAATACATGAGAGAAAATACAATACAAAAGATAAACATTTTCATATCCCATGAGTCATGTGATTTTAAAGTCCTCATGGTAAGTGACATTTCAGAGAGTTTGGCTGGTCTGAGTATTAGCATATTCCCCTAAAAAGAAGTAACAACCACTATAAGATGCATAGTATTCATGGTTTTATTGGTTTCTTGGAAAGAAGATTGGCCATTTTCTGTTTTTTTCTTTTTTCTTTGTTCCCCTCATCCCTTTAATGTGATATTTTACTCTCCTGCTAAACTGTAGTTTATTTCTCATTAAAAATCCGTTCTTGATTAGTTTACTTGTATTAATTTCTTTAAAAATGATTTTAGAATGAGATCTTCACTGGAAGGCATATCTTAGATTAATAAAAAAGAAATGAGAGAGCACCATAAGAATGGAGAAAGAAGAAATATGAAAAGCCTGGTTTATCCGACTAAGCTTCCCATTGACTTCACTTTCTTGAACTTAAAGCAAAAAGAAAATCACAGGAAGAGACATAAAAACTAGGAGGGTCATAGTTTTTAAAAGACTTTTTCTTAAAGTACTAACTTTCAATAAAATTTTCAATTGTGTAGCTTCATGTGGGGCATATTGAGTGATATAAAGGATAATCTCATCCTCATTTAAATGCAGAAGCAAATTTCACAGAGCTAAACTTTTAAAATTAGGTTACTGAGGTATCCAGAATCAACAACTTCTAGTCACTAAAAACAAGATTAGTTGTGGTAAGATCATACATGTATCATGATGCAATTTTTAAACATTTGTTAGAAAATGCAAATGTGGGTGAGAGAAAATGTGTTGTAGAATGTCCACTATAGGCAAAATTTGAGATTTTTTCATATATATCATTTATTCCTTTCTTATGCTAGTAGTTACATAGCTGTGCTATAATGAAGAATTTTGACTAATAAGAAAACCATCATTCATTAATACATGATAGTTATTCTGTTGATCATGGAAGAAGGAAAAATGTTTTTATTGTAGAAAAAAGATAATTTTTAAACTATATCTTAGAATTTTTTTTCTGCATTATTTTCTATCCCCTCAAGAAAATTATGATTTATTTTGGTTCCTTAGCACATGTAGCAGGCATTTGTTTGCTAAATAAATGGCTACATCTTAATGGTCTTTAAAACATGCTTTTAAGTTTGGGTATGAGATACATTTTCTCTTCTCATTGCTTCATCAGAACTAACAAAGTTTTAAAGTTTCTATAAAACAAAGTTCTAAATGTGTTTTCCTGAAATTATCAATAAGAACCTTTCACATTGACCATAACTGCCTCATTTGATTTCCCTAGTCAAATTGAATGTATTTTAAGTTGCTAGATTATAGAGTTCCTCAAGTACTATTACATTTTACTATAGTGTGGTAAAATAAGCAAAGAAAAACATGGAAATACTAACTTGGCTCTGGCATGTGTGTGTGTGTGTGTGTGTGTGTGTGTAAATCTCACCACATTGAAACCTGGTTAAGAAACAAAGCCTGTGTTGTTTACCACCTCTTAAGTACTAAGGACTATCTTACACATAAAAGCCTCTCAGAGTTTGTACATTTACTAGAGCCTGAGGCCCTTCAGTGACACATGCTTTGAATATGCAACTAATTCTGCCCATCCCAGTAAAACAGAATCATTTTAATCATTTTATGTGTTCACTTGGACTGACAATCATGAAGATCACCAAAGGTTGGAGCTTAAGAAATGTTATCAGCAGTTTATTTTTATGTTTGCTGTATTACCCTAAATATTCTTTCTTTTATACTGAAAATTTGTTATTTCAGAATTATTAGTTGTTTGTGTGTGTATCATTACATAAAATACATATATAAGTATTATATTTAACATACATAATATATAAATATGTATTATATATGTATCTCTAACAATATATATACATATATATAATATATAATACATATAAATACAGCATAAGATATAATCTATTATATACATATCATAGAAGATTAACATATAATTAATTATAGTATATATAAATATATTAAATAACATGTGTATTATACATGTATTATATATACATATGTATATGTATGTGTGATCCCAAGATAAAATTAGAATCCCAGAATAAAATTGGTGAGTATAACAGATAACAGATGGGAACTTGTATAGTCTCTGTAGGCATACTCCAGTGCTGCCTCCACCCAAAGAGTTAATTTTAACAAGAGCTTGAGGTTTCAGCAGCCAGGATTCAGGAGAAGGAGCTGAGGGCATTCCAGGCAGGAATTTTGTTATGTGGCAAGAAGCTCTACTATCCAGTTAGTGATGAGAAGGTGATAAGAAATAAATATCTGTTAGGGAATGTCCAGGAGCAGGTTGAAAGGGACAAAAATTAACCCAGGATGAGTCTGGTGTCAGGACCATGTTGTCAGAGGGAATATCATTAAGGATTGTGACTTCTGAAGTCAGAAGTGAAGTTTCTACAAAGGCTGAGAGGCAAGATAGACGGATTAGAGCTTTGAATATGCAGCTCTCCAAGCCTGTCTTTCCTGCTCTCAAAGTGGCCTGACCCCAAAGGCCCTAATCGGAAGATCCATGCCAGGCACCTGGGAAGCAGATAATTTATGAGGGAAGACTGCAATTTTAAAACATTCTGTTCTCTGAATTCCCTCTTAGAGGATGACTGCTGGTTGCTTCATTGGTGGTAGAGATGGAGTTGTTTTCAGCATCAAGGCTTCCTCTACTTTCAAGTGATCATTAGCTTAACAGTGTTCCTTGAGGTAGGCATCATCTTTTCCAAAAATAAAAGAGTTTAAACTGTTTCAGACGAACATTTTAATAGATTGCAATTATTCAGTAACATAGAAGATTATAAATTTCAGGAACATGAAATATTTTCTCACTGAAATTGCCATCAGTGTAATAATTTGGACCTATAGATCGTCCTAGAAATTGTATGCCTGGCTTACCTGTAATTACTTCTGGGGTAACTTGGAAGCATTTCATAGTCTTATCAACAATCTTATAGGCTACGTCAACTGTGCCACATGTACTGAATTCCTCTGCAAGCACAGCTTCCACTGATGTAATGATCAGCATGAGTGAGCTGCTCTGTCTACCATGGCGGGCGGCCCAGCTAAAACCTAGAAAAGTATAGTTGGGAAGAGCAGTGCAGTGAGTCGAGAGGAGGCTGCATGAGGATTTCCTGGAACTACATTATGAGATAATGCCACATCACCACTTTCAGCCACCACTGAACCTGCAGCAGAGACTGTTACATGCTCTTTTTCTTGTACTGTTGAAAGAAATGAAAGACTGTTTTATAGACCTTAGATCTCTTAAAAATTTTATGTGAATAAGTTCCTTCCTTAAAAAATAATTCTTATTTTCCAGATGAGAAGCATGTAGTTTGAGTCACTTGCTAACTGTCACATAGCTTGAAAGTGAAAGAGCTATGATTGAAAAGCAGCCACCTGACTAAACTGCTTTTATGTTTGACCCATACACTGTTTTGTTCTAGATAATCTGTTACCAAATCAAGCTTCTCTGTGAAATATCTCTTCTTTTATAATGACTTATTTCAGTCTATCAGGAAAACAGATTCTTGGTAAACCAGACCTACCTAAGAATATCTAGAAATATCAAGACAGGCTTTAATTTCAGTAATTCTCATAGACTGAAAATACCTGTCTTCATGCTATTTTTGGCCTCTGCCTACTGGGCTTATCTATAAAAGCGGATCAATCTTTCTGTTCCTTTGTTGTCAGACTTGGCCCTACAACAAGCTTTAGCCAATAAAATTTAAGAGGAATTAGTATGCGCTGTTTTGGCACGGAAGTTTGAAAAGTCTGCTTTCTTTCTCCCTCTGCTTCAAGAACATCATGTTTATATAGGAGCAGTTTATTCATATTTAATCCCAGAATGAAAAATATATGCAACTGAGCTAACAATGGCCAGAAAAAGACAGGAATGAGAAAAAGAAACTGCTTTCATAAAGCATTGAAGCTTCGGGATTGTTTCTTTTCAGGCATAATAAACTGGCTGACTGAAGAGTCAGCATAGTACAAGCACAGGCTTAGCTTCCTGTAAAAGTCAGCTGCTGCTTCCATTTCCTTTAGGTCAGATAAAGTAGTACTCCCATGCAACAGGGCCTGAAGCAATTATTTCCTCTATGAAAGTATGGCTACTCAGGTAGACTTAATAGGAAATAGTAAGTGATTATTTTGTGATACAGTGATGCAGAGGAAGAAGGCAAAGATGTTTTCCTTGCTTGCATGACTCCAGGATGGTTTTATTGCTAGTTTGCCTCCCCCTTCTTTTGATCTTTCTTGGTCATATCTACCATAGTTGGATCTTCACTGATGTTAACTTATCTTTGACAGTGTCAGGGTAAGCTGATGAATCTGATCATGAAATGTGTAAGAACTGGATATGAGCCTTGTGTCTGAAAATTGCTAGTTTTATAACCTTAAGAATGTTAATGTTTACTGGGAGACAGAGAATGGAGTGAGCCAAGATCGTGCCATTGCAATCCATCCTGGGCAACAAGAGTGAAACTCCATCTCAAAAAAAAAAAGTGTTAATGTTCATATTCTCAAGTTTCTCCACCTGGAGTATTTGAATAATCATTATCTTTGTCTTCATTTCAGTTCCCTTCCTCCCAGGTTCCTCTTCCTCTTATGGCAAACTTGTCTTTATAAAATGCGTCTATGCTTATATCACTTGCTTGCTTATCATGCTTCAATAAGTCCTCATTGCCCACAAGACAAAGTCTGAATTCTTTGACGAGGCATGAAAAACCTCCAAGGACTGACCCCTATTTACTCCCAGTTTCATCTCTTGATGCTTCTTACCTTAACTTTGTATTGAGCTACCTGCTTTTCCCCAAGTGAAAGCATGGTACGATGTCATCTACCTTCAAATTTCTAATGCTATTTTTTCTAACTTACCTGCACTTCCAGTGGAGGTCCCTGCCTCCCCGCCCTTCAGGTTCATGATCTCAGGTAAAACTGCTTCAGCTATGAGAAAAATTTTCTCTTTCTGCTTGCTAATATATACAGGATTGTGTTTTCTTAAATATGTGAAAAAAAAAAACCATGATTAGGTACGGGGTTGGAGATGGGCTTTGCACAGTGGAAAGAGGCAGCCTATATTTGTCTTTCCAGAAAAAATAAATGGTCCCTAATGTTCTACAATTAGTACAATTTACTTCTTTAATTAACTATCTTCGTGGTGAATATTTCTATCAAAGCCCTTAAAAGGAAGTGTGGCTGGTTCTCTAAATAAATAAAAATGAACGTGGGATGAAGGCATTCATAATATCACCTAAACACACATTATGTTGTTTTGCAATTATTGGTTTACAGGTCTTCCCTTCTTATAGGTTATGGTTTTAAATAATATTAAATAGCATCTTTATATTTTTGGAACCCTACTGTCTAGCTCATTGTAGGTCCTTTATACACTTTATGTTAACTTATCTGCAGAATAGAGTCAGATTCATATTTGACTAATATTCACTAAATGCTGTTTAATAGGATCATTGTAATAGGCACCTTGACATATTATTTTACAAAATCTAAGTCATATTTTTATTTTATGACTTTATAAAATGATTTTCAATTTATAGCTAAAGGAACTGAGATTCCTAGAGTAGACATTATACAATGTCACATAATATAAATACAGCGAGAATTTGAATCCAGGTCTCCCTAAGTGGATGTGCTATTTTTTAAAATATATTAATAGGTATTTTATTACTGAACAATACACTGAAATAAATATCCTATGAGCTTACTTCTAAAAGGAAGAAAAATGAACAGTTTCAAGTTAATTCAAGTTAATTCTTCAAGTTTTCCTAAGAAAGTTGAAACACTGGATATTCAAGTGAATTTTCAAATTATATATTCAGAGAAGTCTCAGAAATTAAAACAGAATTTTCGAAAATGTTACTTGAATACTTCCAAATTCCCTGGCTGAGCCCAAGTAGAAGGTAGGAACAGATGATCATACTTTTGTGGCTTGACTCCTGCCTACACCACCATGAAAAGAATTCTCCCTGCAGCTGCAGCTCAGTTGGAGCTCTTCAGCCTTCATATTCAGTTTGAAACAGCACTCAGGCATATCTATGCTGGAAATCTAGAATGCTCAAAAAGATATGTTTTTTCCCCATTGCTCTCTATCAGCCTTTATGCTTTCTGTGTACTTAGGATGTAGCCTTCTAAATGGGGACCTAGAGATATTCATGGGTGATCACTATCCTTCGCTGTATGGAGAATAATCCCAAGCACCCCTGTGAGGCCTCTTCCATGCTGGTGCATGTCCTGCCATAGACCCAAGAGCTGAAGGACACTCAACAAACTGTCAGCAGCAGTCAGTTGCTTGGGTCATGGACTCCAACACAGCCTATAGGGCTTGAGAGTCAATACAGAAGAGACTGGGGATGTGGAAGAAAGAGAACAGCTTTGGGGGTGATAAATACAGCTTTTACTTTACCAATTTGCTTTGTAGCCATGAGAAAATGACCTGGAGGAATCTTTCCTAAACCAGACCGAGGCACAGTGAACTTGAAGTCCCCTAGTCCAGAGGTTCATCAAGCTGCAAGCAGCCCATGTGAGGCAATATGAACACCAGTTATATTCCCAGAATTGATTGTTATGTTCTCCTCTGATTAAATGCACACTAGGGAGAAGGTCCACCACAGGGAAGATTTTTTAAGTGGCCTTTTTCTAGAAGCAGTGATTTAACTTTGAAGGAATAGTATGGAAAGAACAAAAATGTTGAAGCTCACCTTCAAAACAAAAAACAAAAATATCAAAAACAAAAACAAAAAACCTGAGGATAGAAGTTTAACATTTAGTAGCTCATAGGAAATCAAGAACTATGAACCAGGCACTATGACAATATGGAAATAAAAGTCTTCATAAATTTCATAGGCTGCCTATGTTTATTCATTTTGTTATCACCTTTCTTTTTACCTCTCTAATAATTCACAGTTAAACCCTTAAAATGAAAAGAATGTGTTCTCTTACTTAGGCAACAATAGGAAAGAAGGGGGTCGGAGATACTACATATTACTATTTCCACATAGTGAGACTTGGAAGAAGATCTTTTGTAATTGAGACATTTACATGGGAAAGGAGAAGGGGGGAATGAGTCCCCAATTCCCATGGAATATTAGGAAAAAAACAATAGAAAAGTAACCAAGGAATAACAAGGCCCAAGTGAGATAACTAGGATTTTAGAAATCACTTACCTTTTTATCTAGAGTGTTCTCTTTTTCAAATGTGAGAATCATGCACTCCTACTTCACAGTGTTTTCTTCTTGTTAAATTGTATAACATGCATTGTGCCTAGAATTGGTCCTGTCACATAATAATTCAGAGCAGAGCTTTTCTTGGCATATACAACAAATATTAGCTATCATCTCCCTAGTAAATATTTATTTTGTTATTTGCTCACTTGTGGTGCTGATATTTTCATTTTTAAAATGTCAGGTCCTGGTAGAATCTTGTATGTGACCTTACCTCCCTTTCAAAGGAAAAACAGAGGCAGAAACTGTCTGATCATTAGCCCCTATATGACTCTTTCTCATCACCCCGTATGTATCCACAACCCGAGATTCTTAGGAAAGAAGTGCAATTCTTTAGGAAATCTGAAGCCCAATTTTTCACTTCTACAATGCCAGTACAAAGGTCCATGTGGAAATTCTCACGCCTTTCATCTAAATATTTAAAATTCATAAATGAAGCTGACAAACTATTATATGAATTACATTTGTCATCTCACCTTGATAAAATATCATCATAAAAATTTTAAATATATTCAGTAATGATTTTATGTGATTAAAAATAAGCAAAATATGAAAACTTCTGAATTTAATTTTTGTTGCACATGTCTGGGTGTTTTGATAGGCCATTGTTTGGATGAGTAATTAAAAATATATACATAATGTGCATTTGTTTCGTAAATTTTTTTGTCATTCCAACAAAATTGCTAATTATGTTGATAAAATCAGAATGTCCACATAATTTATGTTTTATTGATTGTAGTGCCTGACTAGGCAATTATTACTGACCCATTGAAGTTTTTGGATAGTTTCTTTTTCTTCCTTATAAGATGAATTTCAGTTTGGAGAATCTGCTCTTTTAAGACAGTAACAACTATATTTGGGAAATTCTTAAAACCATATTTATGTTTAAAATGAACAAATAACTTTACATATCATGTTCAAACACAGGAATCAAGTCACATGAGAAATTGTCATTAAGCGGAAAATATTACATTTTAATTTTATCTTACACATTTCTATCATTTTATTGTTACTTCTATGAGTTCTTGAAGCAGTATCACTATCCACATATAATCAGTATCACACTTCAAATATATTGTTTAGATTATATATAGGTATGTACATATTTGTAGAAATATATATTTAAAATTTTAAAGTAACATAAATTAGTACTGCAGACTGTTTCTCAAGTTCTCTTTATATGTATCATACTCATTTGTGAGTACATCTGAAATACAAATTTGAAAACAAAACAAAGCCAAGTGACTACTTGCCACTACTAGAAAGTTATACATTACACAAGAAATAGCATTAGTATTATCTATAAAAAGGAACTTGACAAGTTAATAAATGCATCCTTTCTCTTATGTGAGTTCTCTGCTCTTTTCCTACTCTGAAGCAGTATTTGTATTTGAAGTTAGACTGACACATCCCACAAAGTTTCTGTTCATTCAGGCAGTCACTAGACTGAATGCTGCTAGTCACAAGAGTAGATATGTGGGGTTGTGTGTCATCATGTGCCCTAGGTGCTAGATACTGAGTGACAGAGGCACCCATGGACATTTTATAAATGTATTTTGTGTGTTTGTGATATGTGGGGCCTTTCACAGTAGACATAATATGGATATGTGTTATAAGAGTGTTATAACACATGCCTAAGAGTGTTATAATTTTACTAAGTAGCCAGATCTGCTCATTTGGAAGGTGATGTTGGAGTAAAAACTTCAGAGTAGACAGAGTGAGACACGTGGCTGTTACAGAGAGGGGCATCCCAGGCTGAGGACAGCCAGAAAGAATGCTGTGAATCTGGTTTAGCACAGATGCCAGAGTGGCTAAAGTTCCTGAGTAAAAAGGAGAGTGGGAGGATCCTGGACCTCAACTCTTCCTTAACTGTGAATGAGATGGAAGATCACTGCAGGGTTCAGGTCCGAAGGTTGGCATGATCTGACTTAGGTGTGACATTGGCAGCCAGAGTCATCTTAGTAGGCACAGCTCTAATCAACCAAACTCTTCTCCAGTTTTGGATGACTCCCTACTGCCTAAAAAAGTAAAAATTCATTCTCTCTAGGCTATTCATTAGGGACCTTCAGAATCTTGCACTACTCTGCTCCCTGCTTTAAACAAGCTAAAGTACTATTTACACCTAAATATTTGCTGCTTTCTAAACATTCCCAAGTGGCTGGCCTATATGACTCTGCTCTATACTTTTTCCTCTTTTAGAATGGCCCATCTACTTCTTTTAATGTCATCTGGGACGTCATCTCCTCCAGTGTATTCCTCTTTGAAGCTCTCAGCCGGAAACCATCTGCACCACCTAGAGAGGTTTGCATTTCTGCCCCATCTACATCAAATATTTTATTTTTCCCATTGTCAGAATGGCTGTGCTCATACCTCAGCTCTTTTTTATTGAGTCAAGAATGCTGCCTTATTTTCCTTTGTATTTATTTCAGTATGTTGAACCTAATATAAAATTCATAAATTTTTTGAATAAATGAAAGAAATGTCTTCTCTCTAGTTCAGCTCAATATGAAGGCAAGATCATAAAGTTAAAAGAATGCAGCTAAGTGTTCATTTAGATCTAGTCTAGATTTAGATTCATGATTCTAGACTAACAGAACCTGGATTTAAAATTCCTTTTGCATTTTTGTTTATTTATTTATTTGAGATGGAGTCTCACTCTGTCTCTCGGGCTGGAGTGCAGTGGCACTGCAATCTCGGCTCACTGCAGTCTCCACCTCACGGGTTCAAGTGATTAACCTGCCTAAGCCTCCCGAGTAGCTGGGATTACAGATGCATGCCACCATGCCTGGATAATTTTTGTATTTTTAGTATAGATGGGGTTTCATTTGTTGGTCAGGCTGGTCTGAAACTCCTGACCTCGTGATCCGCCTAACTCAGCCTCCCAAAGAGCTGGGATTACAGGTGTGAGCCACTGTGCCTGTGCCTGGCCTTCTTTTGCATTTTAAAGAGTGTCCTAATACATAGAAGATGATTATGTATAAAATTAAGAAAGCTATACATGGAAAAAATTTTAAAATAACCTAAAGTTTAGTATTTGGTATCCTGCAATAAATGATAATGTCACATTTCACCCAAGTATGTGTTAATGCTATAAAAGAATATCCATCCAAAGTAATCTTACCTTATTTCATATGTTTTGAACAGTGGTAGGTTTGTAACTGCTATTTTTATTATGTTGAGTTTAATATGACACAAAATTTCATCAGATGTATAAATTTTGATAATTTATTATGGTTATGGATTTAAATCTTAAACATTACAGCTTAACTTGCAGCATTTTTATCTCTTTTTCCAGACAACGTATTTGTTTCTTTAGAATATTGACTGCTTTTCTAAACCTGAGCTTCTAGAGAGTCACTTGTCTTACTCACACAAAAATTTAATTCCCTTATCTTTCCTTAGCAAAGGAAATTCAGCTAGGCAAACTGCAGTGGGATTTTGTTATCAAATGGAAATGTGTTTCATTGTCCCAAATAGGATAGTAAATCATGTAATTTTGTTTATCCCTTTAGAGAAAATTTTCCTTAGACACCATAAACTTTGTATAACATTATTAGAAAAAAAATTGAGCGTAGTCATTTCCATGAAGTTGAGTGTTGAAAAACTCAAGACCATTATTATTTTTTTTTTTTAAGTTTTTTTTTTTTAAATTTTTTATTGGATTTTAGGTTTTGGGGTACATGAGCAGAGCATGCAAGACAGTTGAGTAGGTACACACATGGCAGTGTGCTTTGCTTTCCTTCTCCCCTTCACCCACATTTGGCATTTCTCCCCAGGCTATCCCTCCCCACCTCCCCCTCCTACTGGCCCTCCCCTTTTCCCCCCAATAGACCCCAGTGTTTAGTACTCCCCTTTCTGTGTCCATGTGTTCTCATTTTTTATCACCCGCCTATAAGTGAGAATATGCGGTGTTTCATTTTCTGTTCTTGTGTCAGTTTGCTGAGGATGATGTTCTCCAGATTCATCCATGTCCCTACAAACGACACAAACTCATCGTTTCTGATTGCTGCATAATATTCCATGGTGTATATGTGCCACATTTTTCCAATCCAGTCTATTATCAATGGGCATTTGGGTTGATTCCAGGTCTTTGCTATTGTAAGGAACACTTTTACACTGTTGGTGGGAGTGTAAATTAGTTCAACCATTGTGGAAGACAGTGTGGTGATTCCTCGAGGCCTTAGAAATAGAAATTCTATTTGACCCAGCAATCCCATTACTGGGTATATATCCAAAAGACTATAAATCGTTCTACTATAAGGACACATGTACATGAATGTTCATTGCAGCACTGTTTACAATAGCAAAGACCATTATTTATTTTGCATATTGAGAGATGATAACTAAATATGATCCAAAATACTAGGGAGTTTGTTTTTGGTGAGAAAGTGTGCAATTCAAGAAATTAAGAGAAATACCCTGAAAGAACGAGGTTATAAAAATAGTCAGATTGTTAGAGAGAGAGAGAACTTGGTGGATGCAATATCCGCTTGTGACAAAAATGGAGAAATTTCTGTGGAATGTGACAAGATGCTGTTAGAATTATAATATTCTTTATTATTTTAACTACTTTTTAAAATTTAGGGTGTACAAGTACAGGTTTGTTACATATGTAAAGTTGTGTCATGAGGGTTTGCTGTACAGATTATTTCATTATCCAGGTATTAAGTCTAGTACCCATTAGTTATTTTTTCTGATCCTCTCACTCCTCCCACCTTCATCCTCTGAAAGGACCCAGTTCTCTGTGTCCCTGTGTTCTCATCATTTAGCTTCCACTTATAAGTAAAGACATGAGGTATTTAGTTTTCTGTTCCTTAGTTTGCTTAGGATAACACCCTCAACTCTACGGCTGAACCACCCTGAACGTGCCTGATCACATCTGATCTCCGAAGCTAAGCAGGGTTGGGCCTGGTTAGTACTTGGATGGGAGGATAAAACCTCCACTTCCATCCATATCCATGCAAAGGACGCAATCCCATTCTTATGGTTGCATACTTATTCCATGGTGTATATGTACCACAATTTTTCCCTCACTTAGTTTGATTTCATGTCTTTGCTATTGTAAATAGAACTGCAATGAACATGAAAGCTTCATGAGCAAAGTAAACAGAATTATAATATTCTTATAAGAAGATGGTTTTAAATTGTTTTGGATGAATTAGCTACCTAATATAGTATTTCATTAGAGAGATACTTGTTTTCTAACATTCAATTCAACATTAACACACTTACAAGTGGGACCATCACCCTTGACTTGGGAGTGGTTATTGTAAAGGCTGAGAGTTATGAGCATAATTGAACATGACAGTACATAACAGATAGTCAATCATTGTTCAGACTGTTACTAGTCCATCAGTGTAGTCCCAAGTAAGAGTAATATTTGTTTTCCCTATCTACTTGCAAATCATCCCTATGTTCCGCCTTTCCATTATCATCCTTTCTCTTTTGTCTCTTCCCCTTGTTTTTCTCATTCCCATGGAGGCTTAAGGATCTTTTACTCTTCTTTCCTTGTAGTACTAATTTTCAGTAAATACTGAAAATAGAATGCAATACTTTGGATCTAAAAGTTGAGGCAGAAAGTAGAGATGGGTTAGAATTAGTAATATTTTAAATTCTTCAGGCATCAAAGTGAAATGTTTACAAAATGAGCACGTATTCCTTGTTAACATTGAATAGCTCTCATGGAATAAGTTTGGTGTGTTATTATGCTAATTGAATCTTACTAGCTTTCTTTCATCATATTAAAGATTTGGTCCTATTATTCTGGCTTGACACCAACCAGAACTTTAAAAGTGGTGTGAAAAAGAATTCCACTCCAGAATAAGGATGGGTGTGGGGAGAAAAACGTATCCTATTACATGGAATTGTTTTAAAAAAAAAAGCAGAAAGAATTAACTATGAGCATTAGCTCAAAAAGACAAAAACATTAAGCATGTAAATTTGAAGTACAGAACCAAGTTGCCCTATTTTAAAGCTAATTCATTAAAAAGCCAGGCCACAGTACTCAAGATCGTGACCCAGAACACTCAGATGACAAAACACTTTGGCTAAAGAGTTGTACTTCAAATACTTCTGAATTACAACAAAGTAGTATAAATTCTCCAGTGAGTTTGTCCTTAAAATAATTAGAAAAGATGACACTAAAAAGCTAAAAAGCATAGTTTAGTAATATAAGTCTGTAAGTAAGAGCTAGTGCAGACAGGGATTATAGTTGTATATCCATAGCAATCTTTGAAATAGAACTGATTTAATGAACTTCTAGTTAATTATCTGACATAATTGTCTGTGTCAGTTATAAGAGTTTTCTCAGTGAACTAGTAGTAACATACAGAAAATTGTATAGACTTCAAGTTAAAAAAATACTTTTAAACTTGACATTTCCTTTGCACAGCAGCTGCAAATTGAAATTATTAATATTTTTCACAAGTTAGCAGTGTATATTTTAATGTTTTGTGTTACTTTTAAAAGGAACCAATATATAGTTCTAGTATACAAAAAATACACTAAAAAGAATGGGTTTAATGATTTTCGGCCATCAGTAAATCATATATGCTGCATTTGCTCCTTGTTTTATTAGCGATTAAAATGAAATTATTTTCAGCCCCTTGTAAGGAGAAAAAATCGCTATAAGAACCTACAGCCATTATTTTACTGACATTTTAATATATTTTTAGAGTACTTTGATTATAAATACTGAAACTATCACGTTGACTATATGATCTTAATTTTGTGTTTAAAAGAAGCCCAATCCATCCAATGCATGGCTTTAAGAAATAGGAAATAACTTTTAGTAATCACAAAGACTGAAGCAGATGTAAAGTGATAACCAAAATCATTCATCTTTAAGAAAACACTCTTCTATTTAATTGGTTTAAGAAAATGTCAAATTTCACTTTTAGATACTCATATAAAAACAACTCCCTTTTCTTTAAAGAATGTGCTTTATATTCTGTTTTACATAAGCTGGACTTCAAATTAGATGGTGCACCAATTAGATATCCTGAGATAAGCAATTAAGTTGTAAGCAGGATTTTGTATTCTCCTTTCCATACTACTGTCAACCTGCTTTTCAACCTTCAGGTTGCAGGTCACTCTCAGAATGTCAGCTCTTTAAGCTGGTGGCGTGTATTAGTTGCTTTCTGAAACTTTTACGTGGAAATCTAGGTTTCTAAGCAAGCATCTCAAAACGATAATTGGTGGGTTTCACAGAGAGAGGAAGGTAGGACCAAAAACGGTAATTTCATTTTATTATTATACATTTTAAGGTTTCACTTATAATTTTTGGGGGGGACTATGTTGTACCACCAAAACCTGCTCTAAAATCATATTTATCTTTCAAAGTTAAGTTTAGTTTACATCTTTTTAATTTATTGACTTGCATATAATGCTGATATATGATAGAGAAAACTCTGTTATAACAACAAAAGACAAATAGAAATAACATTTTCAATGTAAAGAAAAAATAGATTTTTAAAAACATATTTCAAATTTTTTCCTATGTATTTTCTAAGAAGTTTTCATAATCAAATAAGCTTACAAAATGCTTATTTATAGTGTACATTAATTGATTGAAGACTCTGATAAGTCTTTTATGTTTTGTTCAACACAGGGTTCCCCAGCCTTATTAGATGATAGAACTTTATTTTAGAATAATACCTGTTACTACTCACTTATAAAAACATGCTGTCATAGGAAAATAGAGCCAATACTTGGTGAAATCACCAAAACACCCAGTGAGCTTTACATTCCCTATTTTCTGATGTGGATATCTTAGTTTCTTGTTTTAATACCATACCAAATACTGTCTGATGTACGTAAGCTTTCCAATATTCATGAAAAATGACAACGTAGATTACAATACAGAGGACCACAGACAGAACAGTCATGAGTTTCTTTTTGTGTCATGTCTTTTTAATAATATAAATATAATTCATTCACAGACAAGAGTGCAGGAAATGCTCTAAACCTTGATCTTGGTGATAGTTATTCAGGGGAGGGCTTACCTACATGAAAACTCACCAACCTGTATGCTGGAAATTTTAATATTGCCACAGAAATGCTATATTCAGTTTTAGCTTTCATAGGAATAATATGTAGTTATTAATAAAGGAAAGTAAGCTAAAAGCTTTAGATGAGAAAATTCCATTAATTAGTAACCTCACAAAGTATTAGTCTTTTTCACATTAAAAAATAGCAAATATAAATATTTAGCTATTAGTCTAGATGTTTATAATTTTGATGAAGTTCTACTCTTGCATAGGTAATGTGCACTAGCATTATCACTAACTTTAGCTTAAGTAGTATTTAAAAACTCTGTTCTTATAATCTGTATTCTTCCTCTTCCCATTTAGCTAAAAAAGAGGATTTTGAATGTCCTCAATATGAAGAAACAATAAAAGTTTGAGGTAATGACTATACTAACTACCCTAATTTACTCAACACATTGTACATATGCATCAAAAGTCACTGTGTACCATAAATAGGTAAGATTATTACATCTCAACCCAAAATAAAAGGAAAATACAAAATTAGACCAAAAATGAAATAAAGGAACAAAGAAAAGTATACTACAAAAATTACTTAAGGAGGAAAGAAAGCAGTAGAGGAAATGAGGAACAAAAAAAGATATACTGCATATGAAAACAACTAAAATGGCAGAATTCCCTATCAAATCACTATAGTTATATTAAATATAAATTGATTAATCTCTCCAATTAAAAGGCATTGTTTGGCATAATATATTAAAATAAAACAAATTTAAAAAATGACTCATCTATATGCTTCTACAAGCAATTTACTTAAGATCCAAAAATAAGAAGAGTTTGAAAGCAAAAAGACTGAAGAAAAAGATATCTCATGTTAACATCAAACAAAATAGAGCTGGGGTGTCTGTATAAATTTGAGTCAAGATAGACAAACATTTTTGCAAGAGATAAAGGGGCATATTATGTATTAATAAAAAGTTAAACCCATTAAGAAAATAAATATATTTGCACATAACAAGGCAGACCCAAAATAGATAAAGTAAAATTGACCAGAATTTGAGATAAATACAAAGGTCTGTGATAATAGTTATAGACTTCAGTATTCAACTCTCAATAATAGATATAAAAATTAGACAAAAAATGAATAAGGAAATACAGGATTTGAACAACACATTTTATTATAAGAACCTTTCACCCAACAACAGCAGAATACACATTCTTCTTTAGTATACATGGAATATTCTCTAGGATAGGCCATGTGTTAAGGCAAAAAGACAAGTCTTAGTAAGTTTTTAAAAATTGAGATCATACAAAGTACATCCTACATGGAACTGAAATACATCTCAATAACAGAAATAACATTAAAAAATACACAGATGAAAATAAAACAACATATCCTTACACAACCAATGCATCAAAGAAGATCATAGAAAAACTTAAAAATACTTTGAGAGGAATGAAAACAAAACTAAACATACCAAAACTTAATGCAGAGAAAGCAGCGTTTGGAGAAAAATGTAAAGTTGTTAATGCAGACATTAAACAAGAGAAAAAGATCTCAAATCAATAGCTTAACTTTACGTTTTAAGGAGCTAGACAGAAAACAACAAACTAAAGCCAAAAGTAGTAGAACAAAGAAAGCAATAAAACTTAGAGAGGAGATAAATAAAACAAGAGAGCAAACTCAAGGAAACCAAAATTTAGTTATTCAAAAAGAAAGGCAAAATTGATAAACTTGTAATTAGCTAAGACAAAAGGAAAAGAGACAGAAATAACTAAAATCAGAAATGAAGGTGGAGACAAATTACCACTACCTTACAGAAGTTTTAAAAAAAGATTGTGAAGAGAGCATTATGAACAATTGTACACCAGCAATTTAAGTAACCTAATTAAAGACAAATTTTTACAAGCACATCAACTACCAAAACTGACTAAAGAATGAATAGAAAATCTGAACGGAATTATAATAAGTAAAGAGATTACAATTGTAATAGAAAACTTTAACCCAAAAACTTCAGGACCAGATGGATTCACTGCCTAGCATTCATTTAAAGATTGAACCAGTCATTTTCAAGCTCTTCCAAAAAATGGAAGAGGAGGTAATATTTCCTGTCTTGTTTTATGGGGTGGGTTTTACCCTGATACCCTTACACCAAAGACAAAATATTCAGTATCTTGGAAGTGGCAGTGGTTTCTTTGTTTTTTTTTTTCTTAAATTGATTTGTACTTTAAGTTCTGGGGTACATGTGCAGATCCTGCAGGATTATTGCATGGGTACATTCCATGGGGGTTTGCTGCCTCCATCTCCCCATCACCTACATCAGGCATTACTCCCAATGATATCCCTCCCCAACCTCCCAACCAGCGCTGACCCTCCCCTAGCCCACCACCCCGCAACAGACCCCAGTGTGTGATGTTGCCCTCCCTGTGCCCATGTGTTCTCATTGTTAAACACCCACCTAGAGTGAGAACATGCGGTGTTTGGTTTTCTGTTCTTGTACAAGTTTGCTGAGAATGATGGTTTCCAGCTTCATTCATGTCCCTACAAAGGATATGAACTCATCCTTTTTTATGGCTGCATAGTATTCCATGGTGTATATATGCCACATTTTCTTCACTAAGTCTATCCTTGATGAGAATTTCGGTTGGTTCCAGATCTTTGTTATTGTAAACAGTGTCTCAATGAACATATGTGTGCATGTGTCTTTATAATAGAATGATTTATAATCCTTTGGGTATATGCCCAGTAATGGGATTGCTGGGTCAAATGGAATTTCTGTTTCTAGATCCTTGAGAAATCACCACACTGTATTGTACAGTGGTTGAACTAATTTACACTCCCACCAACATTGTAAAAGTGTTCCTGTTTCTCTGCATCTTCTCCAGCATCTGTTGTCTCCAAATTTTTTAATGATTGCCATTATAACTGGCATGAGATGGTACCTCAATGTGGTTTTGATTTGAATTTCTCTGATGACCTGCGATGTTGACAGCATTTTTTCATATGTTTGTTGGCCTCCTAAATGTCTTCTTTTCAAAAGTGTCTGTTCATATCCTTCACCTACTTTTGAATAGGTTTTTTTTTTCTTGTAAATCTGCTTTAGTTCTTTGTAGATTCTGGATATTAGCCCTTTGTCAGATGGGTTGATTGCAATTTTTTTTCCCATTGTGTTGGTTATCACATCAAAGCCCAAGCAATGATTTCTCAATATGTTAAATATAGATTTACCATATCACCCAGAAATTTCACTTCTAGAATACCTAGACGATTCACAAGCAGATAGTCAAATATTTGTACACAAATGTTCATAGCAGCACTATTCACAGTAGCCAAAAAGTAGACATAAATTAAGTGTCCATTAACAGCTGAATAGATAAGCAAATGTGATATAACCATGCAGTGGAATCTTATTCAACTGTAAAAAAGAATCAAATACTGATACATGTTAGAACATGGAGAAGCCTTGTAAACATGCTAAGTAAAAGAAGACACAGGAAAGGAACATATATTTCATGATCTTATTTATATGAAATATCCAGAATAGGTGAACTCATAGTGATAAAAAGCAGATTAGAAGTTGCTGGGACTGGCAGCATGGAGGAGTGAGAGTGACTATCTAGTTGTGTGTGATGTTCCTATTTAAAGTGATGAAAGATTCCAAAACTACATACTGGTGATGGTTACATGATACTGTGAATGTGCTTAACGCCACTCAATTGTGCACTTTACAATGGTTAAAACGGTAAATTTTATGTCATGTGTATTTTACTAAAATAAAACAATGCAAAGAACAAACTCAAAATGAATCACTGTCAATTTGTAGTTTTTTTTTCATTAAATACAAGAAGGAAATAAAGAAACTTTGGAAGCAATTCGATAAATCATTCTGTATATTTACTTTCTACCAATGTCTTGTGTTTGTTTGGCTTACACCTATTTTTATAGAAAAATGGTAAACTACCATTCCATAGCATTCAGGCAAGTTTTGAGCACAGGCAATATTCTCTTTCTATACTTTTATTTTATTATTTTGCATAGAATTTAAGGCTTTTACATGTAAATATATGTTCAAAACATCTTTATAGAGAGATGCAACTAGAATAAATACTTCTGAGAAGAGACTATTATTAAGCCTTTTTTTTAACTAGGATTAAAAACTCCATGCATACAAAGACTTTGTCTATATTCATACCTTAGTCCCAATACCTAGAAATAGTGCCTGGAACATATTCAATTCTCAATAAATATCTATGACAAAGTAATGAATCAAGAAGATGGTTTTCTCCTTAATACGTGGGCATAACAAATATGTGAAAGTGTTTGAAAATATATATCCACTGTATATTACATCTCTTATACAATGTGCTTTATGATGATGTATCTTACACTAATATATTTCTTTTTGTTTTTCCCATATCTTTCTATATTATATACTTTATTTAGAGCTTCATAAATATAATTTATATATTTTAACATATATCACAGTATATATACATATATATAATAGAAAAGACTTGATTTAGGACTTTAAATAGTCATTTGAAACCATCTTATAGAAGCTGCACAGTTCTGAAAGAAAACCACAAGACAAAATGAATGGCACTTTTCATTATGTTATAAGTTTAATTATGCGCCAACATTTTGCAAGGCAGTAGCAAAATGAAAATATTTAAGTAGAACTTACATATTATCTTACTCTCATGTGTCAACTTGCTTTGGATTCTCAGCATTGTTTGTACAAGCATTTCTGTTAAGTCTGCAAATTGTAAATCGTGATTGATATGGGTATGTATATTCTAGATTACCAAAGGGTAAATGATATACTTGTTTTATAAAATAGTTTCCATTCTCATCCCTGCCTGCCAGTTACTTAGATCTTTCATTTAAAATGCCTGTTTTTCTTGAAACTTTGCTTGTATGGTCTGACCAAGTGTAAATTGTCTTCAGGGCAAGTAAGGGCAGAAAAACAAAATTACTTTAGTTGTTTCCAAGTAAGGGAAATATATACTTTGTTTGCTTTTTATTTTAATCAAATTAAGAGCAGACATTGATGCCCTATCAGCGTTTTGAAAGTCAAACTATGCCTGTTCTACAGTCAGTGTAGCCCCTAGAAACAATAAGAGCTTTGAAACCGAAAGAATCTTCATTTCAGTGAAATTGTTAGCATGTTTTGACTGTGCAATCTTAGACAACTGCTTTCACCCTTCTTGGCATTGTTTTCCTTATTGATAGATACATAAAATAGCAATCCTTATGTGAATGTGGTAATAAATGACCAGTCTTACAGTTAGTTTTACAAGACAATACTAATAATTATTATTATCTTGTAAAGTTCTCAAATATAAACATGAGGAATGAGCTCATTTCATACAAACACGAACAATACTAATTTTAGACCCACTCTTCCATTTTCAGCGATCACCACAAAACCTAACCACTGTTGGTGTCATGGAATAGGCATTATTTTCCAAATGCTAATAAGTTCCCAAAAGTTTATACTATGAATTATTTAAGATGATTAGCTTTTTATTTTCACATTTTACTTATATTTTGAGTCACTTTATTTTCATTACTGCCAAACTACACTACTTACCAGTTCCCCAAAGCTGGGGCAGCAGTTACCTCAATTTAAGTCTGCAGATCTCTGATGTATCAGCTATAATTTAATAGTAGTTTTCTGCTGAAATTTTGAGCCTATGTTCAGGTACTGGACTAATTCAGTGTATTTGAACCAGACTTACCCATGTTCTGGGATAGAAAATGTTATGTAGACTGATGCTCTTTACTCATTTTCAGTCTGGCTTTGACTGTCAATTTGCCATGGTCACCCTCTGGCAGCAGCAATTCTGTAGTGAATTATCCATTTTTTTTTTTGGAAAAATTTGTGAACAGACAAATGTTCTCTTCCACAGGAAGACAATAAATATAACCAAGCTTTAGCATGAGAGAGTTGAATCTTAAAAATACCCAAAGTTTCTTTTTAATTTTTATCTTTTTTTTGAGACGAAATCAGTGACATAAGCTGCCTCCCAGGTTCAAGCAATTCTCCTGCCTCAGCCTCCCGAGTAGCTGGGATTATAGGCACGCACGCCCAAGTAATTTTTGTATTTTTAGTAGAGATGGGGTTTCACCATGTTGGCCAGGATGGTCTGGATCTCCAGACCTCGTGATCTGCCCACCTCTGACTCCCAAAGTGCAGGAATTATAGTCGTAAGCCCCCACTCCAAGCCCATCTGGAGCTTCTTTTACTTTTTCCCAAACAAACAGCTCCCTTTCTTCCCACCTAGCTAATTTGATTGAGCACGATCACTTCATTGCCTTATGACGCTGATGTCTACTCATATGAGTCATGGTTTTCTACTGATGCCAAGAAGGAACTTCATAAGGTAACATTTTTATAAAGAAAAAACATAAAACCATTAAGTGCAATTTTCAACAAATTATTTGACCTCATTTTCATAGGACTATTTAAATCTGTCATAGAAGTCATTTGAGATGTTATAACATTTTCAAGGAAAAACATCCCCATATAATTACATTATTGAATTGGACAAAGTTTTAAGAATGAAATTTGCATTAGTAGGGCACAATAAATGAAATAAACAGATTTTAGTCAGAATATACTCCAAAATTCATAAATTGGGTACTACCTAATTGACATTATGGAAATAGCATAAAAAGAAATTTTTACATTGAGGAAACATTCAGACTCTCTAGACAATATTCTACAAAGGAACAGGTAAAAGTGAAATTTGGAGCCACGATTTTAAAACAATTTGGTTTGAACACAATTGATTCTTTGAGTTATAAGATTTGTAATATCCTCACAAGTATGTATCTGTTTCTATATATATATATATATATATATATATAGAGAGAGAGAGAGAGAGAGAGAGAAATTATATAAAGTATATATCTAGAATATACTTTATATAGAGAGAATATATATAGTATATATATAGAATATACTTTATATATATAATATATATAATTTATATATGATTTATATATAATTATTGTTATAAAGTATCTATATAATATCTATAAAACTATATATATAAAATGCTTATTATAATTATTTACTTACTTAGAAGCAAGTTTTTCTCTGTTTCCCTGGCTGAAGTGCAGTGGCAAAAACACAGCTCACTGCAGCCTCCAACTCTTAGACTCAAGCAATCCTCCTGCCCCAGCCTCCTGAGGAGTTAGGACTATATGTCCTTGGCACCATAACTGGATAATTTTTTTAAAATTTTTCTTAGAGACAGGGCCTCACTATGTTGCCAAGGCTGGTCTTGAACTGGCCCCAGGTGATCCTCCTGCTTTGGCCCCCCAAAGTATTGGAATTACAAGTATGAGCTGCCATACCCAAATTGTTATAATAATAATTTTTCAATGTCTTGATGTTGAAACCTCCTTTCAGAATATCATGAGGGAAATAATATATATTTTAAAAATTATTAATTGCCAAATAAGTTTGCATGTAGTGACGGTATACAATGTGATGATTTCATACACATATATATTGTGTAATGATTAACACTATCAAATTAATATACCCATCATTATCCATGTTGTACCTTAAATACCCAGAACTTGTTCATCTTTTAACTAAAAGTTTGTACCTTTTAACCAATATCTCCCTGTTTTCTCACCCTCCAGACCCTGGGAACTACCATTTTTCTCTCTGCTCGTATAAATTTATTATTTCTGGGTTATGTCACTTAACATATTTTCTCCAGGTCCATCCACATTTCCACAGAGTTTCCTTTATTTTTATTGCTGAATAATATACTATTACACTCATGCACACACATACACAACGCCTTTTCATTGTCCATTCATTTATTAATCATGCTTAGGTTGTTTCTATATCTTGGCTATCATGAAAAATGCTGTGTGAACATGGAGTTGCAGGTACCTCTTCAACACAGTGATTTATTTCCTGTGGATATATACAGAATGGCATCACAGGATCCTATGGTAGTTCTCTTTTTCCTTTTTTGAGGAACCTCGATACTGTTTTCCATATGGCTGTACCCATTTACATTCCCATTAACAATGTACAAAGGTTCCCTTTTCTCCAATCCCTCATCAACTCCTGTTGCCTTTTGTTTCTTTGATAATAGCCAGTCTAACAGATGTGAGGTTGTGACCAAACTGCGGAGGATGGGCTCAGGTCACTCCCTGACAAGATGTATCCTTCCAGGCCCTTGGTCTCTTACTCACCCAAGAATGGGGGAAGGACCCTGCTGGGCAGGGTGAGCTCATTTTAAGTAAATATTGGACCCTAAAGAGTTTTGCTGAAAGTGATTTATTTAGGCAGAGAGAGAGAAAAAGGAGAAAGAAAAGCAGCTCCCATGATGTCATGGAAGGGGATCCAGAAATGGAGTCTGCACCAATATGGGGGGAAGGGGACGTTTAACCTGGTAGATGTTCCTGCCCCATTCAAGTTTTCTGTCCTATGAAAGGAGTTCCTTTAAACTTCCGCTAGAGTGATTGATCTTTCTGTCTTGCTCGAAATTTAAAGACCTCTAAGCTCCCAGATGGAGACATGGAAGAAGGCAGGTCCGGCATGTAGCTGGGAAGTTCTTGTCTTTGAAACCACGCCCCCTTGTGGACCTGGGAAAAGAATGTATTCCCTCAAGGTGATATCTCATTGTGATTCTGATTTGCATTTCTCTGATGAGAATAGAAAGACCTACCCACAATGTGGGTAGGCACCATCTAATCTCTGCCAGCATAGAAAGAACAAAGCAGGAGGAAGTAGGTGAGATAAACTGACTTGCTGAGTTTTCTGTCTTTCATCTTTCTGCAGTGCTGAATGATTCCTTCCGTTCCTCCTACCCTTGGACTTCAGACTCTGGCGTCTATGACCTTTGGATTATTTTTTTAAATTATGCTTTATTTCTGGGGTACATGTGCAGATCTTGCAGGACTGTTACATAGATATATACATGTCATGGTGGTTTGCTGCTTCCATCCCCCCATCACCTACATTAGGTGTTTCAAATAATGTTATCCCTCCTCTACCTCCCTACCCCTGCTACCACTCCCCAAGCCCACCATTCCACAACAGACCCCAGTGTGTGATGTTCCCCTCCCTGTGCCCATGTGTTCTCATTGTTCAACACCCACTTATAAGTGAGAACATGTGGTGTTTGGTTTTTTGTTCTTCTGCTAGTTTGCTGAGAATAATGGTTTCCGGATTCATCCATGTCCCTGCAAAAGACATGAACTCATTCTTTTTTATGTATGCATAGTATTTCATGTTGTATATGTGCAACATTTTCTTTATTCAGTCTATCACTGATGGGCATTTGGGTTGGTTGCAAGTCTTTGCTATTGTAAACAGTGCTGTAATGAACATAAGTGTGTATGTGTCTTTATAATAGAGTGATTTATAATCCTTTGTGTATATACCCAGTAGTGGGATTGCTGGGTCAAATGGTGTTTCTGTTTCTAGATTCTTGAGTAATTCCCACACTGTCTTCCACAATGGTTGTACTAATCTACACTCCCACCAACAGTGTAAAAGTGTTCCTATGTCTTCTCATCCTCCCCAGCATCTGTTGTCTCCAGATTTTTTAATGATCGCCATTCTAACTGGCATGAGATGGTGTCTCAATGTAAAATTGATTTGCATTTCTTCAGTGACCAATGATGATGAGCATTTTTCATATGTTTGTTGGCTGCATAGATGTTTTAAACTTACACCAGTGGTTTTCTGGGGGCTCTCAGGACTTCAGCCACAGACTGATGTATTGCTGGCTTCATTCTTCCCCAGCTTAAACATAGTGTGTTGTGGAATTTTGCCTTGTGATTGTGTGAGCCAATTCTCCCTTATAAGCTCTCTTTCATATGCATTTATCCTATTAGTGCTGTCTCTCTGGAGAACCCTGACTAGTATATGTTACTGAAGAGATTTTCCTTCATGTCTTTTCTTGGCATCCCTATCAAAGATTAGTTTACATATAGGTGGTGCTTTGTTACTGTGCTTTCTATACTGTTTTATTGGTCTGTGTGTCTGTTTTTATGCCAGTAGTATAAAGTTTTAATTGTAATAGCTTTAAAGTATACATTGAAGTCAAAGCATGTGACACCTACAGATTTTTTCTTTCTCAAATTTCTTTGGCTATTCAGGGTCTTTTGTGGTTTTTCCTGAATTTTAGAAATTTATCTTTCTGTGAATAATGCCACTGGAATTTTGATAGGGATTGTAATGAATCTGTAGATCACTTTGGGTCCTATGGACATTTAAACAGTATTAATTCTTCCAACACATGTACAAGGAATATTATTCAACTTATTTTTGTTGTCCTCAATTATATTCAACAATGTCTTATCATTATCAGTGTACAGATCCTTCACTTCCTTGGTTAAATGCATTCCAAAGTATTGTATTCATTTTTTGTTTGTTTGTTTGTTTGTTTTTCTGAGATGGAGTCTTGGTCTGCTGACCAGGCTAGAGTGCAGTGGCACAATCTCAGCTCAATGTAACCTCTGCTTCTTGCAGTCAAGTGATTCTCTTGCCTAAGCCTCTAAGTAGCTGGGATTACAGGTGCCCACCAACACGCCAGGCTAATTTTTAAACTTTTAGTAGAGACAGGATTTCGTCATGTTGGCCATGCTGGTCTCGGACTGCTGACTTCAGGTGCTCTCCCTGCCTCAAATTTCCAATGGGCTGGAATTACAGGTGTGAGCCACTATGCCCAGCCTGTGTTCCCTTTGACGCCATTATAAATGGACCATTTACTTAGTTTCTTCTTCAGACAGTTTGTTTTAAGTGTATAGAAATGCAAGTAATTTTTGTATGCTGATTCTGTATCTTGCAAATTTACTGAATTTTTGTATTAATTATATTTTTTTCGGTTGAGTCTTTAGTGCTTTTTATATGTCATCTGCAGACAAATAGTTTTATTCTTTCCTAATTTGAATGACATTTGTTTCTTTTTGTTCTCTAATTGCTCTGACTAGGGCATTCAATACTATGTTGAATAGAAATGGACAGACTTGGTGCCCTTGTCTTGTTCCTGATCTTAGAGGAAAGGCTTTCCGCCTCTTACTGTTGAATATAATGCTAGCCATGAGATTGTCATATGTGGCTTTTATTATGTTAGATTTGTTTCTTCACCTAATTTGTCGTGAATTTTTTTACATGAAAATTCAACAGCCGTTGAATTTTGTTAATGCTTTTTCTTCGTCTATTGAGAAAATAATATAATTTGTATTCTTCATTCTATTGATGCAGTGCATCACATTTATTGATTTGTATGTGTTGAATTATCCTTACATCCCTGTGATTAATCTCTCTTGTTCATGGTGAATGATTCTTTTAATGTGCTATTGAATTTGGTTTTCTAAAATTTCATTGAGAATTTTTGCATCTATATTTATCAACATGTGGGCCTGTAATTTTCCTTTTTTGTAGTATCCTTATCTGGCTTTATTATGAGAGTAATCCTTACCTGGTTAAGTTTGGTAGTGTTTTCTCATCTTTTAATTTTTGAAAGCATTTAAGAAAAATTTGTGTTAATTCTTCCTTAAAGGTTTGGTCAATTAATCTGTGAAGCTTTCTAATTCTGGACCTTTCTTTGTAAGGAATATTTTGATTAGTAATGCATTCTTCTTATTACTTGTCTATTCAGATTTCCTGTTTCTTTGTGATTCTGTCTTGGTAGGTTGTATGTTCTAGGAATTTGTTCATTTCTTCTAAGTTATCCAGTTTCTTAACATATAATTGTTTGTAGTAGTCTCTTATGATCCCCTGTATTTATAATATATCAGTTGCAATGTCACCTCTTTCATGTATTATTTTATTTATTTGAGTCCTTTCTCTGACTTCTTGGTTAATGTTTGTATGGTTTTGGTAACTTTGTCAATCCTTTTTTTTTTTTTTTTTTTTTTAATTTTTTATTGGATTTTAGGTTTTGGGGTACATGAGCAGAGCATGCAAGACAGTTGCGTAGGTACGCACATGGCAGTGTGCTTTGCTTTGCTTCTCCCCTTCACCCACATTTGGCATTTCTCCCCAGGCTATCCCTCCCCACCTCCCCCTCCCACTGGCCCTCCCCTTTTCCCCCAAATAGACCCCAGTGTTTAGTACTCCCCTTTCTGTGTCCATGTGTTCTCATTTTTCATCACCCGCCTATGAGTGAGAATATGTGGTGTTTCATTTTCTGTTCTTGTGTCAGTTTGCTGAGGATGATGTTCTCCAGATTCATCCATGTCCCTACAAACGACACGAACTCATCATTTCTGATTGCTGCATAATATTCCATGGTGTATATGTGCCACATTTTTCCAATCCAGTATATTATCCTTTTAAAATCTAGTTTTTAAAACTAGTTTAAATTAGTTTTCTTGATCCTTTTTATTGTCTATGTAGTCTCTATTTAATTTTTCTGTAAACTTTATTTTCTTCATTCTGTTGACTTTGGATTTAGCTTTTTCTTCTTTTTCTAGTTCCTTGAGGTGTGAGTTGGATTGTTTATTTCAGATAATTCTGTTTTATTTACATAGACATTAATTGCTATAGACTTCTCTTTTAGCACAGCACTGCATAAATTTTGCTATGTTGTATTTCTATTTTCATTTGTCTCAAATACTTTTTGACTTTCCTTTCAGTATCTTTTTAATTCATTGGTTATTCAGAAGTGTGTTATCTCACTTCCACATAAATTTGTTAATTTTCCAAAATTCCTCCGTTTTAGTTTTATACCATTTTGATAAGAAAAGTTACTTGCAATGATTTCAATCTTCATTTATCAAGACTTGTTTTGTTCACCAACATGTGATCTATCCAGGTGAATGATATTTGTGTGCTGGAGAAAAATGTGTATTCTCCTGATCTTAATGGAATGTTCTACATATGTCTTTTAGGAGCATTTGGTTTATTATTGTGTTACTCAAGTCCAGATTTTCCTTACTGGTTTTCTACCGGGCTGATCTATCCATTGTTGAACATAAGGTACTAAAGCCCACTACTATTGTTGTATTGCTATCTATTTCTCCCTTAATTCTGTTAATATTTGCTTTATATATTTAGGTGCACTGGTGTTATGTGCATATTTACTTACAGTTGTTATATCCTCTTGATAAATTAATCCTCTTATCATTATATAATGACCTTACTTGTCTCTTGGGACAAAGTTGGACTGAAATTCTGTTTTGTTTGAAATTAGAAGAGCATTCCTGTACTTTTTTGGTTATCATTTGCATGGAATATTGTTTCTGTCCCTCCATTTTCAGAGTATTTGTGTCCTTAAGGCTAAAGTGAGTCTCTTGTAGATAACATACTGCCTTATCATGGCATTTTATCAATTAAATTATTTTATATCTTTTGATTGAAAATTCCAATCCATTTACACATAATTATTGACGTATAAGGACTTACTATTCCTATTTTGTAAATTGTTTACTGCATGTTTGTAGTTATTTAATTTCTTTCTTCCAGTGTTGCTGTCTTCCTTTGTGATTTGTTCAATTTTTATAGTGGTATCCTTTGATTATATTTCCTTTATCTTTCATGTATCTGCTAGAATATTTTGTGTGTGTGTGAGTGGTCATGATGGGGCTTATGTAAAACTTCTTATAGTTACTATATATTATTCTAAGATAACAACTTCAATCCCTTACAAAAACTCTAGAGAAATGAAATATTTAAAGAAAACTCTATGTTCCTATGGTTACTTTATTAGAGAGTCTTCCGCTCTTAGATGTTCAAAAAGCAGCGTAGGAAGAAAGCAGGTAGAGTCATATGACTTATTGCATTAAGAACACAGAAGACATCTAGATCACAGCAAATCTTACCATCTTATAAATGTTTCTGCAATAATCAAATTTCTAAAAGCTAACTTTGATATTCTAAAGAATTCTTCAGTAGATAGTTTATTTAGAGGAAAATGAATATATATCCAAATGAGAGCTAGGGAGTCACAGATACTTCAAATGGGATGGGGAAGAGAGGGAGACTCCACCTTTATTTCCTACCTTGTTGTAATCCAGGTAAAAAGAAAATTGTGGGAAAAGGTAAGAAGTTTATCAAAGGAAAACACTGAGCTCATATTTCAGTCAAAAAATGAAGATAATCAGGGTTTAATACCTGAAGAAATTTTATAGCTATCATAGAGAGCTATACTTTTTTATTATTGCTAACAATTAACCTCAAGTTGAAAAGAGAAAATTTCTTATCATTGTAGTTGAGAACTAGAGAAACTTATATATTTTTTGAATTTAAAGACCATGATTAAGACTTGTCAAAACAAAACACTTCTTTATAAAGAATCCCAAGAAGAAGAAATACAAAGATAAAGAAAAAAAAAAAACAGAAAAACAAGAGTCATAAATTTACATTGAGCAAAAATTGTTTTTTTACACAAAGGTAAATAAAGTACATGCTTTTCATAAGGAGAAAAACAAAGTAATATCCAAAAAAATGAAACCTCTTCACTGTCATTATTAAGCTGAAAAGACAAATTTGAGAGTAGTGAAGCATAAAAAATAGCCACAGAACTTAGTGGCCAGTTATGAAAATGGCACTAATCCTAAAGGAATGTCTGGAAAAATATTTCCAGTGGAAGCTGGTGAATGGCTGCACCCGTAGTGAAAATGAAAGTAGGGAGCATCAGAGGGAACATTCTGCTGGCCAGAACAAATGATGAAAGCTGAGTGGCCACACTCAGTGCCAGTTCTGGGACAGTCTGGAGAGAGAGAAAGCCAAGGTGGAGCCCAAGTGGGTAGGAAAAATATACCAAACTTCCAAGTTATAAAAAGCAAAAACTGAAAGGTCATTTTGTTATCCCTTACTCTTTAGTTGATGAGTATCATTGTTGACTATTAACATAATGGTTAGGAAGAACGTATCTTGGATGATGTGACCAAAACCATATTGAGAAGGGATTGTTTTAAAATTACTTTGCACTTTATTTACTCAAATAGTGTTTTCATAGAGCTTTTTTGCTAAGCATAGGGCTAAATTTTTGGGATAAAAAGTTGAAAAGGAAGCCAGAATAAGAAACCATTTTAAGAAGGTTAGACAAGACCAGCATCAAATACTACAAAGAAATAAGACCAAATTTAGAAGTGTTCATTGGATTTGAGAATTAGAATATGGTGGGTAATTTTAGCTGGCGAGTAATTTTAGCAGGAGCAGCTTAGTGAATGGTAGGACAGAAAGAAAGTTGTGGTGAAATAATTATTTAGTGGTAGGTTTATATTTAAAAAGTAGTGTATTTCATTTTTCTGTGTTCCTGATTGAAAGCAAAGAAAGAAAATATGGCAGAAGCTAGAGAAGATATAAGACTCAGTTAGGTTCTGTGCTTATATTATCATCATGGGTTTTTAAATTTTATTATACTTTAAGTTCTGGGGTACAGGTGCAGAATGTACAGGTTTGTTACACAGGTATGCATGTGCCATGGTGGTTAGCTGTACCCCATCAACCCATTATCTACATTAAGTATTTTTCCTAATGCTGTCCCCCCAGTAGTCCCCTATCCGCAGACAGGCCCTGTTGTACGATTATGCAGCCAACAAAACATGTGAAAAAAACTCATCATCACTGGTCATTAGAGAAATGCAAATCAAAACCACGTTGAGATACTATCACATGCCAGTTAGAATGGCGATCATTAAAAAGCCAGGAAACCACAGATGCTGGAGAGGATATGCAGAAATAGGAATGCTGTTGGTGGGAGTGTAAATTAGTTCAACCATTGTGCAACACAATGTGGTGATTCCTCAAGAATCTAGAACCAGAAATACCAATTGACCCAGAAATACCATTACTGGGTATATATCCAAAGGATGATATATCATTCTATTATAAAGATAGAATATTGCACTGTTCATAGTAGCAAAGACTTGGAACCAACCCAAATGCTCATCAATGATAGACTGGATAAAGAAAATGTGGGACATATACACCATGGAATACTTCACAGCCATAAAAAAAGATGAGTTCATGTTCTTTGCAGGGACATGGATGAAGCTGGACATCACCATTCTCAGCAAAGTAACAAAATAACAGAAAACCAAGCACCATATGTTCTCACTTATAGGTGGGAGTTGAAATAAGAGAACACATCATGTTTATTATTATTATTATTATTATTATTTAAGTTCTGGTGTACATATGCAGTTTGTGCAGGATTGTTACATAGGTATGCATATGCTATGATGGTTTGCTGAATCCATAAGCCCGTCATTTACATTAGGTATTTCTCTTAATGTTATCCATCCCCAGTTACCTCACCCACCTGCTCCATCCTCTGGCTCTCCCACCCTGCAACAGGCCCCAATGCGTGATGTTCCCCTGCCTACGTCCATGTGTTCTCATTGTTTAACACCAACTTATGAGTGAGAACATGCCATGTTTGGTTGTCTGTTCTTGTGTCAATTTGCTGAGAATGATAGCTTCCAGCTTTATCCATGTCCCTGCAAAGGACATGAACTCATCATTTTTATAGCTGCATAGTATTCCATGGTGTATATATACCATGTTTTCTTTATCCAGTCTATCCTTGATGGACATTTGGTTTGGTTCCAAGTCTTTGTTATCGTAAACAGTGCCACAGTGAACATATGTGTGTGTACATGTGTCGTTGTAATAGAATGGTATATAATCCTTTGAGTATATACCTAGTAATGGGATTGCTGGGTCAAATGGTATTTCTATTTCTAGATTCTTCAGGAATTGCCACACTATCTTCCATAATGGTTGAATTAATTTATACTCCCACCAACAGTGGAAAAGAATTCCTATTTCTCCACACCCTCTCCAACATCTGTTGTCTTCTGATTTTTTAATGATCACCATTCTAACTGGCATTAACATGATATCTCAATGTAAAATTGATTTGCTTTTCTTTAATGACCAGTGATGATGAGCATTTTTTCTTATGTTTTTTGGCTACATAAATGTCTCCTTTGAAAAGTGCCTGTTTATATACTTTGCCTATATTATGATGGGGTCATTTGTTTCTTTTTTGTAAATTTGTTTAAATTCTTTGTAGATTTTTGATATTAGCTCTTTGTTTGATGGGTAGATTGCAAAAATTTTTCCCATTCTGTTGGTTGCTGGTTCACACTAAAGATAGTTTCCTTTGCTGTGCAGAAGCTCGTAAGTTTAATTAGATCCCACTTATCTATTTTTGCTTTTGTTGCCATTGTTTTTAATGTTTTAGTCATGAAGTCCTTGCCTATGCCTATGTCTTTAATGGTATAGCCTAGGCTTTCTTCTAGGGTTTTTATGGTGTTAGGTCTCACATTTAAGTATTTAATCCATCTGGAGTTAATTTTTGTATAAAGTGTAAGGAAGGGGTCCAGTTTAAGCTTTCTGCACATGGATGGACAGTTTTCCCAACATCATTTATTAAACAGGGAATCCTTTCACCATTGCTTGTTTTTGTCAGGTTTATCAAAGATGAGATGGTTGTAGATGTGTGGCATTACTTCCAAGACCTATGTTCTGTTCCATTGGTCTATATCTCTGTTTTGGTACCAGTACCATGCTGTTTTGATTACTGTAGGCTTGTAGTATAGTTTGAAGTCAGGTAATGTGATGCTTCCAGCTTTGTTTTTCTTTGCTTAGAATTGTCTTGGCTATGCGGGCTCTTTTTTGGTTCCATGTAAAGTTTAAGGTGGTTTGTTCCAGTTCTGTGAAGAAGGTCAGTGGTAGCTTGATGGGGATAGCATTGAATCCATACATTACTTTGGGCAGTATGGCCGTTTTCATGATATTGATTCTTCCTAAAAATGAGTATGGAATGTTTTTCCATCTTTTTGTTCTGTCTTATTTCCTTGAGTGTTGATTTGTAGTTCCCCTTGAAGAGGTCCTTCACATTCTTTGTTACTTGTATTCTTAGGTGTTTTATTCTCCTTGTAGCAATTGTGAATGGGAGTTCGCTCATGATTTGGCTCTCTGTATGTTATTGGTGTATAGGAATGCTTGTGATTTTTGTGTATTGATTTTGTTTCCTGAGGCTTTTCTGAGGTTGCTTATCATTTTAAGGAGATTTGGGGCTGAGAGGATGGGGTCTTCTAAATATACAATCATATGATCTGCAAATAGAGACAATTTGACTTCCTCTTTTCCTAATTGAATGCTCTTTGTTTCTTTTCCTTGACTGGTTACTCTGGCCAGAACTTTCCATTCTATGTTGAATATGAGTGGTTAGAGAGGGTACCCTTGTGCTAGTTTTCAAAGGGAATTCTTCCAGTTTTTGCCCATTCAGCATGATATTGGCTGTGGGTTTGTCATAAGTAGCTTTTATTTTTTTTGATATGTTCCATTGATATCCAGTTTAGTGAGAGTTTTGTATAAAGGCTGTTTAAATTTGTCAAAGGCCTTTTCTGCATCTATTGAAATAATCATGTGGTTTTTGTCTTTGGTTCTGTTTATGTAATGGATTACGTTTATAGATTTGCATATGTTGTACTAGACTTACATCCTCAGGATGAAGCCAACTTGATGGTGGTGGATAAGCTTTTTTATGTGTTGTAAGATTTGGTTTGCCAGTATTTTATTGAAGATTTTCACATTAGTATTTTTCATGGATATTGGCCTGAAATTTTCTTTCTTAGTTGTGTGTCTGCCAGGTTTTGGTATCAGGATGATACTGGTCTCGTAAAAAGAGTTAGGGAGTAGGCCGGGCGCGGTGGCTCAAGCCTGTAATCTCAGCACTTTGGGAGCCCGAGGCGGGTGGATCACTAGGTCAACAGATCGAGACCATCCTGGTCAACATGGTGAAACCCCGTCTCTACTAAAAATTACAAAAAATTAGCTGGGCACAGTGGCGCGTGCCTGTAATCCCAGCTACTCCGGAGGCTGAGGCAGGAGAATTGCCTGAACCCAGGGGGCGGAGGTTGCGGTGAGCCGAGATTGCGCCATTGCACTCCAGCCTGGGTAACAAGAGCGAAACTCCGTCACAAAAAAAAAAAAAAAAAAAGAGTTAGGGAGTATTCCCTTTTTTTGTGTTGTTTTGAATCATTTCAGAAGCAATGGTACCAGCTCCTCTTTGTACATCTCATAGAACTCAGCTGTGAACCTCTCTGGTCGTGGACTTTCTTTGGTTGGTAGGCTATTAACTGCTGCCTCAACTTCAGACCTTGTTATTGATCTACTCAGGGATTCAGCATCTTCCTGGGTTAGTCTTGGGAGGGTGTAAGTGTCCAGGAATTTATCCATTTCTTCTGGATTTATTTGTTTATGTACATAGAGGTGTTTGTAGTAATCTCTCATGATAGTCTGTATTTGTGGAATTGGTGGTGATAGCCCCTTTATCATTTTTTATTGCCTTTAATCAATTCTTCTCCCTTTTCTTCTTTATTAGTCTGGCTAGTGGTGTGTTTTGGTGATCTTTTCAAAAAACCAGCTCCTGGATTCATTAATTTTTTAAAGAGATTTTTGTGTCTCTATCTACTTTGGTTCTGCTCTGATCACAGGTATTTCTTGTCTTCTGCTAGCTTTTGAATTTGTTTTGATCTTGCTCCTCTATTTCTTTTAATTGTGATGTTAGGATGTCGATTTTAGATCTTTCCTTGCTTCTCATGTGGGTATTTATTGCTATACATTTCCCTCTAGACACTGCTTTAAATGTATACCAGAGATTCTGGTACATTGTATCTTCATTCTTACTGGTTTCGAAGAACATCTTTATTTCTGCCTTCATTTCATTATTTATGCAGTAGTCATTCATGAGTAGGTTGTTCAGTTTCCAGGAAGTTATGCGGTTTTGAGTGAGTTTCTTAATCCTGAGTTCTAATTTGATTGCACTGTGGTCTGAGAGATGAGTTGTTATGATTTTCTTTCTTTTGCATTTGCTGAGCACTGATTTACCTCCAATTATGTGATCAATTTTAGAGTAAGTGTGAGGTTGTGCTGATAAGAATGTATTTTCTGTGGATGTGGGGTGGGGAGTTCTGTAGATGTCTATTAGTTCTGCTTGGTCCAGATCTGAGTTTAAGTCCAGGATATTCTTGAACAGACAGCAATCCTTGCTGTTCTGCAGCCCCTGTGGTTGATTCACAGGAAAGCAGGGTCTGTAATGGACTCTCTGCAGTAGCAGAGAGGGGCCTAACTGTTAAAAGAAAAACTAAAAACATTGTGTTATTTTTTAAAAGAAAAAATATTGATTTGGTTAGTTTATGATGCATTATTTGGCCTATCCATATTAGTAGAGTAATGATAATTTAGGCTTGGAAAAGATCTTAGAGGTCATCCAATTAGCTTTTCACATTTTAGAGAAGATGAAGAAGCTGAGGGCTTGAAAGTCGCGATTTTCTAACTATTCCTTTTAAAGCCTATGCCAGCAGACATCACCTGCTCAATGTGAAGGAATGAAAACTGTAATAATTATTTAGGACTTTCTTCTCTTTTCTCTTCCTCCCTTCTTTCCTTCCTTCTTTTTTTCTTTTCTCCTCCATTTCTTCCTTCAAGATTTGAAAAGTTGTTCTAATGTTATGCATTCTAAATAAAATATATGATTAAAGCTGTTGTTAATAGATAAGATGGAACTATAGCACCATACTTTTTAATATAGACCTATATTGAAGGAATGTTAATGGCAGCAGTGGCTGTCTGGGGTGGCCACTGTAAAGACACTGGCTGTAATGGGGGAGGTGCGGCCAGGGCTGCAGGCTCCACAGAACTGGTGGGAGCTGGGAACAGGTGGAAGCCTTGTCCCCTTCTGAGTTGGCAGAGTGGTAGCCCCACTCCCCAAGTGCACCTGCAGCTTTGGACTCTGACATCCCTGTGCTCTTGGGGACCTGGAAAGTCCCTCTGTCCCCACAGGCTTTAAAGTGTCTGCTCCCCTGCTTGGCCTCTCCCTGCTTCTGGCACCCATTCCAATTTTGGAGCAAAGTTGAGGCCAAGCCTGGCAGCTGTCCCAGCCCAGTGTGCATGCACTCAGGGCAGTGCTGACATACCAGTTCTCTGTGTCTTAGTCCCTTCTGGACCTTGGACTCAACAGAGCAAGGGGGGAGACTGAGGGGGTGCTAATGGCAGCTCAGCTCAGGCATCCCTCAGTCCTAACAGCCTGGGCAACATAAATGGCTACAGGAGGCAGACAGGCCCTGGGCAGAAAGGGTTGTTCCCTAATGAAGCTCCATCTTCAAGCCAGAGACAGCCTAAGGCACAAGGCCAGATTGCTAGTTCCAGCAGACTGGAGTGAGAACTTAACTGTGTTTTACCTGAGTCCATCTATGGATGCCCATGCGTGCCCATGGACCAATCAGCTCACACTTCCTCCATAAAGACCTTGGATTTAGCCAGACTCAGACAGAGGATAGGAAGACCTGACTGTGAAGAGGACCTACGCACTGCTTTCTTTTCTCTGCCGAAGGCTGCACAGATGCTGGGATGACCTGCCTGTGGTAAGGAGCTACCTACTTTGGGTCTCCTAAGAGCTGTACCATTGCCCATTAAGGCATCTCTTCACCTTGCTCACACTCAAGTTGTCTGCCTACCTCTTTCCTCCTGGATGTGGAACAAGAACTTGGGACCTGCTGAATGATGGGCCTGAAAGAACCGTAACACAAACAGGGTTGAAACAACATGCCAACTTTGTGCTCACTAGTTGCCAGCAAGGAGAAGCCAAGAAGACAGAAGGAGAGAAGAACTGCAGCCCTTTAGGGATCCCAGACCTAGGAGTTCCTCAAGACAGGACTGTGACATCCTCTTCTGCAGTACGCCTGGTCCAGCCCCAGCCCTGCAGGAAGTTGACACCTGTGCCAGCACCTGCAGCTGCCCACCCTGCTGCAGCTGGCATGCCTGTTTTCTGTGCACTGGGGCTAGACTCCTCACTGCTCTGCTCTTGGGTTGCCCTTGATGGGTGTGAGATCTGGACCAATAGCACAGCCTAGCACAGCCTGTCAGGCCAAGTGGAAAGAGTGAGCCCAGTGGACACAAGCAAGACTCAGGCAAAGGTGCCACTGGTCACAGACGTTTCCAGCTGGTGAAGTGACACCCCAAGGATCCTGTGACAATATAATTAAAAGTACATTTGGAATGATCTTATTATTGCCTCATTTCTACATTTTATTTTGCTTTTGTGTATCTGACATTCATGTATAATTATTATATAAAGTAACTTACTTTCAAAATAAAACAACCCCACAAAAATTGGGAATTTTTCTTATACAATGAATTTTAAGCCAACTAATTGTAGATGGACCTAGTGTTACGAATATTATAAAACCAAATATCTTAGCAATAATTTTTAAGTGCTGTTATTCAGAAATGACATACCTTATAGCTAGATTATCTTCATTTAAAGTGTCAGTAAAAGTCACATATGTAGAGAGAAAACTTCAAACCCCATAGCAAATAGTAGCCATTTTCTTAAGCTGAAGGCTTTCACATTAAAAATATTTAGTGCTTAAATGCAGACATTATGTTAACCTAGGGAAAATAATATAGGATTTAAAAACCTCATGTGACCTGCTGTAATTGAGCCAAAATACATAAATTGTAGCATTACTGAATTCAAAGAAGGATTAGATCATTTAGTGTTTCCCCTGCTAAATTTGAACAGTTCCTTACAACATATTTTCAAACACCGTTAGTCTGGTGTTGAAAGTTTCCCATTTTTCAACACATCCTTAAGAAGTTATTAATGTAGTTGAACTTCAAAGGACATCTCTAATAGTGTCACACTAGAAGCTTTCTTTTCTTAACGTGACTCCCCTAGCTTCTCTACCAAGTACCGATCTCCAACACTCTCCCTCCTTCCTTCTTGTTTTTCCTCTTGTTCCTTCTTTTTCCTCCTCCTCTTCCTCCTCCTCCTTCTCTTCCTCCTCCTTCTTTTTTCTTTCCTTCCTTCCTTCTTTCTTTTTCTTCTCCTCTTCTTCTTTCCTTCTTTGCACCTCCCCCTCCCTTTCCCCTTATTTTTCCTTCTTCCTTCTTCTTCTTCCTTATTTTTCTTCTCCTCCTTGTCTTATCTTCATCTTCTTCCCTCCTCTTCCTCCTTCTTCTCTCTCCTCCTCTTCTTTCTTCTTTCCTTCTTTTTCTTTTCTTCCTCTTTTTCTTCTTTCCTCCTTCTTCTTCACTGGCACCTCCTTCTTCTTACTCTCCTCCTCCTCCTCCTCCTTGTTCTTCTCCTTCTTCTCCCTTCTCCTCCTCCTTCTCATTCTCCTCTTTCTTCTTCTTTCTTCTACTGTGTAAAGTCAGTATAGAGGACACTTAGATAAGTGGTAGAACTTTGCCATTGGTGACTGCCTCCCGCTCCCTCTCCAAGTTCAGACGCTGACAGTAAAGTGTTATCATTTGTTACCAGGTACCTAAAAGTATCTTGTTTTTTTCTTTTTTTTTTCCAACTGTAATGTTATCTTAAAGTGATTAGGAGCACTTAAATGTTATTTATATTTTATATTATATAATGCTCTAGAGGTGGCTTTCCTTTTATTATATGCACTGTGTTTTCGCAGACCTGTGTGAAAGCAGGGATTGCATCGCATCAGCTTGTTTAAAAGAGATATGAGATGTCAGGCTGAATAATTATCCCCAGTTAATTTACTTTCTCTAAATTAGTTTAGAGAGCAAAGGAAAACTGGGGTTTATACCTTGAGAGTGCCAAGTCATTGTTTCAATCTAATTGAAATCTGAAATAGTCATTCTGAAAGAGAATTGAAAGGCATTTTTAAAAAATTGGGCAAATATATGAAAAAGTATAAACATAATCAGTTGGAAGGTATTTAAAAAACATATGTTGATACATGTGAGCCATTGTGTGCTACAATTGGCTCATAAGTGCCTGGGTTTCAGGAACTTTGTAGTTGAACATGCACATGATTATTAAATTATATAAAGTAACAAATACATTAAGAGTAATAAATTCTAAAAAATTATGTATTGATTATGGCAATACATTTTAGTGTTAACTATATTCTTGAGGTCACTTATATTTATTGCATTTGTATAAGTAGAAACACTGTATTATAGTGAGCTCCTGAGCATCTCTTGTCAGTACCACTTTTAGTGACTTTATTGTGATAGCTTAAAATCAGCAAACACTACCAAGCAGGTAGCATTTTGGCCCCCTGAAAGATAGTTGTTACTTATTTACCATCATACCACTGTTTACATGATTATAAAATATATTTACTTTTAAATATTCTTAGATACATATAGTTAAGGAAAAGGAAAGACACCAAACATACATCAAGAATTTTGTCAATAGCAGTGGCAACTTGTACAAAATAGACTTGTGTGTTTATGTTGATGCCACTCCACATTTTAACTAAGAATAGCAATTTTATATTTGAACCGAACTGTTACTCTTACACTGCAGCTGAACTCCATTATTGATTTATTTTGCTAATATCCTTCATACTTTTATAATTATGATACAATACAAAGTTAAAACCAAATGGGAAAATCAGAAATAAAATGAAAATAAGATTATTGGAAGCAAAATTGTGAATGTCACTGTGTAACTGGAATAAGTTAATTCAGTCATATAAGCATGGGTTTGGTTACAAATTTTCTAGAAGAAAAGCAAAAGTGGAGCTTATTTATATTGTGTTTTTATCTGACGAGACATTCATTTTTGTTTTTGGTCACTAAATATAAGACACAATATATTACATGGTTATTATGAAACGAGTGTTAAATAGCTATGTTTTAAGTTTCTAGGAATACTATATTAAAATCTAGTAAATAGATTCTGAATATATATTTTTAAATATATAAATTCATCCTCAAACTATTGCCTTCTCTATAAAACAAAAAATGTGACTTTTACATATGGAAGAGATTTTTCTCAGAGAGTGAGAGCTTAGAAAAAGAAAAGAATAAAACCTTCTGTTTTCAACAATATTCATTATCCTGTATGTGCTATAGACTATAAAGATTTTACAAAACAGGTATGTTTCTGCTTTATTAGATCTAAAGCATGAGAAATGTGTTTTATTCTCATTTTGCAAATGATAGAGTTGAGAGACTTAGGACTTCTGCCAAGATGGCCAAATAGGAATATTTCTGGAATGCAGTTCCCAGTGAGAGTGATACAGAAGGCGAGTGGTATTTACATCTCTAACGGAGGTACCAGGTTCAACTCAATGAAACTGGTTGAGCAGTGGGTGTAGCACAAGGAGGGCAAACTGAGGTAGGGTGGGGTGCTGCCTCACCAGGAAGTACAGTGATCTGGAGGACCCTCCCTCCTACCCAACAGAAGCCATGGGGGATGTTTCTGACCCCTCTGGAGCTCCAGTTTGGATGCTGCACTTTTCTAGCGGTCTTTGCAGCCCACAGAATTGCCTGCCCATAGATGCTGTGGGGTTCCCGGGCAAATCTGGGTAGCCGATTCAGCGGGCACTGCAAGTTTCCAGCACAAATGTGAGCAGCCCTTTTGATTGGTGCTTGCAGTGCCTGTGAGACAGAGTTGCCCATATCTATGAGAGAAATGGGGCTGAAGGTGGGGACCTGGGAAGGTCTGGCTTCACAGGTCCAACCCCGATGGAAACCAGCAAACTGAATCCCACTGCCTTGGGATTTTTGCAGCCAGCACAGCAGTTCGAGCTTGACCCTGGGTCCGCCATTACTGAGGCAGCTCTAACCTTACCTATGTAAACAAAGGCACAAAGAAGTTTTCACAGCAGTGGGGTGAGCCAGCAGCAGCTCAAAAATGGCTCTGCAGGCAGACTGTGACTAGACACTCTTCTTTCTGGGCAAGGCATCTCTGAAAAAAAGGCAACAGTCTGTCAGGGACTTAGAAATAAAGCCACACCTTCCTAGGACAGAGGACCAGGGAAAAGGAGCTGTTGTGAGTTCCACTGCAGCAGACTTACACATCCCTGCCTAGTAGCTCTGAAGGGAGCAATGGAGCCCCCAGCACAGCTCTTGACCTCTGACAAGGTAGAGGTCTTTAGACAGACCTCTCCCTTGGGACAGGGACAGACTGCCTCCTCACATGGCTCCCTGACCCTTGTGTATACAAAGAGACACCTCATATAGGAGAGACCTGGCTCACATCTAGTGGATACCCTTCTGGAGCAAAGCTACCAGAGGAAGGAACAGGCAGCAATCCTTGCTGTTCTACAGCCCCTGAGGGTGATTCCCAGGCAAGCAAGATCTGGAGTGGACCTCCAGTAGTCCTGCAGCACAGGGGCCTGACTATTAGAAGGAAAACTAAAAAACAAAAAGACATAGACTCAACATCAACAAAAAGGACGTCCACTCAGAGACCCATCTGAAAGTCACCAACTTCAAAGACCAAAGGTAGATAAATCCATGAAGATGGGAAGAAACCAGTGCAAAAAGATGAAAACACCAAAAACCAGAATGCCTCTCTTCCTCAAAGGTATCACAACTCCTCACCAGCAAGGGAACAAAACTGGATGAAGAATGAGTTTGATGAATTGACAGAAGCAGGCTTCAGAAGATGGATAATAACAAACTTCTCTGAGCTAAAAGAACATGTTCTAACCCAATGCAAAGAAACCAAGAACATTGAAAAAAGGTTAGACTAAATGCTAACTAGGATAAGTGGCTTAGAAAAGAACATAAACAACTTGATGGAGCTGAAAAACAGCACACGAAGTTTGTGAAGCATACACATGCTTCAATAGCCAAATTGATTAAGCAGAAGAAAGGATGTCAAAGACTGAAAATCAACTCAATGAATTAAAATGGGATGGCAAGATTAGAGAAAAAAAGTTAGAAGAAATGAATGAAGCCTCCAAGAAATATGGGATTATGTGAAAAGACCTAATCTATGTCTGATTGGTGTACCTGAATGTGATGGGAAGATTGAATCCAAGCTGGCAAACCATATTTAGGATATTATTCCCCAATGAAGGAAGGCAGGCCAGCATTCAAATCCAGGAAATACAGGGAACATCACAAAGATATTTCTCAAGAAGAGAAACATAAGGCACATAATCATTAGACTCACCAGGGTTGACAATGAAGAAAAAAATGCTAAGGGCATCCAGAGAGAAAGATCAGGTTACCCACAAAGGGAAGCCCATCAGACTCATAGCAGATCTATCAGCAGAAACCCTAAAAACTGGAAGAAAGTGGGGGCCGGTATTCAACATCCTTAAAGAAAAGAACTTTCAACCTAGAATTTCATATCCAGCCAAACTAAGCTTCTTAAGTGAAGGAGAAATAAAATCCTTTACGAACAAGCAATTGCTGAGAGATTTTGTCACCACCAAGCCTGCCTTACAAGAGCTCCTGAAAGAAGCACTGAACATGGAAAGGAATAACCAGTACCAGCCACTGGAAAAACATACCAAATTGTAAAGACCATCAACACAAGGAAGAAACTATGTCAACTAATGTGTAAACAACCAGCTAGTATCAAAATGGCAGGATCAAATTCACACATAACAATATTAATCTTAAATGTAAATGGGCTAAATGCCCCAATCAAAAAGCCACAGACTGGCAAATCAGATAAAGAGTCAAGACCCATCAGTCTGCTGTATTCAGGAGACCCATCTCATGTGCAAAGACACACATAGACTCAAAGGAATAGAAGATTTACCAAGCAAATGGAGAGCAAGAAAAAGCAGGAGTTGCAATCCCAGTCTCTGATAAAACAGAATTTAAACCAACAAAGATCAAAGAGACAAAGAAGGGCATTACATAATGGTAAAGGGATCAATGCAAAAAGAAGAACTAACTGTCATAAATATATGTGCACCCAATACGGGAGCACCCAGATACATAAAGCAAGTTCTTAACAACCTATAAAGAGACTTAGGCTTTCACACAATAATAGCAGGAGATGTTAACACTCCACAGTCAGTATTAGATCAACAAGACAGAAAATTAACAAGAATATCTAAAAATTGAACTCAGATCTGGACCAAGTGGACCTAATAGACATCTACAGAAATCTCCACCCCAAATCCACAGAATATACATTATTCTCAGCACCACACTGCACTTACTCTAAAATTGACCACATAATTGGAAGTAAATCACTCCTTAGCAAATGCAAAAAAAAACCAGAAATCCTAACAACCCCTCTCTGAGACCACAGTGCAATCAAATTAGAACTCAGGACTAAGAAACTACACAACTGCATGGGAACTGAACAACCTGCTCCTGAATGACAACTGCATAAATAATGAAATGAAGGCAGAAATAAAGATGTTCTTCAAAACCAATAAGAATGAAAACACAACATACCAGAATCTCTGGGACACATTTAAAGCAGTGTCTAGATGGAAATATAAAAGCTCTAAATGCCCACATGAGATGTGAGGAAAGACATAAATATGACACCCTAATGTCACAGTTAAAATAACTAGAGGAGCAAGATCGAAGAAATTAAAAAACTAGCAGAAAACAAGAAATAACTAAGATCAGAACTGAAGGAGATAGAGACACAAAAAACACTTTAAAAAAAGCACAAAATTAAACAATGAAACCAGGAGCTGGTTTTTTTGTTTTTTTTCAAAAGATCAAGAAAATAGATAGACTATTAGCAAGAGGTATAAGAAAGAAAAGAGAGAAGAAACAAATAGATGCAATAAAAAATTATAAAGGAGACATCATCACTGATTCCACAGAAATACAGACTACCATCAAAGATTACTGCAAACACCTCTATGCACATAAACCAGTAAACCTGGAAGAAATGGGTAAGAAATGTAAGTGTCCTGGACACTTACACCCTCTCAAGGCTAAACCAGGAAGAAGTTTAATCCCTGAATAGACTAATAACATTGTCTGAAGTTGAAGCAGCAATTAATAGACTACAATAAAAAAAAAAGTTCAGGTCAAGACGAGTTTAGAGCCCAATTCTACTAGATGTGAAAAGAGGATCTGGGGCCCATTCCTTCTGAAACTATTCCAAACAATACAAAAAGAGGAAATCCTCCCTGATGCATTTTATGAGACCAACATCATTCTGATACCAAAATCTGGCAGAGACACAACTAAAAAAAGAAAATTTAAGGCCAATATCCATGTTGAACTTCGATGCAAAAATATTCAATAGAGTACTGGCAAACTGAATGCAACAACACATCAGAAAGTTTATCCACCACAATCAAGTGGGCTTCATCCTGGGGTTGCAAGGCTGGTTCAACATACACAAATCTATAAATGCAATCCATCACATAAACAGACCCAAAGACAAAAACCACATGATTATCTCAGTAGATGCAGAGAAGGCCTTTGACAAAATTCATCAGCCCTTTATGCTAAAAACTCTCAGTAAACTAGGTATCATTGGAATGTATCTCAAAATAATAAAAGCTTTCTATGAAAAACCCACAGCCAATATCATACTGAATGGACAAAAACTGGAAGCATTCCCTTTGAAAACTGGCACTTGACAAGGATGCCCTCTATCACTGTTCCTATTCAACATAGTATTAGAATTTCTAGCCAGAGAAATCAGGCAAGAAAAAGAAATAAAGGGTATTCAGTTACTAAAAGAGGAAGTCAAATTGTCACTATTTGCAGATGACATAATTGTATATTTAGAAGACCCCATCATCTCAGCCCAAAATCTCCTTAAGATGATAAGCAACTTCAGCAAAATCTCACCATATGAAATCAATGTGCAAAAATCACAAGCATTCCTGTACACCAATAACAGACTCACAGAGAGCCAAATCATGAGCAAACTCCCATTCACAATTGCTACAAAGAGAGTAAAATACCTACAAATACAACTAACAAAGGACATGAAGGACCTCTTCAAGGAGAGCTACCAATCAATGCTCAAGGAAATAAGAGAGGAATAAACAGATGGAAAAACATTCCATGCTCATGGTTGGGAAGAATCAATATCATGAAAATGGCCATACTGCCCAAAGTAATTTGTAGATTCAATGCTATCCACATCAAGCTACCATTGACCTTCTTCAAAGAACTGGAAAAAAAACACCTTAAATTTCATAGGGAAAAGAGCCCACACAACCAAGACCATCCTAAGCAAAGATAACAAAGCTGGAGGCATCATGCTACCTAACTTCAAATATATTACAAGGCTACAGTAATCAAAACAGCATGATACTGGTACCAAAACAGAGATATCAACCAATGGAACAAAACAGAGGCCTTCGAAGTAATGCAACACACCTACAAACATCTGATGTTTTACACATCTGACAAAAGCAATGGGGAAGGGATTCACAGTTTAATAAATGGTGTTGGGAAAACTGGTTAACCATGTGCAGAAAGTTGAACCTGGACCCCTTCCTTACACCCTATACAAAAATTAACTCCAGATGGAATAAAGATTTAAATATAAGACCTAACACCATAAAAACCCTAGAAGGAAACTTCAGCAATTCCATTCAGGACATAGGCATAGGCAAGGACTTCATGACTAAAACACCAAAAGCAATGGCAACAAAAGCAAACATAGACAAGTGGGATCTAATTAAACTAATGAACTTCTGTACAACAAAAGAAACAATCATTAGAGTGAACCAGCAACCAACAGAAGGAAAAAAAAAATTGTGAGCAACTCATCTGACAAAGGGCTAATATCCAGAATCTACAAAGAAGTTAAACAAATTTACAAGAGAAAAACAACGACATCAAAAGTGGGCAAAGGATATGAACATGCACTTTTCAAAAGAAGACTTTTATGCCTCCAACAAACATATGAAAAAATGCTCATCAACACTGGTCATTAGAGAAATGCAAATCAATTCCACATTGAGGTACCATCTCACGGCAGTTAGAATGGTGATCATTAAAAAATGTGGAGACAACAGATGCTGGAGGCGATGTGGGGAGGTAGGAATGCTTTTCTGCTGTTTGCGGGAGTTTAAATTAGTTCAACCATTGTGGAAGGCAGTGTGGTGACTCCTCAGGTATCTAGAACTAGGACTATCATTTGACCCAGGAATCCCATTACTAGGTATATACCCAAAGGATTATAAATCATTCTATTGTAAAGACACATGCACACATATATTCATTGCATGAAAGCATAGACTTGGAACTAACCCAGATGCCCATTAAGGATAGACTGGATGAAGAAATGTGGCTCATATACACCAGGGAACACTAAGCAGCCATAAAAAAGGATGCATCTATGTTTTTTGCAGGGACATGGATGAAGCTGGAAACCATAATTCTCAGCAAACTAACACAAGGACAAAAAACTAAGCACCACATTTTCTTACTCATAAGTGCGTGGTGAACAATGAGAACACATAGACTCATGGAGAGGAACATCACACACTGGGGTCTGTTGTGGGTGGGGGGCTGGGGAGGGATAGCACCTTGTGGGAAGGAGGGGAGGGATTACATTAGGAGAAATATCTAATGTTGGTAATGGGGGATGGAGGCAGTAAACCATTGTGGCATGTGTATACCTATGTAACAATTCTGCAAGATTTGCACGTGTACCCCGTAACTTTAATTAAAAAAAGAATTGAAAAATTTATATTATTCTCATTTTGCAATTTTTAGAATTATTAATTCCATTAAAAGACTTGCCCAAAAACACAAAGCTCATAGGCTGTGATGCCTGAATTGTACCCAGCCAGGGTAGTATGAGAGTTCAAACGTAACTGCTATGCCTAGCGTTCTCTTATAAAAATTATGGCTCCGTTAGGTTATCTCAAATATCACATATTGTCAAGTGCTCGGTCTTCACGAAATAGCCACATTATCCTCACTAACTGACAGGAAATCATGTGCTTGAAATTTTAAGTATTTAAGAAGTAAATTAACGAGCTTTCTTTCATGTTTATTGCCACACAAACATCTTCTTTTGAGAAGTGTCTGTTCATATCTTTTGCTCACTTTTTGAGGGAATTGTTTTTCTTGTAAATTTATGTTTTTTATAGATTCTGGATATTAGCCCCTTGTCAGATAGATAGATTACAAAAATTTTTTCTCATTCTGCAGGTGCCTGTTCACTCTAATGATAATTTATTTGCTGTGCAGATCCTCTTTAGTTTAATTAGATCCCATTTGTCAATTTTGGCTTTTGTTGCCATTGCTTTTGTGTTTCAATCAGGAAGTCTTTGCCCATACCTTTGTTCAGAATGGTATTGCCTAGGTTTTCTTCTACAGTTTTTATAGTTTTAGGTCTTACATTTAAGTCTTTAATTTATCTTAAGTTAATATTTATAGAAAGTATAGGAAGGAGTCTAGTTTCAGTTTTCTGCATATGGCTAACCAGTTTTCCCAAAACTATTTGTTAAATAGAAAATCCTTTCCCCATTGCTTGTTTTTGTCAGGTTTGTCAAAGATCAGATAGATGGTTGTAGATGTATGACATTATTTCTGAGGCCTCTGTTCTGTTCTATTGGTCTATATATCTGTTTTGGTACCAGTACCATGGTGTTTTCGTTACTGTAACCTTATAGTATAGTTTGAAGTCAAGTAGTGTGATGCTTCCCACTTTGTTCTTTTTGCTTAGGATTGTCCTGGCTATACAGGATCTTTTTTGGTTTTACATGAAATTTAAAGTAGTTTTTTCCAGTTCTGTGAAGAAGTTCAATGGTAGCTTCATGAGGATAGCATTGAATCTATAAATTACTTTTGGCAATATGGCCATATTCACAATATTGATTCTTTCTATTCTTAAGCATGGAATATTCTTTTATTTCTTTTTTTTCCCCTCTTTTATTTCCTTGAGCAGTGGTTTGTAGTTTTCCTTGAAGAGGTCCTTCACATCCCTTGTAAGTTGAGTTCCTAGGTATTTTATTCTTTTTGTAGCAACTGTGAATGGGAGTTCACTCATGACTTAGCTCTCTGTTTGTCTGTTATTTGCATATAGGAATGCTTGTGATTTTTGCACATCTATTTTTGTATCCTGAGAGTTTGCTGAAGTTGCTTATCAGCTTGGGAGATTTTGGGCTGAGATGGTGGGTTTTTCTAAATGGAAAATCTGGTCGTCTGCAGAGACAATTTGATATCCTCTTTCCCTATTGAATGTCCTTTATTTCTTTCTCTTGTTTGATTGCCCTGGCCAGAACTTCCAGTACTATGTTGAATAGGAGTGGTGAGAGGGGGCATCTTTGTCTTGTGCCAGTTTTCAAAGGGAATGCTTCCAGCTTTTGCCCATTCAGTATGATAATGGCTGTGGGTTTGTCATAAATAGCTCATTATTTTGAGATACCTTCCTTTAATACCTACTTTATTGAGAGTTTTTAGTATGAAAGAGTGTTGAATTTTATATCAGGCCTTTTCTTCATCTATTGAGATAATCGTAATGGCTTTGTAATTTGTTCTGTTTATGTGATTATTGATATCCGTATGTTAAAACAGCCTTGCATCCCCAGGATGAAGCCAACTTGATCATGGTAGATAATATTTTTGATGTGCTGCTGGATTTGGTTTGCCAGTATTTTGCTGAGAATTTTTGCATCAATGTTCATCAGGGATATTGCCCTAAAATTTTGTTTTATTGTTGTATCTCTGCCAGGTTTTGGTATCAGGATGATGCTGGTCTCATAAAATAAGTTCAGGAGGAGTCCCTTTTTTCCTATTATTTGGGATAGTTTGGGAAGGAATGGTACCAGCTCCTTTTTGTACTTCTGGTAGAATTAGAATATGAATCCATCTAGTCCTGGGCTTATTTTGGTTGGTAGGCTATTAATAAATGTCTGAATTTCAGAACTTGTTATTCATCTATTCAGAGATTCAACTTCTTCCTGGTTTAGTCTCGGGTGGGTGTACATGTCCAGGAATTTATCCATTTCTCCTAATTTTCTATCTTATTTGCGTAGAAGTGTTTATAGTATTGTCTGATGGTAGTTTGTATTTCTGTGGGATCAGTGATGGTGATCTCCCCTTTATCATTTTTTATTGTGTCTATTTGATTCTTCTCTCTTTTCTTCTTTATTAATCTGGCTAGTGATCTCTATTTTGTGAATTTTTTCAAAAAAATCAGCTCCTGTATTCATTGATGTTTTGAAGGGTTTTTCTTGTCTCTATCTTTTTCAGGTCTGCTTTGATCTCAGTTACTTCTTCTGCTAGCTTTTGAATTGGTTTGCTCTTCATTCTCTAGTTCTTTTAGGTCTGATGTTAGGGTGTTGATTTTAGATCTTTCCCACTTTCTTCTGTGAGCATTTAATGCTTCAAATTCCCCACTAAACACTGATTTAGCTGTGTACCAGAAATTCTGGTACATTGTATCTTTGTTCTCATTGGTTTTAAAGAACTTATTCATTTCTGCCTTGATTTCGTTATTTACCCAGTAGTCATTCAGAAGCAGGTTGTTCATTGCCATGTACCTCTGTGGCTTTGAGTTAGTTTCTTAATCCTGAGTTCTAATTTGATTGCACTGTGGTCTGAGAGACTGTTATGATTTCTGTTCTTTTTCATTTGCTGAGGAGTGTTTTACTTTCAATTATGTGGTCAGTTTTAGAATAGATGTGATGTGGTGATGAGAAAAATCTATATTCTGTTTATTTTTTGTGGATAGTTTGGTAGAAGTCTTTTAGGTTCACTTGTTCCAAAGCCACCTGGCATCAATGGTCATTAGAGGAATACAAATGAAAACTATAGTGAGATACTATTTTACTCTGGTTAGAATGGTGATCATTAAAAAGTCAGGAAACAACAGATGCTAGAGAGGATGTTCAGAAATAAGAATGCTTTTATACTGTTGGTGGGAGTGTAAATTAGTTCAACCTTTGTAGAAGACAGTGTGGCAATTCCTCAAGGATTTAGAACCAGAAATACCATTTGACCCAGCAATCCCGTTACTGGGTATATACCCAAAGAATTATAAATCATTCTTTTATAAAGACACATGCATATGTGTGTTTATTATACCACTATTCACAATAGCAAAGACTTGAAACCAACCCAAATGCCCATCAGTGATAGACTTGATAAAGAAAATGTGGGTTAAACAGGGAATCCTTTCCCCATTGGTTGTTTTTCTCAGGTTTGTCAAAGATCAGATGTTTGTAGATATGCTGTGTTGCCTCCAAGACCTCTGTTCTGTTCCATTAGTCTGTATCTCTGTTTTGGTACCAGTACCATGCTGTTTTGATTACTGTAGCCTTGTAGTATAGTTTGAAATCTGGTAGTGTGATGCCTCCTGCTTTGCTCTTTTTGCTTAGAATTGACTTGGCTATGTGGGCTCTCTTTTGTTTCCATATGAAGGTTAAGGTGTTTTTTTCCAGTTCTGTGAAGAAGGGCATTGGTAGCTTGATGGGGATAGTGTTGAATCTGTAAATTACTTTGGGCAGTATGGCCATTTTCATGAATCGATTCTTTCTAACCATGAACATGGAATGTTTCTCCATCTGTTTGTGTCCTCTCTTATTTTGTTGAGCAGTGGCCTGTAGTTCTTGAAGAGGTCCTTAATGTTCCTTGTTAATTGTATTCCTAGATATTCTTTTCTCCCTGTAGCAATTGTGAATGGCAGTTCATTCTTGATTTGGCTCTCTTTAAGTCTGTTATTGGTGTATAGAAATGCTTGTTATTTTTGCACATTGATTTTGTATCCTGAGACTTTGCTGAAGTTGCTCATCAGTTTCAGGAGATTTTGGGCTGAGATGATGGGGTCTTCTAAATATACAATCATGTCATCTGCAAATGGGGACAATCAGACTTCCTCCTTTCCTATTTAGAATACCCTTTATTTCTTTTTCTTGCCTGATTGTTCTGGCTAGAACTTCCAGTACTATATTGAATAGGAGTGATGAGAGAGGGCATCCTTGTCTAGTGCCAGATTTCAAAGGGAATGCTTCCAGTTTTTGCCCATTCAGTATGATATTGGCTGTTGGTTTGTTGTAAATAGCTTTTGTTATTTTGAGATACATTCAATACCTAGTTTATTGAGGGTTTTTAGCATAAAGCGCTGTTGAATTTTATTAAAAGCCTTCTCTGCATCAATTGAGATAATCATGTGTTTTTTTTGTCTTTGGTTCTGTTTATGTGATGAATTACATTTATAGACTTGCGTATGTTGAACCAGCCTTGCATCCCGGGATGAATCCTACTTGATCATGGTGAATTAGCTTTTTGATGTGCTGTTGCAATTGGCTTGCCAGTATTTTATTGAAGATTTTTGCATCTATGTTCATCATGGATATTGGCCTGAAGTTTTCTTTTCTTGTTGAATCTCTTCCAGGCTTTGGTATCAGAATGGTGTTGATCTCATAAAATGATTTGGGAAGGATTCCCTATTTTTTGATTATTTGGAATAGTTTCAGAAGGAATGGTACCAGCTCCTCTTTGTATGTCTGGTAGAATTTGGCTGTGAACACATCTGGACATGGGCTTCTTTTGTGTGGTAGGCTCTTAATCACTGCCTCAACCTCAGACCTTGTTATTGGTCTATTCAGGGTTTTGACTTCTTCCTGGTTAAGGCTTGGGAGGATGCAAGTGTCCAGGAGTTTGTTCATTTCTTCCAGGTTTACTAGTTTATGTGCATAGAATTGTTTGTAATATTCTCTGATGATGGTTTGAATTTCTGTGGAATCTGTGGTGATTTCCCCTTTATCGTTTTTTATTGCATCTATTTGGTTATTCTCTCTTTTCTTTTTTATTAATCTGGCTAGTGGTCTGTCTATTTTGTTGATCTTTTCAAAAAACAAGCTCTTGGATTTATTGATTTTTTGAAGGGTTTTTTTTTGTGTGTGTCTTTATCTCCTTCAGTTCTGCTCTGATCTTAGTTATTTCTTGTCTTCTGCTAGGTTTTGAGTTTTTTTGATCTTGCTCCTCTAGCTCTTTCAATTTTTGACAACAGGGTGTCAATTTTAGATCTCTCCTTGCTTCTCATGTGGGCATTTATTGCTATATATTTTTCTCTAGAGACTGCTTTAAATGTGTCCCAGAGATTCTGGTATGTTGTGTATTTATTCTCATTGGTTCTGAAGAACATCTTTATTTCTGCCTTCATTTCACTGTTTATCCAGTCAACATTCAAGAGCCAGTTGTCCAGTTACCATGAAGCTGTGTAGTTTTGAATTAGTTTCTAAATTCTGAGTTCTAACTTGATTGCACTGTGGTCTGAGAGACTGTTTGTTATGATTTCCGTTCTTTTGCATTTGCTGAAGAGTGCTTTACTTCCAATGATGTGGTCAATTTTAGAGTAGGTGCAATGTGGTGCTGAGAAGAATGTATATTCTGTGGATTTGGGGTGGAGAGTTCTGTAAATGTCTATTAGGTCTGCTTGGTCTGGGTTTGAGTTCAAGTCCTGGATATCCTTGTTAATTTTCTGTCTCGTTGATCTGTCTAATATTGACAATGGGGTGTTAATGTCTCCTACTATTACTGTATGGGAGTCTAAGTCTCTTTGTAAGTGATTAAGAACTTGCCTTATGTATCTTGGTGCTCCTGTATTGGGTGCGTATGTATTTAGGATTGTTAGCTTTTCTTGTGGCATTGATCCTTTTACCATTATGTAATGTCCTTGTTTGTCTCTTTTGATCTTTGTTGCTTTAAAGTTTATTTTATCAGAGATGAGAATTGCAACTCCTGCTTTTTTTTGCTTTCCATTTGCTTGGTAAATCTTCCTCCATCCCTTTATTTTGAACCTTTGTGTATCCTTGCATCTGGGATGGGTCTCCTGGATACAGCACACCAATGGGTTTGGCTTTTTATCCAATTTGCCAGGTTGTGTCTTTTGATTGGGGCATTTAGCTCATTTGCATTTAGGGTTAATATTGTTATATGTGAATTTGATCCTGCCATTTTGATACTAGCTGGCTGTTTTGCCCATTAGTTCATGCAGTTTCTTCATTGTGTTGATGCTCTTTACCATTTGGTATATTTTTGGAGTGGCTGGTACTGGTTGTTCCTTTCTATGTGTAGTGCCTCTTTCAGGAGCTCTTGTAAAGCAGGCCTGGTGGTGACAAAATCTCTCAGCAATTGTTTGTTCACAAAGTATTTTGTTTTTCCTTCACTTATGAAGCTTAGTTTGGCTGGATATGAAATTCTGGGTTGAAAGTTCTTTTCTTGAAGGATGTTGAATATCGGCCCCCACTTTATTCTGGCTTGTAGGGTTTCTGCTGAGAGATCTGCTATGAGTCTGTTGGGCTTCCCTTTGTGGGTGACCTGACCTTTCTCTCTGGCTGCCCTTAGCATTTTCTCCTTTATTTCAACCCTGATGAATCTGAGGATTATGTGCCTTGTGGTTGCTCTTCTTGAGGAATATCTTTGTGGCGTTCTCTGTATTTTCTGGACTTGAATATTGGCCCGCCTTGCAAGGTTGGGGAATTTTTTCTGGATGATATCCTGAAGAGTATTTTCCAACTTGGATTCATTCTCTCCATCACATTCAGGTACACCTATCAAACGTAGATTAAGTCTGTTCACATAGTCCCACATTTCTTGGAGACTTTGTTCATTCCTTTTTGTGGTTTTTTCTCTAATCTTGCCTTCTCGTTTTATTTTATTAAGTTGATCTTTGAACTCTGATATCCTTTCTTCCGCTTGGTCAATTCGGCTGTTGAAACTTGTGCATGCTTTGTGAAGTTCCCGTGTTGTGTTTTTCAGCTCCAGCAATTCACTCATATTCCTCTCTAAGTTGTCTATTCTCATTAGCATTTCATCAAATCTTTTTTCAATGTTCTTAGTTTCTTTGCATTGGGTTAGAACATGTTCTTTTAGCTCACAGAAGTTTCTTATTACCCACCTTCTGAAGCCTGATTTGTCAATTCATCATACTCATTCTCCATCCAGCCTTGTTCCCTTGCTGGTGAGGAGTTGTGATCTTTTGTAGGAGGAGAAGCATTCTGGTTTCAAGTGCTTTCATCCTTTTTGTGCTGGTTTCTTCCCATCTTTGTGGATTTATTTACCTGTTGTCTTTGTAGTTGTTGACTTTCAGATTGCATCTCTGAGTGAACGTCCAGTTTGTTGATGATGAAGTTATTTTCTTCTGTTTCTTAGTTTTTCTTCTAACAGTCTGGCCTCTCTGCTGCAGGACTGCTGAGGTCCACTCTAGGCCCTGCTTGCCTGGGGATCACCTGCAGCAGCTGCAGAACAGTAAGGGTTGATGCCAGTTTCTTCTGATATCTTTGTCCCAGAAGGATACCCACCAAATGTCAGTTTGAGCTCTCCTTTATGAGGTGACTCTTTGGATATAAGGGGGTCAGGGAGCTTCTTGAGGAGACAGTCCACCCTTTATAGGATCTCAAGTGCTGAGCTGTGATCTCCGTTGTTCATTTAGAGCTGCTGGGCAGGTACCTTTAAGTCTGCTGCAGCAGAACTCATAAACCTCTTTTTTTCCCCCTGAGGTTCTCTGTTCCGGGTAGTTAGGGCTTCATTTATGAGTTTCCATTGTGCTGCCCTGCCCACCAAGGAGGAAGCCTAGTCACTGTCTGCCTGCAGAGGCTTTGTTGAGCTGCTGTGGACTCTGCCCAGCTGCTGTGTGAACTTCCTGCAGTCCTGTTTATACAGGTATAGTTAGAACTGCCTTGGCAAAGCCAGCCCACCTCTGTAATGGTGAACTCTCTCTGTAATGGTGTGTTGCCTCAGCAATGGCAAACTACCTCCTCTGTAGTGGTGGACTGCCCCAGTAATGGTGGATGCCCCTCCCCCACAGAACTGGACCTTCCTGGGTTCAGCTGTGCTTGCTGTCAAGCAACTCTCAACCCAGAGTGTTTCCAATCCTGTGTTTTTTTGTGGGGATGGGACCAGCTGAGCCTGATCACCTGGCTCCCTGCCTCAGAGCCTTTTTTTTAGTTGAACAGTCAACTCTTTCCCAGGTGTTCCAGTCGCCTGGGATATATACACTATGGAATACTATGCAGCCATAAAAGAATGAGTTTATATCCTTTGCAGGGACATGGATGAAGCTAGAAACCATCATTCTCAGCAAAATAACACAAAGTTTTGTGTTACACCAAACACCACATGTTCTGACTCATAAATGGGAGTTGAACATTGAAAACACATGGACACAGGGATTAGGAACATCACACACCAGAGCCTGTTGGGGGTTGGAGGCTAGGTGAGGGATAGAATTAGAAGAAATATGTATTGTAGATGATGGGTAAAGGGTTGCGCAAACCACTATGGCACGTGTATATCTATGTAGCAAACCTGCATGTTCTGCACATGTATTCCAGAACTTAAAGTATAATAAAAATTAAGTCAAAAAAGAAAAAATGAAGTTACTATTTTTTAGCAGAAAACTTCATTTAGTGGCTATTATTTTCCCAGATGGATAAGCCAAGTTTTCTATGCAAGGAGGTTATTTCCAATTGTGTTTTATAAAACACAAATATTTCTGTATAAAACGAGACAAACTCTCCCAGAGGGCATCCAACAGAAAGCTCACAGATCAAATTAAGATGCTTGAATCACACACAGATACACAAAGTTCTATTTCTATATCTACATATATACCTATATTTATCATATCTCTATTATCTGTCTGCACATATAAAAGGAACCAGGAGTGAAGTGCATTACAGCTGAGTTATTAAGATTATTATTAGAGATAACCATTTTAGGCCATAGAAAATTTTGGGTATAAATTACTGTTCACTATATCTGATGGCCTTCTTGGGAGAGAAACACGTTGTCCCATCTCATTGAGCTCAGTCATAACTGAAGGTGTGACCTGCTTTGGTTAACTAAATATGAGCAGAAGTGACAAGTTTCATGTCCAGTCACATCTAATACTCAGCACATTTTTTTTTGCAGTGTTTCTATTCCTTCTTCCACAAAGACCAGCAGTATTCCAGATGTGTTGTTTGAGCCAAAGTTTTCTGTTTGTTTCTGCAGAATGAGGTCATCTATACTAACTTAAACACTCTCCATTTGTTTTCTGAAGTCAACATTATTTTAGTACCAAAACTTGATATTTGACAAGAGCACAAAAATAAAACTGCATGAAAACCCTATAATGAAAAATGAAAAACTTCACAAATAAAATACTAGGAAAGAGTAGTTTAAATAATTTTTTAGTAATATATATTCCAGTACTTCAAGAGTAACTCATTATTATAAATCCATCATCACAATTTGGTTAAATACTAAAGAAAAAATCTGCACATTATATCAAAAGAAACTGCAAATGCATTTAATAAATTCACCCAGAACTCTAACATTCTAAATCACAAGTAGAAGAAACCTACTTGCATATAATAAAACTTAGCATATATGTTTAAGTTTAATTTATTCCCAAAGTCTTTTTCATATTTAGGGGAAAAAATGTAAAATAAGTCCCAAATGCTTTTATTTTCAGGTGTTAAGAAAAATATCACAGGAAATTAAGATATAAGCTCTCAACAAGATCCAGATTTGAAAATAAAATGTGAAATACAGAAATCTAACTATAAATGTCTGCTTTTGATGTGCGTAGAGAAAATATTATTCTGAAAGTTCATGAAAGCCAAAAATTTATATTATGGAACATATTACATTAAAAACATCATCAGTTCTATGAAGCGTTTCTTGATATTTCAACCTGTGCTCAGAACAATTCTTGTCATAAGATTACTTTTTATTTTAATCCAAGTTTTCTGCTCTACGACAGCTCGTGTATCCATATATGCTGTTTCTGTGTTTATGCTAAAGTTATCCACATCAGAACTCAGCACCTTTCAAGCTCTTTTAAGAATTCACTCTTACATAATCAATTCTGAGTAATATATAATTTCTTGAGGATTTCTGATCGGAGACAGTGAATAACGACCTTTGTGTTTTATATTCTTCAGCAAAGAGTATGTAATTAGGCCTAAAGTCCTATTAATTCTTAGAAGTGCTCTGTATGGTTCTCATCACCAATGGTGAGAGTAATGGGATTCCTCTACACTGTGCCTATGTGGCTGATTTGCACTTGAATGAACATCTGCCTTGAAACAATTAAAACGTCTTACTTTGCTTGCAAGTTCAGCTAACATTTGATTACTGGATCCCAGCTTGTGTTTGCATCCTCAATGGAAAGACATTAGTTAACAAGAAAAAAATTAAAATGCAGGGTTCTCTTTCCAGTGAGAATTTTGAAAATAATGGTAGAAGAAATCTTTACATTGTTAATGTGTGAAGTTAAGACATTAGCCATATTCACATTTACTGTTTACTTCAGTCTCTGTGCAGCATGTGTGCAGAGCTGACTAAGACTCAGGACATCATTTATCTACTCAGTGAATGTTGGAAACACATCACATGTGCTTGCAGAACAGTATTCTATACTGACATTTTAATTTTCTTTTTTAGAGTCCTGTTTACTACATTTTGAATTTGAGTAGGTCCACTTTCCTGAGCCTGATTTTTATTGTCAAAAACATAGTCATAATAATCAAAAAATGTTGAAAGAGGTTAAAAAAGAAAGGTATATGAAGGCCCAGCACATAATAGATATTCAAGTAAATACTAAATAGTTGTAATAATTATTAGACAAAGGCTCTGAATTTAACCTCCCCCCTTTTTTTTAAGAGAGTTTTGCTCTTGTTGCCCAGGCTGGAGTACAATGGCGTGATCTCAGCTCATCACAACCTCCTCCTCCTGGGTTCAAGCAATTCTCCTGTCTCAGCCTTCTGAGTGGCTAAGATTACAGTCATGTGCCACCACGCCTGACTAATCTTGTATTTTTAGTAGAGACGGGGTTTCTCCATGTTGATCAGGCTGGTCTCGAACTCCTGACCTCAGCCTCCCAAAGTGTTGGGATTACAGGCGTGAGCCATTGAGTCTGGCCCAACCCATTCATTTTTTACTAAAAAGTGATAACATCTAGAGTATAAACATTAAGAGAATTTCTGTATCTTAAAAGCATGTTAGTTAGTGTGGAATATCATTGGCAATAAAAATCAAGCAAAATATAACAAAGCAAAATAAAACGAGTAACACAATGTAGGTGTTGTATATTGAATAGATCCAGATTTCTGTATCTTAATATTTATTTTTGACAGCCTTTATGCCCTTCCAGTTATTTACAAGTAGAAAGGCAACATTAGGGCACAAATTTCTTGTGAAGGACAGTTTGGGGTGAAATATTATGAACTTATTTATTTTTGTTTCTGTGAGGTCATTTTTCAATTAATTCCTATAAAGGATCAAGTCCAGATTCTTTATCATGGCATATGGAGCCAACAAGTGAAATAACGCCATGATTACTCTTCTAACTTCATTTCCTTTCATTCTGTTTCACATATTACACAGTCTAGTCATATGGAATTATTTAAAATTTCATATATTTATGGCTTTGTACATTCCAGTTTTTTTAAAAAAATATTTTTAAAACAGTTTTAGATTTACAGAGAAATTGAGCAGCTAGTAGAAATAGTTCCCATGTACCCCATTATTAATATTGAGCTTTTTCCCCCATTATTAATATCGAGCATAAATATGGTATTCCTGTTATAATTAATGAAACAAGATACACACATGATTATTAATTGAAGTTTATACTTTATTCAGATTTCCTCAGTTTTTGCCAAATATCCTTTTTTTATTCTAGGATCTCACCCAGGTTACAATATTCCACACAGTGTTATGTCTCAGGTTCCTCTTGGCTATTACACTTTCATACACATTCCCTGGTTTTGATGACCTGGGGTTTTGAGGAGTATTAGTTTGAAAACTGTTACTCATTTGAGATTTTCCTATTTTTTTTATTATGAGTAGACTGATACTACATGGTTTCAGGAGGAAGACAAGGAGGAAAAGTGCCATTTTTATCACATAACATAAAGGGTATGTGCTGTCATGACTCACCATTGTTGATGTTAAGATTGAACACCTAACCGAAGTAGTGTTGATCAGGTTTATTCATTGCAAAGTTAATCTTTTTTTTTTTTTTGCCACTTTGTACTGAACTCTTTGGAATGAAGTCACTATGTGCAGCACCCATTTAATGAGTGGGTTGTTATGTACCACCTCCCTGAATATCTATGTAAATTATTTGGAATTCTTCTGAATGGGTGACATATCTTCTTTTCCATTCATTTATTCAATCATTAATTTATATCAGGATGAATTCATTGATATTTACTTTATATTTGTTGCTCAAATTTTTGTAGCTTCTGGGATCAAGAGCTCTCTCGATTTGTTCCTTTCTCTCTTTGACATTTCCCATCATTGTGGATTGTTTTGTTGCTTTTGAGTACTTTCTAACTTTCTGGTACTGCAAAATGTTCCTGGTTCATCTCATGTATTTCCTCCTTCTGTCCTAAAATTAGCTATTTTTCCAAGAAGCTCCGATTCATTTTATTGGAGGATGATATTAGAAACTAAGATATGGGCACTACATGTGCTTTTTGCTACTGTGGTTATTATTGCTTGTACATTCTCTCAGCTTACAGAGCAAAGATATGTTTGTACTCATTCCTTTTAAATTTTCAATGGTTTTTTTTTTAAACTTGCCACAAGAACAAACAGCAAATCCCAGTCTTTTGTTCTAAGAAAGCCTACACATTAAACTTAATTGTCCTTTTATTTGTGACAAAACTGGACTATTATAGCACCTAATTTTGGAAATTAAAATTATTGTGATCATTTGTCTTTTACTATACTTGTACTTTTGGGATCTATTTCTCTACTAAATCATAAACCTGAAAAAGGGGAGTGATGGGAATTGACAGACTATTTCCACAAAGCCAATCTAAGCTGTGGCACTGGATACATTGATGTCCCTGTTTGGGCACCAGCTGTGACGATGACTCGATCAGGTCTCCTCACACTTTGGTACAGCTGGTGCCCATAAAGGTCTATCACATAAAAATTGGGTTACTTAACCAGCCATGTGTCCTTTTTTCATAGCAACTTCATGTGCTTGATCAACCTTTCAAATTACACAGACCATAAGGGTTTTAACTATATTATTTGGTGAGTTTTGACAAGAGTATACACCAATTTCAGCATCACTGCAAAGGGAACCCTTCTGTATTGCTTGTGGAATTGTAAACTAGTACAACTACTATGGAAAACAGTGTAGATATTACTTAAAGAACTAAAAGTAGACCAAACCATTTGATACAGCAATACCACTACTGGGTATCTAATCAGAGAAAAAGAAGTCATTATACAAAAAAAGATACTTGCAGATGCACGCTTATAGCAGCACCGTTCACAATTGCAGAAGGGTGGAATCAGCTCAAATGCCCATCAGTCAATGATTGGATAAAAAATCTGTAACATACACACACACACACACACACACACATATATATATTATACATCATATACGTAGTATACTCGTGTACAGTATTCTGGTGTATTATATATATATAGTATTCTGGTATCATATATACACACACACACACACACCAGAATATATATGTATATGATATATATATACATGCCAGAATATATATGATATATATTTCAGAATATATATATCATATATATGATATATATATAGTATGTGTGTATATATGTATATATATGTTGTATGTGTGTATATATATATGAAATAATATATACACACACATACACACACACACACACACACACACACACCCCATATACATGTGCCAGTTTATTACACAGACAGATTGCATAATGGTGAGGTTTGGACTTCTACTATAGCCATTTTTGAGTAATGAATATTGTATCCAATAATTAACTTTTCAATCCTCAATTCTCTCCCACCTTCACCCCTTTGGAGTCTCCATTGTCTTTTATATTCCTTCATATGTCCATGTGTACTCATTGTTTAGCTCTCTCTTATAAGTGAGATCACCTATGTTTCTGAATGCTTTTACCCAAGAATAGTAGCCTCTAGCTCTACCCATGTTGTGGCACAAGACATGATTTCATTGATTTTGTGGATGTGTAGTAGTCTATGATGTATATATCCCACATTTTCTTTATCCAGTCATCTGTTGGCAAGTGCTTAGGTTGATTGCATGACTTTGCTATTGTGAACAGTGCTGCAGTTAACTTACAAGTTCAGATGTGTTTATGATATAACAATTTCTTTCCTTTGGGTAGATACTCAGTATAGAATTGCTGGATCAAATCGTAGTTCTATTTTTAGTTATTTGAGAAAATCTCTATTTTTCATAGAGGTTGTACAATTTACATTCCCACCAACAGTGGATACGCATTCCTTTTTCTTCAGATTCTTGACAGCATTAAGGATCTATTTTCAGCCTTCTTAAAGGAAAAATAAATCCTGCCAAATCAAGCTTCATAAATGAAGCAGAAATCAGGCCTTTGCCAGACAAACTAATACTAAGGGAATTTTTCACCACTAGACTGGCCCTACAAGAAATCCCAAAGGAGATCTAAATGTAGAAGTAAAAGAATGATACTAGCCCATCATAAAAACAAATGTTAAGTTGATGTAAGATTAAATATTTGTAGAATTTACGACATCCTCTTGATGTAAACTTTCTTTGTGTGATGGTTTTAAAGATGAATGCAACTTATTTCATAGGTAGACATAGAAATTCAGATTTTCTATGTCATTTGCATTAATTTTGGTAAAAAAGTAAATGTACAGACAAATTTTCTGTATCTCTTAGTGTTACCTTTAGTAACACTAAAGGTTTATTTTTATAGAAACTTTATTTTCTATAAATTATTAAAATTGATTTTTATATAGTGGTTTATAATATTCCCTTATTGTACTTTTATTGTCAGTATCAGCAGTAATACCCTCTCTCTTTTTCTTGATACTGGTAATTTATGCAATCTTCCTTTATTTTCTCTAATTTGATCATTTTTATTGTAGATAACAGATGTTCAGGATACGTTTACAATTATTTGGATTTTATTATCTTCTTAAAGAGTATTGATTTCATTTCTAGAAAGCAGAGAAATTACTGCCTAATTACTTCAAACTTTTGAATAAGATATCTGTTTGGTTTTGCTCTTGGTTGTAGGATGAATTTCTGTCCTGGCATGTCTTTATTCCAACAGTGTAGTCATACTTAAGTGTAAATGGAAAGTAATATGCATTTATCAAGACCCTCTAAAAATGCAGGACTTAAACTTCAAACTCCAATCTTTACTCTGCCTATTTAGTCTTTCAACTGCTTTTCAGTGGGTTCTTGGAACTTTTTCCTCCACTACCATAAATATGTTCAATTCAGCCAGCTTTCATGGGAGTTAATATGCAGATATGGGGCTTTCCTACTTTGTGGCTCTCGCCTTTTCTGGATATTCCTTCTCCAATTCAGGTTTTACTGAGAGATCTGAAATCCTTCTCTGATAACTCAAGCCATAAAATCATGACTGGGTCTCTGCCAGTGCTAACCAAACTGCACTACACGGACTGTGGCTGCTCCTCTGGAGAAAAACTTTATAAATGTGGAGTTCATACTATACAGTTTTCTTCTTTCAAAAGTAGAATCCTCTCAAGTTTCTAGGTATCATTGGTAGTATTTCATCTTAGAACCGATAACAAACATTCAAATAAAAGGCATAAATTTTATGATTATATTCATTGGCATCATTAATTGGCATACATACAAACTAACTGCTTTATTTATTTGAACAGCAATATGAGTTCTAATTACAAGGCATATCTCGTATAAGTAGTCATGAAAAAAATTAAAATTATAATCAAGATGCCTAAGATTTGTTTTTTCCTTTATGTGGATGTTTGGGGGGATTTTCTTTTAGAGATATAGTTTTCACATATAGAAAATGAATTATTAAATAAATTATGGCACCTAAAATAGAATTCTAATGAATTCAAAAAGCATAACTTACACAGTATTAAGGAGAATCAAACAGTATTGCAAATGAGCTTAAATCGTTTCCCTTTTCATCAGATAATTAAATATTTAATTATGGCAGAAAATTTTTTTTAAAAAGTTAACAAAAAGGTTAAACTTTGTTCAGACTCTTGAGGGGATTTCAACCAATAAATGCATAACCCATTCACCTCATACCATTATTTGGTCTCAAGTATTTTATATATTTTGTTAATGCTGCTATTATTTCTTCCCCTTTGTATAAAACTAGGGTGTTTGATCATTTATAATGTGCCTTGTCATTTCCATGCTCTTATAATCAAAAGAAAGGAAAATTATCATCAGAAAATCTATGTGCAGAGAGTAAGCCAAACAAAAGAATTCTCAATTTCACTACATTGTTTTATTTCTGTAAGAAAACAATCATATGGATCTATAATTCTATTCTATGCTAACCTATTATTCTACTTTAAGCTTGACCAGAATCTATAAAGCACTTTTGTTTCCATGTATGCATAGATACTCTATGTGCTTGCACTAGAAATACATTTCACACAAACTTGGCTCATATTCCTCAGGTAGGTTCTGTGAAGGAAAAGCATTATTGATTTTATCCTACATATATTCTTATAGTAGAAGCAGAACATATTTATATAAATAAGGAAACATTAATAATGAGTAATACATTAGCTGAAAGATAAGAACAGTGAGAGACAATTTGGACCACAGCTAGGTCTTAAAGAACATGTACTGGTGGAAAGAGAATTGTGTAATAAAGAAATAACTTTGAGATGGAGAATTCAGTTTGAGCAAAACTAGAGTGGTGGAAAAAAAAATAGGATGTTTAGGGAATACAACACGGGTAAATAATCCTGAGTGTAGAGAGTCCATAGATGGAAGTAGAGGGAGATACCATGTATGTCAATGTATGTGATAGGGCTAGATTGTGTGTTTTACATGCATTTTGTCCAAAAAGGAAAAAAAATGAAACAGTTCATAAAGGCAAAAATATAGTCTTTATCATATTTACTATGTTGAAAATTTCTATTTCCAAAGACTGCAAAATTTGGGATTAATCATGTTGGAAAATAAATTTAAATTGTGTTTTCTCTCAGCAAACATGGTTTGATGACTAAGCTGAACTTTTAGGTGGCTTAGTGTGAGTTTTTCTGTTGATTGTCATTTTTAACTTAGTCAATTGTGGAACATTAGGGTTTTATTTTCACAGCACAGAATACACAGCCTGATTCACAAAATTAATTCAATTGATCACAATTTCTGAGATAAATCATATAAATCAGTAAGTCCTGAAAAATCGGGGCTTTCTTGATGTTCTTTTTTTTAAAAAAAATTTTTGGTAGAATGGATGAATGAGTGAAAGGCTGGATGTGTCAAAGGAAATTTAAAAATAGCTCTTCAGTCATAAGGTGAATCAAATTATGGAGCACCAGAGCCAATAAAGTTACAGTTTGTAGTAATTTGAGCTACAGCAACATGGAATATCAAGAATGTAGGGAAATCATTAAATGTTCTCAAAAATAACTTGATTTTTATGTCAATGTGCTGAAACCTGAATATTTTATTTAGAATATTCAGTGTTTATATAGTAGATTCAGTAGATTCTACGTTAATACTGAAAGAGAAGATAAGTACTTATGTTGAAATTTCAATGATTCAAGTCATTAAAATAAACATTTACTAAGAACCTATTTTGGAATATGCTACTTTTGTTGTTGTTGCTCTGTAGATAAACAAAGATGGGCAACATACTTTACCTGTTCACAAGAAATTTACAATCTAATGATGAGGACTGCATTGCTCTTGTAAGAATGTGATAGGTGCCACAAAGGAACAATTAAAATACTATGAAACTATAAGCAATAGTGGAAATAATGGTAGGAGGGGAATTGTGGAGAAAGAGTGTTTTTGCTCTGGGATAGGCTCTGTGCAAATTGTGTATGTGCATCCTTTCATTTAATCATATTAATTTAAGCTATAAAACTATTGTTATGCCAATTCTTTTAATGAATAGCCCTAGGCTCAGTGGGATTATGCAAGAAACTCCTACAACTCAAAGCTCAAAAACTGATTTTTCTTATTATATCCTTTTAAATACTGCACTATACTGCCTCCTAGGGGAATGATCCTTGGACATGGTATTATAATCTTACTAATTCTCTAAAGGCACAAATATGAGAGGAAGCAGTAGTTATCCAGGAAATGCTAATGGTGTAACAAATTCATAGTGTCATCTATAAGAAGTATATGTTTTATATAAAGAATAAGACTAAACTGGAAGAATGTCAAGTCTCAGGAAAGAAATGTGGCCTTGACTTCATATGCATTGAGATGCTATTCCCATGAAAATAACCTCATTGGGATCACCGTATTTTTATGATAAATCAGCATATCTCCTTTTGTTCTGGATTTCATGTCCTCTTTTTCTCCTGGTAATTATAGCACTTCAGCATGTCTTAAGGCAACCAGCCTTTTCGATTTTTCCAAAAACTGCTTTGATAAACATAATGAAGTGAACATAACAAAGAAATTTTGTAGTATTCAATTAAGAATCTTGAGCCAGTAACTCGTCTGTGATCTGTTGGACATAGTTTACTCTGTGTTAAATATCTTTCCTACAATAGATTAAAAAAAAAAAAAAAAAAAAAAAAAAAAAACCTCAATGTCTTGCACAGCAGCACGTCCTTGCAAACGTATAGCTGATCTGCTTTTTTAAGGCTATAAAATGTGTTCCTCCCTTTGGGAGGCCGAGGCGGGTGGATCACGAGGTCAAGATATCAGAGACCATCCTGGTCAACATGGTGAAACCCCGTCTCTACTAAAGATACAAAAAATTAGCTGGGCATGGTGGCGCGTGCCTGTAATCCCAGCTACTCAGGAGGCTGAGGCAGGAGAATTGCCTGAACCCAGGAGGCGGAGGTTGCGGTGAGCCGAGATCACCCCATTGCACTCCAGCCTGGGTAACAAGAGCGAAACTCCGTCTCAAAAAAAAAAAAAAAAAAAAAAAAAAGTGTTCCTCCTTCCCTATATGAATTGTTGAGTACATCAATCATTAGGCAATTTCCTCATTTTTTTTTTGCTTTTACATTTCTGTAGAAATTATATCACCACGAGGTACTCTAGCAGATGCTAGCAGTAATAATTTAATGCAGTCGATGATGTTTCAAGTCCAGTATTTGCTTTTCCTTGAAGAATCATAGTGAAGAGTAAGAACATTAAAGTTTGTTGGAATATTAAGCACTAAACAGTCCTGCTTGTTGCCTGGATTCTGGCATTTTCAAAAGAAGTATAGTTCCCAGTATCCACTGTGGATTATTGATTGTGTTCAAGTTTTTAAAATTAGGATTATGTTTTTCCTATCATTCCGTCTCTGAGCATCATTGACTCTAAATTATATATGACTTCTGAGCTCATCTTGGTCCATATCTATCATGTCATAGATGAACAATCTATTGCCCAGGAATATGAAATGGTAACTATAACCTGTCAGCTGGTCATCTTGAATTTGAATCTGCGATCCTTATCCCAGACCTATGGTTATATTTTCTCTTCATCCTCATTCATTTATTACAGCTCAGGTTATATTCTCATCAACTCTTTTAAGCTATACAGGTTTGTTGAATATATGAATTAGATAAGCCAGAAAATATCTTATTTCCTCAAGAAGTTTTTATTTTGAAAAATTTGGAGTTTGCAATAAAATTGCAAGAAATATACACTAAATATATATCTCCTTTCACCAAAAGTTATTAATTACTAATATTTTGCCACATTTTCTTTCCCTCTTGCTTTCTCTTGTTTTCATTCTTTTGCCTCTAGTAAAATTTCCACTTTTTAAAAGTCCTTCATGCTTTATGATAGTAACATTTTGAAGACTCCAGACCACTTGTTTGTTTTGCTGTTAGGATTTGTCTAATTATTTTCTCATGATTAAAATCAGGCTGAACATTTTTGGCAGAAAAGCAGTAAAGTAATACTTTGTTTTTCTCAGTGCTTTAATTTAAGAAGGACGTGATATCAACTTAATGCATGGTTGGTGATGTTAAGTTGATCATTTGGTTAAGTTAATGTCTGGGTGATAAAAGCCTGTTACATACTTATATAATATGTGAATTTTAAGTTTGTCATATTATATCTATCAATTCAGATAGTTGGTATATTTCAATTTTTATATTCTGTAAATCTGAAAATTAGAAGCATGGTTACATATAAAAATAGTTCATCTTCAGTATTATACATTATAGCTCAAGTCTAACTTGTTAAACTTTCACCTCCTTTTCCAGACCATGGTTATATTCTGAAGTTTATAATTAATTATTTATATGCTTCTATCTTCTGAAAGAAGATTTTTATTGATGTGGTCTTGCTACTACAGTGGAAAACGTGTCTTTCAAGGACATACATTTGAGAAACATTATCATTTCTACTAACTCAAGAAAATCCAGCATCTCTAAGGGGGCAACATCTAGACCATGTGACAGACATGACATATTAGGCTTTACAACTTACTAGTAATATGTTTTCCTAAATTTGATATGTAAAATATGCATAATGAAGTAAGTAGTGTACAGTAATATTACATAAACAATTAATAAATAACATTATGTTAAACTGTGTATTTCCAATTAACATAGGCATTGAAAATACCAATAATTATTGGCTTCTTTATAGACTATAAATACAAACACTTTGGCATTTTCTGAAGCATTTTCCATGGGGAATTAGTTATCTCTCATCAGTGTTATATTTTGACCTGCACTTTGTCTAACCAAATTATGTTTATTTGAATTTGATAACTGGAAATTTGATAAAAGATAGCATTTTAATATTACTTGTAGCCTCATTCCAATACCATACTGCCTTGAATGACTTTGTTTGCCAGTGTTTAATTAAAATTAGAGTGCGCCATTTTGAGAAAAGGAAGTTTTTCCAAAAAAAGAAAAAGGAAGACATCCTTAAAAGCTTTGGTGTTTATCTTGAAACATACTAATTCCATTGCCAAGATAGCTAACTTTTATTTAGAATGCCTGCTGTTACACATTTTATATGTCAACCTGAATCCACCTTCTCAACTCTGATACATTTTTTCTTAATCTCAGAGATGGACAAATGTTTTTATATAAAATAAAAATTCCTTTTTTCAGAGCTATTTATTTCCTTTCAATAAAGTCTGGACTTCTAAAAAGGACTTCATTGTAAGTAAAACATGATAAATTTTGTTTTTAGGCTTTGAGGAATAACCAATACCATACAGGAAATGCCTTTTCTTATGGTTTATAAGTAACAACTGCCAGCATTTTTTTGTTTATTTTCACCATTCTATTTGATAATATACTTCATGGTAGGAAAGGCATTAAGCAAGACCATTTGAGGAATATATTCACTGCCTCATGCTTTCTGTGATGCAGGCACATATCTTCAGCAGGTATAATGCCATCCCCAAAAGGCAGATTTCAGCACAGCTGCCAGGGATGCTGCCCTGTGGGTATTAACTAAGGAGGATCTGCCATGGACATTTTTTCTTAACAACCCTGTGATGTTTTAATCAATTATTTCTAAAACTTGATGTTCCCATATGATATAACCCCATAACAGAATTTAAAACAGGCTTCAAATAATTTTATCTCATAATTTGAAATATTTATTTAGTTTAATGTTTCTTAACCTGAAATATAATTAGAGTCATCAAGGGATATTTTTAAAATGCAGATTGTTTTATCCAACCTCAGAAATATTGAATCAAAATCTCCGGAAATTTGTGTTTAATTTGTCAAATATATTCAGGCTTCTAAGTTAGAAATGACACAAAGTCTAGCCTGATGCTTCACAATTTAAAACAGAAAACTGTTGTATTAATAAGGTACTCTTGGATAAAGGGCTGTGGTGTCTCTAGAAGCTTCAGGTTCCATCCAGCTATACCCAGGAAGTATAAGGATCAGTACATCAGTGCATCTATAACTCATATATGGTTCAACAACTTATTCTGACAAACCAAGTTAGCTAACAAGAAAACCTAGAAATGGACAACAGTCTAGAATGAGCTTACTTACAGAGCAGCATGAGCATTCAATTCTGTAATTGTTTTTCTTTGTTTTACTCTAAGAGAGGATGATCTGTAAAGAATTAAAATATAAGTTTATAACTGGTGAAGAAAGTCAAGAAGATGTACTCACTAAAATTCATTCTTTTAGCAAGTATAAAAGTGAAACTCATATTTTTGATTTTTTAAAGAAATATTATTGGCTCATGTAATTGAGAAGCCTTGGCTCAATGCCAGAGTCCTTTCACCCGTAACCCCATCTCCTTCTCCATCTTTAAATTATGCTTACCACTGAAGTGTTTCATTTTCTGAGAAGCATTCTCCTAGTAACCTGAAGATCAATAGGACTATATTGCAGGGATTGGGGAAGAGAAGGGTAATGTTCATAGAGAAGAGTGGAAAAACACTATCTAGTTTTATGGGGAATATGTAATTTCTTATTTTATACCAGCTTAAAAAGAGCCATGTGGCTGATAAGGAAATAAGAAAGTTGTTCTTCACATTCTAGATCAAAACATGGATTGGGATGATAGAGCAGTAGTTGTCTAGGGAAGGTGTCTCTCTCAGAAGAGTTAGAGTCTGCTAACTCTTCACAAGCCTCAGGATGTTTCCGGGATTAGGTTCAATCTATTGTAATATTACAGTAAATTAATCTGTGCTTTAAATTTTTATTTATTTCATATATTTATTATTCAATATTTAAGTTGGATTTTTTGTTTTAGCATATACATTATCAATAAAGTATAATACACATTTTCTGAAAAGTCTGACTTTATATATTACCAAGCTGTGACCAAAGTATCAATATGATACTTGTGGTTGCTCACAGCAATTAAAGCTAACTTAAAATAAGGAATACTTAACTTTATAAAAGCTCCTTTTTATACACATAAAAGTAAAGTAGCATTTCTTCATTCTTTCACATTCAAAGTATATGTGTCTTTAGATGTGAAGTGAGTCTCTTATAAGCAACATATAGTTGGGTCTTGGTGTTTGTTTCTTATCTATTCAGACTTTATGTCTTTTGTTTAGAAAATTTAATTCATTTATATTCAAGTTAATTATTGCTAAGTAAGGACTTACTACTGATATTTTGTTAATTGTTTTCTGGTTGTTTCGTAGATTTTTGGTACCTTTCTTTCTCTCCTGCTGTCTTCCTTTCTGATTAAGTAATTTTCCCTAGTGGTGTGGTTAGATTCCTCACATTTTATCTTTTGCATATCTGCCTTAGGTTTTTGTTTTCTGGTTACCGTGAGGCTTACAAAAAAAATATTATAGCCAGTTATTTTGAGCTGATAACACTTCAACTTTGCTTGCTTATAAAAACTCTACATATTTATTTCCCCCTCCCAACATTTTATGTTTTTGATGTCATAATTTATCTTTTTATATTGTGTATGCCTTAACAAATTATTGTAGCTATTTTTATTTTAATAATTTTGACTTTTAACCTTCATATTAAAGATATGTGATCTATACACTACCATTACAGTATCAAAGTATTTGATTTGATTTGATTTTACTTTATTTTATATTACTTTTTATTTTTTATTTTTTAAATGTACTTTAGGTTCTGGGGTACATGTGCAGATCATGCAAGAATGTTGCATCAGTACACACATGGCAATGTGGTTTGCTGCCCCCATCCCCCATCACCTAAACTGGCATTTGTCCCCATGTTATTCCTCCCCAACCTCCCTACCCCCGCTGTCCCTCCCTCAGCATCCCCCCCAACAGATCCCAGAGTGTGATTCTCCCCTCCCTGTGTCCATGTGTTCTGATTGTTCAACACCCACCTATAAGTGAGAACATGAGGTGTTCGATTTTCTGTTCTGTTCTTGTGTCAGTTTGCTGAGATTGATGGTTTCCAGATTCATCCATGTCCCTACAAAGGACACGAATTCATCATTTTTTATGCCTGCATAGTATTCCATGGTGTATATGTGCCACATTTTCCTTGTCCAGTCTATGGTCGATTGGCATTTGGGTTGGCTCCAGGTCTTTGCTATTGTAAACAGTGCCACTATGAACATACCTTTGCATGTGTCTTTATAATAGAGCAATTTATAATCCTTTGGGTATATACCCAGTAATGAGATTGCTGAGTCAAGTGGAATGTCTATTTCTAGGTCCTTGAGGAAGCTCCACACTGTCTTCACAATGGTTCAACTAGTTTACGCTGCTACCAACAGTGTAAAAGTGTTCCTACTTCTCCACATTCTCTCCAGCACCTGTTGTCTCCCAATTTTTTAATGATGGTGTCTGGCATGAGATGGTGTCTCCATGTGGTTTTGATTTGCATTTCTCTAATGACCGCTGATGATGAGCATTTTTCCATATGTCTCTTGGCCTCATATATGTCTTCTTTTGAAAAGTATCTGTTTATATCCTTTGCCCACTTTTGGATGGTTCTTTTTTCTCTCTGTAAATCGGTTTACCTTTCTGTAGATTCTGGATATTAACTCTTTGTCAGATGGGTAGATTGCAAAAATTTTTTCCCATTCTGTTGGTTGCTGGATCACTCTAATGATTTTTTCTTTTGCTGCACAGAAGCTCTGGAGTTTAATTAGATCCCATTTGTCTATTTTGGCTTTTGTTGCCATTGCTTTTGGTGTTTTAGTCATAAAGTCCTTGCCTTTGCCTATGTCCTGAATGGTTTTGCCTAGGTGTTCTTCTAGGGTTTTCATGATGTTAGGTCTTATATTTAAGTCTTTAATCCATCTAGAGTTAATTTTAGTGTAAGGTATCAAGAAGGGGTCCAGGTTCTGCTTTCCTGCACACTGCTAGACAGTTTTATCAACACCATTTATTAAACAGGGACCCCTTTCCCCATTGCTTGTTTTCATCAGGTTTGTCAAAGATCAGATGGTTGTAGATGTGTGGCATTGCCTCCAAGGCCTCTGTTCTGTTCCATTGGTCGATATCTCTGTTTTGGTACCAGTACTGTGCTGCTTTGATTACTGTAGCCTTGCAGTATAATTTGCAATCAGGTAGCATGATGCCTCTGGCTTTGTTCTTTTTGATTAGGATTGTCTTGGCTCTGTGGGCTCTCTTTTGGTTCCATATGAAGTTTAAGGTGGTTTTTTTCCAGTTCTCTGAGGAAGGTCATTGGTAGTTTTATGAAGATAGTGTTGAATCTATATATTACTTTGGGCAGTTGGCCCTTTTCACATATCGATTCTTCTAACCACAAGCATGGAACGTTTCTCCTCTGTTTGTGTCCTCTCTTCTTTCCTTTAGCAGTGGTTTATAGTCCTCTTTGAAGAGATATTTTACATCCTTTATTTGTTGGATTCCTAGGTATTTTATTCTCTTTGTAGCAGTTGTGAGTAGGAGTTTGCTCATTATTTGGCTCTCTGTTAGTCTGTTATTGGTGTATAGAAATGCTTATGATTTCTGCACATTGATTTTGTATCCTGAGACTTTGCTGAAGTTGCTTGTCATCTTAAGGAGATTTTGGGCTGTAACGATTGGGTCTTCTAAATATACAATCATGTCATCTGCAAATAGAGATGATTTGATTTCCTCCTTTCCTAATTGAATACCCTTTATTTTTTTTTCCTGCCTAATTGCTCTGGCTAGAACTTCCAATAATATATGAATAGGAGTGGTCAGAGAGGGCATCCTTGTCTAGTGCCAGATTTCAAAGGGAATGCTTCCAGTTTTTGCCCACTCGATATGATATTTGCTGTAGGTTTGTTGTAAATAGCTTTTATTATTTTGAGATACGTTCCTTTGATACCTTATTTACTGAGAGTTTTTTGTGTAACGGGCTGTTGAATTTTGTTCAATGCCTTCTCTGCATCTATTGAGATAATCATGTGGTTTTTGTCTTTGGATCTATTTATGTGGTGAATTATGTTTATAGACTTGTGTATGTTGAACCAGTCTTGCATCCCCAGGAGGAAGCCTACTTGATCGTGATGGATAAGCTTTTTGAAGTGCTGTTGCAGTCAGTTTGCCACTATTTTGTTGAAGATTTTTGCATCTATGTTTATCACTGGCCTAAAGTTTTCTTTTCATTAAATCTCTGCTGGGTTTTGGTATCAGGATGATGTTGGTCTCATAAAATGATTTGGGAAGGATTCCTTCTTTTTATATTGTTTGGAATAGTTTCAGAAGGAATGGTACTAGCTCCTGTTTGTACATCTGGTGGAAATCAGCTGTGAACCCATCTGGACCTGGGCTTTTTTGGGTTGGTAGGCTATTAATTGATGTCTCAACTTCAGCTCTTGTTATTGGCCTATTCCATGTTTCAACTTCTTCCTGGTTTAGACTTGGGAGGGTGCAAGGGTCTGGAAATTTATCCTTTTCTTCCAGGTTTTCTGGTTTATGTACATAGAGTTGTTTTAGTAATCTCTGATTGTAGTTTGTATTTCTGTGGAATCAGTGATGATATCCCCTTTTTAGTTTTTTATTGCATCTATTTGATTCTTCTCCTTTTTCTTTTTCATTAATCTAGCTAGCGGTCTGTCTATTTTGTTGATCTTAAAATAAAAATTAGCTCCCAGATTTATTGATTGTTTGAAGGGTTTTTTAATGTCTCTATCTCCTTCAGTTCTGCTCTGATCTTCTACTAGCTTTTGAGTTTTTTGATCTCCCTCCTCTAGCTCTTTCAAATTTGATGATAGGTTTCTATTTTAGATCTTTTCTCGCTTCTCATGTGGGTATTTATCACTATAGATTTTCCTCTAGACACTGCTTTAAATGTGTCCCAGAGATTCTGGTATGTTGTGTCTTTGTTCTTGTTTGTTTTAAACCACATCTTTATATCTGCCTTCATCTCATTGTTTATCCAGTCGACATTTAGGAGCCAGCTGTTCAGTTTCCATGAAGCTGTGTGGTTCTGAGTTAGTTTCTTAATCCTGAGTTCTAATTTGATTACCTTGTTGTCTGACAGACTGTTTGTTACGATTTCTGTTCTTTTTCATTTACTGAGGAGTGATTTATTTCCAATTATGTGGTCAATTTTAGAATAGGTGCAATGCGGTTCTGAGAAGAATGTAATTCTGTGTATTTGGGGTGGAGAGTTCTGTAGATGTCTGTTAGTCCACTTGGTCAGATCTGAGTTCAAGTCCTGGATATCCTTGTTAATTTTCTGTCTCGTTGATCTGTCTAATATTGACAGTGGAGTGTTAAGGTCTCCCACTATTATTGTGTGGGAGTCTAAGTCTTTTTCTAGGTCATTAAGAACTTGCTTTATGTACCTGAATGCTCCTGTATTGGGTGTGTATATATTTAGGATGATTAGCTCTTCATGATGCATTGATCCTTTTACCACTATGTAATGCCCTTCTTTGTCTCTTTTGATCTGTTGGCTTAAAGTCCATTTTATCAGAGACTAGGATTGCAACTCCTGCTTTTTTTTTGGCTCTCCAGTTGCTTGGAAGATCATCCCCCATCCTTTAATTTTGAGCCTATGTGTATCCTTGCACATGAGATGGGTTTCCTGAATACAGCACACTGATGGGTCTTGACATTTTATCCAATTTGCCAGTCTGTGCCTTATGATTGGGGTATTTACCTCATTAACAGTTAAGGTTTAATATTGTTTTATGTGAATTTGATTCTGCCATTTTGATGCTAGCTGGATGTTTTGCCATTAGTTGATGCATTTTTTTCATTGGGTCAATGGTCTTTACCATTTGGTATGTTTTTGGAGTGGCTGGTACTGGTTGTTCCTTTCCTAGTTTAGTACTTCTTCAGGAGCTCTTGTAAGGCAAGCCTGGTGGTGATGAAATCTCTCAGCAATTGCTTGTCCATAAACAATTTTCTTTCTCCTTCACTTAGGAAGCTTAGTTTGACTGGATATGAAATTCTAGGTTGAAAGTTCTTTTCTTTAAGGATGTTGAATATTGGACCCCACTCCCTTTGGCATGTAGGGTTTCTGCCTAGAAATCTACTGTGAGTCTGATGGGCTTCCCTTTATGGATAACCCGATATTTCTCTCTGGCTGCCCTTAGCATTTTGTCCTTCATTTCAACCCTGGTGAATCTGATGATTATGTGCCTTGGGGTTGCTCTTCTTGAGAAATATCTTTGTGGTGGTCTCTGTATTTCCTGTACTTGAATGGTATCCTTTCTGGCTAGGTTGGAGAAATTCTCCTAGGATAATATCCTGAAGAGTGTTTTCCAGCTTGGATTCATTTTCTCCACCACATTCAGGTACACCAATTAGGTTATATTAGGTCTTTACACATAATTCCATATTTCTTGGAGGATTTGTTCATTTCTTTTCACTGTTTTTCTCTAATCTTGCCTTTTCATTTGATTTCATTGAGTTGATCTTCAATCTCTGATATCCTTTCTTCTGCTTGATCGATTTGACTATTGAAACTTGCATATGCTTCACGAAGTTCTTGTGCTGTGTTTTTCAGCTCCATCAACTAGTTTATATTCTTCTCCAAGCTGTTTATTCTCGTTAGCATCTCATCTAACCTTTTATCTGGGTTCTTAGTATCTTTGCATTGGGTTAGCACATGTTGTTTTAGCTCTGAGAAGTTTGTTATTACCCACTTTCTGAAGCCTGTTTCTGTCAATTCATCAGATTCATTCTCCATCCTCTGTGATCCCTAGCTGGTGAGGAGTTGTGATCCTTTGGAGGAGGAGAGGCATTTTGGTTTTTGGTGTTTTTATCCTTTTGTGCTGGTTTCTTACTATCTTAGTGGCTTTATCTACCTGTGGTCTTTGTAGTTGGTGACTTTCGGATGGATTCTCTGAGTGGACATCCTTTTTGTTGATATTGAAGCTATTTCTTTTCGTTTCTTAGTTGTCCTTCTAACAGACATCTTTTTTGTTGATATTGAAGCTATTTCTTTTTGTTTCTTAGTTTTCCTTCTAACAGTCAGGCCCTCTGCTGCAGGACTGCTGGAGGTCCACTCCAGACCCTGCTTGCCTGGGGATCACCCACAGTGGCTGCAGAACAATAAGGGTTGCTGTCAGTTTCTTCTTCTGTTATCTTCATTCCAGGAGGGTACCCGCCAGATGTCAGCCTGAGCTGTCTTTTATGAGTTGTCTCTCTGGGTATATGGGGGTCAGGGAGCTACTTGAAGAGACAGTCTGTCCCCTATAGGAGTTCAAGTGCTGGCTGGGAGCTCTGTTGTTCCATGCAGAGCTGCTGGGTAGGTACCTTTAAGTCTACTGCAGCAAAACTCATAACCGCCTCTTTTCCCAGGAGCTCTGACCCATGAAGGTTGGCTTTATTTATAAGTTCCTGACATGCTGCTGCCTTTCTTCAGTGATGCCTTGCCCTGCACGGAGAAGTCTGGTCACAGTCTGCCAGCAGAGATGTTGCTGAGCTGCTGCAGGCTCTGCCCAGTCGCTGTGTGAACTGCCTTGGTAGTGGTAGACTGCCTTGGTAGTAGGGGACACCCTTCCCCTGACTAAGCTGGACCATCCGAGGTCCAGCTGCACTTGCTGTGAAACTCTCAGTCCAGAGCATTTCAGATTGCTTGTTTTGTGGGGGTGATACCTGCCGAGCCGGATTGCCTGACTCCCTGTCTCAGCCCTTTCAGTTGAATGGGTGGCTCTGCCTCCTAGGTGTTCCAGGTGCCAAATGAAATGGCCACCCAGATTTGTGTGAGTTTCTGTGTGCCAACGTGTGGCACCAGCTGTGCTGAAAACTCGTGGTGCTTTTTGGCCCAGGAATATCCTGGTCTGTGGGCAGTGAAAACTTGCTTGGAAATGCAGTGACCACTCGCCCTCTGCATTGTTCTTGCAGGGAACTGCACTTGAGAGCTGTTCCTCTTCAGCCATCTTGGATCCTCCAGTATCAGAGTATTTTTAATTAGGCTGTGTACTTACTTTTAACAGTGAGTTTTATACTTTCATATGTTATGTATTACAAATCAACACCTTTTATTTCAGTTTGAAGAGCTCATTTTAGCATTTCTATAAGGCAGATTCAGTGGTGATGAACTCCTTTGGCTTTTATCTGACAAACTATCTCTTCACTTCTTCTGAAGAACAGCCTTGACAGATAATATATTTTTGGGTGGCAGTTATATTTATTCAGCATTTTGACTATATCACCCAACTATCTCTTGGCCTATAAAGTTCATGCTGAGAAATATGCTTATAGTTTTATTAGAATTCCCTCAAGATATTATTCTCGGCAATGATTTTTTGGATATGACCCCAAAAGCACAGGCAACAAAAGCAAAAATACACAAATTAAATTATATCAAACTAAAAAGCTTTTGCACAGAAAAAGACACAATCAACAGAGTAGAGACAACCTACAGAATTGGAGAAACTAATTAAATGCACAAATCAGATAAGTGATTAATATCCAAATATACAAGGAACTCAAACTCAATAGCAAAAAAACCAAATACCTGACAAACATTATCAAAGAACCTGAGGAGACATTTCTTAAAAGAAGACATATAAATGATCAGTAGGTTTATGAAAAATACTTAACATCACTAATCATCTGGGAAATGAAAATTAAAACCACAATAATGTATTATCTCCCACCTGTTGGAATAAGTATTAACAAAATAACAGAAATTAACAATTGCTGGTAAGGATGTGGAGAAAAGTGAACTTTTATGCACTGTAGGTAGAAATGTAAATTAGGGGTCAGGTGTGGTGGCTCAAGCCTGTAATCCCAGCACTTTGGGAGGCTGAGGCGGGTGCATCACGAGGTCAAGAGATCGAGACCATCCTGATCAACAAGGTGAAACCCCATCTGTACTAAAAACATAAAAAAATTAGCTGGGCATGGTGGCACATGCCTGTAATCCCAGCTACTCAGGAAGCTGAGGCAGGAGAATTGCCTGAACCCAGGAGGCGGACGTTGCGGTGAGCCGAGGTCATGCCATTGCACTCCAGACTGGGTAATAAGAGCGAAACTCCATCTCAAAAAAAAAAAAAAAGAAAAGAAAAGAAAAAAAAGAAACGTAAATTAGGACAGTTTTTTTAGAAAACATTATAAAGCTTCCTCAAAAAGTTAAGGGAGAGATCATAGAACTACCGTATGATCCTATAATCTCACCACTGAGCATATATACACAGGAAATGAAATCAGTATGTTGAAGAGATGTTTGCACTCCCATTTCATTGTAGCATTGTTTACAATAGCTAAGATATGGAATCAACCTGTCTCTATCATTGAGTGAATGAGTGAAGAAAAGTGATGTGTTATATAATGGAATATAAGCACAAAGAAATCCTGTCATTTACTACAATGTGGATGGACTTGGAGGACATTAAGTATGTAATAAGTCAGGCTCAGAATGACAAACACCATGTGATGTTACTTATATGTGAAATATAAAAAAGGCAAATTCACAGAAGTGAGAGTAGAATGGTAGCTACCAGAGGTTAGGGTGTTCTCAGGGATTAGGGAGATGTTGGTCAAAGGATGCAAATTTTGATTAAACAGAGTGAATAACTTCAAGAGATTCATTTTATAACCTGATGGCTATAGTTAATAACAATGTATTTTACACTTGAAAATTGCTAAGAAAGTAGCTTTTAAGTGTTCTCACTACAAAATTTGAGTATATATATATATGAGGGACTTTACATATTAATTAGGTTAATTTAGCCATTTAAAAATGTGTATGTATATAAAAGTCATGTTGTACATAGTGTGTGTAATTTAAATATGCACATTTCTGTGAATTAGAAAATGAATAAATGAAATGGAAGCTAGCATTAATCTTGACCTCACAGTCTTTATAAATAATTCAGCTACTTTTAACTGAGTGCTTATCACAGACCTCTATGCCTGGACAGCGTCAGCAGAAAGATAGCGCCTAACCTAGCAAGTTCCTCTTCAAGGGCACAGCCTGTCCAGAGGAGCAGAGAGTAAATAAGTGAACTGTTAATGAGTCAGAATTGTCTGAGCTTATTGTTTCTTTTCCATGATAATCTGAGTACAAGAGAGTGAAGAAAATAATTTGTACAAATTTAATAAAACAGACTATGTAAAGTGACTCACTGTGAATAAACAAGTTGTTTGTGTTTTTAGGGAGATTTGTAATACTAGATATTCATGATTAATTCTGTTAGTTTATGAGTGTTGCTTCAAGTGTCTTTGTAATGTATATACAAATTGGAAGTATCCTTATTGACACTGTGTTATCAGATACTGTTGAGCCCTGCTTTAAAATTTTATTACTAAACTCTCATTTTGGTTACACCTGTGGTCATAAACGTGCTAGGCAGATCAAGAATCAAATGTCAGCTGAGTAATATTGGCTAAGTCATTTAAGTTTTCTAGGTCTTAATTTTATCTTGTATAAAATGTGAATGTGATGAGATAATTATAGTAACTATGATTATAATCACTATAGTATTGCTTACATCACAGGATTGAGAGAATAAAGTTAGATAATACTTATCATTTGTTAGGCACTATGTATAACTCTTGGAAGAGATCAGGTGATTGTAAAATATTGTTATTGTCCCTATACATATACTTAAAGGAAAGCTACATCTAAAAAAATCTCATAATACATTTTTAAAGATATAAAATACATTTTTACTATTTATCTTACAATTTTACTAATACTTCAAACACCATACCTTCATAGTTATATTTTCACACAAATGTATTAACTCATGTTTATGTTCTAAAAATTTTGTGAGTAAAACCAGTTAGGTTTGAGTGACTTTCTCATGATCATTCAGTTTTTATAGAATCCACATTTCTGTTACTCTATGACTCTATCATTTAAGATTCTCAAGTTTTACATTTTCTCTGAATTGGAAAAACAAGCTCATAAAGAAATTCATCATAATTACTCATGAATCTAATATAATTCCATTATATAATAACATAAAGCCTCTTCTTCCACTTTTTTATGTTGTGTTATATGCAATATACTTTCCCTATATATTTATGCTAGTTTTGTCAGATCTAACATGAAAATATTTTTACCCCATGTTATCTCATCTGTAACTGTTAAACCTATGTTAACATTTGTCTTTACTTTCTAAACTTCTTTGGGGAGACAGTTTGTAATGTAAATTTTCAGCAGGAAACCTCAACGTTTTAAAACAAATTAGAACAACAAATATTACTAAATAACTTTCTCTACATGAATGAATTTATACATCTGACCAAATCATATATCTTCTTTCAGTAACAATTTCTGCAATGGTTTGGGCTATAAAGTCATATATTGTTAATGAAATACGTGCCATTTGCATAAATATGATTGGATAATATTTTTAAATCAATAGATTCTGTAGCCTTCCTGCCCAGTCACAAAACATCTTTGTCTATACCATTTTTTCTGCTCACAGTCTCTCTAACCTCTACTTTTTCCCATAATGTTATTGATGTCTTCTTAGATTCATTTTTTTTTCTGTAACAAAGTTAGATTAAATGGTCAATTGCCTGAAACATGCTCAGGATAATCTGTTTTCTTTACTAACTTATTCTTTGTATATCTATGTGTCTGCCTGGAAAAATTACAAACCTGCCACAATCCATTTCTCCTGTGGTGCTGAACACTGATGAGGAATTCATGCCACTAATAAAATTTGAGATACTGGAAATAATTAGTCTTCAACGTTGACTGGGCACCCAGTTCAGTTCAGCAATACATGTTTTCCTAGTGTTTCCTGCTTTATGTTTTCCTAGTGAGGTCTTTCTCAGTTTTCCAAAGAAACAATTTTAGAATTCCCATTCTTTTTCTGACATCTGACCCCACCACTTCCAATTCATGTGTAGCAGATGATTTTCCGCCTTCAGCAGCAGAGAAAAAAGACATTAGCTTAGAATTATCTTAACTTATTGCAGTCACAACCAAAACATCAACTCTGTTCTTAAGTTTTATTTCTTTCTCTGTGACCATTTTACAAGGAAGGTAGTGTGAGTATTCTTGTTCAAATCTGAACTCCCTGGTGTCCAAGCTCCCAACTCTTCTGTTTCAGTAATTTAGTTTAATCAATAACCAGCTCTACCAAAACCACCCTTGCGTTTTTATATCTCCAGATTCTTTGTTGTAATAGCTTCTTCTCTTTGGTATTTAAACATATTATAAGAAATGGCTTTCAAGATACATATTTTATATTCTAGCTTTCCTCCCCTATTTAATAGTTACTTTATCCTCCAACAAGGCTCTCAATTCTTGAAATAGTTGCTTACATTCTCTGTCTTCTCAACTTTGCCTTTGATCTCAACTTTGTCATCGTTCTTTGGTCTTCTTTTTAGGCTTCTTTCTCTTTCTCCGTACCCAAACTGAAGACATTCCTTGGAATGCTAACCTCAGTTCCTTTATTTCTCTCCACTCTACAAACTGTCCGTGTTACCTCATTTTTCATGGTTTTAATAGCCATCTCAGTAGAGAATTTTTCCAAATCCTCAACCTAAATAGAAACTGTACATTACACTTCTTTCTAGATACCTCCATTTGGAAGAACACTTCAGATTTAGTCTATTTAAAACTCACTTTAATACCTGCTCAAGAAATGCTGATTCGTTGGTTTTTTTTTTTTTTTTTTTTGTTTTTTTTTTTTTTTTTTTTTTTTGCTTTCATGTCATGGTATCTCACCTGATGCAGTTATTCAGGCAAGAAAATGCTTTTTATCCTTACGGCCATGTATTAGTACAAGTCAATGTAATCTCCTAAAAGGATCATTAATTAAGCCATTCTTTAATTTGTGTGTCTTTAGTGTCATCCATCTCAAGATATTCCTTCTGAAGCTACTCTTCAAATTGAAACTCTTATGTGTTTTCCCACTGATCTCTGATATAGCCTCAAAATTTTTCAGAATTTACAAATCCATGAATTATGTGATTTGGACAATGGGACCAGCTTCTTCTCTCATTACCCTCTCTTTATAGTCCATAATGAATGGTTTGGGTTTTTGGGGTTTTTTTTGGTTTTTAAAGTCTAAGGTGCATAATGCATTCTTTCATCTGAATCTTTGTAAGTTAGTCCTATGTGTGGATTAAACTTTCCTCAGTGATCCACAGAAAATGAAACATTTCCTATCAAAGGAGATATTAAAATGTGGAATTGCCTGTTTTCTTATCTGTAGGCTTTGAGAAAGAAAGTTCCTAGGATTGGGGCTGCACAAAGTGTGTTTAACCTTATATTCTAGTTGCCCAGCTAGCACAGTTGATAGAGAATAAGACTCAGTTTCATATTCCACACTTAGCAGAATGTTTGAGACATAGAAAGCCATTCAGTAAGCACTTAAAAATGGAATCAAGCCTGTTTTTTTTTCTAAGTATTTCTAAGTTTAAATGCTCATATTTGATGTTACAAACATAGTTATTGAATGGATGCTTATGATAAGTTATTTTTTAGTCTCTGATTGAAATAATTTATGCTTCTTTTTGTTTTTATTTCCTAGGAATATTAGCCCCATTTCAGGTTAGAATCTTACATTTCTTCTTACATACCTCAAACTTCACCAAAAGCTTCATATTCTTTTCTTTCTCCCTCTGTGACCACAGAAGAAAAATAGCTACCTTCTCATTTCAAGACCTGAGGGTCAAGGACGTCTTCTCTCCTACCTTCTGGGATCTTGCTTTCAGATACATCCAGTAGTTATAGCTCACTTAGACTATTCCCTTCAATGAGTTTTTTATGCTCTTGTTAATTTACTTATTACCTGAGTTTCACTAGTGATTTAGATAATTAGAGAATAAAATACTTGGATCAACCTGAAGAATAGTGAAGAAACCAGAGACTTTAGAGATTCTGAACTTTTCTTTATTGTGAATTTCCTGCTATTTCATATATATCTTTATATTCTCATGACCTAAGACTTGTTAAGTTTATCATAGTTGTTAAATAAATGTTTATTGAGTGACTGTCAGTTAGTGCCCTTGAATCTAGTCCTACGTCTGTTCCCAGCCAGCTTTGTGACCCTACTTAAATAACCTTTCAAATAAATAAAAGACTATTTTTAAAGTACTTTTAAGGCCGAAAGTCAAGGATTTTATTATTTTAATGCTCGACAATAAGACTTTGCTAGCTATATAGTTTGATATTGTCTCTCTTTGTAGGACATAAATGGAGGAACAGTTTATCAAACAAGCATTAGTGCAGAAAATTAATCTATTATAACTTGACCAGAGATTAATTTAACAAACTTTTTTAGACTAAAATCTTTGTGGGATACAGTTAGTGTATTAGAAGATGATGCTGATAATGTTGATGATAATTTGCATTGAGTTATTGATTGTGATAAGTTTATGTGGTTTTACGATATTTGGTGAACAACTTTTCATGAACCATTTTAAAAGCGGGAAAAAAGAGAATACTGAAATTGGTATATGTAGCACATGTTGAAATGCTGAAATTCTCAATAAATAGTACAACTTCATATAAAACAAACTGATTTCCTGCAAACAATATAACAATACAAAAGGTTCTAAATTATTGCATTTATTTTAGATCACCATTTGCTTTGCAATCTATTCCGGGGGTAGAAACATGTAACCATGGAAAAAAGCTTCTTTTGCTGGCAGGGAAACAAAATGACCAAGATGCTAGTTTACAACTGGGAGCTTGAAGAAATGGTAGGAGAATTCAAATTTTGAGTAATCTCCAGGGTAACCATGGGTAAATTGAATATACAGACATCCACAGAGTTGCTAAGTGTATTTGGTGGAAAGTGCATCTTCAAGTCATTTCTATGGCAATCATAAATAAATTCAACTACTCTGAAATCAACACAGCAGCTGCACATTCAAGCAGATATGATCATTGGAATCTGGGGAGTTTCAGCATACACCAGGAATTTGATTCTCAGCATACTTTGTTTATAGTAGCAGAGTAAGTTACTGGGTAATATTTACTTCCTATGTTAACTCCTAAACTTTCCTTTTAGTTACAACTTTGTTCATATTTAGTAAAGATTTTTCAAAGAGGAGTGATGAGGTTAAGTTTTTAAACAGAAACACTGGTTCACTAGTGATTTCTTTTCCCAATGTAAGAAATAGAAAAAACAATGTGTTCTTTCTTGAAAAGGGTAATCAGTTCAGTACACATTTTATTAGGTAATAATAGGACAACTCTTTGTTATTATTTTATTATCATTTTAGTATATAATAACATACTGAACACATTATCAATATTATCTCTAAAAATTTGATTATTAGGTTATTGTTATCCCATTTTATAGAGAATGGTAAGGTCTGGGGTGATTAAATGACATATCCAGGTAGCACAGCTAGTGAGAGGAGAAGCAGAATTTGAATTCAAGCAAATGTTTGTGACTTTGGATTGGGAAAAGGCTTTTTTCTAAGTGATAGAAAAAACTTAATTTTAGAAAGTAGTGTACATTTGTTTATATAAAGCTAAAATCATTTTGTAAAATAAAAACCAAAGTTGGCAAAGTTTCATGAAAATAACACATTGTAAACAAATATTTGCAGCTCACATCAAAGGGTCAATGTCCCTAATAAATATATTGTACCTGCAAGTCAGTAAGAGAAAGACCAAATATCCAATGGAAAAATAGGCAATGGATATAAGTGAGCAACACGTAGTAAAGGGTATTCAATTAGCTCTTAAATATAAGAATGATGCAAACATTCCATGCAAGAAGAGAAATACAAATTAAAACTGTAGCAAAACTATTTTTCATCTGTCAGATTGGTGAATACAAAAAAAAATAATGTGGATTGACAAACACATATGAAAAAGCACTCATATTATTGGAGAATAATATAAAGTGCTTAAAATCCTGTGGATGATAGTATGGCAGTAAGTATCAAAATTATAAATGTGCTAACGCTTTGACCATCAATTCCCTTCTAGGAATTTAAAGCAAAGATATACACATTTGCAGAGTATATAAGTTTCTAATTGCAGTAAGAGTAAAATACTCAGAGTAGCCTAAATGTCTATCGGTAGGGTACTGGTTGGGCGATTTGCTGTAAAGACACAGTGGGATGCTGTATCTGATACTTTATAACCCTTAAGGATTTCCTGTTCCTCATCTTGCCTGAAACTGTAGATTTGGGTACTGGTGCCTCAGCCTCCCAAGTAGCTGTGATTACAGGCACACACCACAGCACCCAGCTAATTTTTTGTGTTTTTAGTGGACACGGGGTTTCTCCATATTGGCCAAGGTGGTATTGAACTTCTGATGTCAAGTGATCCACCTGCTTCGGCCTCCCAAAGTGCTGAGATTATAGGAGTGAGCTGCCGTGCCTGGTAAGCTCCCAATTTCAATGAGCAGAAAATGCGAATTTGATATTCTTGTGTTCAGTAAATATTTATTACAGACTTGTGTATACTATGTACAAAGTATGGTGTTAGATTTGGAAGGTATAAAAAATAACAGTCCAACAGGAGCAGGGATAGTACAATATGTGTTATAATGGAGGTTTTCCATGGTGACGGTGAAGAGTAGCTAATTTAGCTTAGCAGGAGTGAGGTAGGCCACTAAGGAATTCCACGAGAAAGTGAAAACTGAGCAGGAATGGCTAGTAGAACAGTAAGTGGCTAAAAGAGAGAGGAATTAGAGCTGACTTTCTAAAATACTTTAATATAAATTACTGAATAGGGCATTTAAAGGTTTTAGAAATTTTTGTAACTTAAAATTTCCTAGATGATGCCATAGAGTAAATGTTATCTGCCTAAATATTTTAGTCTTAGAGAAAAATTAAACCTTTGTTCTTTTTTACTTAGAGCATAATACAGTGTCTGTTGGTTTTGTGCCTCTGCTTTTTTTTCTAAACTGATGACAAAGATGAATAAGTTCTCTCACTGAAACTACATTATCGATTTCACGTAGACAGAAATGTAATTACTGAAGATGGATTTTAGCCAGACCACCTGAATTAATAACCAGCCTGAATCTTCTTACTCTGGGAGAGGGTGGAACAGAACTGTTTATTGACCACCAGTGGTCATGACCTCTGCTATCTTACTCACTCAAAATACCACAGGAGGAAATAATCTAAAATGCCATGACATTTACATGAAGCGAGAAATAAGTATGTACAATTTATGAGAACAGACTAACAGTTTTCTTGATTTGCACTCGTTTTTAGGTAGCTTGATTAAAAATGTCTGTTCAGTATTTCCAGAAAAATTCTACAAATATTTGTCATGTTGTTAAAGTACTATATCCTTTAATCCATTTTGCCCCACAAAGCAGTTTGCTTCCTTTTGGTTTCTATGACATTTTATGGCAGTAGAAAAAAAAAGAGAGTTTCTAGTTAGTTTTTCACTTTGCAATCATGTATAGTGGCTTCTTATACTTGGCTTTTATAAATACTTGAGAATTTATAAAAATGAATTCTCAAAAGGATTATTCAGCCAGTGGTCTTCAATTGATAATTTTCATTATATTTTCTATAGCTAAAGCCAAAGTATCCAAGACTAAAATCCTCCAAGACTTAACTCAACTTTGATTGCAAGAATTAGAAATATGATTTAAAATAAGTCAAATAATTAATACAGTGATTCACCATCATTCATTTTACCCAACCACTGCAAGACAGAGAGGAGCTCATCTTGAGGATGTGGAAACTGGAAATTCAAATGGCATCAGGACTCTCCTTCTTAATCTTTTATTTCCGCTTTTCTCTGTTTCAGCTATTTCATTTATCCTGGCATCTCCATGTGGCCAAGAATTTGATCATGAGTAGAAAAGGGCCTACCCCTTAGCTTTATTTAGGCATATCACAAGAAAAGCATTGATAATCTCAAATTATTTCCTCTATATCCAAATTTTAGGTTAAAAAGTTGTGACTGAAACAGAAAGAGGAAAATAATTAACAAACAGAAGGAGATGCTGTTGACATCAGAAGCAAGATTTCTGGGCAGACAAACTGTCAACAGTCTGTATAAGTGTTAACACATTAAAATTGCATTTGTTTAAGCCGTCAAAGCAATTTTCAAGGAAAATATTAGCTAAGGTATAGGAGAGATGCATTAGGTAGGACAAATGTAGCATTAGGGGTAAAAATCTGTTGATTGATTGTTTATTGAGGGATATTAATTATTCTACAAAGCATAACAGGGCACATCAGTGTGAACATCAAAACATTTTAGAAAAACATCAATAATTATTTTGACATTACTTTAGCTTTCTGATAGTTATTAACCCAGGGAAGCAAACACATTTAAACATAAATAAATGGGAAGTGATAAATAATCAATTCTCATTGGAGAATTGATTGACTTTAAACAATACTATGAGTTATTCTTTGCAAAGTCCCTCTCTATCAAAAAAATCAGTTTTACAAACTAATAAATTGATAACCTTATTTGCTGATAAACATCAATTCAACATCCACTCATTTATAGCAAAGCAAGTAGATTTTGAATGCCTTATACATTTTATACATTCTAAGTTACTGTGTTAGCAGGCAGCAGGTATAGCAAAGTACCTTAAATGTAGTTTCTGTTCTTGAGGAGCATATAGTTATGGCCAGAAAGACATAACTATAAAGAGATATAATTTTAATTATAAATGTAGTTTTATAATTTATAATTTATAAATGTAGTTTTAATTTATAATTTTAATATAAATGTAGTTTCTGTGCTTGAGGATCATATAGTTATGGCCAGAAAGACATAACTATAAAGAGATATAATTTTAAAAAGTAGAAATTTTTGCCAGAAATGTTATATGGAGAAATAGGAAATTAGAACTCAGAAGAGAATGAACTATGTTTCCAGCTAGAAAGATTGAATAAGACTTTTACAGATGAGAATTATCATAATTTGTGAAGGATGGTAATTTTACTGTTACATAGGTCTTCTTTTCATATGTAACCTTAAAGAAATAATTCACTAAAGTAGAAGTCAGGATTTAAGGGATAATTTTGGAAACAAAGCCATTCTCGCCAGTTCAGTTGCTCATTTTTCTCTATTTTCTGTTCTTGAAGAGTTGTCAGTGCAGGTGATGAAGGATGAGGGTGGAAATATTTTATTGAAGTGTATTTGTAATATTTTCATTTTATATATTTTTTTAAAATTTCAGTCTTAATGCACAAAACACATGGATATAAATGTGCATTATAATTCATTTGTGAAATAATTATTGAGAATGTACTATATTTATATATTCAACAAATATTTGAAGATTGGGGATACACTAGTTAACATGACAAAATTTCTGCCCTCATAGAGTCTTCTGAAAGTGACAAGAGTTTATAATCCTAGGGAAATGACAAATAATAAATAAATTAAATACAGAAAGTAGAGATAACTTGAGATAGTTAAAAGTTATTTGAAGTAAGTAAAATTCAGCAAAGGGTTAAAGAGTGACAGAGGAGGAAAAACCTCTAGGATAAAAAATGGGAGCAGAAAGTTCTTTACGATTAAACAGGAAAGAAAAACATCCCTACCCTACATTTGCATTATACTGTCTTAAGACACTGTACTTTTTGGGATTTATCAAAATACGTGTTTGGCATGGTATTTATTATAACAACCAGAACTGAAACATTTAAAAGGAGAAATAGAACATATGCACTAGGAATAAAATGTGGAATGGTACAGTGAAGACTCTTTATCTGGGTAGAAATTACCATAGTGCATGTAGTTGTGCCGTTACTAGTTTGTAAAACAGAACTCATTATTTCATGAACATGTTTGATTACTAGTGAATGACTCGTGTAAGATCAGGACTCAGGCAAACACTCCTTCCAGTCAAGCCCAGTGTCTACATCTTTGCCATTGGGTCTCTTCCTATAGTTTGCAAACTGGCTTCTATTCCAGGATTCATATCTCAGATAATCACTCAAATCATCTAGCCAGAAAACCAGAGTTTATTCTTACTTATTTACTTATTATATTTTAGAGACAATGTCTCACTGTCACCCAGGATGGATGACAGTTGCCTGATCATAATTCACTGCAGTCTCAAACTCTTGCAGTCAAGCCTCTCACCTCAGCTTCTGAAATAGCTGGGCCAATAGGCGCCCATCAGCACACTTGGCTTATTTTTACAATTTTTTGTAGAAATAGGCTCTCACTATTTTGGGCAGGCTGTTTTTGAACTCCTGGCCTCAAGCAATCCTTCCATTCAGTCTCCCAAAGTGTTGGCATTTCAGGTGTGAGCTACTCTGCCTGGTCTCATTCTAGACACTCCCTTGCAAGAGCCCTTTATATTCAGTACACCACTGAGGCCTTGCATTTTTTTTTTTTTTTTTTTGAGACAGAGTCTCACTCGGTGGCCCAGGCTGGAGTGCAATGGCATGATCTTGGCTCACTGCAACCTCCACCTCCCAGGTTCAAGCTATTCTCCTACCTCAGCCTCCCAAGTAGTTGGGATTACACGCTCATGCCACCACACCTGGCTAACATTTTGTATATTTTGTGGAGATAGGGTTTCACTGCGTTGGCCAGGCTGGTCTTGAACTCCTGATCTCGTGATCCACCAGCCTTGGGCTTCCAAAGTGCTGGGGTTACAGGTTTGAGCCACTGTGCCCAGCCATACTTTTCTTATTTTCACAGTCGGTCCTAGCAATTTCCCTGTGATCTGTCATGATTGCTAGTGTAAAATCTGTCTTTTTATTCTCCTTACTTCCCTCTCGTCCCCCTCAATCATTTCTTTGCAAGGTAACTGACATGAGCTTTCCAAAAGTGAAACCTAATCATACATACACCCTTTCATCAATTCCCTTTGTCCTTTGGATTGAGATCAAATTCTTTGTCGGGGTCTACCAGCCCCTTGATGTAAGGCATTTTCTGCTCACATCATGCTTCTCTTGCACTCTGCTCTCCAGCCACATTTACCTCCATACAGATCTTCAAATATGTGATGCTATCTTTGCCACAGTGTTTTCTCAGGCACTGTTTACTATCTAGAATTATTTTACTCATCTCTGCTGCTCCTGTCTACAATACTTTGGGTAACTTGAATGCCTGCTCATCTTTCATATCTCAGGCTATTTCGTTTACTTAGCTTAGGAAGTCTTCCTTGACCTTCCAAGGGCTGCTGTTTACCTTTCCTCTAAGATTTTATCATACTTACAATTTTACTTGTGCTTCTTAGGATTATTTTATCAATACTTAACTATTAGGAGGTAAGATCTTGTGAAGACAGCGACTACGCTTTGTTAACTTAGCATAGTGCCTCTCATACTGTTTGTTGAATAAGTAAAATTGTCATCATCTTTACAGCTCCATTTAACTTTGGCATTCCCTGTGTTAATAAGGTATAATATTTAATATATAAAATAATAAAATTTTCAAAGCAATTTGGATACTAGATTAATTTGATTGAGAGATGTAACTTTATCTGGTATGGGAAAATGATAACCTTTCAGCACTATGGTTCTCTAATGAAGGAGAAATTATATTTTCTCCAATGTATTTTCATTTTCTCTGCAGAAAACATAATAAGATATCAAATCACTGTATCAGGCTGTGTTTTACTTCAAATACTTGATTTTTCTCTTGCTAGAATGCATCCAAACAAGTGTTTCTGAATGACGAGGCTCAAATAGTTATACCTTTATGGTTTTGTTTTGTTTTCTGCTTTGCCTGTAGAAACAAATGATGCATGTTGTATTTCTAAATATGTGTCATTTATTTTGAAATCTCTCAAAAGCTGGAAAGATCCTAGCAGTACTATATATTTGTATGATTCAACCGAGTATAATGGATTCCAATGACTCTAGCTATTTTCAGCTTCAAGATTTCTGCCACTCATAGGCTCCTTCCCAGTTGCACAGCCATTGTGTTTACAGCCACTTATACAAGACCTTGAAGACTTGACAAAAGCCCTTCATATAAGGACCCAAGTGTATTAGGAACTCTATTTTTTTCAAGATCCTACCGTTCAATTACTCTATTGTAACTAATTGTAGAATTCATTTTGATGGCTTTTCCAATTATACCTTCTAATAACTCATAAGCATTACAAAATGAAAGCCTTGATAATTTCTTCTTCACTAAGTGCTGGAGGTTTTCTTTTTTTTCTAGAAATACTCTAAAACAAGCAGATGCAAAAACTTCTTTGGTTATTTTTTTGTGGGGGGAAATACCACATTGACTAAAAAAGTAAAGCCGGGCATTGTGGCTCATGCCTGTAATCCCAGCAGTTTGGGAGGCCAAAGCAGGTGGATCACTTGAGGTCAGGAGTTTGAGACTAACCTGGCCAACATGGAGAAACCCTGAGTCCACTAAAAATATAAAAATTATCTAGGCATGATGATGAGCACCTGTAATCACAGCTACTCAGGAGGCTGAGGCAGGAGAATCATTTGAACCTGGGAGGCAGAGATTGCAGTGAGGAGAAATAGTGCCATTGCACTCTAGCCTGGGCAACAAAAGCAAAACTCCATCTCAAAAATAATAAATAAATAAATAAAGCACAGAGGTTGCTAATCCAGGAAGGTACTACTAATCAAATTTAGTGTTTTAATTTAAGCTTTACATATTTACATCTCACTTATTTTTACAAAGGGTTTTGAGATATTTATTTCTGTTTCAGTTATCTAGTGCTGCCTAGCAACCTATCCCCCAAATTAGTGACTTTGAACAACCACAGATTTTTGTTCATGAATATGTGGCTTGCAAAACAGAGGTGGCTTGTGTTTCCCTTGTGTGGTCTCTGCTCAAATGGCTTAACTGGGGACTGGAATATCTATCTCCAAGAAGACTTTTTTGAGCAGATGGAAACTGGTATTAATGGCTGATTTGGAAGCTAGCTAATGCTATAGACTGAAGGAAGGTTTTTTTCCTCATCCCAGTCTATGCTTAGGCTTCCTCACAAAATGGCATCTGAGATTCAAAAGTAAGTTTCTTAAGAGCAAAGCAGAAGTACATGACATCTTTATGATCTAGCATCAGAGGTCGTATAAGTCATTTTCATCATACTCTATTGCATAGTAATTAAGTCCCAGCCAGGCTCAAGGAGGGGTGACACAGACCCATCATTTTATAGGATAGTATCAATGTCAGATTATGAGAAGAGCACATGAGATAAATAATGTTTTCATGGATACCTTTGGAAATGCACACTTTGCTCTTTGGGAAGAATAATTTGTATTCTTCTCCCATGAAAAATATAGTTATCTTTCTCTTGAGTGTATCAAACTTATTCTATAATGGCATCAATTAGAAGTCCAATATCTAATATTTTGAATAAGGTTTAGTTAATAATCAAAATTATCTGATACAGTTTATGGAATAGCATGCTTCTCAATCTAAAGACCAGAATCTAAAGAGACAAGATATTTGCATACCACCCACCCTTTATATGGCAGTGCAAAAATGATCAAATAATTTCTGTACATATGTCCAGTCTAACAAGGAAAAAAATGAAAGGCACACAGCAAACTCTGGTTCATAGCAATTCTAAAATCCACCAGGGCATATGTTGTTACATTCTTAAAGACAGCTCAGTCTTGCTTGCTGGGAATTGTTCTTCATGAGTCTTGGCTTTGCCCTCTGGGTTCTTGTTGCTCTTGTGGTTGTCTTTTCCCATACAAAGTAGATCTTTGCAGCTGAGTAATTTTCTGAGAATGCCTTGTTCCCACGAAATGTGGGGGTCCAGTGACCTCATTTTGTACTCTTAGTTCCATTCAGTCTAAATTGAAATAATTATTATAAAATCTAGCAGGGTTTTTGATATCAATGTATAATTCACTCCTTTAGAAATCCATAATTTTTTTCTGTGTTTGGGCTTCCTATGAAATTGCTGTGTAACAACGTTCTTAGGATTTGTAAAAATCTCACTACTAAATAGGAGAATGTCTGAGGCATATTGAAACCTTTTAGAAAAATTTTTATATGTCTGGAAATTTCTATGAGATATTCCCTAATAATTGCTGATGTTGTAGCAAAGAATCTTACATACCAGTTCTGATTTGATCTTTACTCTGTAAGCAATTTGAATATCAATTGTCATAAAGTAGCTGAGAATGAGAGTTTTATTTTTGAACTCGGAAATTTCCTGTTCATTCATATTTAACAATTTATGATTTAGTTCATCTCTGCCCTCTCCCATTTTAATCATAGACAGAAATTAGATGTCACTTTCAATATTTTGCTGTGCTAGGAATTCTTATTAACTAGATCATTGAGTTGATTGGGTACATTTCTTTCTTTCCACCTTGCTGTAGTCCCCTGTAGAAAGAGAATTGCCAAAGTTTCCACCTCCACATAAAATGGCACATTTTCCTGCTGATACTAATAATGTTTTCCTCTCTTTCCATTAATATCTCACTATCAGTCTCCTCCAGTCTCTATAGGCTTCCATTAACATTCCTTTCAAATACTTTTAGGCTTTTTTTAACAGTCACTTCAAAGCTTTCCCAGCCTCCATGGATATCCTAATCCCAAAGCCAAGAGACAAGTTTTTAAAATTATTTTTTATCCTACCATTTTTATTTGTTTTTATTAATTTTGTCTCTGTTTTTAGGTCTATTTCCATAATTTATCAATTTTCTTGTAGACTAGAATCACATTCAAGGCATTATGCATAGCCCACATTTAAGGAGTGAGAAGTCATGCTCTACCTCCTTAAGAGTGGAGGGTCTACATAAATCATTTGAAATCTTTATACATGGGTGAGTTGTCTCTTTTTTCCCACTTACTTAAGTGATTGTTTATTTATATCAATGTGGACTTATGCATATTTATTTTATTATTTATTTTTATTTTTTTGTTCAATGTTAATTCACTTTATTTTTCTTGTTATTATTTATTTCTTTAGAGACAGGCTCTGTATTAGTTTGTTTTCACTCTGCTGATTCAGACATACCTGAGACCAGGTATTTTACTAAAGAAAGCAGTTTAATTTGGCTCAGTTCCACGTAGCTGGGGAGGCCTCACAATCATGGCGGAATGCAAAAGGCACCTCTAACATTGCAGCAGGCAAGAGAGATCGAGAGCCAAGGGAAACGGGTTTCCCCTTATCAAACTGTCAGGTCTCATGAGACTCATTTACTATCACCAGAACAGCACAGCAAAGTCCTGCCCCCATAATTCAATCAACTCCCACTGGGTTCCTCCCACAACTCATGGGAATTGTGGGACTTAAAATTCAAGATGAGATTGGAATGGAGACACAGCCTAACCATATCATTCCACCCCTTGCTCCTCCCAAATCTCGTCCTCATATTTCAAAACCAATCATGCCTTCCCAATAGTCCCCCAAAGTTTAACTCATTCAGCATTAACTCAAAAGTCCACAGTCCAATGTCTCATCTGAGAGGAGGCAACTTTCTTCCTCCTATGACCCTGTAAAATTAAAAGAAAGTTAGTTACATCTGAGATATTATGGGGGTGCAAGCACTGGGTAAATGCAGCCATTCCAAATGGGAGAAATTGGCCAAACAAAGGGGCTACAGCTCCTATGCATGTCTGAAATCCAGCAGGGCAGTCAAATCTTAAAGCTCCAAAATGATGTCCTTTGACTCCATGTCTCACTTTTGGGGAATGTTGATACAAGAAGTGGGTTCCCAGTGTCTTGGGCAGCACTGACCCAGTGGCACTGCAGGGTACATACTCCCTCCTAGCTGCTTTCACAGGCTGGCATTATCTGTGGCTTTTCCAGGGGCACAGTACAAGCTATCAGTGGAGCTACCATTCTGGGGTCTGGAGGATGGTGGCCCTCTTCCCACAGCTCCACTAGACAGTGACTCAGAAGGGGGACCTGTGTGGGGCTCCTGTTGGAGGGGCTCCAGCCCCACATTTCCATATCACAGTGCCTTAGTGGAGCTTCTCCATGCAGGCCCTGCCCCTGAAGCAAATTTCTGCCTGGGCATCCAGGCATTTCCATACATCTTGTGAAATCTAGGTGAAGGTACCCAAACCCCAATTTTTGACTTCTGTGCACTGGCAAGCTCAAAACCACATAAAAGCTGCCAGAGCTTGGGGCTTGCAACCTGTGAAGACATGACCCGAACTCTACATTGATCACTTTCAGCCATGGCTGGAGCAGTTGGGACACAGGGCACCAAGTCCCAAGTCTACACACAGCACAGGGACCCTGAGCCTGGCCCATGAAGCCATTGCCTCTTAGGCCTCTGGGCCTATGATGGGAGGGGCTGCTGTGAAGACATCTGACATGTTCTGGACACATTTTCCCTATTGTCTTGGGGATTAACATTCTGCTCCTCATTACTTAGAAAAATTTCTGCAACTGGCTTGAAATTCTCCTCAGAAAATGAGTTTTTATTTTCTATCACATTATCAGGCTGTAAATTTTCTCAACTTTTATACTCTACTGCCCTTATAAAACTGAATACCTTTAACAGCACCCAAGTCACTTATTGAATGCTTTGCAGCTTAGGAACTTCTTCCACCAGATACCCTAAATCATCTCTCTCAAGTGCAAAGTTCCACAAATCTCTAGGGCAGGGGCAAAATACTGGCAGTCTGTTTGCTAAAACATAACCAGAGTCACCTTTGCTCTAGTTACCAACAAGTTCTTCATCTCCATCTGAGACTGCCTCAGCCTAGAACGTATTGTCCTGGTTGCTCTCAGGCTTTTGGGCAAAGCCACTCAACTAGCCTCTAAGGGAGTTCCAAACTTTTCCACATTTCTCTGTCTTCTTCTGAGCCCAACAAACTGTTCCAACCTATGCCCACTGGCCAGTTCCAAAGTTGCTTCCACATTTTCAGGTATCATTTCAGCGATATCCTACTCTACTGGTACCAGTTTACTGTATTAATTTGTTTTCACACTGCTAATAAAGACATACCTAAGACTGGGTAATTTACAAAAGAAAGAAGTTTAATTCGACTCACAGTTCCACATTGCTTGGGAGACCTCAAAATCATGGTGTAAGGTGTAAAGCAAGCCTTACATCACAGCTGACAAGAGGGAGAATGAGAGCCAAGCAAAAGGGTTTCCGCTTATCCAACCATAAGATCTCATGAGACTCATTCACTATCACAGGAACATCGCAGGAAAGACCCACCTCCATAATTCAGTCACCCCAATCAGGTTCCTCCCACAATACATGGGAATTGTGAGAGTTGCAATTCAAGATGAGATATGCCTGAAGCACATTTAGGAGCATGTCGTTATTTTTCAAACAAGTGTTCTTTTATTTTCTGAGAAAATTTTATTATAAAAAACCTTATAAACAACAGTGTTTGTAATTTTGTTATAAAAATCATTGTAAACAATACAGCTTACTTGACTACATTTAAGTGCTGTAGTCAAGTAAATAAACTGTTAAGCAAATTTGAGTTTTTTTTTTTTGAAAAAAAATTTTTTTTATTGCATTTAAGGTTTGGGGGTACATGTGCAGAACATGCAAGATAGTTGCATAGATACACACGGGGCAGTGTGATTTGCTGTCTTCCTCCCCTTCATTCACATCTGGCATTTCTCCCCATGCTATCCCTCTGCAGCTCCCCCCACAAGCTGTCCCTCCCCTATTCCCCCAATGGACCCCAGTGTGTAGTGCTCCCCTCCCTCTGTCCATGTGTTCTCATTGTTCATCACCCACCTATGAGTAAGAATATGTGGTATTTCATTTCCTGTTCTTGTGTCAGTTTGCTGAGAATGATGTTCTCTAGATTCATCCATGTCCCTACAAAGGACACGAACTCATCGTTTTTGATGGCTGCATAATATTCCATGGTGTATATGTGCCACATTTTTCCAGTCCAGTCTATCATCAATGGGCACTTGGGTTGGTTCCAGGTCTTTGCTACTGTAAACAGTGCTGCAATGAACATTCGTGTGTGTGTGTCCTTATAGTAGAACCATTTATAGTCCTTTGGATATATACCCAATAATGGGATTGCGGGGTCAAATGGAATTTCTATTTCTAGGTGTTTGAGCAATTGCCACACTGTCTTCCACAATGGTTGAACTAATTTACACTCCCACCAACAGTATAATAGTGTTCCTATTTCTCCACATCCTCTCCAGCATGTGTTGTCTCCAGATTTTGTAATGATCACCATTCTAAGTAGCGTGAGGTGGTATCTCAATGTAGTTTTGATTTGCATCTCTCTAATGACCAGTGATTATGAGCATTTTTTCATGTTAGTTGGCCTCATGTATGTCTTCTTTTGTAAAGTGTCTGTTCTCCTTTGCCCATTTTTGAATGTGCTTGTTTGTTTTTTCTTGTAAATCTGTTTTAGTTGTTTGTAAATTCTGGATATCAGCCCTTTGTCAGATAGTAAACTGCAAAAATTTTTTCCCATTCTGTTGGTTGCCGATCCACTCTAGTGACTGTTTCTTTTGCCGTGCAGAAGCTGTGGAATTTGATTAGGTCCCATTTGTCTATTTTGGCTTTTGCTGCCAATGCTTTTGGTGTTTTGGTCATGAAGTCGTTGCCTACTTCTATGTCCTGAATGGTTTTGCCTAGATTTTCTTCTAAAATTTTTATGGTGCCAGGTCTTATGTTTAAGTCTTTAATCCATCTGGAGTTACTTTTAGTGTAAGGTGTCAGGAAGGGGTCCAGTTTCTGCTTTCTGCACATGGCTAGCCAGTTTTCCCAACACCATTTATTAAACAGGGAATCCTTTCCCCATTGCTTGTTTTTGTCAGGTTTATCAAAGATTGTATAGTTGTAGATATGTTGTGTTGCCTCCGATGCCTCTGTTCTGTTCCATTGGTCTATGTCTCTGTTTTGGTACCAGTACCATGCTGTTTTGATTACTGTAGCCTTGTAGTATAGTTTGAAATCCGGTAGAGTGATGCCTCCTGCTGTGTTCTTTTTGCTTAGAATTGACTTGGCTATGCGGGCTCTCTTTTCGTTCCATATAAAGTTTATGGTGGTTTTTTCCAGTTCTGTGAAGAAAGGCAATGATAGCTTGATGGGGATAGCATTGAGTCTGTAAATTACTTTGGGCAGTATGGCCATTTTCACGATATTGATTCTTCCTAACCATGAACATGGAATGTTTCTCCATCTGTTTGTGTTCTCTCTTATTTCATTGAGCAGTGGTTTGTGGTTCTCCTTTACGTTCCTTGTTAGTTGTATTCCTAGGTATTTTATTCTCTTTGTAGCAATTGTGAATGGCAGTTCGTTCTTGATTTGGCTCTCTTTAAGCCTGTTATTGGTGTATGGGAACACTTCTGATTTTTGCACATTGATTTTGTATCCTGAGATTTTGCTGAAGTTGCTTATCAGTTTCAGGAGTTATTGGGCTGAGTCGATGGGGTCTTCTAGATATATTATCATGTCATCTGCAAATAGAGACAATTTGGCTTCCTCCTTTCCTATTTGAATACCCTTTATTTCTTTTTCTTGCCTGATTCCTCTGGCTAGAACTTCCAGTACTATATTGAATAGGAGTGGTGAGAGAGGGCATTCTTGTCTAGTGCCATATTTCAAAGGGAATGCTTCCAGTTTTTGCCCATTCAGTATAATATTGGCTGTTGTTTGTTGTAAATAGCTTTTATTATTTTGAGATACGTTCCATCAATACCAAGTTTATTGAGGGTTTTTAGCATAAAGGGCTGTTAAATTTTGTCAAATGCCTTCTCTGTGTCAATTGAGATAATCATGTGGTTTTTGTTTTTGGTTCTGTTTATGTGGTGAATAACGTTTATAGACTTGCATATTTTGAACCACCCTTGCATTGCCGGGATGAATCCTACTTTATCATGGTGGATAAGCTTCTTGATGTGCTGTTATAATCAGCTTGCCAGTATTTTATTGAAGATATTTGTGTCTATGTTCATCATGGACATTGCCCTGATGTTTTCTTTTCTTGTTGAGTCTCTGCTGGGTTTTGGTATCAGGATGATATTGGTCTCATAAAATGATTTGGGAAGGATTCCCTCTGTTTGGATTATTTGGAATAGTTTCAGAAAGAATGGTAATAGTTCCTCATTGTGTGTCTGGTAGAATTCGGCTGTGAACCTATCTGGACATGGGCTTTTTTTGTGTGGTAGGCTCTTAATTGCTGCCTCAACTTTTGACCTTGTTATTGGTCTATTCATAGTTTCAGCTTCCTCCTGGTTTAGGCTTGGGAGGACACAAGTGTGCAGGAATTTATCCATTTTTTCCAGGTTTACTAGTTTATGTTCATAGAGTTGTTTGTAATATTCTCTGATGATAGTTTGAGTTTCTGTGGAATCTGTGGTGATTTCCCCTTTATCTTTTTTTATTGATTCTATTTGGTTATTCTGTTTTCTTTTTTATTAATCTGGCTAGTAGTCTGTCTCTTTTGTTGATATTTTCAAAAAACAGCTCTTGGATTTATTGATTTTTTGAAGGGTTTTTCGTGTCTCAGTCTCCTTCAATTCTGCTCTGATCTTAGTTATTTTTTGTCTTCTGCTAGGTTTTGAGTTTTTTTCATCTTGATCCTCCAGCTCTTTCAATTTTGACATTAGGGTGTCAATTTTGGATCTCTCCACTCTTTTCATGTGGGCACTTATAGCTATATATTTTCCTCTAGAGACTGCTTTAAATGTGTCCCAGAGATTCTGGAATGTTTTATTTTTGTTCTCATTGGTTTCAAAGAACTTCTTTATTTCTGACTTCATTTTATTGTTTATCCAGTCAACATTCAACAGCCAGTTGTTCAGTTTCCATGAAGCTGTGCAGTTCTGAGTTAGTTTCTGAATTTTGAGTTCTAACTTGATTGCACTATAGTCTGAGAGACTGTTTATTATGATTTCAGTTGTTTTTCATTTGCTGAGTGATTTACTTCCAATAATGTGGTCAATTTTAGAATAGGTTTGATGTGGTGCTGAGAAGAATGTATATTCTGTGGATTTGGGATAGAGAGTTCAATAAATATCTATCAGGTTTGCTTGTTCCAGGTCTGAGTTCAAGTCCTGGATATCCTTGTTAATTTTCTGTCTGGTTGATCTGTCTAATATTGACAGTGGAGTGTTAAAGTCTCCCACTATTATTGTGTGGGAGTCTAAGTCTCCTTGCAAGTCATTAAGAACTTGCCTTATGTATCTGGGTGCTCCTGTATTGGGTCCATATATATTTAGGATCGTTAGCTCTTCTTGTTGTATCAATCCTTTGACCATTATGTAATGACCTTCTTTGTCTCTTTTGATCTTTGTTGCTTTAAAGTCTATTTTATTTTATCAGCGATGAGAGTTGCATCTCCTGCTTTTTTTTGCTTTCCATTTGCTTGGTAAATATTCCTCCATCCCTTTATTTTGAGCCTTTGTGAATCCTTGCATGTAAGATGGGTTTGCTGGATACAGCACACCGATGGGTTTTGTTTTTTTATCTAATTTGCCAGTCTGTGTCTTTTGATTGGTGCATTTAGCCCATTTACATTTAGGGTTAATATTGTTATGTGTGAATTTGATACTGCCATTTTGATGCTAGCTGGCTGTTTTTCCCGTTAGTTGATGCAGATTCTTCATTTTGTTGATGTTCTTTAGCATTTGGTATGTTTTTGGAATGGCTGGTACTGGTTGTTCCTTTCTATGTGTAGTGCCTCTTTCAGGAGCTCTTGTAAAGCAGGCCTGCTGGTGACAAAATCTCTGAGTACCTGCTTGTTCGCAACGATTTTTCCTTCATTTCTGAAGCTCAGTTTGGCTGGATATGAAATTCTGGGTTGAAAGTTCTCTTCTTTAAGGATGTTGAATATTGGCCCCCACTCTCTTCTGGCTTGTAGGGTTTTGCCGAGAGATCTGCTGTGAGTCTGATGGGCTTCCCTTTGTGGGTGACCCAACCTTTCTCTCTGGCTGCCCTTAGCATTTCTCCTTCATTTCAACCCTGGTGAATCTGATGATTATATGCCTTGGGGTTGCTCTTCTTGTGGAATATCTTTATGGTGTTCTCTGTATTTCCTGGACTTGATTGTTGGCCTGCCTTGCTAGGTTGAGGAAATTTTCCTGGATAATATCCTGAAGAGTATTTTCCAGCTTGGATTCATTCTCTTTGTCACATTCGGGTACACCTATCAAACGTAAATTAGGTCTCTTCACATAGTTCCACATTTCTTGGAGACTTTGTTCATTCCTTTTTGTGCTTTTTTCTCTAATCTGGGCTTCTTGTTTTATTTCATTGAGTTGATCTTCGACTTCTGATAATCTTTCTTCTGCTTGGTCAATTTGGCTGTTGACACTTGTGCATGCTTTGCAAAGTTCTCATGTTGTGTTTTTCAGCTCCTTCAATTCACTCATATTCCTCTCTAAGTTGTCCATTCTTGTTGTCATTTCCTCAAATCTTTTTTCAAGGTTCTTAGTTTCTTTGCATTGAGTTAGAACATGTTCTTTTAGCTCATGGAAATTTCTCATTACCCACCTTCTGAAGTCTGATTCTGTCATTTCATCACACTCATTCTCCATCCAGCTTTGTTCCCTTGCTGGTGAGGAGTTGTGTTCCCTTGTAGGAGGTGAGATGTTCTGGTTTCAGATGTTTTTCTCCTTTTGCGCTGGTTTCTTTCCATCTTTGTGGATTTATCCACCTGTCATCTGAGTAGTTGTTGATTTTTCGATTGGGTCTCTGAATGAATGTCCAGATTGTTGATGATGAAGTATTTTTGTTTCTTAGTTTTCCTTCTAATAGTCTGGTCTCTTTGCTGTAGGACTACTGAGGTCCACTCTAAGCCCTGCTTGCCTGGGGTACACCTGTAGCAGCTGCAGAACCATGAGGGTTGCTACCCATTTCTTCTTCTGCTATCTTTGTTTCTGAATGATGCCTGCCAAATATCAGTCTGATTAGCCCTTTGTGAGGTGACTCTTTGGATATGCAGAGGTCAGGGAGCTGCTTGAGGAGACAGTCTGTACTTTATAGGAGCTCAAGTGCTGAGCTGTGAGCTTTGTTGTTCATTCAGGGCTGCTAGGCAGCTATGTTCAAGTCTGCTGCAGCAGGACTCATAAAGCCCCCTTTTTTTTCCTCAGGTGCTCTGTCCTGGGGAGTTATGGCTTTATTTATGAGTATCCATTGCACTGTCCTTCCCAGCAAGTAGGCAGTCTAATCACTGCCTGCCTGTAGTGGTTATGCTGAGCTGCTGTGAGCTCCGCCCTGTTGCCATTGACTCCGCCCTCTTGCCATGGCCTCTGCCCTGCTGCCCTGGGCTCCGCCCTGCTGTCATGGGCTCCTCCCTGCTTCTGTGGGCTCTGCCCTGCTGCCATGTGTAATTCCCTGTAGTCCTGTTTATATGGGTGTGGTTAGAGCTGCCGTGGTGATGATGGCCCCCCTCTGTAGTGGCAGACTCTCTTTGTTATGGTGGGTTGCCTTGGCAACAGCAGGCTGCATCAGCAATGGCAGTGTACCTCCTGAGTGCCTCAGTAATGGCAGACGCCCCTCCTTCTCTGAGCTGCACCGTCCTGGGTTCAGCTGTGCTTGCCATAAAACTCTCAACCCTGAGTGTTTCAATTGCTGTTTTGTTTGTTTTTGTGGGGGTGGGACCCGCCGAGCCTGATGATCTGGCTTTCTGCCTCAGGGCCCCCCTTTTAAATTGAACAGTTGACGCTCTCCCAGGTGTTCCAGTTGCCTGATGAAAGGGCCCTGAGATCTGTGTGATTTCCCGTGCAGCAACCCCCTGCACTGGCTGGAATCATGTTGCTGCCCGGGAATCTCCTGGCCTGGCTTTTTGTTTAAGTCCCATTTAATCAGATGAATGTGCTAATCTGCTTTCCATAATCTCCAATTGCTGGTTTAACCGGGCAACCAAACCAGTGAATTTTGTATGGAGTGCTGCTGTGCTGCAGCCCCAGCCCAAACAGCTGCGCTGGTGGCCCATGCAGCTTCTATACCTGGGAATCTCCTGGTCTGTGGGCTATAAAGATCCATCTGGAAATGCGGCATGCACTCACCATCTGCGGTTTTACTGGGAACTGCAATCCTGAGTTAGTCCTACAGCGCCATCTTCCCTAATGAATAACAAATTTGAGTTTTCTATATCAAATTACCAATTCAAAAAATTTGAATTTTGGCAATAGAAAAATTGAAATAGCATAGACCTTTGGAAGGTAAGTGAATTCATGGTGACCCAAGCATGTAACAAACAAATCCCATTTCATTGACAGAAAATCTTGTATCCAGCACTACTTTTCATAGGGCAGCTTTGCCTCTGACCACTGTTGGTGGGAGTGTAAATTAGTTCATCCACTGAAAGACAGTGTGGCAATTCCTCAGGGAACTATAACTAGAAATACCATTTGACCCAGCAATCCCATTACTGGGTATATACCAAAGAATTATAAATCATTCTTTTATAAATCATATGTTTATTATGGCACTGTTCACAATAGCAAAGACTTGGAACCAACTCAAATGCCCATCAATGATAGATTGGACAAAGAAAATATGGCACATATACACCATGGAATACTATGCAGCCATAATAAGGGATGAGTTCATGTCCTTTGCAGGGAAATGGATGAAGCTGGACATCAATCTCAGCAAACTGACACAAGAACAGAAAACCAAACAATTCATGTTCTCAATTATAAGGCGATGTTGAACAATGAGAACACATGGATACAGGGAGGGGAACATCACACACCAGGGCCTATTAGGTATGGAGAACTAAGGCAGGGATAGCAGGGGGTGGGGGGATTAGGGAGGGATGTCATTAGGAGAAATACCTAATGTAGATAATGAGGTGATTGATGCAGCAAACCACCATGACACATGTATACCTATGTTACAAACCTGCACATTCTGCATATGTACCCCGGAACTAAAGTATAATAATAAAAATAATTTTAATAGAACAAAAAATAAGCAAAGATTTGGTTCAACCTTGAACTGAGTGATAAAGGGTTAAACAGAATAAGGGAGTGATGGCAGTGGCTGTTGACATCATGCCAACTGCAGCAGGGAGTCACAGCTGGGGCTGCACATTCCATGGGGCCCCCACCCTTTCTGAGTTGGGACAGGAGCTTCCTGGGCACCAATGCCACCACCCAAACTGGGCTGCAGACCCAAGCCTCCCTTTCCATTGAGCAGGCAGAAGCCCTGTTCTCCTGCATTGTACTACAGCTGGCCAAACTGCCCCTGCAGATTCGATCCTCCCTGTGCTCTTGGTTGGGGGTGCAGGAGGAGGCAGGTTTGGTTTACATATATGTTCATTTAACTACATATAGATACATTTATACCTCCCAGGTTCAGCTGCAGCTGATGGGGCTGCAGACGTGAGCCTCCCACTCCACAGAGCAGGCAGGAATCTGGGATAAGCAGGAGTCCCATCCTGCCTGAGTTGGTACAGCAGAAGGTCCCTGAGTGCAGCTGCAGCTGCCCTCCCAGGAGCAGGACCTTGGCATCTTTATGTGCCTAGGAATCCCCCACAAACCCTGTAGGCTTGGAGGTGCCTGCTCCTGCCACCTGCCCTCTCTCACCTCCTGGCACCTACTCACATCTCTCAGTGGGGTTAAGGCTGAGCCTCAGAGCCATGAATGGCAGTGGGAAACAGATTCCTGGGTGGAATAGGGTGGTTGCTGGTAAGGCCCCTCCTTCAGGCAAGGGAGGACCTAAAGGCTGGGGACCAGGCTGCCACTCCCACTGTACTGACCTTGGTGGGCACTTGTGCCTCCTCTAGGCCTGTCCATGGCTACTCATAGACCAAATAGCAGGCACTTCCTCCCCTCTGAGGTCCATAAAAGTCAAGGCTAAGCCAGAGCAGGGCAGAAGAGTCAGAGTGGGGCAAAAGACAAAGAAACTATGAGATGATCAGCTGCATGGAGGACCTATGGAGAAGATATCCTCTTCTCTGATAGCTGGAGATGACCGGACAACCTGCCAGCAGAGAGGAGCCACCCTCTCCAGGCCTCCTCTCTGCTAAGCTGAACACTCCATGAGAAAATCTGACTATATAGAGAAGCTACCCAATTTGGGCTTCCTCTGAGCTGTTGTAATACTCAGTAAAGCTCCTATTCTTTCATTTGTCTTTGTACTTCATTCTTCCTGGACAGAGGAAAGAACTCGGGCAAAGGTACCATTGGCCACAGAGGTTTCCGGCCAGAAACACAACACTCCAAAGATCCCATAACAGCAGCAAACCTCAAGGTGTGGTCTAGGGACCTGTGGAGGTCCACAGAATCCTTTCAGAGTTCATGAAATCTTCATAGTAATACTAACATCATATTTATATTTTTTACTTTTAGTCTTTCAAAAGCAGAGTGATTTTTTTTAGAAACCTCATGCTGTGTGATTATCTCAATGAATTGAACACAAAATAGTTTTGATAATCCAGCTTTCTTCTATTAAACCAGACATTAAAGAAATAAGCAAAAATGTAAAGCAAGAAGGTTAGATTATCCATGTGGTAGTGGATTTTAGTTGGATACATAATATGAAGATATGCTTAACTTAATATATTCAGTTCATTGAATATATTTATAGATATGTGAATGTATGCCATTTAGTATTTACACATTTAACTATTTTCTGTGTCAGCTGAGAAGACCTAGAAGCAATCACATTCTTAGCAACAAACATACTTAGCATTAGATCTTGGTTTCTAATGCCATTTTCAAAAGAAAGAAGCCATGGTTCCCTACTAAAAATGGGTGATTCTAGGCCTGGTGCAATAAATACACAAAATTATTTTGTAGCATCCTGTAGTGACAAAACATTAGAAAGTATTCAAAAACAAAACAGAGCAAAACAAAAGCCCACAATGACGGGAGTATGTTAAAGTGACACAGAAGCCACCTGAATAAGCTCACAATTCTCAAAGCTGAAACACTACAGACAGTGATAAAAACAAAAAGTAAATAAATATAGAAAGCAGTATTAGATTATAATTGATTATACAAAAGGCAGGAAGATCCCTTGAGGCTAGAATTTTGAAACCAGCCTGGTCAACATAGCAAGATTTTATCTTTAAAAAATTTGTATTTAATTAGCCATGTATCCTGGCACATGCCTATAGTCTCTGCTACTTGGGAAGCTGGATAGGAAGATCACTAGGGCCTAGGAGTTCAAGGCTGCAATGTGTCATAATAGCATCACTGCACTCGAGGCTGGGCAACAAGTGAGATCCTAATATGGTTTGGCTGTGACTCCACCCGAATCTCATCTTGAATTGTCACTCACAATTCCCAATTCCCGCACATCCTGGTAGGAACTGGAAGGAGGTGATTGAATTATGGGGTTGGGTCTTTCCTGTTCTGTTCTCATGATAGTGAATGACTCTGCTTTGTAGGTTCTTGTTTATTCAGCAATGGAAAAGTGGGTATGTTAGACAGTAAGAAATTTGATTATATTTTGATAATGAAAGACATTTTATCTGTTTTTATTTCCCCCCAATTATGGAGAAGAATACCTTGCCACTTTTGGCATGTAAGTTTGATAGCAGGTATTTGGCAAAACACTTAATTAATTGATTAGTGGTAACTCCTTGTCATTCATTTTCTTCATTTCTACAGACTGATTATAATAATAATATTTCCAAAAAGCTGCCTCACTGACTACCTAAATGTGTCATAATTCTATGCACATTTTATAGAATTTAGACAAGCTAGTCTTTAAGATTGGAGTATTTAGAGGTCTGCACAAAGCTTACCAAAATCAATTGTCTATACTACATATAAAACAGACTTTTATAATTTTTATTTATAAAATATATAACCAAAGAAAGTTATTTTGACCTCTTAAATCTATATTGAAATTGCTGGTAGGAATTTGTATTAAAATATATGAAAACATAGCATAAAGCATTAGTTATTAAAATACTTTGGAACCAATATGTTAAAATATTGACTCAAAGACAAAACAGACATTCTTGCAATAATTTTTGTGTATAAATATTTGTGGGGCTAGAATTACCCACATACCAAAACCAGAAAAAGACAATATAAGAAGATAAGATATCATGAAAAAAATCTTTAACAAGTTATATTTATAACCTATATATTATATGTATAGATATATATAAATATAAATGTATCTACAGTGTTATACATGTACATCAAAATATGAAAAAAAAATTTAAGTATATCTGTATGTGTATATATATGTATGTTTGTATTTATATAGGTATAATATATAATATATAAATACAAATGTGTTTGTACAAGCATATAAACATGTATAATACACATATATATTTACATAGTATGTGTGTAACTGACATGATGACTAACCAAGGGGATTATTTGAGAAATGCAAAAAATAAAACAGAAGACAAAATTTATTTTTTCAAACTAGTTAAAAATATCTATAAAGAATCTATAGCTAGCATTATGCCTAATGATGAAAGAGTAATTTTCCCCTAAAATTGAAAACAAAGCAAAGATGTCCAGTTAACCACTTTTCTTCAACAATTTATTCAACAAAATATATGTTTTTACAAATAATATAACCATGTCCATAAAAAATTGTAGGGTATCTTCAAAAACTACTGGCATAAATGTGTTTAGTAAAGTTACCAAGTACAGAATAGCACAGAATTGATAGGCAAAAATTTATTTCAATTCTGTATACTAGAAACAAACATTCAGAATTTAAAACTTTTAAATAACATTATTATAATACACCCAGAATATAAAATAACTCAAGATTATTTTTTTAAAAATCATGGCATATACTAAAAACCATAACCATTTGCAGAAATTAAAGAATATGTTAAGAGATGGAGAGATATGCAATTGTTAAAATTACAAGTCTCCCTAATTTTTTCCATAGATTTAGTACAAGGCTAATCAAAAACCTGGCAGGATTTGATGTTTCTTTTGGTGTGTTTTTTGGTAGAAACTGGCAAACTGATTTGATTAGATTGGTTCAAAACTCATGGCAAAAACCACAATTACTTTTGCACCAACCTAATAAATTTTATATAAAATATAATGAACTTGAGCCCTCAACACTGAAAAAAAGAAAAAACTACCAAACACAAAAACATTGGAGTTCCAATACTTATTTAAAATTACAATAATCAAGACTGTATGCTATTGGCATAATGATGTTTAAAAACTTCTTGTTCAGTATTTCTTTAGATATTGTTTCTGCATCCGTTTTTTTCTCATCATCTTTAGGGATTCCAAATGTGGCCCTTGAGTTTCAATAGAAAGTTTAAAGTATTTACTAAGGCCCTATCAATTGAAACTGAATTTTGAACTCTTTCTTCCCAACATTGGTCAGTTGCTGAAATAGCTAATTTAGATCTTTTAACCTAACTATTACTTTAGTTGAATCTTTGGAGACATGTTCCACTCCTCTGAATTCAGAAATTAGCCAAGGATTTGATGGGATTTTTGCATGCAAAAAGTTTGGCAGTCTCTCTTAGCTCTACAATTTACTCTCCTGCTCCATTTCCAGCTAGTCTTGCAATCACCTTTGAACTCTGACCTCTAAATTCTAAGCCAAATAAGACCACTGATTTCTACTTGAGTCTGCTCTCTATAGAAGAACACACTGTGTCTGTCATCAGATAAAAGCTGATTTCACATGGATCTCATCCACTATGTTACCTTCTTTCACAGGCCTTTTATAGCCATTTTCTGGCTGCTTTTGGTCTTATTCAGTGGCTTCAAGAAATTTTTGATTATTTATCTTTTGTGTTTGTAACTGTCATTAGTATTATCTGATACTAGATACTTTACAACTACCAGAGATATTATTTATGTTAAACTTTTAAAAAGAAATTGATTCATGATAATAATAGAATGAGAACACATGGACACAGAAAGGGGAGTACTAAACACTGGGGTCTATTGGGGGGAAAAGGGGAGGGCCAGTGGGAGGGGGAGGTGGGTAGGGATAGCCTGGGGAGAAATGCCAAATGTGGGTGAAGGGGAGAAGGAAAGAAAAGCACACTGCCATGTGTGTTCCTATGCACCTGTCTTGCATGCTCTGCTCATGTACCCCAAAACCTAAAATCCAATAAAAAATTAAAAAAAAAAAAGTTTCAATTGTAACTGCACAGCTTGTGGATATGCTGGTGAAGGAGAGCATTTTTTAATGATTTTTAATTTTTGTTGGTATATAGTAGGTGTATATATTTATGGGGTACATAAGATATTTTGATATAGGTATATGATGCTTAATAATCACATCATGGAAAATGGGGTATCCCTTTCTTCAACCATTTATCCTTTGTATTACAGTCAAAGTATACTCTTCTAGTGGTTATTTTTTTTTTTCTTAATTTCTTTATTCTTTTTTTTTTTTTTAATTTTATTTTTTTTAAATTTTTTATTTGATTATAGGTTTTGGGGTACATGAGCAGAGCATGCGAGACAGTTGCGTAGGTACACACATGGCAGTGTGCTTTGCTTTTCTTCTCTCCTTCACCCACATTTGGCATTTCTCCCCAGGCTATCCCTCCCTACCTCCCCCTCCCACTGGCCCTCCCCTTTTCCCCCCAATAGACCCCAGTGTTTAGTACTCCCCTTTCTGTGTCCATGTGTTCTCATTTTTCATCACCCACCTATGAGTGAGAATATGCGGTGTTTCATTTTCTGTTCTTGTGTCAGTTTGCTGAGGATGATGTTCTCCAGATTCATCCATGTCCCTACAAACGACACAAACTCATCAATTCTGATTGCTGTATAATATTCCATGGTGTATATGTGCCACATTTTTCCAATCCAGTCTATTATCAATGGGCATTTGGGTTGATTCCAGGTCTTTGCTATTGTAAACAGTGCTGCAATGAACATTCGTGTACATGTGTCCTTATAGTAGAACGATTTATAGTCTTTTGGATATATACCCAGTAATGGGATTGCTGGGTCAAATGGAATTTCTATTTCTAAGGCCTTGAGGAATCGCCACACTGTCTTCCACAATGGTTGAACTAATTTACTCTCCCACCAACAGTGTAAAAGTGTTCCTTTTTCTCCACATCCTCTCCAGCATCTGTTGTCTCCAGATTTTTTAATGATCGCCATTCTAACTGGCGTGAAATGGTATCTCAATGTGGTTTTGATTTGCATCTCTCTGATGACCAGTGACGATGAGCATTTTTTCATATGATTGTTGGCCTCATATATGTCTTCTTTCATAAAGTATCTGTTCATATCCTTTGCCCACTTTTGAATGGGCTTGTTTGTTTTTTTCCTGTAAATCTGCTTGAGTTCTTTGTAAATTCTGGATATCAGCCCTTTGTCAGATGTGTAGACTGCGAAAATTTTTTCCCATTCTGTTGGTTGCCGATCCACTCTAGTGACTGTTTCTTTTGCCGTGCAGAAGCTGTGGAGTTTCATTAGGTCCCATTTGTCTATTTTGGCTTTTGTTGCCAATGCTTTTGGTGTTTTGTTCATGAAGTCCTTGCCTACTCCTATGTCCTGGATAGTTTTGCCTAGATTTCCTTCTAGGGTTTTTATGGTGCCAGGTCTTATGTTTAAGTCTTTAATCCATCTGGAGTTAATTTTAGTGTAAGGTGTCAGGAAGGGGTCCAGTTTCTGCTTTCTGCACATGGCTAGCCAGTTTTCCCAACACCATTTGTTAAACATGGAATCCTTGCCCCATTGCTTGTTTTTGTCAGGTTTATCAAAGATTGTATAGTTGTATGTATGTTGTGTTGCCTCCGGTGCCTCTGTTTTGTTCCATTGGTCTATATCTCTGTTTTGGTACCAGTACCATGCTGTTTTGATTACTGTAGCCTTGTAGTATAGTTTGAAATCCGGTAGTGTGATGCCCCCTGCTATGTTCTTTTTGCTTAGAATTGACTTGGCTATGCGGGCTCTCTTTTGGTTCCATATGAAGTTCATGGTGGTTTTTTCCAGTTCTGTGAAGAAAGTCAATGGTAGCTTGATGGGGATAGCATTGATTCTGTAAATTACTTTGGGCAGTATAGCCATTTTCATGATATTAATTCTTCCTAACCATGAACATGGAATATTTCTCCATCTGTTTGTGTCCTCTCTGATTTCATTGAGCAGTGGTTTGTAGTTCTCCTTGAAGAGGTCCCTTACTTTTCTTGTGAGTTGTATTCCAAGGTATTTTATTCTTTTTGTAGCAATTGCGAATGGCAGTTTGCTCTTGATTTGGCTTTCTTTAAGTCTGTTATTGGTGTTGACGAATGCTTGTGATTTTTGCACATTGATTTTATATCCTGAGACTTTGCTGAAGTTGTTTATCAGTTTCAGGAGTTTTTGGGCTGAGGCGATGGGGTCTTCTAGGTATACTATCATGTCGTCTGCAAATAGAGACAATTTGGCTTCCACCTTTCCTATTTGAATACCCTTTATTTCTTTTTCTTGCCTGATTGCTCTGGCTAGAACTTCCAGTACTATATTGAATAGGAGTGGTGAGAGAGGGCATCCTTGTCTAGTGCCAGATTTCAAAGGGAATGCTTTCAGTTTTTGCCCATTCAGTATGATATTGGCTGTTGGTTTGTCATAAATAGCTTTTATTACTTTGAGATATGTTCCATCGATACCGAGTTTATTGAGGGTTTTTAGCATAAAGGGCTGTTGAATTTTGTCAAATGCCTTCTCTGCGTCAATTGAGATAATCATGTGGTTTTTGTTTTTGGTTCTGTTTATGTGGTGAATTACGTTGATAGACTTGCGTATGTTGAACCAGCCTTGCATCCCCAAGATGTATCCTACTTGATCATGATGAATAAGTTTTTTGATTTGCTGTTGCAATCGGCTTGCCAATATTTTATTGAAGATTTTTGCATATATGTTCATCATGGATATTGGCCTGAAGTTTTCTTTTCTTGTTGGGTCTCTGCCGGGTTTTGGTATCAGGATGATATTGGTCTCATAAAATGATTTGGGAAGGATTCCCTCTTTTTGGATTGTTTGAAATAGATTTAGAAGGAATGGTACCAGCTCCTCCTTGTGTGTCTGGTAGAATTCGGCTGTGAACCCGTCTGGACCTGGGCTTTTTTTGTGAGGTAGGCTCTTAATTGCTGCCTCGACTTCAGACCTTGTTATTGGTCTATTCATAGTTTCAGCTTCCTCCTGGTTTAGGCTTGGGAGGACACAGGAGTCCAGGAATTTATCCATTTCTTCCAGGTTTACTAGTTTATGCGCATATAGTTGTTTGTAATATTCTCTGATGATGGTTTGAATTTCTGTGTAATCTGTGGTGATTTCCCCTTTATCATTTTTTATTGCATCTATTTGGTTGTTCTCTCTCTTTTTTTTAATCAATCTGGCTAGTGGTCTGTCTATTTTGTTAATCTTTTCAAAAAACCAGCTCTTGGATTTATTGATTTTTTGAAGGGTTTTTCGTGTCTCAATCTCCTTCAGCTCAGCTCTGATCTTAGTTATTTCTTGTCTTCTGCTGGGTTTTGAGTCTGTTTGATCTTGCTCTTCTAGCTCTTTCAATTTTGACGATAGGGTGTCAATTTTGGATCTCTCCATTCTCCTCATATGGGCACTTATTGCTATATACTTTCCTCTAGAGACTGCTTTAAATGTGTCCCAGAGGTTCTGGCACGTTGTGTCTTCGTTCTCATTGGTTTCGAAGAACTTCTTTATTTCTGCCTTCATTTCGTTGTTTACCCAGTCAACATTCAAGAGCCAGTTGTTCAGTTTCCATGAAGCTGTGCGGTTCTGGGTCGGTTTCTGAATTCTGAGTTCTAACTTGATTGCACTATGGTCTGAGAGGCTGTTTGTTATGATTTCAGTTGTTTTGCATTTCTTGAGCAGTGCTTTACTTCCAATTATGTGGTCAATTTTAGAGTAGGTGTGATGTGGTGCTGAGAAGAATGTGTATTCTGTGGATTTGGGGTGGAGAGTTCTCCAAATGTCCACCAGGTTTGCTTGCTCCAGGTCTGAGTTCAAGCCCTGGATATCCTTGTTGATTTTCTGTCTGGTTGATCTGTCTAGTATTGACAGTGGAGTGTTAAAGTCTCCCACTATTATTGTGTGGGAGTCTTAAGTCCTTTTGTAAGTCATTAAGAACTTGCCTTATGTATCTGGGTGCTCCTGTGTTGGGTCCATATATGTTTAGGATCGTTAGCTCTTCTTGTTGTATCGATCCTTTTACCATTATGTAATGGCCTTCTTTGTCTCTTTTGATCTTTGTTGCTTTAAAGTCTATTTTATCAGAGATGAGAATTGCAACTCCTGCTTTTTTTTGCTTTCCATTAGCTTGGTAAATCTTCCTCCATCCCTTTATTTTGAGCCTTTGTGTATCCTTGCATGTGAGATGGGTTTCCTGGATACAGCACACTGATGGGTTTTGGCTTTTTATCCAATTTGCCAGTCTGTGTCTTTTGATTGGTGCATTTAGTCCATTTACATTTAGGGTTAATATTGTTATGTGTGAATTTGATACTGCCATTGTGATGCTAAGTGGCTGTTTTGCCTGTTAGTTGTTGTAGATTCTTCATTATGTTGAAGCTCTTTAGCATTCAGTGTGATTTTGGAATGGCTGGTACTGATTGATCCTTTCTATGTGTAGTGCCTCTTTTAGGAGCTCTTGTAAAGCAGGTCTGGTGGTGACAAAATCTCTGAGTACTTGCTTGTTCACAAAGGATTTTATTCTTCCTTCACTTCTGAAGCTCAGTTTGGCTGGATATGAAATTCTGGGTTGAAAGTTCTTTTCTTTAAGAATGTTGAATATTGGCCCCCACTTCTTCTGGCTTGTAGTGTTTCTGCCGAGAGATCTGCTGTGAGTCTGATGGGCTTCCCTTTGTGGGTGACCCGACCTTTCTCTCTGGCTGCCCTTAGTATTCTCTTCTTTATTTCAACCCTGTTTTATCTGATGATTATGTGCCTTGGGGTTGCTCTTCTTGCGGAATATCTTTGTGGTGTTCTCTTTATTTCCTGCAATTGAGTGTTGGCTTGTCTTGCTAGGTGGGGGAAATTTTCCTGGATGATGTCCTGAAGAGTATTTTCCAGCTTGGATTCAATCTCTTCGTCCCCTTCTGGTACACCTATCAAACGTAGGTTAGGTCTTTTCACATAGTCCAACATTTCTTGGAGACTTTGTTCATTCCTTTTTGCACTTTTTTCTCTGATCTTGGTTTCTCGTTTTATTTCATTGAGTTGGTCTTCGACTTCAGATATTCTTTCTTCTGCTTGGTCAATTCGGCTATTGAAACTTGTGTTTGCTTCACGAAGTTCTCGTATTGTGTTTTTCAGCTCCTTTAATTCATTCATATTCCTCTCTAAGGTATCCATTCTTGTTATCATTTCCTCGAATCTTTTTTCAAATCTTTTTTCAAGGTTCTTAGTTTCTTTGCATTGATTTAATACATGATCTTTTAGCTCACAAAAGTTTCTCATTATCCATCTTCTGAAGTCTAATTCCGTCATTTCATCACAGTCATTCTCTGTCCAGCTTTGCTCCCTTGCTGGTGAGGAGTTTTGGTCCTTTCTAGGAGGCGAGGTGTTCTGGTTTTGGGTGTTTTCCTCCTTTTTGCGCTGGTTTCTTCCCATCTTTGTGGATTTGTCCGCTGGTCGTCTGCGTAGTTGCTGACTTTTCGTTTGGGTCTCTGAGTGGACACCCAGAATGTTGATGATGAAGTATTTCTGTTGATTGGTTTTCCTTCTACCAGTCTAGCCCCTTTGCTGTACGACTGCTGAGGTCTGCTCCAGACCCTGCTTGTCTGGGGTGTACCTCTAGTAGCTGTGGCACAGCGAGGGATGCCAGTTTCTTTTTCTGCTCTCTTTGTCCCAGGATGATGCCTGCCTAATGTCAGTCTTTTGGATATAGAGGGGTCCGGGAGCTGCTTGAGGAGACAGTTTGTACTTTATAGGGGTTTAATTGCTGAGCTGTGCACTCTGTTGTTCATTCAGGGCTGTTAGGCTGCTATGTTTGATTCTGCTGCAACACAGCTCATTAAACAACCCTTTTTTTTTTTCTCAAATGCTCTGTGTTGAGGGGTTTGGGCTTTATTTTTGGATGTCCGATCAGGTGTCCTGCCCAGCTCAAAGGCAGACTAGCCACTGTTTGGCTGCCGAGGCTCCGCCCTGCTGTTGTGTGATTCGCGCTGTTCCTGCAGGCTCTGCTGTGGTCTCCACCACGCCCTGCGGAGGAGTCTCTTTGTTGTAGCGTGTTGCCTCAGCAACGGCAGGCTGCGTCAGCAGTGGGCGTGTATCTCAGTAGGGACGGGTTGCCTCGTCAACGGCTGGCTGCGTCAGCAGTGGGCATGTATCTCAGTTGGGGCGGGTTGCCTCGGTAGTGGTGGATGCCCCTCCCCCACAGAGCGTCTCAGACCGTCTGCTCGGGATAGTTTGAAATCGCGGTTTTGTTCATCCCACTGGGTATCCCAATCCCTGCAATCCCCTGGGCTGGCCTATTGTCCAAGTCTCGTTCAGTCTCAAGTCCAGCCCTCTCAAGTCTCAGGTTGCCAGTTCAACAGGGCACCCGGACAAGCGCGCCCTGTGGGTATTGCTGGGTAGGGCCGGCCGCCGCCGCCCCGGCTGCCGGCTTCACCAGGCAGACCTACTGCCTGGCGTCCCATGTCTTTTTTATACTTGGGAGTTTCCCCGTTCTGTGGGCAACAAAGATCAGTCTGGAAATGCCGCTTTGACTCACCGTTTGCAGATTAAACGAGAAGAGCTCCAATCCTGGGTTGTTCTCACAGCGCCATCTTCTAGTGGTTATTTTTAAATATACAATTAAATAATAATTGATTGTAGCAATTGTGAATGGCAGTTCATTCTTGATTTGGCTCTCTTTAACTCTGTTATTGGTGTATAAGAATGCTTATGATTTTTGCACATTGATTTTGTATCCTGAGACTTTGCTGAAGTTGCTTATCAGTTTCAGGAGATTTTGGGCTGAGACGATGGGCTCTTCTAAATATAAAATCATGTCATCTGCTAATAGAGACAATTGGACTTCCTTCTTTCCTTATTGAATACCTTTATTTCTTTTTCTTGCCTAATTGCTCTGGCTAGAACTTCCAATACTATATTGAATAGGAGTGGTGAGAGAGGGCATCCTTGTCTAGTGCCAGTTTCAATGCTTCCAGTTTTTGCCCATTCAGTATGATATTGGCTATGGGTTTGTCATAAGTAGCTTTTATTATTTTGAGATATGTTCAATCAATACCGAGTTTATTGAGGGTTTTCAGCATAAAGTGCTGTTGAATTTTGTCAAAGGCCTTCTATGCATCAACTTAGATAATCATGTGGTATAAAATACCTAGGAATACAACTAACAAGGAACATAAAGGACCTCTTCAAAGAGAACTACAAATCACTGCTCAACGAAATAAGAGAGGACACAAACAGATGGAGAAACATTCCGTGCTCATGATTAGGAAGAATCAATATTAGAAAAATGGCTATAGGCCCAAAGTAATTTACAGATTCAGTGTTATCCCCATCAAACTACCAGTGACCTTCTTCACAGAACTGGAAAAAAATACCTTAAACTTTATGTGGAACCAAAAGAGAGCCCACATAGCCAGGTCAATTCTAAGCAGAAAGAACAAAGCGAGAGGCATCACACTACCAGACATCAAACGATACCACAAGGCTATAGTAATCAAAACAGCATGGTACTGGTACCAAAACAGAGATATAGACCAATGAAACAGAACAGAGGTATCGGAGGCAACACCACACATTTACAACCATCTGATCTTTGACAAACCTGACAAAAAGAAGCAATGGGGAAAGGATTCCCTGTTTAATAAATCGTGTTGGGAAAACTGGCTTGCCATGTGCAGAAAGCAGAAACTGGACCCCTTCCTGACACCTTACACTAAAATTAACTCCAGATGGATTAAAGACTTAAACATAAGACCTAACACCATAAAAACCCTAGAAGAAAATCTAGGCAAAACCATTCAGGACATAGGCATAGGCAAGGACTTCACTACCAAAACACCTAAAGCATTGGCAGCAAAAGCCAAAGTAGACAAATGGGATCTGATCAAACTCCACAGCTTTTGCACGGCAAAAGAAACAGTTATTAGAGTGAATTGGCAACAAACAAAATAGGAAAGAATTTTTGCAGTTTACCCGTGTGACAAAGGGCTGATACCCAGAATTTACAAAGAGCTAAAACAGATTCACAGGAAAAAAACAAACAAGCCCATTCAAAATTGGGCAAAGGATATGAACAGACACTTTACAAAAGAAGAGATAGATACATGACGCCAATGAACATGAAAAAATGCTCATCATCACTGGTCATTAGAGAAATGCAAATCAAAACTACATTGAGATACCATCTCATGCCAGTTAGGAACACTTTTACACTGTTGGTGGGAGTGTAAATTAGTTCAACCATTGTAGGAGACAGTGTGGCGATTCCTCAAGGACCTAGAAATAGAAATCCCATTTGACCCAGCAATCCCATTATGGGTATATATCCAAAGGATTATAAATCGTTCTACTATAAGGACACATGCACACCAATGTTCATTGCAGCCCTGTTTACAATAGCAAAGACGTGGAACCAACCCAAATGCCCATCGATGATAGACTGGACAGGAAAAATGTGGCACATATACACCATGGAATGCTATGCAGCCATCAAAAACGATGAGTTCGTGTCCTTTGTAGGGACATGGATGAACCTGGAAACCATCATTCTCAGCAAACTGATGCAAGGACAGAAAATCAAACAGTGCATGTTCTCACTCATAGGCAGTTGTTGAACAATGAGAACACATGGACACAGGGAGGGGAAAATCACACAGTGGGGTCTGTCAGGGGAAAATAGGGATGGACAGTGGAGGGTGGGGAGTTGGGGAGAGATAGCATGGGGAGAAATGCCAGATATAGGTGATGGGGAGGAAGGCAGCAAATCACATTGCCATGTATGTACTTATGCAATAATCTTGCATGTTCTTCACATGTACCCCAAAACTTAAAGTGCAATTAAAAAAAAAAAAATATATATATATATATATATATATATATATATCTCCAAATAAAGCTTCTGGAAACCCTCCTTCTACTCTCTCTTCAGTTGTTTTGATTTTTACATTCTACAATTAAAAATTTTTATCTCTCTGTGCCTAGCGTTTTTAAACATAACATCCTGACTACTAGTTTCATCCAGGTTGTAGCAAATGAACATGATCTCATCATTTTTATTTCTGAATTGTATTCCATTACTAATATATACTGTGTTTTGTTTTATTCATTCATCTGTTGACAGACACTTAGGTGGCTTCCAAATCTTGGTTATTGTGAACAGTGCTGCAACAAACATGAGAGTGCACATATCTCTTTCACATGGTGATATTCCTTCTTTGGGGTAGATATTTAGCAGTGGGATTGCTGGATCATATGGTAACTCTGTTTTCACTTTTTGAGGAACCTCTAAGCTGTTGCCCATAGTGGTCGTACTAGTTTACATTTCCACCAACAGTATGCAAGCGTTCCCATTTCTCCAAACATCGCTTCAACATTTGTTACTGCCTGTCTATTGGATAAAAGCCATTTTAACTGTGGTGAACTAATATCTCATTGTAGTTTTGATTTGCATTTCTCTGATGACGAATGATGTTAAGCACCTTTTCATGTGCTTGTCATTTGTATGTCTCCTTTTGGGAAATGTCTATTCAAATATTTTGCCTATTTTAAAATCAGAACATTAGATTTTTTCTTTTATAGGTATTCAGATTTTTATGTATTCCGGTTATTAATCCTTTTTCAGATGGGTAGTTTGCAAATACTTTTTCTCATTCTGTTAGTTGTCTCTTCACTCTGTTGATTGTTTCCTTTGCTGTGCAGAAACGTTTTAAATTGATGTGATTCCATTTCTTTATTTTTGCTTTGGTTGCCTGTGCTTTGGTGTTATTACTCAAGAAATGTTTGCCCAGAACAATATCCTGAAAAGTTTCTCTGTGAAGGTGTTTATGATTAGCAAATTTGCTAATTTTCTTAAGGTGAGAAAGCTTAAAAAGGATTAATAAAAGTGAGATATTTAAGAAAAGTCTAGATTAATCAAACAGTAGTGGATTCATTCATTGAAACACTGACTATAAGCAGCTTTTTTTAAACTATCTGCCATTAAGGATCTACAAATAAAATGTTCCTACAAATGAAAATGTTTTTCTTCTGACATTTGATTCATATTTTGGCAATCTTGTTTCCAATGAAAACTTTTTTCAAGGCACGTCATTTGCCAAGTTTCTATAATTCTCTCCATAAGTATTTTTTTTAAGATCTGTTTCCATGAAGAATCTCATAATGCATATAAGCATGTTTAGGGGTAGAGCTATCATTGATTGGAAGTGAGGGAGTTTCTTTGATCATTATTTATTGAGTTATCAACATGATTCTTGCAACCCAAAGCAAATATCTAACCAGAGTCTCTGACCATTGCAAAGAGAACTCTTATTTTATCATGTGTTGGAATGAGATTAGTGTTCATGTGAGAATTTGTTGTGAGACTTCCATATGTAGTGTCCAAATGCAGAATTTCTAGAAGGAGGAGTCCTGAGATATGCTCCTGTGGAAGTTAGCACACACATGCAGAGGTCCAAGGGAGAAGTAGCGTTGATGGGTTAAATAATAGTTTAAAGATTGTAAAAAAGTACCCATTTTCTAAAAATGTTATTCTTAATATTTTACATGAGATTGATCAAATTTCAGCTGTTCAAATAAAGGAACAAGTAAAGATAGAATTGGTAGCTAATTCTACATTTATAAGCCACCATTTTGTACAGTTAATATTGGTAAGAAGTTCATAATCTCTAGCCATATGACTAATATTTCTTGGGAAAACAGACAGCTGAGGTGTCCCTGAAAAAAATATATAACATAATACAAAAGAAAAATTATTATGCTCATACTTGAAAGATTTATATTGCAATTCTAGTTCTGTAGTTAGCTGGTAAAAGTTATTAACATGATAAATGTTAACATCTTTTAGAATTTGAGTATATTCATTTTCTTTTGTATTTTTAAATGGAGAAAATTAGATTGGAAGGTATCTAGAACCCACATCATCTCTATAATTTTTTAGTAAGCACAAATTAAATAATAAAAGTACTAGAGATTTTTTAATTTTTTTTTTTTTTTTTTTTTTTTTAGTATTGACAGTCTGAGCAAGGATGAGGCATAAATAGACTGATTAAAAGGTCAACCCAGACTTTACTTAATAGGGCAAATTAGTGAAAATGTCTCTCATGTGTGTGATGAAAAGTTTTTGGCAAATGAAAAAGGACTTTTAATGCAAACTGGCCTAACTATTAAAGCACCTGCTACAGAAATTTACCTTATAAATGATTGGTTCAAGGATTAACAATATCAACTTATGTCTGTTAAACATGTTCTCTGTTTCTCTATCAATTAATTAAGTCAACAAATTGCTCAATGTTTTTATATACCACACACTGTTTTTAGGGGTTCTTTAAAAAATTATTAGGCTTAATTCATAAAAAATTATTAGGCTTAATTCATATTCTCAAACATCTCAAAAAAGATAGCATTTGAAAGAAAATGATAACAGCTATTCTAATCTTTATTAACAATGGCAATTACTCTATTGGGAGATATATTTCTTTTTTACATTTTAACATCTCTTAAATTAAAATGGGCCATAAAACAAATGATGTCTTGGTGCTGTGTCATAGTTTATTTGGTAGTTTTTCATTTTTCCTTCTATGTGTTACATAAAATAATGATGCGTCTTAAAATCAATGACATATACATCTTCCTTAAAATGTATTTCTACAATATTAAAAACAGATAGTCTGAAAAATGCATGGTGAATTCTCATTTAGAATTGATTATGAGATCCCTGGCAGTTAGACTCAGATCTGTGATCACCTTGACCTTATGCTTACTACTACTGCTACCCAACAATAAACCTCAGCAATTCCAGGAAGGAACAAGTGCCTCCATGATTCTGTTTAGATCACTTGATTTTGTTTTTAGAGTTTAGTACTCAATGTTCTATATTGGATAGATTAGTATAGAACATGCTCAGTAATCTATATTGTAATAATTATAATGATTGTTAATGTTTATTAATATAAATATAGTAATATTAATTATTATATATTAATAATACATAATATAAAATAAATATTAATATTCATTATAATTATTATAGAAATTAGTACTTTTGAGGATCTGGTAAATGACAGTATGCTAGGCAAAACTACCAATATTGCTTTGGTTTATTCCTCACAATAATCTTGTACAATAAATATCAATACTGCTACTTTACAAATGAGTGAATGGAGGGATAAAATGCTTAAGTAACCTAACTAAAGTCCCAGAGCAAATGATTAATAGAGCAGGATTCAAAGGACCAGGCCTCCTCCCTTAATACTTTATGACACTTCCAGAAATATATAGGGGCAAACAAATACCAGCAATAAGATAATAAAACTGATATAAATTAATTAACTATTAAACTTTTTTCTTCATAAGGGAATTTTCAACATAGATTATCGAATCAATCCATCTTGGTTTGAAAAACAGAATTACGAGCACATGCAATTGATATAGTGAAGTTAATGATCTCTAGAAATATCTGAGTAGAAAATGAATGGAAACAAATCTACAATCAAGAAAGAAGACAGGTCTCTCCGGGCTTCCAGGAAAGATGGCTCAACTCTGAGTGTTCTAATGGAGAAAGTCAACAAAGGGCAAGAAGCTGCCAGCTAAGCTCATGTACATCTTTAAAAGCCCTTTGTTTTCTGAGCTTTTGATGACTCCAGAGAAGGAATTTTCACTGACATGGCATGAAATTGAAAGGATGGAACTCAAAATAGACCACTTGTTCTTTCTGGCAGAGTGTCAAATACAAATTCTGTAACTGCTTGTCTTTGTTTAAGATACACATTTAAAAAGAAGGCTTAACACACTGAAAGATACAGAGCAAGAATCTATTGTGCTATTGATTAAACATGTCATTTTTGTTTCTTTTGAAAGTAGGATATTGTTACTTGGATTTGAAAGGAAAACCATGAAGCTCTTGATATTTAGAACTGCTAAAAATAATCAGTCTTCTGCCAAATGACAGAAAGGTCATAGTTGTGACGCAAACCTTAACATTCCATGCAATTCAGACTTCACAAATGGAAGGCTCATTGTAATCAGTGATAAACTTTAATTTATTAAAAAATATAGGCTAATGTCAAGTCGTCCTCCCCAATCCTTATCAAACCAATTGTTAAATGTAATGGACCTTGACATACAAATCGTTCATTTTGGGGAAAAAAAAAGAATATTTCATGTTATTTGTTAGAATATTTAGCCACATTCCAGTTTAAAAAAAAATTGGTTTAAGTAAGGAAAAGTTAAGTTTACTCTCTGCCCATGAGGCAATTACTTTTTCAGAAGAATTTCCAATTTAAACTATTAGTATATTTGATTTTCAACTTAAGAAGCCATAAATAATTTCTAAATATTTAAGAGAAGTCTAGATTTCAGTTATACTGAATATATATCATCCTTGGATTGCATTTAAATGTCTGAATTTATTCTGAAATACATCATCATAGGAGAAAGCTATGATACTTAACAGTATATCTAGTTATTTCACTGTTTATTTCATATACCTATACATATATCGTACCATCTGCATAGTAGTACATTATAACACTCTGCAGGATGTCAACATAAAATTATTCTGGTTGACTATATTTTGAGAAAAAGAGAAAATTTTACATGGTCTTGTGCACGGGGGATAAATGTATTTTCTGTTCTTACCATTTAAAAGTGAGTGCTTCTGATTTTCATTATTGATATATTTTTAGAATTCATTTCCCAAATAATAACTACACAAAGTGTCAGAAGCTATGTGAAGCACTTCGGTAAATATGTAACATCTAGTATAACAAATGCAACTAGTGAAAGCACTTTATTGGTTTGTGCTAGTTCACCATTATTCACATGACCAATCTGGTTTCTACAGAGGATATGTTGATGACTTTAACAAAGAAATTGTGGAGATCATCCCCTCTGCATTCTTTGAGATTTTGATAGTCACACTAATTTATGTAATTCCTCCTGCAATTTTTTATCTTGATTCAGGGTTGGGAGAGGGCTCTTATAACAAAGGAAAATAACAAGCATTACTTTTCTGTACATACTTGGGGGCCAGAGAAATTCATATATATATGAATTCATATATATATGTATCTACTATATATGTGTATATACACATATAGATATATATACATATAGATACATATATATGTATGATTATATAGATATGATTTATTATATAGATATGTGATCTATTATATATATAATCTGTTATATATGTATGATCTATTATATATTATATATATAATAGATTATACATGTATGATCCATTATATATATATACACATGATATATATATCTAGATATATAAATCTAGATATATATAAATGATATATATAAATCTAGATATATATGTCATGTGTATATATATAATAAATCATATGTATATATCATGTTTATATATATGATATATGTCATATGTCATATATATCACATATATATGTGTATGTATATGATATATAATAGATCATATATATGATCTATTATATATATATACACATATAGAGATATATATACACATATAGATACATATATATATATATATATATATATATGATAGATCTACTGACTCACTGGACCACTATGAGCTAGTACATGGTAGTTTCAAAAGTCCCTTAATATGTAATCTATTTGTTGTCCCATACTTGGCTCTACTGAGATATGACTCTGTTTTCTGACCGAGGGGCATATAGGGGTGGCAGAGGTGGATCTTGAGGAAGGCAGGCATTATTCTGTGGGTGAGATATTCACAGAGTGTCCAGACAAGTGAAAGTTACTCTTCTCTTGAAAGGAGTAAAAGCTGTATCTCTTGATCAAAGAGATCCTGGAAATCTATGGGTTGAAGATTCTCAGAATTCTCCCATGAAATAGCTTCTTCTCGGATCTCCGAATCCCATACTTTTCCTATCAGAGTCACAGGATACAAGATTGATAAACAAATATTAATTACTTTTCTTCCCATAAAAATATCAAATTGAAACTTTAAAATTAGTACCATTTACAAAGCATCAGAGTAGACAAAATACTTGGGTATAGGTGTACAAAATACGTATGAAATCTATATGCTGAAAACTACAAAACTCTGATAAAAAATCAAACCAAACAAAATAAAAATAAAGATATATTATGTTCAAGATGGAAAAACTCAATATTGTTAAGAAAACAATTATTGCCAAACTGAGCCAACAATATAATGCAATTTTATTCAAAATATAGAATTTTTAAATAAACTGTGAAGATATTTCTGATATTAATGTAGACTAGAATCACCAACACAATTATGGAAAAGAATTTGGTGTTAGTCCATTTTTCTTACTGCTATAAAGAAATACCCAAGACTGGGTCATTTATAAAGAATAAGAGGTTTAATGGACTCAGTTTCATATGTTTGGCCTCACAATCACGGCAAAGGCATTTCTTACACAGCAGTCAAGATAGTGGCTGCAGGGGAACTGCCCTTTAAAAAACCATAAGATCTCATGAGACTTATTCACTACCATAAGAAAAGAATGGAAGGACTCACCCCCATGATTCAATTGCCTCCCTCTGGGTCCCTCCTATGACACATAGGAATTATGGGAAATACAATTCAGCATAAGATTTGGGTGGGGACATAGCCAAACGATATCATTCCACCACTGGCCCCTCCCAAAACTCATGTCCTCACATTTGAAAACCAATCATGCCTTCCCCAAAGTCCCCCAAAGTCTTAATTCATTTCAGCATTAACTCAGAAGTCCACAGTTCAGAGTCTCATCTGAAACAAGGCATGTCCCTTCCACCTATGAGTGTATAAATTCAAAAGCAAGTTAGTTACTTCCTAAATGTAATGAGAATACAGGCATTGGGTAAAGACACCTATTCCAAAGAAACTTGCCAAAATGAAGGAACTATGAGCCCCATGCAAGTCTGAATTCCAGCAGGGTAGTCAAATCTTAAAGCTACAAGGTGATCTCCTTTGACTCCATGTCTCATATCCAGGTCACACAGATGCAAGAGGTGGACTCCCATGGTCTTGGGAAGCTCCACCCCTGTGTCTTGGCAGGGTACAGCTCTTCTTTTGGCTGCCTTCATGGCCTGGATTTGAGTGTCTGCAGTTTTTCCAGGCACATGGTGCAAGCTGTTAGTGGATCTACCATTCTGACAACTGGAGGATGATGGCCCTCTTTTCACTGCTCCACTAGACAGTGCCTAAGTGGGGATTCTGCATGTGGGCTCTGATACCACATTTCCCTTCCACACTGCTCTAGCAGAGACTCTCCATGAGGACTCAACCCCTGTAGCAAACTTCTGCCCAGATATCCAGATTTTTCCTTATATCCTGTGAAATCTAGGCAGAAGTTCCCAAACCTCAATTCTTGACTTCTGTGCACCCGCAGGCCCGACACTATGTGAAAGTTGCCAAAGCTTGAGGCTTGCCTATGCTTTGGTCCATCCTATACTTTGGCCCCTTTTAGCCATGACGAGTTGATGGGATGCAGGACACCAAGTATCAAGCCTACACACAGCAGGTGGGCCCTGGATCTGGCCCAGGAAACCAGTTTTTCCTCCTAGGCCTTCAAGACTGTGATAGAAGGGGCTGCTGCAAAGTTCTCTGGCATGCCCTGGAGATACTTTCCCAGAAATTGAGTTTTTCTTTTTTACTCCATTGTCAGGCAGCAAAATTTTCAAACTTTTATGCTCTGCTTTTTTTTGAACACTTTGCCAAATAGAAATTTCTTCCACCAGGTATCCTAAATGATCCATCTCAAGTTCAATTTCTTTCAGATCTTTAGGGCAGGGGCAAAAGTCTCTGACATGTCTTGGAGACATTTTCCCCATTGTATTGGTGATTAACATTGAGCTTCCTGTTACTTGTATTAGTTTGTTTTCACATGGCTAATAAAAACATACCTGAGAAATGAGCAATTTACAGAAGAAGGAGGTTTGTTGAACATACAGTTCCGTGTAGCTGGGGAAGTCTCAAAATCATGGTGGAAGGTGAAAGACATATCTCATATGTTGGCACACAAGAGGAAAGAGCTTGTTCAGGGAAAGTCCCATTTTTCAAAACCGTTAGATCTTTTGAGACTTATTTGCTATCATGAGAATAGCATGGGAAAGACCTGCCCCGTGATTCAATTACCTCTCACCAGGTCCCTCCCACAACACCTGGGAATTCAAGATGAGATTTGGGTAGGGACATAGCCAAATGATATTACATATACAAATTTTTGGAACTGGCTTGAATTTCTTCCCAGAAAATGGGGTTTTCTCTCTATTGCATTGTCAGACTGCAAATTTTGCAAACTTGTATGCTCTGCTTCCTCTTGAATGCTTTGGCACTTAGAAATATCTTCCAGGACAGGCACAGTGGCTCACAGCTGTAATCCCAGCACTTTGGGAGGCTGAGACAGGCAGATCATGAGGTCAAGAGATCGAGACCATGGTGAAACGCTACTAAAAAATACAAAAATTAGCTGGATGTGATGGTGCTCACCTGTGGTCCTAGCTACTCGGGAGGCTGAGGCAGGAGAATTGCTTGAACCCAGGAGGTGGAGGTTGCAGTGAACCAAGATCGCACCACTGCACTCCAGCTTGGCACCTGGCAACAGAGCAAGACTCTGTCTCAAAAAAAAAAAGAAATATCTTCCACTAGTCTGGTGTTTGCCCTGTCCTGTGTTGCACAAGGGTTCAAGGATCTAAGAGGGAATGGTGGAGGTTAGAGAAAAACACAGAAACAAACATAGAGAAAGTTGGGCCAGGCAGTCTGAGAGAATGAGAATGTCAATCTTTCCTGCTCCAACCTGTCTCAGTGTATTTTATTTTATATGTTCACAGAGCACATAGCAGAGGGAGGGTGCAGTTACTTAGAACAGCCTGTGGATATTATTCTCATATTTTATTTAACATACTTCAGCTAAAAACTGTCCTGCAGCAAAATCAGTGAAAGCTGGTTATCTCTCTCTAAGCCCATCTCTGTTCTCTCTGATACATACACATCCTCCTATTGTGGTTTCACTTCTCTGAAGTTCAACCAAAGTTCACAGCAGCCTTGCTGCTGTTCCTCCAGAGGGGATGGGCTACTCCGGCACCCTACACACTAGATACCCTAAATCATCTGTCTCAAGTTCAAAGTTCCACAAATCTCTAGGGCAGGGGCAAAATGCTTTCACTCTTTTTGCATGACATGAGTGACACATACTCCAGTTACCAGCAAGTTCCTCCTCTCCATCTGAGACCACCTAAGTTTGGAATTTTGTTGGGGTCCGGCACATCTGCTGGGGGGCTACCGACCTGTGGGAGTCCCTGAGACCGCCAATGTAGATGTCTTGTCCAACCTAAGGGAGAGAGTGCACGGAAGTGAAAGAAAAAAGAAAAGCAGAGTCTGGGGGGCTGGCTTAGGCTATGTCCAAGCAGCAATTTTATTTTTGCAATATGTTCCATTATATACTTTTCTGAAGTTAATGTTGTTTACGCCAGATCAACATACCATACTTAAGTTATAGTAAGCAAGTTACGCCCACTAAGTTACGCCCAGTTAGTAAGTTAAGTCCAGTAAGTAGGTTACTTCCAGTAAGTAGGTTACGCCCAATAGGTCAAGGTAAGTAAGTTACAGTCACGCCAGGTAAGTTATGGTAAGTTACAGTTATACCCAGTAAGTTATGATAAGTAAGTTACCAAGTGTAAATACTTAAGTTAATATTTTACAATGAAGGTAACAAGGGTCCAAAATGAACACAATCAAGCAATAAACCATAAGGAGCCGAAAGTGGACACATTGCTTCCCAAGTCCTCATATCCATAAAGTAATGTCTGTTAATTATTTAGAATAACATAGCCCCTCTCTCGGTTCCTGCTTTCCCTCAGGTCAACTCCCCCAACCGGGGATCTGTGTCCGGGCTCAAGCTCACTGTATAGTGAGGCCCATTTCCTAGGGGCTTCACACGGGAGCGATCCCCACAGAATTTATTGTCAATATCACTATCACCATTTTGATCAAAGCCATTCAACAGGTCTCTAGGATGACCCAGACTTTGCCACATCTTCCTGTCTCATGAGCCTTCCAAGTTTCTAGGAAGTTAGAAACATTCCCACATTTTTCTGTCTTCTTCTGAGCCCTCCAAACTGTTTCAACCTCTGCCTGTTACTCAGTTCCAAAGTCAATTCTATATTTTCAGGTATCTTTACAGCAGCACCCCACTCTCTGTGGTACTAATTTACTGTATTACTCCATTTTCATACTGCTATGAAGAAAGACCTAAGACTACTGGGTAATTTATAAAGAAAAAGAAGTTTAATGAACTTAACAGTTTTACATGGCTGGGAAGGCCTCCTAATTATGGCAGAAGGTAAAGGAAGAAAAAAGGCACATTTTACAAGGTGCAGGCAAAAGAGAGTGTTCAGAGGCAACTGCCCTTTGTAAAATGATCAGATCTCATGAGTCTTTTTCACTATCACAAGAACAGCATGGAAAATCCTGCCCCCATGATTCAAGTACCTCCCACTGAGTGCCTCCCACAACATGTCAGAATTATGGGAACTACAATTCAAGATAAAATTTGGGTAGGGACACAGCCAAGTCATATAAAACTTAAAGGGCTATCACTACCTGATTTGAAGACTTACTGTAATGCTACAGGAATCAAGATAGGGTAGTACTGGTAAAAAGAGAAACCAAAAAATCAAAGGAATAGAATTGAGAATATACAAATAGAACAACACCTTTATTGACTTTTCATTTTGGACAGTGTTTCTAAAGACAAATGAATGGATCATGAGTCATTTCAACAAATATTGTTGAAGCGATTGATCTTTCATTTACACATAACAAACCTCAACCACAATTTCTACTGTATACAAAAATTAACTCAAAATTGGTTATAGACCGAAATATGACATCAAACTAAAACTTACATGAAAAAACAAAACATTGTGTCTTTAAGATGGGCAAAGATTTCTTAGACAGGCCGGGCGCGGTGGCTCAAGCCTGTAATCTCAGCACTTTGGGAGGCCCAAGCAGGTGGATCGCAAGGTCAACAGATCGAGACCATCCTGGTCAACATGGTGAAATCCCGTCTCTACTAAAAATACAAAAAAGGTTAGCTGGGCATGGTGGCATGTGCCTGTAATCCCAGCTACTCAGGAGGCTGAGGCAGGAGAATTGCCTGAACCCAGGGGGCGGAGGTTGTGGTGAGCCGAGATTGCGCCATTGCACTCCAGCCTGGGTAACAACAGTGAAACTCTGTCTCAAAAAAAAAAAAAAAAAAAAAAAAAGATTTCTTAGACAACACCAAAACCCTAATTAATAAAATTAAGAAGTGTTGTATTGGAATTCATCAGAATTAAGAGTGCTCTTCAAAATACAGTTTAAGGAATGAAAAGACAAATTCCAGAGGGAAAAATTTTCTACAATATATATTTGATAAATTTTTAAATTCTGCATTATATATGACATTTCGAAAAGGCAAAATATATAGGTACAGACAACAGATTAGCGCTTGTCCTGGGCTCCAAGTCAGGGGAGGGGTTGTTTACAATGGACAGTGTGAGGATTTGGGAGGTAGTTGATGATTTTCTATGTCTTTATTAATGGTGGTTACTTGATAGTTTACATTTTTCAAAACTAGAAGAGTCATAAATGCTAATTTATGACTCTATGATCAAAGCCATTCAACCGGTCTCTAGGATGACCCAGACTTTGCCACATCTTCCTGTCTCATGAGCCTTCCAAGTTCCTAGGAAGTTAGAAATAGTCCCACATTTTTCTGTCTTCTTCTGAGCCCTCCAATACAACACTTCTTAAAAAATAAAAGGCACATTTAATTTTTAAGTTTTGCCTTATTAAAAAAATATGAGAGATGGCAAGCTACTGGTCAGTAATGTAGCCTACCCAATATTTAATGCATCTGTCCTCTGCTTTGATATGCTTCTTTATTGGGCCTTTCTAATTGGCAGGTGCAAGGTGAGTTCTGGGAGGTATGTTTGGATTTTGGCCTGGAAAAGGCATTTAGATACAGCTTACTTATTGACTTCTGGGTCAAAAAGGGCTGTGAGTCACCCTGAAGCTTTTCTTCGAGTTTCTACTAGAGAAGCTATACAATATTCTGGCCATGATATGTAAAAAAAAGTCATAAGTTTTGTTCATCATGATAACTACAGTTTTTATAGAGAGATAATATTTTGGCACCGTCTTTTTTTAAAATGTCTTTTACTCAGTTAACTACCAAATAAGTATAGAGAAGAATTTTAAAAAACAACAGTTTTCTATGGAATTCTATACTAATTAAAATAAAATATAAAATCATTCAAATGTTTAACCATGTTAAAAGGGAGCATCGTGACCCAGAGCATTATTCATAGAAGTTGCCAGCCTTATAAAGAGCCATCAGGGTAAGCAAGTCTAGGGGCAAATAGTTAAAAATGAAATACTTCTAACTATGTACTTCAAGGTGAAATAAATTTTATAGAAAAAGCCATTTATGACAAAAATCTAAACTTTCAGAACTAGATTAATTGATGGTAGGCATTACAGAATGATAGTCAATATAACAGAATTCAAAATTACAAGTGAGTTTTGAAAACAGAGCATCTGGCAGAGAGCATCGCCTGTATGACCCTTCACCAGTATCATAGTCTCATTGTGATTTTCAGGGTCTTTTTCTCTACCTCTTCCTTAAATTTGAGGTTGTTGGCTGCAGTGAAACTAGTGGTACATTTCATGAGACAAGGATCTCTTTTTCATTTTGCAGTATCAGAAAGTACACATGAATAACCTCATAAATACTTGTCTATGAAGAAATTTTTGTGAAACCCACAAAAGTAATAGTGACAAATTATTAATCAAGAGACTTTTATCTTACCTCATAATCCTATAGCATGAACATGATAGTAAGTTACTGATATAGTCTGCCTCTGTTTTCCCACCCAAATCTCACCTTTAATTGTAATCCTGATAATCCACATGTATCAAGGTCAGAACTAGATGGAGGCAATCGGACCATGGGGGCAGTTTCCCCGATGCTATTCTCATGATAGTGAGTTTCATGATATCTGATGGTTTTATAAACATCTGGCATTTCCCCTGCTGGCCCTCATTTCATTCTGACATCCTGTGAAGAAGGTGTCTTTCTTCCCCTTCATTCTACCATGCCTGAGGACTTCCCAGTCATGTGTAACTGTGAGCCAATCAAAACTTGTTCCTTTATAAATTACCCAGTCTCAGGTATTTCCATAAAGCAATGTGAGAACAAGCTAATATAGTTACCGTCAGGAATGATTCAGCCTTCAAACAAATGTACTACTGAACATCCAGACTCTCAAAACAGATGTATAAACAGGCAATGAAAACCTCATGAAAGATTATTTTCTTTCTTCAAAGTTAATTGGGAATTATCACTAATTTTTAGTTTAGGAAATTGTTATCATTTAAATGATTGTACTTTAGTTCAGTAGAAAATTTTCAGGATTGTAACTCTTAGTAGAAGTTGATTTAATATTTTAAAAGTTATTAATTTTGATAAAATAATTTTAACATACATATTTTAGATATTTGTATTAATATTTCTGCTTCATACAAAAAATGCAATCCTACTTTCTTAGGTATAAAAAATTAAGATGCACAGAGATTGCAGTGAGCCGAGATTGTGCCACTGCACTCCAGTCTGACACCTGGCGACAGAGCAAGACTCTGTCTCAAAAAAATAAATAAATAAAAATACGATCAACATTGCTAAGAGACCAGTACGAGGAATCATCTTCTGTGTGTAGATTTATTCATTTTAATCAAGAGAAGAAAGCATGCTTTTGATATTTTTATCAGATAGTTTATATTTACATTTGTTTTGCTAACATGCAAATAACAAATTTACCAGGAGTTTTATAGAAGGTTTCTTCTTTTCTTCAATGATAAATCAGTAATCTTTGAAAGTTAGAATTTAACATTCATGACATTTCATTTTAAAATACTAGCAAATAATGTTTTTCTCAAAATGTATTTTCTGATGGTAGTCTATTTTTCTGTTATCTTGCTCTTTAGAAGCTCAGTAATATTTGAAGATTATGTTTTCAAGCCATAGACCAGATCAAGGGATAAGTTTGCATTTGGACTGGTGAACTATTGCCAATGCAGGTGATTTTTCAAAAAAGAAGCTTGATAAAATCCTCTTCAAAAACCTGAAAAAGAAAGGAAATGGAAAAGAAAATGTCAGATTGACATTTAGGTTTTAATTTTGAATATTTCAATTATCTTTCGCTTCATATAAGCATGTCATATTTACATTTCCCATCATTATATTTCAACATAGGAAGTATTAATTTGTTCTTCCAGAATATCTATATCATTGAATTTCATTCTGAAAACAACTTGTGGATAAGTAGTTGCCAGTCACCTTAGAACTCCTGCTTAAAATATCTGTCACTTTTTAGTGGAATATGCCATTTCCAACAGAAAAAAATTCTGAATTTTAAATATATACAAGGATGTGAAGACTGTAAAACAAAGAAAAACATATCAACTAGATTTCTAATTTTATTTATCTGCAAGATAACTTTAGCAAAACTATATTTTCCTATTTTGGTTTTCACATAAAAAATACATGAATTAAAACTGCTATTTTCAACTATAGTAACAGAGCACTTACGTACTGTTTATACGATGCTAACAGACATAGGTTTTTAAAATATTTTGATATATTTTAATATTTTGATAATTTAATAATATTTTACATAATTAACCTATATAAGGCAAAATCTGAGAGAATCGCAAGGAGAAACAGACAAATCCAATAATACAGTTGGAGCCCTACAAATATCTCTGTTAGTAATTAATAGGATCAGCAGATGAAAACAGCAAGGGCAAAGATAACCTGAACAACACTATCAATTAATTTTATCTAATTAATATTTTTAGGATACTTCATCCACCAATAGCCAAATATTAGTTCTTAAGCTCACATCAAACATTCACTAAGAAAAATTACATCTGAGCAATACAAAAGCATCTAAATATAATAATTTTTAAAATAATAGAAATCAAAGTATATTCTTAGACCTCTAGGAATTTAAGCTAGAAATCTATAACAAAAAGGTAGCTGGAGAACGTCCAAATATTTGAAAATTAAACAACACATTTTAAATAACTCATAAGTCACAAAAGGGGATGAAAGAGATATTTTTGGAATATTTTGAACTAAATAAAAATACTATCAAAATGTGTGGAATGCAGAGAAATCAGTGCCTAAAGGGAAATTTATAACATGGAGTGTATACTTTAGAAAAGAACACATTTCTAATATTAATAATCTCTAGCTTCCCCCTCAGGAAGCTAGAGAATGAAAAACAAATTAACCCTAATGCAATAAATAAATAAATAAATAAATAAATAAATAAATAAATAAATAAATATAAATATTAAACAGAGTAGAAAACAAGGAAATCAATACTAAAAAGCAATAGATAAACTAAATCAAAAGCTAGTTTTTTGAAAAGATCAATAATATTGATAGACCTCTAGCCAGGCTAACCCCCCCAAAAAAACAAAAAAAAAAAACAAACAAAAATGAGAGAGAGAGGTAGCAAAAATTACCAATGTCAGAAATGAGAGAGAAGTCATTATTACAAATCACATGGACAGTAAAATTGTACTAAAAGAATATTATGAACAACTGTAGGCTTACAGATTTGATAAATTAAATGAAAATAGATTAATTCTTTGAAAGACACAAACTACCAAAACTTAAGCAGGGAAAAACAGCTGAAGTAGCTACAGTAAGTAAGCTAGTGTGTTCCTGGTAAAATAATAGACATATAGATCGATGGACCAAAATTGAGAGCTCAGAAATAGACCCACATAAATACAGTCAACTTTTTTTTTAAATTAGAAAGACAATTCAATAGGGAGAAGATCATTTTAAACAATTGGTGCTGGAATGACTGGAAATACAAATGTGAAAAATTAAATCTGAAGACAAATGTTAAAACTTTTAAAACTATTTATAGACCTTAATGCAAAATGCAAAACTATAAAACATCTAGGTGAGAACATATAAAAATATTTGTGATATAGGGTTTGGTGATGAGTTTTCGATGTAAACTAAAGCATAAATCATGACAGGAAAAAATACATTGGACTTTAGTAAATTTAAAAGCTTTTGCACTGTGAAAGATACTGGTAAGAGAATGAAAAATCAAGACAAAGAATGAGAAAAAATATTTGAAAATATACATCCAAGTGGACTTACATTCAAAATACACAAAAAACTTTTAAAATAATAACAAACAAACATAGACAAATAATCTGAACAGTCACCACATTCAGAAAGAAATATATAGACAGATGGAAAATAAGCATATGACAAAAAAATTTAATTATCATTTTTCACTATGAAAATGAGAAATTCAAACAAAAAAGAGATTCCACTGCATACCTATTGGAATATCCAAAAGGGTAAACCTGATACTACCAATTGCTGTCAAAGCTGAAGAGTAACACTGTTCATCTAATGCACATGGGAATACAAATTGGCTTAGCCACTTTTGAGGATAGTTGGAAATTTCTTACAAAGATAAACATAATCTTATTCGCCAGCTGTCATTGTCCTAGGTATTTACTCAATTAACAGAAAAATGTATCTTTACATAAAATCCAACATGCGAAATTGTATTGCAGCCTTATTCATGATTGCCCAAAACTGGGAGCAATAAAGATGTCCTACAATAGAGAAATACATAAATAAGCTGTGATACATTCATACAATGGAATACTATTTAATAATGAAAAGAATGAACCATCAAGTCATGCAACAATATGAATGAACATTAAATGCATATTGCTGAGTGAAAGAAGCCAATTTGAAAAGGCTGCATAGTATATAACTCAATTTATATAGATAATGTGAAAGGTAAAATGCTAGAGATAATGAACAGATCAGTGGTTTCCTTGCAGCAGGAGTCTTGTAAAAGTAAAGTATAAGGGATTGTTTTAGAACTGTGAAAGTATTCTGTATGGTACTATAATAGTGACGTACAACACTAGGCATTTGTCAAAATTCATACACCTTTATAGAATGAAGTTAACTTTAATGCATGCAAAATTCAAAGAAAAAACAATTAAGAAGTCAGGAAACTCCTGTATAGAATACAGACTCTCACAATATAATCTAATTGTATTAAAATATACTTGATAACCTCTTTGAAAGAAGTGTGGGAAAGATAATAATAACCTAAGTAACTTTGAAAATGAATGAGGCCTATACGAATAAAGACAGAAAAATCCTACATAAACATTTTACTCTTTTTGATAAGGTTGTTTCCCATAACAATTTCTGAAACCACTCTCTATGTATACCAGGATTAAACAACTAAGTAAATGAATGTGGGATAGTACAACTTATGCCTTCTCACCAATGTTGGAAGGTTTTAGATAAGTTGGGGAGAGGGCTTGAATGATCCGTTTGGTAATGGAATAGAGATAGACAAATCAGTACAAAGTCATATTTAGCATAAGATAGATACAGAGGATAACATATAAAAATACTTCTACATGTATACATAGTACACATGCATATTATAGACTGAATGTTGAAATGTAGTCCCCAGTGTGATGGTATATGGAGTGAGGCTTTGGGGAGTCATTAGGTCAAGTGATATAGCTCATAAGGGTAAAGTCCTTACTTATGAATGGGGTTAGTGCCCTTATAAGAAGAGGTCAGAGAGCTAGGTTTTTACTTTTCTGCCATTTGAGAGTACATGCAGATAACATGCATCTGCAATCTGAAAGAGAGCTTTCACTAGAACCTAGCCATTGTGGTACCATGACCTTGGAACACCAGCCTACAAAACTGTGAAAAATAAATTTCTGTTATTGATTAAGTCAACCAGTTTATGGTATTCATAGAAGCCTGTGCTTACCAAGACAATGCATCTATTTCCTTGTTCTGTCAGCTTAGAAAGGCTTGAAGAAATGTTTCCCTGAGAGCAATAAGAACTCCTAGCAACTGCACTCCATATATACATAGACTGCATATACTGACTTACTTTCAGAAAGTACAATATGGAAAGTGGAGAAAAGAGTAACTTGACAGTAGAGAAACCTGGCAAACACTACATCAGCCGAGGAATCAAGGTTCACATCAGCAGTAATGTCATGTTGATAGTGTGTATCGCTTGATGTAATGTGATGAGAGTGGCACATTAGCTCTGTACTTTATGTCTTTCTGCTAAAACCCAACAGCCTTCGTGTAACTGTGAGACCGTTAAGGGTGATTCTGTGAAATACGTCACCAGTACTCAAAAGTGTGAAGGTCATCAAAAACAAAATATGGGACGCTAGCACGGCCGAGTGGATCCTAAGGAGATGTGATGATTAAGTGTGATGAAGGATCCTTGATGGACTCCTGCAAGAGAAAAAAGACATTAGGGAAAACAAAAAATCTAAGTAAATGTTCACTTTAGTTACTATGCATCAATATTAGTTCATTAATTGTAACAAATGTACCATACTAATGTAAGGTATTACTTTAAAATTGAGGAAACTGAATGTAGCTATATAGAATATCTCTATACTATCATCACAACTTTTTTGGTAAATCTGAAACTATTTTAAAATGTAAAAGTTCATTTATAAAAGGATTAAAGAAGAAAATGGTTCAACATGATTAGTCACTAGAAAAATGCAAATTAAGATCATGATTAGGTGTCATTAACATACATAAGAAGAGCTAACGTAAAATACAGTGACATTACCAAATGTCATGGTGGCTTTGGAGAAACTACATATCTCATACATTTGGTAAAGAGATATGAAATGTTACAGAAATTTTGGAAAATAGTTTGACAGTTTCTTAAAAACTGAATACACTTTTATATGCCACAGAAGTTGTAATACCAACATAATTAAATCATTATAATTAAATCACTATGTAATTAAAATCAGTATTGTTCCTAGTGTAAAAACCTGTACAGCATGTCATTGTACTGAATACTGTAGGCAGCTGTTACATAATTGTAAATATTTGTGTATCTAAAAACAGCTAAGCACACAAAAGGTACAGTTAAAATATAGTACTATAATCATATGGAACCACTGTCACATAGATGGCTCATAACTAACTGAAATGTCATAATGTGGCACATGATGATATTTTAGCTGTTCTTTCTAGCATTCCCATACATAAAATGCCTATAATAGTATATTTAATTTAAACATTTAAGTAGTATTTATTGATTTTGTATTATATAAATATTAATTGTTGGCCTTGTACTGTGTTATGATCTTTCCATTCTTCATTTTTTTGTGTGTTCTTCATGGAGTTAATACCTACTCATTTAAAATTGCTTTGCTATATTAATAACTAGAGTGAGAAATGTATTCCTGTCAGCTTTCATAAGCTTTGATATAATTTACCAGTAGTGAAATCTCTTAGATTTTTGACCACTTCAATTTTTCCCTTCAGAGAGCATCCCACCTCAGCTCACTCTCTTCTTACTCAGATTGGATTTGTTTCATAGTTATAAGGACTTGAAATTTTCCTTCACATTTTTGCTAAGAATTTATTAACCTTTTTCATTTGGTGCCTGTGATTTGTATCATACATTTTTTCATTCTTGCTTATTCCATTACTTTTCAGGGATATATTCCCACTGGGTTTCCCAGGAAAGGGTGAATAAGAGAAATAATTTTGTAGATCATGTACTTGTAAAGACAGTCTCTTCACCCTTGGTTAATTGTTTAGCTGGGTATATAATCCAGGTGTTCTTGTGATTTCAGCTGTTGCTATTGAGAACTATAACGGCATTTTGATGCATGATCTTCTGTATAGAATCTGTTTTTCCACCCATTCTTCTCCCTTTCTGGGTATTTCATAATGATACAGTATAATAATGGTCTTCTTATAAATAATTTTTTACCAGTCTCTTTCTTTCTAACTCACATATCACCCTTTCTTTAGGAAACAGGATCTCAGACTTATTATTATCATTATTCTATTTGTAAATGTTTAAAGGGTACCTGTGTGGTTTGCTTACATAGATACATTGCATAGTTGTGTGGTCTGGGATTTTAGTGTAACCATCATATCTGAATAATGTATATTTGCATTCATTAAGTCATTTCTTATCCCTCACCCTCCTCCCATCATCCCACTATTATGAGTCCCCAATGGCTATTACTCCACACTCTATGTCAATGTATACACATTATTTAGCTCCGACTTATAGGTGAGAACATGTGGTATTTGATATTCCATTTGAGTTGTTTAACTTAAGATAATTGCTTACAGTTTCATCCATGTTGCTGCAAAAGACATAACTGCATTCCTTTTTATGGCACAATAGGATTCTTTTGTGTGCGTGTGTGTATTTACAAATTTTCTTTATCCCATCATATATTGATAGAGAGGTTGATTCTATATCCTTGCTGCTATAAATGTTGCAATAAGCATACAAATGCAGATGCCTTTGTGATATAGTGATTTTATTTTCCTTTGGGTAGATACAATAATGGGATTACTGGATCAAATGGTAGTTCTTTTTTTTAGTTCTCTGAGAAATCTTCATGTTGTTTTCTATAGAGGTTATAATAATTTACATTCCCACAAAAAGTGTATATGTGTTCCCTTTTTTTCTGCATTCTTGTCAAAATCATTTTTTTTTGTCTTTTTAAAAATAGATATTCTGCCTATTGTATGATGGCTCATTGTGGTTTTAATTTGCCTTTTTATAATATTAATGATGTTGAATATTTTAATATGTATGTCTTCTTTTGAGAAATGCCTTTTTGTGTCCTTTGTCCACTTTTTAATGGGGTTATTTTGTGGTTTTGGTTCTTGTTGTTACTGAGTTGTTTGAGTTCCTTGGAAATTCTGGATGTCGTGCCCTATGTGAGATTCATAGTTTGCAGAATTTTTTTCCATTCTGCAGATTATCTATTGGCTCTGTTGATTATTTTTTGCTTGCTATGCAGACTGTTTTTTAGTTTAATGAGTCATATTTGTCTATTTTTATTTTTGTTACTTGCACCTTCAAGGTCTTAGTCATGAATTATTTACCTAGGCCAATGCCTAAAAAAGTTTTTTCCTAGGTTTTCTTCTACTATCTTAATAGTTTCAGGTCTTATATTTAAGTCTCTGATCTATCTTATTGAGTTTTGTATATGATGAGAGATAGGTATCCAGTTTCATTCTTCTGCTTATAGCATTCGAATTCTCTCAGCAATGTTTATTCAAAAGGATATTCTTTCCCCACTGTATATTTTCTTTGTTTTTGTCAAAATTTCGTTGTTTTTGTCACTGTTGGCTGTAGATATGTGGCTTTATTTCATAGTTTATTCTATTCCATTGATGTATGCGCCATTTTGTCTTCCAGTACCATGCTGTTTTGGTTACTATAGCCTTGAATAATTTCAGGTCAGAAAATGTCATGCCCCCACCTTTGTTCTTTTGCTTAGAATTACTTTGGATATTTAGGCTCTTTTTTGGTTCCATATAGATTTTAGTATTTTTTTAATGCTGTGAAAATGATATTGGTACTTTGAAAAAAAAAGATTGCATTGAATCTGTAAATTGTGTTGGACAGTATGGTCATTTTAATGCAATTTATTCTTCTGATCAATGAACATAGAATATTTTCCCATTTGTTGGTGTCATCTACAATTTATTTCATCAGTGTTTTGTAGATTCCCCTGTAGAAAGCTTTCAACTTCTTGGTTAAATATCTGCCTAGGTATTTTATTTATTTATGTATTTATTTATTTATTAGCTATTGTAGATGGGACTGCCTGATTTGGTTCTGAGCTTGATTATTATTGGTACATGGAAATGCCACTGAATTTTGTACAATGATTTTGTTTCCTGAAACATTACTAAATTCATTTGCCATGTCTAAGAGTTTTTTTGGAGAAGTATTTAGGGTTGACAGTTATAAGAGCATACTATCAGCAAACAAATCTTTGTGGAGTTTTGTAGTATAAATAGACTTACTGCTTGTTAATATCCCCGTTGTAGTGGCTTAGAACTCTATTCACTCCACTGGGTAAAAAAAAATTCACCAGCTTTCTCTAGCCCTCAGATTATTGACATGTCTTGTCCTTTATTATTTGTTCTCTTCTGCTTTCATCCTTGAGTAATTACAACTTTTTTTCTTATTCAAATGTGACTCAATAAGGGAGATGGCATAAGTGTACACATTCTATCTGCTACCTTAATTGCAAGTTAATTCAACAACTCTTTATTTTATTAACATGATTACTATAAGACATTTGATTCAACTAATTTTTCTATTCAATAGATTTTTAAATTTTTCATTTTGCCTTTGTTTTAAATAAACTGGCTACAAATATGAGCCTTTAATATATGAGCAATGTATTTACTTGCATGTGTGGTAGTGATAATTAATCTAATAAGACATGCAATAATCTGTTTTGAAAAATGAGTTATTTTAGTAAACTAAAAACTTACTGAAAATCATGTTATTTTTTGCTTGAAATCTTCCTGAATTCAGTGCCACTTACTTTTCATCTTAAAGAGAATTATGTTTACTGAATGAATATTCTTTTAGCTATTGCTGATAATCTTCATTCAGCAAATCTAATTGATTTACTCAATAGCAAGAATAAAATTTCAATTGCTGTGGAGACATGTAGGATGGGGTGTTATAAATATATTTATATATACACACCATCACCGTTAAGTTGATACTTTTTCTCCTGCCTTTGTTGTCTACACTTACAGCTGTAATTCTAATTTTACCTCTCCTCAGCTGCTTAGGAAATCCTTTATGATTTACTGTGGTCTATAAACTAAAGAAAAATAAAATTTCCAGTCAAAAAACTTAGTTTACTAAAATATTGAAGTCTATTGCTGTGATACTAAGGACTCATGTCTCTAAGGTATCTTAAATAAAATTAATAGATTATATAACAGATGTTTTTCTCAGAGCTTTTTTTTCCTACACCACTTCTGGGTTTCCAGATGGGTCTTAATTGTTTTTCAATGGAGTTTCTTCTTCTGGATATTATAGTTCTCAGCAAATATTCATTGAATTAAGATTGAATCATCCTAAGAAGGATTCTTCTTAATTGATAGCAAAGTAAAATCTTTTAAGATGTTTGAATAATATTTACTAAGAAATACTAGTAAAAAGCATAGTCTCTGAGATTAGACTCCTTTCTCAGCTTCACTTCATACTGGCCAGGTGGTTTAGGCCAAGGAATTTAACTTTTATAAGCATTAGCTCTCTCATTTTAAAAATAAAGATAATAATCTCTTTATCACAGAGTTTTAGTAAACATTAAATCAAATAGCCCATAGCTCATTGCTTCCCATGGGTGAATATCTCCATAATCATTAGTCGTTACCATATTCCTGTTTTTTGTTAAGTATTGAACTAGGTATTGGTAAAGAGCAAAGCAGTCAATGACTAGAAGTATGAGACATGATTAGTCCTAGGTTAGAGGATGGCAGTAAATGCACATGGTTTGTCTATAGACTGGTCTAGATCTGTGATCTGGTTTGCTGCTGTTATTGTTGGCAAGTTATTTAACCTCTCAAAGCCAATTATAAAATGGTTATTCTAACAACACCTTCATTTGGTTGTCACGACAATTGTATAAAAAAAGATCATAACATGAGTAATGTAGTCTGTTTCACAAAGAATGCATAATCATGTCAGTATGACATTAATATTTATTCCTGAAACAACATGCAAAATTTTAATCAATGGTTTATATTATTCCATTATTCATCATTTAAGAATGATATACACATATAAAAATTGAAGTTTTATATGCATTTTTTGGACCACATAACATAATTAAAAGCATGCTTTCTTTAATTATAGTCTGGTCTTTAAGTCACATCTTCTGTGAACTGTTTCCATGGCCTGGGGGTGGGGGGTGGTTTGAATAATATGGTAGTATTCTATTTTAGGCACCAACTTAAGAGGATTGTGCCTCTGAGGGAAAAAAAAGAATTTTGAAAGTTTCAGTGTGGGTTCTGTTCTTCCTGTGAGATGTAAATTTTGTCTTCTTTTCTAACAGGAAGTAGAGACTCTCCATCCACTCTTTCACATCCCAGCTCTCCTGAATGTGAATGTCCAAGTTAGTCACTAGGAACATAGTGAAATTAGCAAATAGCTTTCATTATCCCTGTGAATAGTAACAATCCAAATTTTGCTGTTTAATTTCTGAATGAAAACAAGTGTTACTTTTTACAGAATAAATAATGTGAAACTATTGATTGCATCTCTTCCTCTACAAATAAACATGACCACAACATTTATGCATAGCTTTTGGCACGATATCAACATAACAAACAATTCAGTGCATTTGATTTTGTAAGAAACTTAATCAGATTAATTATACCACATTTTGAAAACCAGATAACTTGTTAATTTAAACTTTTATTTTTTTATAGCATGTTTCTCGGACATTACATAGAACAAGGCCTATTAGAAATAATCATGTCCATTATTTATGGTATATTTTAATTGAACTTTACAACAAAAGAACATTTCATTAAAGATGAAAAGTATTTTCACTTTCCATGTCCATAACATATGATTTAGTTGTGATGATTCTACCAAATAATTCAGAACTTAGTCATATAAGATAACTGGAAAAAATTTAGATGTTCTAAATTCTATCAATTTCTCACTTAGAGAAATAATTTATCTTAATTCTTATAACGAAAAGAAACACAAAAATAACACTGAGGTGGGAGTTAGAGACATCTCCAACCGATATTAAATACGAATTTGTGAATAAATATTCCATTACAAATCTGAAAAAAGACAGCAATAGGGAAAAAGTGTAAATTATTTACAAATTATCCAAAGGATGCTGGAAGAATATGAAAAAATTTACGCTTTCCCTTATATCGTCTTCAATATTTTTGACATAGCTACTGATTTGTCAAGTTTTGGCAAATAGCAAGTTTTCCCAATTAGCAAGTGAGGATTACACAAACTACATTTGTAATTTATTGTAACTTTTGAAAACTTTCAGTGTGAAAAGTAATGTAATTGCTGTGTGCAAAAATCAATGAAGTAAATGTAAAGATCATCAATTGAATTCTCTTATTTTACAGATGAACAAACAGGCTAGTGAGGTTAATTGAAGTCCTGGAGTACATCCTGTGAGTTACTTGCTGAGCTAGAAATAGAACCCGTATATGTGTTCAAGTTTCTTCATGCTTCACATCACTGGGCCTCTTTATATCATAATATTTCCATTCTCTGATTTTTCAACAAAATTTCAAAATATTATCTATGAACATATTTCCCTCCCTCCCTCCCTCCCTCCCTCCCTCCCTCCCTCCCTTCCTTCCTTCCTTCCTTCCTTCCTTCCTTCCTTCCTTCCTTCCTTCCTTCCTTCCTTCCTTCCTCTTTCTCTCTCTCTCTCTCTCTCTCTCTTTCTTTCTTTCCTTCTTTCTTTCTTCTTTCCTTCCTTCCTTTCTTCTTTCCTTCCTTCCTTTCTTTCTTGACGGAGTTTCACTCTTGTTACCCAGGCTGGAGTGCAATGGCAAAATCTCGGCTCACCGCAACCTCCGCCTCCTGAGTTCAGGCAATTCTGCCTCAGCCTCTTGAGTAGCTGGGATTACAGGCACACGCCACCATGCCCAGATAATTTTTTGTATTTTTAGTAGAGACGGGGTTTGACCATGTTGACCAGGATGGTCTTGATCTCTTGACCTCGTGATCCACCTGCCTCGGCCTCCCAAAGTGCTGGGATTACAGGCATGAACATATTTTCTTTACAGCAAAACGTTTTAAAGAAATTGACTAGGCCGGATGCGGTGGATCACGCCTGTAATGAAACAAAAAGGCAGGAGAGCCAAACTCCATCTCAAAACAAAAAGAAAAGAAAAGAAATGACTAGACCAATGATCTCTCAACTAGGATGGACAAATCCCAGAAACTGTGCAGTGAACTCTGTAGAAACTGGTCACTACAGTGCAAGAGAAAATACTGTAACTTCTACTTACATTTACTGCTATCTTCAGATAAAGAATTAAAGTTCTCCAACCATGTTAGTGTATAGGTTAAATGACAATTCCTCTTAGCATGCACTTTAGTATATTTCAACACATCACCATTAACTAAACATAATACAAATGGAACAGGCTTGAAAAATATTACTGCAGAAAACTATGGATTGATGTTTATAGTCATAATGTAAGCATGAAAAAACAATCAGACTAAAGTACAATTTAAAAAAAAAATCAGAAAATGGCAGAGAGGATACTTTTAACCCTTAAACTCCTAAAGCTATTTGTCAGTCCTATAATATGAAAGTTTAAAAGAAATTAACTACAGTAAGCAAGGTATTTAAAACCACAAAACCAAACACTTTGTCCTAGGAGATGTTTGAACACATAATATGTATTGATTAATATGGTCTTTTTGTCTATAGGATAGGTATGACTATTACCTTACATTTGACTTGTGATGGAACTGAATCACAAAGATTTTCATAACTTTTCCAAGGCCACATAGCTATTCTTCCTTGAAGACCATCTGGCAGATTTTGAAAAGTATCATACTAATAGAGTAGTACATTAATATTTTTCTAATAAAAGCATTACATTAATCTAAGGCACACAGATTGACCCTATGTTTATGGTCTATAGAAATGAAAAATGAAAACAGCCCATTCTATTTTTGGAATTTAATATATAGATTTATTTGTAAAACTATGAAATGATCATATACACCTTTATCCATTGCAGTATTGTTTGTAATGGAAAAATTTGGGAATAACCTATCTGTCCATCATTTGGGGATTAAGCAAATTACAGCAAAAACAACAAGAAAAAGACAGCTATACAAAAGAATTAGGACATCCACATGTAGATCCAGTGTTAATATTTATATCTGGATAGTGAAAAGCAGGATACAAAAATAATGTGTATAATAGGCTGTTTTTTCAGTAAAATGATGCAAAATAATGTATGTTTACATTTCACTGTGCATTCATAAAGACACTATGGAGGTTAAACAAACAAAAAGGCAGGAGAGGATCAGTGTTCACCTAAGGATTGAGGAACAGGGATGGCTAAATGAAATGGAAAATGGATTTTCACCTTATATTTTTGGGTTATTAAACCATGGTCTTATTCTGCTTCCTCAAAATTAAATTAACTTAAAATTTAAAAAGCATTAAAACTATTATATCATAAATGATCATACCAGCTAAGGTAAAAAAGCATTAGAAATTGATTTGCCAAGGTAAAATAATTATGAATGAGAGATATGAAATGTAAATAATTTTTTCATGTATTGGCTCTCTTCTGTCAGTCCTTCTCATTACTCAGCATGGAATTTATTTTTACCTTTTGCACATTTTGTTTCATAAATTTAACTACATTAACTTTTTGTCTAAACATACCAAGGACCATTCAGAAATTTCTTCTATTCTTAATAAACCATACACCAACATGCATCTCTTGACTTTAATAGACAAGAATGAAAGATTCTGATGTTTGGGAAGATTGGCCATTTCTATGATTTATGAGATTTATAGACTTGGATAGGATTCTTAACTTCTCTCGGACTCTTTCTTCAGGTGTGAAATGAGAGAAAATGAGTATCCCCTTTATTTCATTTCTTAATGAGATAGCCTCTAACACCTCTTAGGGATTCAAAAAATATTAATGGCTTCCCTTTCGCTCTTCATAAATAAAGTGGTATTCCAGAAACAAAAGAGAACTTTCAACTGACAGATCAAGGCATGGTTCATAGAGAAGGAGACATTTACTCTGAAGCTTGGAGCAGAAGTACAAGTTGGACTTGTGAAAATGTAGGAGAAGAAATTCTGAAAAGAGAAAACAACATGAGCAAATGAACTAATTTAAAGTGTTAGAAGAAAAAGATATGTAAGAAGTACATGTTTATATCAGTTTGCAAGAACCATAATATGCATAAAATTGGAAATAAAGAAAGTAATTAGAAGGCAGAATTTTTAAGGTATTAAAATTATCACTAAGAAATTTGGACCTATAGTTAGTAAGAACAAATCGCTGTTAAGGAGTTTTGAATGACAGAAATAGAAGAGTGATTTATGAAGAAAAATTCAGCAACAGAATGTGTCTAGATTAGAAATGACTTGAGTAGAAAGATACAAATTATGAGTTTTTAGGAAGAGTCATGAGAGAAGTAAATAAGAAGCATGGATTTGCAGAACTGTGGTAAAAGTGATAGGGTAATGACTAGCAGAGATATTATGAAGGAAGCACTGTAGGAATCTCACCTACCTTAAAAGATTCAAAATGGCATAGTTATGCATATATGGAAATGTAACAGTGCATTACTGCTTTGTGGCCCTGCCCAGTCACTACTTACTTTTCTTTTAGATGTTGTATTTAACGATATGTGGTGAATGGTTTAGCAGTCTTGTACAAGCAGTATTTCAAGGATGTAACATCATATATATATATATGTAAATTTAACTTTATATATATATAAATTTATATATATGTAAATTTAACTTTATATATAAAATGTTAAGATAAATTTATATATATGACAACTTAATTCAGTACCTAGCTGTTTTAGTAAGAACAATTGTTATTAGTGGTAATATTAATATTACTTTCAACAATATTTGGAAGCAGTGAGTAAATAGCATTATATAGTATCTTCATTATTTTCCTATAGCTACTATAACAAACTACCATAAACTTAGTGGCTTAAGACAGCACAAATTTATTATGTCAAAGTTCTAGAGGTCAGTATCTAAAATGGATCTCACTGGGCTAAAATTAACATGTCAGCAAGGCTGTTCCTCTTGGAGGCTTTAGGACATGATTCATTGTCTCACATTTTCCAGCCTCCAGAGGCTGTCTGCCCTTTGCTCAGGACTCTTCCATCTTCAAAGCTAGTAGTGACCACTGGGGTCTTTCTCACACCTCATTTCTCAGATTTTCTCTCTTCTGCCTTCTCCTTCCTCTAACAAGAATGCTCGTGACCACACTGGACCCCATCAGATAATTCAGAGAAACCTCCCATCTTAAGGTCAGTTTCATAGGAATCTTAACCGTAGTTGGAACTCTAATGCTCTTTTGCCATACAATTTGACATATTAACACATAACAGGGATTAGGATGCAGGCATCTTTTGGGGGCCATTATTCTTTCTACCACAGTGTTTAACCTAGGATTTTTTCAATATATGCATTCCAGAGTTTTCCTATAGAGAAATGGCAGATACCAACATCATAGGAAACCTGTTTTCTGTCTCTTCACAGTAATTGAAACAATTACCAGTGACAGAGAACTTTGAAAATTCTCCTGTTTGTGACTTCAGTCTCCTCATGGTTTGATCCCAGAATTCTGGTTTGAATTCATCATCTCTACCTAATTTTGTTCTCCCAGTTGTGGTTCCTGTCTCATTAAATTTTACCAGCATCAACAATTTTCTTAAGCCACATGCACTAAATATATATTCAGTATATGCGTGTCATCCTTTGTTTATGTGTTCCACATTTTTATCTGTATTAGTCTGTTCTCACACTACTAATAAAGATATACCTGAGACCGGATAATTTATAAAGTGAAGAGGCTTAATGGACTCTCTGTTCCACATAGCTGAGGAGGCCTCACAATCATGGCAAAAGATGAAGGAAAAGCAAAGGGACGTCTTACATGGTGGCAGGAAAGATATTTTGTGCAGGGAAACTCTCATTTACAAAGCCATCAGATTTCCTGAGACTTATTCACTATTATGAGAACAGTAGAGGGGAACCACCACCATGATTCAGTTATCTCTGCCTGGCCTCACCCTTGACATATGGGGATTATTACAATTCAAGGTGAAATTTGGGTGGGGACACAGCCGAACTCTATCACTATCCAATTAACAGCCACAGTTTTTTTTTAGTTCTGTCATATACACAGACACACAAATACACATACACACAAGTATATATACATATACAACTCTCTCTCAAAGTTATCTGCCAATTATAAAATGCAAGGTTAACATCTAATTTCTCATTTGCAACATGGGACATTACAGTAGAGTAAAAAAGGCTGCCCAAAGACATTATTCAGCAAACAGATTGAAAAAACTTCAAGAAAATTATTGTTCACTGGATTAGTCCACTTTGTGCTGCTATAATAGAATACCTGAGACTGAGTAATTTATAAACAATAGAAGTTTATTTGGCTCATGGTTCTAGATGCTGGGAAGTCAAATATCAATGAGCTCTATCTAGTGAGGGCCTTCTTGTCACATCATCTCATGATGGAAGACAGAAGGGCAGGAGAGCACACATATATGAGAGAGAAAGAGGGTCAAACTCACTCTTTTATTAGAAACACACTCCCACAGTAACTAAAACTACATTCATGATAACAGCATTAATCCATTCATGATGGCAGAAACTTTATGACCTAATCACCTCTTAAAGATCCCACATAACATTTTTACACTGGAGATTAAGTTTCCAACACATAAACATTGGAGGGCACATTCAAATCACAGCATTCACTAATTCTATCAAAAGAAATATTTGAGGAAATACTATGGTCTAGTACTAATCAGCCATAACAGAGGATTTGAGATGGAGAAATCCAGGGGTAGACTAACTGATGAAAAGCTTACTAGAATGCAGACTCCATGACAGCAAAAACATTTGCTTTTTCATGACCAGATTCCAGAGCCTACAATAGTCACATATAGTAAGCATTCTAAAATTATCTGATAGATGAATACATGATTCTATATAGAATATCTAATTCAGTTTCTATAACATATGATTAAATAAAATGGATAATGCTAGCTTGTTAACATGATATGTAACATGAAGTATTGTTGCTATAGAAAAAATAAAACACAAGAAAATTTCATACTCTAGAGTTGGGAAAAGTGATATTAATAAATGTTTTTCTAAATTTTATCCAATGGGTGAAATAAGGGAAGGAAGATGTAAAATCAAGATAATTCTAAAGATTTCATCTTATTAGATGTGTAGTAAAGAAGTAAGAGCCCTTAGTAGTAGGCAAAGAAAAAATTTATATCTTGTTTTGATATAAAGTAAACTATTCTTATTACAGGTTGCAAGTAAGGAAAAGTAAATAAATGTTAAAATTATCAATAGAAAAGTTGCGATATTTAAGCAAGACATAATGTAAAAATATCTTAATATAGTACAAGAAAAAACTAAAATTAAATATTTTTATACCAAATGTAAATGAGTAGTACTATTAAAACATAGAAATGGCAAGATTAGATTAGAAATGATTATTTGTGCCATCTACAGAAACATTGATATTAATGTGATTTAAAAAATGATAACATAATTGGTAAAAAAATAAATCAGGAAGTGCACTTAAAGTGAAATAGCAGTTACAGTAATACCAAATAAAATAGAATTTAAACAGGATTTCCTCATATAGTTATGTGATTCTCTGAAAGAAATCGTAGTAAAAAATCTGTAACGTGAAAGTTGCAGCTAAATGTAAAAAGTAAAAACTCTTAAGAATACAAAGAAAATACACAAAAAGTTATGTAGGATGATTTCACTTCTCTGCATTTCATACATCTGGAAGCTAAAATACAAGCATGGATATACAGAGGCAAATAATCAATTAAATAATTTATATTTGTTTAAAACATTGCCTTTAAAATGAAAATAAACAATTTTTAGGCCAGTAAATATTTACCCAAATTCAAGTAGTTACTTGAAAAAACAAAACTTAAAAAAGTACTCAGTAATGGAGGTATTGCAGCACACATTGTTTATTATCATCTAATATTATTAGAAAAAAATGTGGGTTCGATTAGAGTACATTATATGTAAAATTAAGAAACAACTAAACAACCCTTGAAACATTTTGGAAATTAAGAGAAAAAACTGTATAGAACACAGAAAGCAATACAAATGAGAACAATTAATATTAAAATCTAATGATTATATACAACTCAGTATTTAAAGGAAGAAAAGTGTAAAACTTAAATGCTTTTATTATGATAAAAGAAAAAAATTTAAGATATTAAGTAATTAAAAAATTCAAAACAAAAAAATAAAAATAGATCAGACTAATTAAACTTAAAATTAATAAATTTAGTATACCCCTAAAAAGTTGGAATGGGTAAATAAATACAAGTGCTGATTCTATAGAAAGACTACTAAAAGGAACACTTCATATGCCTAATAAAGGAAAATGAAGAAAACAACACTAGATAAAGAAAGACTTTTTTTTTTAATTATACTTTAGGATCTGGGGTACATGTGCAGATCATGCAGGATTGTTGCATAGGTACATACATGGCAAGGTGGTTTCTTACCTCCATCTCCCCATCACCTATATTTGGCAGTTTTCTCCATGTTATCTTCCCAACCCTCCCCACCTCCTGTTGTCCCTGACCTAGCTACCACCCTCCCCTCCACTGGCAGCAGACCCCAGTGTGTGATGCTCCCCTCCCTGTGTCCATGTGTTCTCGTTAACACCTGCATATGAGTGAGAACATGCAGTGTTTGATTTTTGGTTCTTCTGTCAGTCTGTTGAGAATGATGGTTTCCAGATTCATCCATGTCCCTACAAAGGACACAAACTCATCATTTTGTATGGCTGCATAGTATTCCATGGTGTATATGTGCCACATTTTCTTGTCCAGTCTATCATTGATGTGCATTTGGGTTGGTTCCAATTGTTCCCTATTGTAAACAGTGCTACAATGAACTTAAGTGTGCATGTGTCTTCTCTTTTTTTTTTTGAGACGGAGTTTCGCTCTTGTTACCCAGGCTGGAGTGCAATGGTGCAATCTCGGCTCACTGCAACCTCCGCCTTCTGGGTTCAGGCAATTCTCCTGCCTCAGCCTCCTGAGCAGCTGGGATTACAGGCACATGCCACCATGCCCAGCTAATTTTTTTGTATTTTTAGTAGAGATGGGGTTTCACCATGTTGACCAGGATGGTTTCGATCTCTTGACCTTGTGATCCACCCACCTCGGCCTCCCAAAGTGCTGGGATTACAGGCATGAGCCACCACACCGGGCCACATGTGTCTTTATAATAGAATGATCTCTAGTCCTTTAGGTATATACCCAGTAATGGGATTGCTGGCTCAAATGGCATCTGTTTCTAGATCCTTGTGGAATCGCCACACTGTCTTCCACAATCATCGAACTAATTTACACTCCCATCAACGTTATCCCCATCAGGCTACCAATGACCTTCTTCACAGAACTGGAAAAAAACCACGTTAATCTTCATATGGAACCAAAAAAGAACCCGTATAGCCAAGACAATCCTAAGCAAAAAGAACAAAGCTGAAGTCATGCTACCTGACTTCAAGCTATACTACAAGGCTACAGTAATCAAAACAGCATGGTACTGGTACCAAAATAGAGATATAGACCAATGGAACAGAACAGAGGCCTTGGAAGCAATGCCACACCTCTATAACCATCTGGTCTTTGACAAACTTGACAAAAGCAGGCAATGGGGAAAGGATTCTCTGTTTAATAAATGGTTTTGGGAAAACTGGCTAGCCATGTGCAGAAAGCTGAAACTGGACCTCTTCCTTACACCTTACACTAAAATTAACTCCAGATGGATTAAAGATCTAAACCTAAGACCTAACATCATGAAAACCCTAGAAGAAAAAATAGGCAAAACCATTCATAACATAGGCATAGGCAAGGACTTGATGACTAAAACACCAAAAGCAATGGCAACAAAAGCCAAAATAGACAAATGAGATCCAATTAAACTTTAGAGCTTCTGTACAGCAAAAGAAACAATCATTAGCGCAAACCAGCAACCAACAGAATGGGAAAAAATGTTTGCACGATCGGACAAAAGGCTAATATGCAGTATCTACAAAGAACCAAAGATTTATAAGAGAAAACAAACCCATTCAAAAGTGGGTGAAGAATATGAACAGACACTTTTCACAAAACGACTTATATGAGACCAACAAACATATGGAGAAATACTCATCATCACTGGTCATTAGAGAAATGCAAATCAAAACAACATTGAGATACCATCTCACACCAGTTAGAGGCAATCATTAAAAAATCTGGAGACAACAGATGCTGGAGAGGATGTGGAGAAAAAGGAATGTTTTTCTTTCTTATTATTTTCCTTTTTTTTTTTTTTACACCCGTAGCATTTATTCTCTTTCTTTCTACTATTCTATCTGAAGTAACATTTTCACTCTTTATAACTCTAAACTTGCAATGTTTACATTTATAAAGAGATGCAGGAAATAAAAAATTTAGGGCTTGCTGTATTCCCAGAATTGATAATATAGCTCCGAAGAAAGGATAACTTATAACTTGACCCTGAGAACAGCCTGGAAGTTAGTCAAAGTTAACTTAATATGATCTACAAATCATGGCATCTCCAATCCTTTTGTAAAACCCTGTGGGGGAACTTGTTGCATAAATTTACAATGTTAAGCCTCTTTTAGTTTTATTTATTGTATTTTTTAAATTATACTTTCAGTTCTCGGGTAAATGTGCAGATCGTGCAGGATTGTTACATAAGTATACACATGCCATGGTGGTTTGTGGTATCCATTCCCCTGTCACCTACATTAGATATTTCTCCTAATGTTATCCCTCTGCAGTCTCCTCACCCCCTTTATCCCTCCCCTACTCCCTCACCTCGCAAGAGACCCGTGTGTGATGTTCCCCTTCCTGTGTCCATGTGTTCTCATTGTTCAACACCCACTTATAAGTGAGAATATGTGGTGTTTGGTTTTCTGTTCTTGTGTCAGTTAGCTGAGAATGATGGTTTCCAGCTTCATTAAAACTACTTTGAAGAAAGAAGATGTGGCTAAAAGCATAAGAAAGCTTACACAGTTTTTGAGAGACTAATACACAGAATTCTATAGCAACGAATTTGAAAACCTTTGAGAAACATAGATTGTTCTAGAAAATACAAATTACTAAAATTGATCCAAGATCAAGTGGAAATTTGAATAGTTGAATAATAGAAAATTTAGAAAACTGATTAAAATTTGGTAATACCAAATGACTTAGATTAGATAATGGCCATACTTTATCTGACATGTTAAAAAAAAAAATCCAATGCTATTCAAAGAATTTCAGATGTGGGATATGATGGGAAAGTGTCCTGTGTATTTTCTAATACCACAATAAACCCAATAAAAGTAATATAAATAGAGAAATCTATACAGAAATTTTATTTATGAGCACAAATGAAAAGCTTTAAAATAATTTATTATGACAGTAAACTAGTATTAGCTGCTCAACTTTGTTTCCACCTACTAGAAATTGTCAAGATAATTATACCTGTTTTGTGAATGGCGCCTCATAGTGTTATGCAGTACAAACCTTGCACAATCATGCATGGAGCAGGCCTGACTCACTGGCAAAAATCTAATCCAGACAGACTAAGGATTTTACATATCAACAATAAAGTTTTGCAAATAAATCAGGGAGTGAGATCTCATGTAAAATTTAGAAATATTAGGGAATTTTTAACCCAAACTGGAAACCAAAAAGGTTTTCAAAAATTCTACATTCAATAATTTAATATAAATTAAAGGCTTTTAGAGTAAAACATACTGTATGCAACTTAAACAACAAAAAAACAGAGATTTGGGAAAAATACTGTTAAATGAAATAAAGAGATTTTATCTAGAGTAGACGAATTTCTAGAAAATAAAACTCTTTGTAAAAATTGGCAGTAAATATGTAAATATAAACTACTGATAAGTAAACCAAAAGCCAAAAAAAGAAAGAAAGGTAAATCTAAATGGTCAAAATATAAATAGTTATTCTAATTTACATGTTGTCAATTGGTAATACAATTGAATTATGATATATTATTTGGTACTTATTAAATTAGTAACAAATAATCACTACAATACTTTTTTTGGGAGAGGAAAGGTAGTTTGACATATTGCTGATGGAGTGTAAAGTGTTAATAATATTTCTTTAAAAATGTCAGAAATACATAGAGCCTTTAACCCAGAAATTGGCAAACCAAATGAGTAACTTGCCAGTTTTCATTTTCATAATTGATAAGTTATGATACTATATCATTCTGTATTCACTAAATTAGCAACAGTTAAAACAGCTATAATACTTATTTTTCTGGGGAAAGGACAACTTCACATATTGTTAATGGAAATGTAAATTGCTACATCCTGTTTTGGAAAAGAGTCTGGCAATATTTCTTAAAATACAAAACACATTTGCCCATTAACCCAGAAATTCTATTCCTGGGTGTTCATCACAGGGAAACAAAAGCACCTGAAGTATAAAGCCTTTGCATAAGTTTGCTTACATTGTCATAGATAGAAACAAAAATTGAATATAAATCAATATATAAATGGGTAATAAATTAAGGCACAGCTACTCCATAAAATATTTTGCGTTTATTAAAAAGTATAAATTGGATCTACACAGGTTAATGTGAAAGGATTGCCACAAAGCATTGTTGGAAAATGAGATTAAGAAAATGGTTTAAAATAACCCCATTTTGTAATTAATGACCATAACCCCTTTTATATATGTGAATTTGTAGGTCTGAACTTGTAGTGAATAACGACTCATCACCAGGCCAACCCCCTTGTGTGAGGAGTTGGGAGAAGTCTGATGTAGGTAGTCTTAGAAGCAGAAAGAAGATATAAAAGAATAAATAAAAATAAAGTTAAATGTATTAAATAATTAAAATACAGAGATCATATATTTCTTGAAGACAACAATATGCTTTCAAAACATTATAAAAATCTATTAGCATTGTCAAACTTTATAGTCACATATTTTTGTGGAACAAACATGTTTTCTTAGCATACATCAATTGTTTGACTAAATCAAACTAAACACATTTGTTTACAAGCTGGAACTTTTTGAATTAAAAAAATACATGACCATATGTTCAAGTAATCAAAATGAATCTTCACATAGGACTTCATTTTAGATATTATTGTAAGAAAGATATTCTGTAACATGACCATAAATGAAACTTTTAGTTTTCTATCTACAACCTGACATTCTTACTCAATGGACCTTCCATGTGGTCTAGAATTTATGTTAAAAGCCACTAAATTATGTGTATTCCTTGCACTTGAGGTGATAAAAACAGCTGTTGCAATTTTATTCTGGAATTTCTATTCTAATTACAATATTTAAATAAAATTCAGTACATTTAAAAAGTTTTTAATTTTGAGGCAGTGTCTGCTGAAGGAAGTGCCCTAATAAGAAATATTTTCTTTTTCCAGAGAATCCTTTTAGTGTCACATTTTGATCAGCAAGTGAATCAAGACTGATATTTTCCACTAATAAGATTTTCATAAATCAAATGCCTCTGGAAATGAAAGAAGGCTAAAATGCTATTGAGCTATTATAATATCTCAACTAGTTTCCTGGTAAGAGTCAGTCTATAGTAAAAATGCCTCTTAGTAGTTTCCCTAAAATGAATTAATCTAAAAGTTTATTAATATCTCATACCTCAATAAGAAAGAGTTTGTTCTCTCAGTAACTCCTGGTAGGAATTTCTTGGCTGCCATTCAAGATGAGGGCCAACCCACAAAGATGCTCTGTTGAGTGAAACTGGCATCTATATCTGGACTTAGCTCATCAATAAATTACCAGAAGGAATATTTCCTTTCTGTCACTTGGGAGCTGCATATGAAATCTGCTTCTGCTTACTGCTTGTTCATGGTCAGGCCCAGACCTATTGGGAGCTGGGAAGGCCAGGCACAATGACTCATTCAAGCCCGAGCACAGGGAAGGAAATGCTCAGATGGCCAAAATGCTATGTGGAGTTCCATTCACAGCACCACATATTTCCCTGAAACTTGCTTAGGAAAACATTCTAATGCTGTTTTTAGTGTGTTCTATTTGTCATTTTGAAACACAACACATTAGCTGCTTTGAACTCCTGGGCACTAAAAATATTTAAGTTACATAAGCAGATTGATTGAAAGACTAAATGGAGCTTTTAACTCAACACACTCAAAAGCATCTCCTTATTGCTCTAATGAATAGTGAAGCTCTTGTAAGCGACTGTGGAAAGACTTCCAGCCAGCCAGCCCATGTTGGACAGTGCAAAGGGGCAGCAAAACCAAGATAAACAGCCGTGCATATTTTCTACTGCTGGAATGAAAAGCAATGTTTTGCAAAAATATATATTCTTTTTCCTATTACTATTACAATTCTTGCATGACATTCATGTTCAGTTGTTGGCTCACTGGAACTTTCAAAATGTTTGAGGGTAGAAGGAAAACAGAAAAAATAGATACTGCTTTTGTGCCCTATTAAGTCCCATACGCATTTGAAAAGCAGACACCATGTAAATATAAAAGCAAACTTTCCAAATTTACTACTCTTTTCTGCGTTTGTGTTTTCTTTTACACTTCTGGAGCTTTGATTCATACAATTCAATATTTTAGTGGGGGTACCTCTTTACTTTAGTACTCCCAGTGTAAGCCATCCTCTGCCTCATTTTAGGGCTGTATAGTTACCAGTGAATTTGGAATTTTTAACTGAATATTGTGTGTGTGACATTATATGTAGAAAATATTACATAACAGTGAAGAGAATCTTATAGGGACTCATATAAACAAGCTTTATTATACATGTGAAAATAAATAGTAAGAAAAACCAGAATAAATAGTATCATAAATATTCATAATATAATTGCTTTTCAGCGTGACTGAAAATAAATGTGACACTCTCAGATGTATACATACATATCCACACATACCCCTCAACAGAACATTGGTAACGTGGGTTACTTTCTTCGCATTTCCTTGCAGTCCCTATTGAAGTACTTTACTAGGGGTAAAAAGAAAAACAAGGACTTGGTGGTGGCATTATAAGCCTCATAAAATGTGGAAAACAAAATAAGTAATTCTTTAAATTTATTTCTTGTTTTTTCATTAGGCATTTTGGATCAAATGCATACAGAATTCAAAATAAAGGTATAATTAAAATTTGTTTTAAAATCTGATTTATATCTAAGTAAATAGGACAAATACCTGTTACATTACTATAAATACAATCTCAGCTTTACTTCATACTAGTTTCCCTAAGAAAGATCATAAAATATTTTCACTCGAGGGGGTGGGGGAAACACCTCAGTAAGCCAAATTAACCTGTAAAACAGTAAAAATATATAATTATATAACAGATATTTCCTAAAAGAAAAATATTTTTAAAGCCTCCATATTTGAAGAATAATAAAAAGGAGATGGTTTTAATTAGTGGCAAACACAGATGTGAAATAAAATGAGGAGGGGCACAGGATATAGGAAACTATTTGAACTATTTTAGCACTTGAAAATGTCAGACAATTTATTGAGGATTTATTCACTTGGTTTGGAAGGTCTTAGGGACTAGCTGTAAAAACATCTAAGAACTGGTCTGTTATAACTAAGTCAAACAGGAGTATGAGCACAGAGTACTTTTTAGGTTATTTTATTATACAAGTAAATGAAAGGAACAAATTAATTACTGTTCTTTTTAACTTGAACCTCATGAATAACAGAGACATAACTAAGAAAGGAAAGTAAAAGCTAAATTAGGAAATATTTGATTTTGGAAAAAAATTAGACTGTCCCCTCTGCATGTCTGAAACCCAAAGGAAGATCATACCCCATTTAATTTCTTCCACATAGCAGCTTTAATTTTAGGACACTTTTGCATTAACTTGTAATCCTTCAGTTATTAAAAGTTAAGCTAATATCAAAACTACTGTTCCACTCCACATGAAGCTTTTCAAAATATATAAGATCATTTATGTGCAACTACTTTGAGATGTTAGAAAAAATGAGTTAAGGTGATTTTATATTAATATTAACATATTTAAGAAATTGAGTAATTTATATGTTTTCAGGTTATAAATTATTAGATTCAGTTTACAATTTCAGCTTATTATACTTATTGTATACACTTAAAGTCAACCTCTAATCCTGATTTTATCATGTATACAACTATTCATTTCTACAGGAGGACAGGCCTTCAAGTATATTATAAGTAGTGAGTAACCTATAGCCTGTCACATTTTCTGAATTCAAACTTGTTACTACCTTAACTACCTTCCCTTATTATCATTGCATTAGCTGGTACAACAAAGTCAGTTTGGGGAAAGCATATTTTAAGACAAAGCCAACGTTTGCTTCAGGAAGAAACATTATTATTTGTTGTTGCCCTGTGTAGACACCAATCTCACCTAATGATGAGAGGGACAAATCAGAGAAGAAAAGAAAATCCACATTTTGAAAAAACAGTGATTGAATTTTTTCTTTTTTTCTCCTCTCCAAATGATCTGGGATTATTACTGTAAATTCCTTCCTACTTTAGTGTTGAATGTTGTTGTTTGTTCTGCGTGTAGAAGGTGAATCATCTCATGTACTAGATGTTCTTTTGTAAGTCAAAAATTTCAGAACAGTGATTGCACACATATAATACAGTAAGGAGTGTGCAGCAAAAAATTGTTAAAGAAGTATTCAAATAAAAGTGTTCCAAATCTCGCTTATTTTTTATCTTATTTTAAAAAATAAAAAATAAGAGTATCAGTAGCCTTTTTTAGCTGATAAATCCCTTTCTCAATATAAGTTTGTAATAAACTTACACAGTCACACACAGTCTCAAACTATGATGTTTTCCCACAACTTTGTTCTATTATTCCACTTTTAGATTTTTTTTTCCACTTGAGGATAATTTACACGAAAATAAATTGCTGCAATCAAGTAACTTTATCGGGGTCACTGGAGCACCCTGCTTTCCTCTCTTCAGTTTTCCCGCCCACCCCACACAAGCTGGAATGTAGCTGCGAGCATCACTTTCCCTGTTCTAAAGACATCATGAAAGCAATTGGGTAAGTGTGAGCAGTGACCAACTTTTCTTTCTTTTCCTTTTGGTAAACAATGTGGTTCACAAGTTTTCAACTCCACTTCTGAAACTTTCAGTCACTCTTGCAAACCACTACAGCCTGCTGGGCAAGAACATAATCAGAGAAAAAAGGAACATCTTGCGTAGAAGAACAAGAACAGTTGTGTGAGAAAGAGATCATAGCAGAAATTGATAAGAAAATGTTTTTGCCAGACTCCTTTCTATTATTAGTTACCATTCCTAGGATGTTGTAAGGGAAAATAATGAGGCAAAGCATTACAAAAATGACATAAAATTGGGCTTTTTAAAGAGCTAGTTATCATGGCTAGGTTTTATGGCTAGTTATCATGTCTGGTCAACTGACACATGAACCTGTTGAATTAAATTTAACTGAATGAGAAGAATACAAATGTCTTTACCATTAAGCAATAAATATAGCTACTGGCTGCATAACTGTTTTAAAAGGGTCATCTTTTCCAACTTCTGCAGACAAATAAGGTTAACGTAACTCAATTATAGAAGTTCAGTACAACTTCTGAAAACAATTTGACTATACAGACTTAAAGATCTCTATATCTGCAAAAGATTTCACTGCATAAAATATTCATAGGCCCCGCTTAAACTAGCAATGTCTTTCAGTATGTCTTTTACCTACTCCCACCACTACTTGAAGCAAACTCAGGAAATGTATGTCATTGTACTTTATAGTCAATATTCTCAGAAGTAACACAAAAAAGAAATGCAAATCCAATAGTTAAAGATAGTGGGCTAGAAAGGGAGCTAAAGCAGTAAAAGTGCAGGTACTGAGAATGTAAATGAAAAAAAAGACCACATCGATCATAAAGTAATTATGTTGTTATGACTGTCTCTCATTTTTTCAAAGCCTCTTAATTATATCAGAGGACAATTTACAAATTGTCTCTTAACTCTGTTTGACCTACCTTTATTTTTATAAACTTCTTCCTGAGAAGTTTTTTTCCCACATGTAAATTTGAAGCAGTTCAGTCTATTCATGTTCAAATGTTATGTATGAATAAAGTCATCTAATTGTTCACTTCAAAAAGGATGTGGGGATTACTTATTGTAGTATCATTCCTAAAAAGCCTTTACTTCAGTATAATTTCATCTACAGTTACAAATAATTTCTGTAATTTGTTTCAGTCTTTAAATTTTTAGAAATAAAATAGGGTAAGTCCTTTACATACCCCACGGTCAACCTATCCGGGCAGCATTAGGACAAAAAAAGTATAGTAGACATCAGTAAAGTTTGGAGGTAATTTGATTTCTTTTGTGTGTGTTAACAATGGGATGAGGTAAAGTGAGAAAAAATGTGTGATAAGTAGTATACATTTAAGAAAAATGTAATTTTTTGGGGGAAAAAAGTTTCAAAAGAATGTGTGAAGAAAGCTTTCTTGAAGGATTATATACTTTGTTTATTGGAATGAATTATGGTCCCTAATGTCACATTGGAGATCCCACCATCCCCCATAGCTTGTGTAAAGCTACCAGATAAAGGAAAATAAATATTTTCCTTTATAGAAAATATCTGTAAACACTAACCCCCAAAGTGATTAGGACATTTTTAGGTGTTTAGTTGGTTAATGTTTGAGTCAGAAATCTCAATGAAGAAGCAAATGTAAGTCAATACTTTCCAAACCTATCTATTGAGTATAAGTTCTAATATGACTTACATGTTCTATATTTAGTAGAAGACTTTAAAAGGGAGAGTATCCAATTGCCTGTATGTGTAAAAGCCAACTAAAATGATGTAGTGCTATTAATACTAACAAAATTGACTAATTATTGAAGTTTTATGTGTTCCTGGAACATCTTTCACACATTTGCATATTTATTTATTTAGTCAACATAAGTAATGATTATTCCTGTTTTATAAATAAAGATACCGAGGTAGGAGCTCTCCCATGTCACTCTCCCATGTCACAAAGGCGTTGACTGTCAAAGCTAGGGTTCAGGGCTGCTCTCCTTTTTCTTTTATGCTGTCAAAATGAAAATAAAGGTTATTTTTGAAAAATGTTGGAGCTGAATTAAATTTAAAACTGAGGTTGTGAATGTAAATCTGTCTGACCATATGAATCATTTTTTGAATCTAAATAAGTACTCTTATTCAGAATAATTTATCTATTTTTTCTTTTACTTTTCCTTCTTTAATATAAAGCATAATAAATTTTAACAATATTTTTACTTCGCTGTCATAAATTTATAAACCATCTTTGAGAGAATAAGTCATAAAACATCAAGAGTTTCTGCAACCTGCAAGATTAAAAGCCTGGTAGCAGCTTTCATCCCACTCTGTGCTTGAACCTGTCTGTGCCGACAGAGCTAGCAGACTGTTTAAAGTTCCTGTGGCTTGGGCAAAAGCCAGGTTTACAGACACAGTTTCACAGAAGACAGACTTTTCCCCTTTTGACTGGCCAAGTTTTAAATCCTTCAGTGGTTGGGTCTGATTAGAAAGGTAGCACTAGGGGAAGGTTGAATGGAGTGTGGTTGTTGGTTTGTTGAGAAGTTGTTTTATTAGAAAATAATAAAGTGTCCTGAGCTGCAAAATATCTAAAGGTACAGACATTTTCAATTTATATTAGAAGCAACAAGATTGATAACCCTTATGTCACTGTGTTTGTTTCTGGGTTCATAGCTGCCTGTACATCAAAAAAAAAAAAGTCAGTAGCCACCTTGTCTCTTCACTACCACTGCTATATATATATATATATATATTTTACTGGCTCTGAGGACACATTTCATTTCATTCACTTACTCATTCATTCAGTCATACATTCTTTCATTTCTGACTCGAGGCTCAATAAACCATATCATTGTTCTAAAATTCTAAGTTTAGCTTTCTCTAAGCCCGTTGCTGTATTCTCTAATCACTGAATCTCCAAACCACTGAATTTTCTTTTTACTCCAGTGTAGTTTGAACTAAGATAATCTTATAAAGATATTTGATATGACATTTTTGTGTGTGGAGAGAAATGTGAGTGCCCTATGTCTTTAGTTCAAAAGTATTGATGTAAATAATTATACTTCTGTTGTGCTAGAATAATATAGCAAGTACTTTTGCTTCATGGAAAGATACAACAACCACCAGGACCTGTATATAACAGGAATCCTTCATCATGAATCCTTGAACGTCCTCATTAAATGAGCTCTCAGGATTTTGTGAAGATGGAAATTATATGAAAAATTTGTGTGTGTGTGTGTGTGTGTATATATATATAAATTTATATATACACACATCCCACATATATGTTATATATATATGTATATATAACATATACATGTGTAACAGTTATAATATCCGATAAAGACATTTGATATTTCTGTTAGATTCCCTAAGTAGTCTTTGACATACACAAAACTGTGTATTACTTAGGATAGGTACCTTGATTAAAAATTATATATATGTACTTTCATTAAATTCAAGATACGTGAATTTTATTGCTGATTGGCAATGATTATGTTCATACCATTTACAAATCATTTCATATTCATGATCTGAGTTCTAGTCAAATCTGCTAAGTACAAAACTTATGAAACTTTGCCTGTGTCGCCGTTAAGTTAGTTCACCATACCAACTCTGTGAGAAAAGTTCAGAAGCTAAAATAAAGTGAAGAAAGAAAGAAATGGCTTGCTGAGGTTACAGTTTGTAAGTTATTAAACCGGGAATTAAATTCAGTCTACTGATTGACTCCATGTCATTTGCTCTTTTTCCTCGTCTCTCACAAGATGCTTTGCTAAATATCATACCTTCCTGTGCTACTGTAATTTCTCATTTATCTTTGGCCAAGCCCAGTTTTTATGCTTTACTTCTCAATGATACTTAGTGTCACATATCTTCTTGACCTCCTTGTGCTACGACCACATTGCATTCACTTGTGCATCATTCACTTAAGGCAAGCTTCTCCTAATAACTTCCTGGTGATGTATTTAAAGAAAAACATTTAAAGAAGGTCCATTTATTCAAAAATTAACTGCTCTTTCCCTTCATCCAATATGAATATTTAAAATTTAGATTTTCAAAACTAGGTGTCATTTCTTCAAAGCTTCACTTTTTGTTTTAAATTTTATGGTTTGTCTGCAGCAGTAATTTAGAAAGATTTATGTATAGATGTGGAGGAAAGAAGAAATTGGAATCATTTTGGTATTCAAATATGAATGACTTATCTTGAGGAGATACATTAAGAGCCTGTTTTGCTTAGTACTCTTTTAAAATAACTTTAATCTTTTCCACTCCTCACTTTTGGACAGAATTTCCTAACTCTCCTCTCTACCGATGTAAACCTTATACATTATTTAATATTTAGTTCTGCATTTAATTATTCCATGAAGTTTTATCACCACAGCCTAAAGTCAATTTATTATTCCCTAAAAAAATAAAACCAATATGTTATTAATGCATTGCAGTTAGTCAAAGGATAATCAAAACTCTACCACTGTTTTCTTGAATTCTTCCATAATTTTTATTACAATATTTTTCAGAATATGATTTGTTTCCATAGCTATATAAACAACTCATAGGGAAAGAATCGATGCCTTTGGTCAGCTACAGAACTTACTGAACTTTAAGTGCTCAGCAGAAGTAGATGGATTCCATGTTACTAGTCAACTTTTCATATCATATATTTTACTTTAAAATTTGAGAATCCCCTTTGGCTTATTTGGAGTTCAATTTCTCTGCTAGGTTTCCCTCATTTGTGTACTTATTATGATCTTTTTTAAGTATTTGAACATATATATATAATAAATATGATGCTGTCATGTTTAATAAGTCATTCTCAAAATAATACGTACCATAGAAAGCAATTCATATGAACAAGTGAATTGAATGTGAAATTAACTTATGGTGAAAAATCAGAAAAGAATGTTTGCTTCAGAATTGGTAGTGGGGATATTGAGTGAGAAGGAGTTTAAGGGGATTTTCTGGGTTGATTGAAATATTGAAATACTCTATATCTTTTTGGGTAAGGGTTATATATATGTATTCTCTTTTTTTTGAGACAGGTCTGGCTCTGACACTAAGGCCAGAATTATGTGGCCTCATCAGGGTTCACTGTAGCCCCGAACTCCTGGGCTAAAAGCAATCTTTCCACCTGTCTCCCACCCGGCGAGGACTCCAGATGTATGCCACCACACCCTCTCTAATTAAATTTTTTTTTTTTTTTTGCAGAGATGGGGTCTTACTTTGTTGCCCAGGCTGGTCTTGAACTCCTGGCCTGAAGCAATTCTCCCACAATTGCCTCTCAAAGTTTTGTGACTATAGGCATAAGCCATTGTGCCTGGCCTCTGTCATTCAATCTTATCAAATTGTACACTTAAGATTTATTTTGCTATATGTTAACTGTACCTCAAAATAAAAGTAAAACTATAAAGTGTTATTTAGGAGTACATGTAAAATAAGATAAAACTACTACAATAACAAAGAAAACGGTTAGGAAAAATTCAGGATTGTAGTTACGTCTGTAGTGGTGAGAGAAAGTGTTTTGGGAGGGGCACATTGGGGGTCTCTCAAGAATTGGTAATATTCTATTTCTTAATCTAAGTGGTGGATACATCAGTGTTCATTTCATTACTATGTCTTAGAATGAATATATATTTATGTATAATACATTTGAAATTATTTAAAATTAGCCCATAAATGTTTCTATTTTGCTTTCTGCCTTCTTGCTATTGTTTAAATTCTGAAGAAAAAGGTAAGTTAATGCCCTTTATTTGTTTTCCTTGTTCACAAAGGTATATAACTTTTTCCATCATGGAAGATTTTAGTAATAACAGTGAGAAAAATTCAGTCCCTCCACATGAGGAAATGCATGTGGCTCATAGTAATGCTACATATTTCAACAGGATTTTGTAATTTATAAAGTACCCTAAAGTCAATGGAAGGATTTTATCATGGTGATAAGAATGACTTAACAGGAAAGAGAAGTTAAAAAAATGTTAAAAATATATTTATTCTAAGCTGTGCTTTAACTGTTACATATATCATGATGTAGTATTTACAAGAATGTTATAACTAGAACTGGGCCATCCTGAAAAGGATAACTTTGGAGAAACAATACATATTTTTAAAATTATACTTAAAGTTCTGGGGTACATATGCAGATTGTGCAGAATTGTTACAGAGGTATGCACATGCCATGGTGGTTTGCTACATCTATCCCCCCATTACCTACACGAGGTATTTCTCTTAAGGTTATCCCTCCCCTATACCCCCAACCCCTGCTATCCCTCCCCTGGAACAGACCCTGGGGTGTGATGTTCCCCTCCCTGTCTCCATGTGTTCTCATTGTTCAACACCAACTTATGAGTGAGAACATGCAGTGTTTAGTTTTCTGTTCTTGTGTCAGTTTGCTGAGAATGATGGTTTCCAGCTTTATCCATGTCTCTGCAAAGGACATTAACTCATACTTTTTTAGGGCTGCATAGTATTCCATGGTGTATATGAGCCACATTTTCTTTGTCCAGTTTATCCTTGATGGGCATTTGGGTTGGTTCCAAGTCTTTGCTATTGTAAACAGTGCCACAGTGATCCTATGTGTGCATGTGTCTTTATAATAGAATGATTTATAATCCTTCTGGTATATACCCAGTAATGCCATTGCTAGATAAAATAGTTTTCTAGTTCTAGATCCTTGAGGAATTGCCAGGCTGTCATCCACAATGTTTGCACTGTTGTACACTTCCACCAACAGTGTAAAAGTATTCCTATTTCTCCACATCCTCTCCAGCATCTATTGTCTCCAGATGTTTTAATGATCACCATTCTAACTGGCATGAGATGGTATCTCAATGTGGTTTTGATTTCCATTCTCTAAGTACCAGTGGTAATGAGCATTTTTTCATACGTTTGTTGGCCTCATAAATGTCTTCTTTTGAAAAGTGCTTGTTCATATCCTTGGCCCACTTTTTGATGGGGTTGTTGTTTTTTCTTGTAAAATTGTTTAAGTTCTTTGTAAATTCTAGATATTAGCCCTTTGTCAGATGGGTAGCTTGCAAAACTTTTTTCCTATTCTGCTGGTTGCAGGTTTACTCTAATGATTGTTTCTTTTGCTGTGCAGAAGCTCTTAAGTTTAATTAGATCCCATTTATCTATTTTTGTTTTTGTTGCCATTGCTTTTGGTGTTTTAGTCATGAAGTCCTTGCCTATACCTGTGTCCTGAATGATTTTGCCTAGGTTTTCTTCTAGGGTTTTTATGTGAAAATCTTCAATAAAATACTGGCAAACTGAATCCAACAGCACATCAAAAAGCTTATCCATCACAATCAAGTCGACTTCATCCCGGGGATGCAAGGCTGGTTCAACACACAAAAATCTATATACATAAACAGAACCACAGACAAAAAACTACATGTTTTTCTCAATAGATGTAGAGATGGCTTCCACAGTATTCAACAGCCCTTTATGCTAAAAACTCTCAATACACTAGGTATTGATGGAACGGATCTCAAAATAATAACTATTTATGGCAAACCCACAGCCAATACCATGCTGAGTGGGCAAAAACTGGAAGTACTCTCTTTGAAAACTGGCACTATATGAGAGTGCCCTCTCTCACCACTCCTATTCAACATATTATTGGAAGTTCTAGCCAGGGCAGTCAGGCAAGAAAAAGAAATAGAGGGTATTCAATTAAGAAAAAAGGAAGTCAAATTGTCTCTATTTGCAGATGACATGATGGTATATTTAAAAGACCCCATCATCTCAGCCCAAAATCTTTTTAAGGTGATAAGCAACTTCAGCAAAGTCTTAGGATACAAAATCAACATGCAAAAATCACAAGCATTCCTATATACCAATAACAGACAAACAGCCAATTATGAGTGAACTCCCATTCACAATTGCTACAAAGAGAATAAAATACCTAGCAATACAACTAACAAGGGACATGAAGGACCTCTTCAAGGAGAACTACAAACCACTGCTTAAGGAAATAAGAGAGGACATAAACAAATGGAAAAACATTCCATGCTCATGGTTAGGAAGAATCAATATTGTGAAAATGGCCATACTGTCCAAAGTAATTTATAGATTCAATGCTATCCCCCATGGAACTACCATTGACCTTTAATGAACTGGAAAAAAACACTTTAAACTTTATATGGATCCAAAAAAGAGCCTGCATAGCCAAGACAATCCTAAGAGGAAAAAAAAAAAAAAAGCTGGAGACATCAGGCTACCTGACTTCAATCTATACTACAAGGCTACAGTAATCAAAACAGCATGATACTGGTACCAAAACAGAGATATAGACCAATGAAACAGAACAGAGGCCTTGGAAGTAATGCCACACAACTACAACCATCTGATCTTTGATAAACCTGACAAAAACAAGCAATGGGGGAAAGGATTCCCTTATAAATGGTGTTGGAAAAACTGGCTGGCCATGTGCAGAAAGCTGAAACTGGACTCCTTCCTTAAACCTTATATAAAAATTAACTCCAGATGGATTAAAGATTTAAACATACACCTAACAATACATTTTTTATCACTTTTCTGAATTTCATAAATTATAAAATTAGACTGAGGAGAGTGAAAGATTACACAGATACTTAGTTGCAGAGAGAAGGCGAAAATCTATGTACCTATTCCTCATTCAACACTCTTTCTTTTATTTTTTAAGCTCTACATGAATTAAATTTCATGTTTTTTGAGTCTCTGAACTGTTCCACCCAATACACAACAGGATGATCAATAAGAAAATTGTACCCAAAGTGAGCCTTCTCAGTAATTTGAACCTACCCTGCTTTCTTTCTTTTTCTTTTTTTTTTTTTTTTTTTTGAGACGGAGTTTCGCTCTTGTTACCCAGGCTGGAGTGCAATGGCGCAATCTCGGCTCACCGCAACCTCCACCCCCTGGGTTCAGGCAATTCTCCTGCCTCAGCCTCCTGAGTAGCTGGGATTACAGGCACGCGCCACCATGCCCAGCTAATTTTTTGTAATTTTTAGTAGAGACGGGGTTTCACCATGTTGACCAGGATGGTCTCGATCTCTTGACCTCGTGATCCACCCGCCTCGGCCTCCCAAAGTGCTGGGATTACAGGCTTGAGCCACCGCGCCCGGCCAGTACCCTGCTTTCTTTCACACTTCATTCACTCAACATTCAACAAATATTTATTTTCGAATCATCATTCCATATTGGGGGGGGAAAGAATACGTGGATCATTGTCTATACAGTGATCTTTTTTAAGACATAGAGTGGGTAACCCAATCGTGAAAATGTTTGTTTTCCAACTTTTTCTATGTGTCAAATTCCTTGATTACTAAACTTTCTGGTCTCTTCTACTGATGAAGGCAAGTGATTGATTGTTTCTCTGCATCTTCTTTAAACATAAAAATAAATGGTGGCAAAAATCTAGTAAATCATCTTATTTTTTTCTGCTCCTATATATTTACATTTTCGGAAAGTACATACACAATTTTATAGCTAGTCAACAGTTTGTATTTAATCATTTTGTGCAACAAAATTAAATGGCATTTACCTATTTACTATTATGCTCCCAATACGATACCTCTGCCCTTCCTCTAATAAAGTATCTAATGTTTCCTTTCCTTCTCATTTTATCTATTGTATTATCTTTACATTTTATTATTATTTCTCTGATGATGTTATTGTATAATTCTTCAAAAAAGATTTAATTTTATAATATAGTAATGTTTCCTAATCAAATTGATGATATGAATTAGCTAGTCATAGAAATGGGTTTGTAAAATGATTGAAGGGGAAAATGTGAACAAAGAAGTATCATTCAGAAAGAAATCGAACAAACACTCCACTACTGAGCCATTCTAAATCTCTCAGAAATGTCCCTGGCATCTTGCTTATACTAACTTTCCAAAAGGAAATTCCATGTGAAACGCTGATAGAATAATCGGGGTTCACTTGTAATCTGCTGTTTATTTTGATAATATTGTATGTGTATTGTCACTTAATTGTGCCTGATCTATATGGAATTGGAACTTATATGTATTTTGAAAAATATTTTGGATAATGCCTGATAAATGAGATTTCCTATTGTTATGTTTCTTCATAGAATATAATTTGACCTATTCTCTTATTTGGAAGATAAATAATCCTGTTACATATAAAATAATTTTCATCTTTATCACTTAGCCCATTTATGAAATAAATATATATGTAAAAAATGATTATATGTTATATTTTAGAATAGTACTAGGTCTAACATAAAATATAATAAAAAATTATAAAGCATAATATTTTAATCATAGTTTAAATCATATATTGATTTAAAGGCAGTCATTACTGCTCTTGAAGCTCAAAGCTCTTTGGAAAGACAGATGAATTCTTTTAAAAAACATTAAAAATATATCTTCTAATGTATGTGGAACATATTTACTTTAGATATTTAAGATGTATAGACATGTTGAAACTTATTTGTTTATAGAACCTGAATAAATATTTAAACTAAAGAAGAATAATTAAAACTATTTATCTACCCAACAGTATCACTTCTAGGTTCATGTCATAATCCACAGCACATGAGAATCAGCTGAATTGCCAGAAGAATTGCTTCTTCTATAATGTAGTTGCAAACTGTTCTCCCTAATTCTTGAAACTTCTTGATATTTGCAACTCCCAACATCTTATTTTATCTCTGATGTCTGCCATCAAAGTAGCTCCCTATAACAATATTTTTAAACTCCTCTACTGGGAAGAAAATCTATCCTCACTAGAATTTGCACATCCTCCTAGCATTTCTGCTTCTAGTCTCTACAGTTTTACTTCAGGCTACTCCGGTCTACGAATAAATCTATGAAGTTGGAATGGAGATGTCTCCTAAGCCTCTGAAAGCAAATTAGACAGCATTAACAACAACAACAACAAAATCAACAACAAGCCTTTTTGGGGGATCACTGTCTCTATTTTTTGAATCACAAAAACTAATTGCTTGAAAACTGAAGTATTTCTTCATCTGTTTATGTTATTTTGTAAATTATGTTAGCCATTTATATATGTGATACCATTAGGCCACTGTCAAAGTATTTTCAACACTGGCTAAGCGATAGATTTGGCATAATAGAAAGGCATAGACTATCAAGCCAGACTGATATGGCCAGAATCAAACTCTACTGCTTATTGGGTATGTGATGTTAGAAAACTGACTTATGTCTTAGATTTCTGTTTTCTCATATGTAAAGTGAGAGTGATCATATATGCTTTCAAGTTTTTTAATATTAAGCAAGTTCTGTGATTTAGAGAGAGAAGGAGAGAGAGTGAGAGAGGTTAGATACAGTTATACAGGTATTAAGTGTTCAAACAAAAAGCAGATACTTTTTTGGATGGCAAAGGCTATTTTTTCTTTTAATCACAGAGAAGGGGCAAAATGCAAGGAGCTTCTTAATTATGTCTCTGAAAAATACAGAGAAAAGATCTAATTGTCACTACAAACAACCATTAGTTTTTATGTTGACTGCTATCAGATTACCCTAAACACCTTAATATAAGTACTTCTTTAATTTTTCTAGCTTTGTCTCACTCAAAATCTCTTTGAAGATGATTAAGTGGTAGATAAAATAAACATGATAAGATATAATGATAGAATCTAGATGGTTATATCACAAAGTGTGAATAAAACTCACTGAGTTAAATGCCAGATTTGCAAAAATAGTTTATGTTGATGTAAACTTATCCTACAAAACAACTTTTAAGGAAAAAACCTGGAAAAATGTTAAGTGTTCATATTCAAAGGATATCATCAGGGATATAAATCTGTAGACGAAAGCAAGTCTTCCTTGTAATGCATCATCTGTAACATGGCTCATCTGCTTGCTACTAATAAAAAATTTGCTGTGCTTTTGGCCAGAGGAAATTACTCATCCCCAAAAGAAATGCAACTTCTCTAGAGTTAAATAATGAAAAATCCTCTAGTGCACCCAAAGTCTTGGCAAGTTTGGACCTCAAAACAAATTTTGGGATGCTTCCATGAAATGAAAACTTTACTCCATTTTACAACTAGAAAGACTTTCATTCAAATAATATTTAAATGTTAGTATAGAATGAACAGTAGTAGGCTTTTAACTATTCAACAAAAGCCAGGTAACATACAATAAGGGAATCTAATGGCATAAATATAGCGCTTAAGGTATCTAGCTCAAAATGAATTGTTAAAAGATAGCTTGAGGTTAAGATATCTTAACAGAGTAAAACTATTGTATCAGATACACCACGTTGCCGCACAAACTTTAGTATGCAGAAATATTCTCATTGTAAAGACATAATACTAAAACTATTGAAGACAGAAAAACAAGCATCCTAGAAAAGATTTTTATTAAATTGATAAGATTACATTTTTGAAGTATTAAGAGTAGAATCACATTTCTAATTTTGCAGGCTTTATTATTTCTACTTATAAATAGTCATTTTTACCATAGATAAACTACAAGTGAATAATTTGTAACACTATACAATTATATAATATAGAAGAAGGAGGGCGTGAAAATGGACGAGTGTAAAAAATCCCCATCACAAAGATGAAATAATGGTTTGAGACTTTTTAAAATTTTTATTTCAATAGTTTTAGGGAGTAGGTAGCTTTTGGTTACATGAATAAGTTCTTTAGTGGTGATATCTGAGATTTTGGTACACCCATCACCTAAGCAGTGTACAATTTACCCCACGTGTAATATTTTGTTCCTCACCCGCCTCCCACCCTTTGCTCCAGATCCCCAAAGTCCATTATATCATTCTTATGCCTTTATGTCCTCATAGCGTCCTTTTAAGTGAGAGCATATGATATTTAGTTTTTGATTCCTGAGTTACTTTGCTTGCAGTAATAGTCTCCAGTTTCATCCAGGTTGCTGCTAATGCCATGATTTTATTCTTTTTCTATAGCTCGGTAGTAAACTGTGGTGTTCAAATGCCACATTTTCTTTATGCACTTCTTGGTTGATAGACATTTAGGTGGTTTCATACTTTCACAATTGTGAATTGGGCTGCTATATACATATGTGTGCAAGTATATTTATCATATAATGACTTACTTTCCTTTGGGTAGAACCCACTAGTGGTATTGCTGGGTCAAATCGTAGTTCTACTTTAAGTTCTTCAAGGATTCCCCATACTCTTTTACCTAATGATTGTACTAGTTTATATTCTCACCAGCAGTGGAAAAGTGTTCCCTTTTCGTCATATCTACATCAATATCTATTTTTTGTGTGTGTTTTTTTACTCCAGCCATTCTTGTAGGAGTAAGGTGGTATCTCATTGTGGTTTTAATTTGCATTTCTCTGATTATTAGTGATGTTGAGCATATTTTTATGTTTCTTGGCAATTTGTTTATCTACTTTTAAGAATTGTTTATTCATGTCCTCTGCCCACTTTTTGATGAGATTATTTGGGTTTTTTTTCTAATTTGTTTGTGTTCCCTATATATTCTGGACACGAGTCCTTTGCCAAATGCATAGTTTGCAAACATTTTTGTTGCATTTGCTTTTGGGTTCTTGGCCATGAATTCCTCACCTAAACCATTGAACAGAAGAATTTTTTGATGTTATGCTCTAGAATTTTTATAGTGTCATATCTTAGATTTAAGTCTTCAATCCATCTTGAGTTGATTTTTGTATAAGGTGAGAGATGAGAATTCGGTTTCATTCTTCCACATGTTGTTTGCCAATTATCCCAGCACCATTTGTTGAATAAAGTGGTTATTTTTTCTTACTTTCTGTTTTTTGTATGCTCTATCAAAGATCAGTTGGCTGTATTTGGCTTTTCTTCTAGGTTATTTCTACTTTCCATCGGTCTGTGTGCCTTTTTCTATACCACTTCCATGCTATTTTGGTAACTATTGTAGCCTAGTAGTATAGTTTGGAGTCAGGTAAGGTGATGCCTCCAGATATATTCCTTTTGCTTAGTATCACTTTAGCTCTCTTTTGGCCCTGTACGAGTTTTAAGATTGTTTTTTTCTAATTCTGTGAAGAATAATAATGGTACTTTGATGAAAATTACATTGTATTTATAGATGGCTTTTGGCAGTATGGTCATTTTCACAACATTAATTCTACCCATTCTTAAGCATGGGATGTGTTTCCATTTGTTTGTGTTGTCTATGATTTCTTTTGGCTGTGTTTTCTAGTTTTCCTTGTAGAGATATTTTACCTCCTTGGTTAGGTATATTCTCAAGTATTAATGTTTTTTTTACTGCTGTTGTAAGTAAAAGGGGTTAAGTTCTTGATTTGATTCTCAGCTTAGTAGTTGTTGGTGTATAGCAATGCTATTGTTTTATGTACATTGATTTTTTATCCTAAAACATTACTGAATTTACTTATTAGATCTAGGATCTTTTTGAATGGATCTTTAGAGTTTTCTACATAGATAGTCATATCATCACCAACCACTGACAGTTTGGCTTTTCTCTTTTCTGATTAGGTGCTGAAATTATTTCTCTCTCTTGTCTGATTGTTCTGGCTAGGGCATCCAGTACCATGTTGAATGGAAATGGTGAAAGTAGGCATCCATGTCTTATTCCAGTTCTCACAGGGAATGCCTTCAACATTTTCCCATTCAGTATGATGTTAGCTGTGGGTTTTTCAGAGATGGCTTTTATTACTTTGAAGTATGTCCTTTCTTTACCAATTTTGCTGAGGGTTTTTGATCATAAAGGGATGATCAATTTGTCAGATGTTTTTTCTGTGTCTATTGAGATGGTCATGTGATTTTGTTTTTGTTTTTCATTCTATTTATGTGAGATGTCATATTTACTGACTTGCATGTGTTAAAACATCCCTGCATCCCTGGTGTGAAACCCACTTGATCTTGATATATTATTTTTTGAGATGCTGTTGAATTCAAATAGCCAGTATTTTGTTGAGGATTTTTTTCATCTGTATTCATCAGGGACATTGGTCTGTAGTTTTCTTTTTTTGTTATGTTCTTTCCTGGTTTGGTATTAGAGTGATACTGACTTCATAGAATTATTTAGGGAGAATTTCCTCTTTCTTTATCTTTTGGAATAGTTTCAGTAGGAAATGTACCAATTCTTTGAATGCCTGATAGAATTCAGCTGGGAATACATCTGGTCCTGGACTTTCATTGTTGGTGATTTCAGTAATGACTGTTTTAATCTTCCTACTTGTTATTGGTCTGTTCAGAGTTACCTATTTTTTTCTGATTTAATCTAGGAGGGCTGTATATTTCCATGAATTTAGCCATCTCCCCTAAATTTTCCAGTTTGTTCACATAATGCCATTCATAGTAATGTTGAATTATCTTTTGTATTTCTGTAATATTGGTTGTGATACCTCCTGTTTCAATTCTCATTGAGCTTATTTGGATCTTCTCCCTTTTTTTTGGTTAACCTCACTAATGGTCTATCAGTTTCATTTGTCATTTCAAAGAAACAGCTTTCTGTCATTTGTCCTTTGCATATTTTTTGTTTCAATTTATTTATTATACTTAAAGTCCTGGGGTACATGTGCAGATCATGCAGGTTTGTTACATAGGCATATACATGCCATGGTGGTGGTTTGCTACATCGATCACCTCATAATCTTCGTTAGGTTTTTCTCCTAATGAAAAACCTGCAGCCCCTGCTATTCCTCCTCTAACCACCTGCAGCCCCTGCTATTCCTCCTCTAACCACCCCCCCCACCCTCCAGGCCCCAGTATGTGATGTTTCCCTCCCTGTGTCCATGTGTTTTCATTGGTCAACACCTACTTATGAGTGAGAACATGCAATGTTTGGTTTTCTGTTCTTGTGTCAGTTTGCTAAGAATGATGGTTTCCAGCTTCATCCATGTCCCTGCTAAGTATATGAACTCATCTTTTTTATGGCTGCATAGTATTCCATGGTGTATATGTGCTGTATTTTCTTTATCCAGTCTATCATTGATGGGTATTTGGGTTGGTTCCAAATCTTTGCTGTTATAAACAGGCTGCAATGAACATAAGTGTACATGTGTCTTTATAATAGAACAATTTATAATCCTTTGAATATATTCCCAGTAATGGGATTGCTGGGTCAAATGGAATTTCTATTTCTAGATCCTTGAGGAATTGCCACACCATCTTCCACAATGGTTGAACTAATTTACACTCCCACCAACAGTGTAAAAGCATTCCTGTTTCTCCACATCCTCTCCAGCATCTGTTGTCTCCTGACCTTTTAATGATTGCCATTGTAACTGGCGTGACGTGGCATCTCAATGTGGTTTGGATTTGTATTTCTTTAATTGCTAGTGATTATGGGCTTTTTTCATATATTTGTTGGTTGCATAAAGATCTGATGGTTTTAAATTTGGGAGTTTCCTCTCATAAGCCTTTCTGTCTGCAGCCATGTGAGATGTGCCTTTCAACTATCACTGTGATTGTCAGGCCTTCCAGACATATGGAATTGTAAGTCCTATAAACTTCTTTCTTTGCAAATTGCCCAGTCTCAGGTATGTTATTATCAGCAGCATGAAAATGGACTAATGAGGTAAATTGGTACCAGAAGAATGGGTTGCTGCTGAAAAGATACCTAAAAATTGGAAGATACTTCAGAACTAGGTAACAGGTAGAGGTTGGAATGGTTTGGAGGGCTGAGAAGAAGATGGGAATATGCCGGAAATTCTGGAACTCCCTGTGGACTTGTTGAACGGCTTTTAGCAAAATGCTGATAATGATATGGACAATGAAATCCAGGCTGAGGTGGTCTCAGATAGAGATGAGTAACTCATTGGGAACTGGAGCAAAAGTGATTCTTGTTTTGTTTTAGCAAAGTGAATGGCAGAATTTTGTCCTTACCCTAGAGATCTGTGAAACTTTGATTTTGAAAGAAATAATTTAGGGTCTCTGGTGGAATAAATTTCTAAGCAGCAAAGCATTCAAGATGTGACTTGGGTGCTGTTAAAGGCACCCAGTTTTATAAGGGAAGCAGAGCATAAAAGTTCAGAAAATTTTCAGCATGGCAATGTGAAACAAAAGAAAACTCCATTTTCTGAGAAGAAATTCAAGGTGGCTGCAGAAATGTGCATAAGTAATGAGAAACCAAATGTTCCTTGGAAAATGTCTCCAAGGCATGGCAGAGGTCTTCACAGAAGCTGCTCCTATCATAGACCCAGAGGTTTAGTGGGAAATAATGGTTTCGTTGACTGGGACCAGGGTCCCTCTGCTGTGTGCTGTCTAGGGACTTGGTGCCCTGCTTCCCAGCTACTCCAGCTAGGAAAAAAGGGGGCCAAGGTACAGCTTGGACTATTGCTTCAGAGGGTGGAGGCCCCATGCCTTAATGGCTTTCACATGGTGTTGAGAGTGGGAGTGCAGAGAAGTCAAGAATTGAGGTTTGGAAACCTCCAACTAGATTTGAGTAGATATATGGAAATGCATGAATGCCCAAACAGAAGTTTGCTACAGAGGGAGAGCTTTCATGGAGAACCTCTGCTAGGGAAGTGCATCAGAGAAATATGGGATGGGAGCCCCCACACAGAGTCCCTACTGGGGCACTGCCTAGTAGAGCTGTGAGAAGAGGACCACCATCCTCTACAGTCTAGAATGGTAGATCCACTGACAACTTAGCTTGCACTGTGTGGCTGGCAAAGCCACAGACATTCAGTGCCAGCCTGTAAAAGCAGGCAGGTGGGAGGCTATAACCTGCAAAGCCACAGGGGTGGAGCTGCCCAAAACTGTGGGAACACATCTCTTGCATCAGTGTGACCAGGATGTGAGATATAGAGTCAAAGGAGATCATTTTCAAGCTTTAAGATTTGATTGCCTTACTGGATTTTGGACTTGCATGGGGCCTGTAGCTGCTTCATTTTGACCGATTTCTTTCATTTGTAATGGCTCTACTACCCAGTGCCTGCACTGCCATTGTATCTAGGAAGTAACTAAATTGCTTTTGATTTTCCAGGCTCATAGGTGGAAGAGACTTGCCTTATCTCAGATGAGACTTTAAACTGTGTAATTTTGAGTTAATGCTAAAATGAGTTAAGACTTTGCAATATTTTTTGGAAGGCATGCTGGTTTTTGAAATGTAAGTACATGAGATTTGGAAGGGGCCAGGGGAAGAATGATATGGTTTGACTGTGTTCCCACCCAAATCTCATCTTTAATTCCTACACGCTATGGATGGGACCCAGTGGAAGGTAATTGAATCATGGGGGCAGGTCTTTCCTTTGCTGCTCTTATGACAATGAATAAGCCTTAGGCGATCTGATGGTTTTAAAAAGGGGAGTTTCCCTGCGCAAGCTCTCTTCCCTTCTCTGTCACCATGTGAAACATGCCTTTCACCTTCCCCCATGATTGTTGGGCCTCCCCTGCCACATGGAATTGTAAGTGCAATAAACCTCTCTCCTTTGTAAACTGCCCATTGTTGGATATATCTATCAGCAGTGTGAAAATGTACTAATTCAAGGAGGTTATATTTTGGTATATTTTAAGATATTAGTTTTTAAGATTTAGAATTCCTTTAGGTATTTCTTCTGCTGGTTTAGTAGTAGCAAATTCTCTCAGCATATGTTTGTCTAAACATACTTTATTTTGTCTTGATTAATGAAGCTTTGAAGCTTAGTACTACTGGATACAATAATCTTGGCTGGAAATTATTTTGTTTAAGGGGGCTATAGATAGGACCTCAACTTCTTCTGGCTTCTAAGGTTTCTTCTCAGAAATGAACTGTTAATCTGATAGGTTTTTCTGTATAAATTAACCTGATGCTTTAGTTTCACAGCTCTTAAGATTCTTTCCTTCATCTTGACTTTATGCAGAGACTAACCTGATGACTATATGCCAAGGTGATATAGTTAGGCTTCATGTTCCCACACAAATCTCATATTGGATTATAATCCCCATAATCCCCACATGTCAACAGAAAGACTAGGTGGAGGGTAATTGGATCATGGGAGTAGTTCCCCCATGCTGTTCTCATGATAGTGAGTGCATTCTCAAGAGATCTGATGGTTTTATGAGGGCCTCTTCCCCCTTCACTTGTCACTCCTCCTTCCTCCTGCCTTGAAAAGAAGGTGCCTTCCTTCCCCCTCAGATTTCACCATGATTGTAAGTTTCCTGAGGCTATACCAGCTATGATGAACTTTTTTCTTTATAAAAGCAATTCAACCTCTTTCCGTTATAAATTACCCAGTCTCAGGCAGTTCTTTAAAGCAGTATGTAAACAGACAAATATAGTAGATACTTCTGTGATGAATTTTCCAGGAGTTCTTTGAGGTTCTTATATTGGGATGTCTAGATCTCTGGCAGAGCCAGGGACATTTTCCTCAATTATTTCCTCAGTTATTTTTTTCAAACTTTCAGATTTGTCTTCTTCCTTGAGAATACAAATTATTCTTAGGTTTGGCCACTTAAGATAATCACAGGCCAGGTGTGGTAGCCCACACCTGTAATCCCAGCACTTTGGGAGGCCAAGGATGGTGGATTACCTGAGGCTAGGAGTTTAAGACCAGCCTGGCCAACATGGCGAAACCCCATCTCTACTAAAAATACAAAAAAATTAGCTGGACTTAGTAGTAGGCACCTGTAACTCCAGCTACTCAGGAGACTGAGGCTGGAGAATCACTTGAACCCAGGAGGCAGAGTTTGCAGTGGGCTGAGATCATGTCATTGCACTCCAGCCTGGAAAGCAAGAGTGAAACTTTGTCTCAAAAAAAGAGATAATCACAAATTTCTTTGGGGCTTTATTTATTTTATTTATTTATTTTTCTTGGTTGGATTAATTTGAAAGTCTAGACTTCGAGCTCTGATGTTCTTTCTTCCACTTTTTCTAGTTTATGGTTAAAACTTTCAAGTGCATTTTGTATTTCCCTATGTTTCTTTCATTTCCAGAAGTTGTGACTGTTTTTTATAATGATATATAAATGTAGAAAATTTTTCATCTATATTTTCTATTTCTATTTCTTTATGTTGGTTTTCACCTTTCTCTAGTAAATCCTTGAGTAGCTTAATAATCAACCTTTGGCATTCTTTATCTCCCAATTCAGAGATTCTTTTTGATTTGGATCCATTGCTGGGGAGCTAGTGTGTTCTTTTGAGGGTGTTATAGAACCCTGTTTTCTCATGTTACTAGAATCACTTTCTGTTTTCTTCTCATTTGGGTGGACTATTTCCTAAAAATTGTCTCTAATTCATTTTTTATTGTTGTGTATTATTTTTATTGTAATTTTCCTTTTTTTCTCATAAAGATCAGACTTTAATGTTTATTTTAGCCTAATTTGTTATTTGGTGCTTGTAGGGGTAAAGACTCTATGAGATTCTTAGTTATAGAAAGTCTTTGAATACTCGCTTTCCCCAAAGCTGGTTGTAGCAGTTATATTCCTGGTATGTGGGTGAGTTTACTGTCTTTTACAGATTTGGAATGTCAGGGATCTCTTGAAGTTAATCTCATATTCTCATGGTGTACACCTTATTTATTAATTTTTTTCCAAATGTCTTATTAGTCTGTTGATAATTCAGACTTCAGGTCAATAGGGAAAATATCACTGGGTAGGCACTGGTTGTTGCTAAGGTGGGGTAGTAGATGTAGTACCCAGTCGTGGGCCAATGTGTCAGCCTTGATGACAGCTGCCAGGGGAGCTCTCAATTAGATGTGCTGAAGTTTCATTAGGGTGAAGAGTGGGAGCCACTTTAGCTCCTCTGTGAGGTCAACAGGAAAGTTATTCACCTCATAGTGTCACTCCTATCCTAGTGTTTCAGCTCTTCAGATCCAACAGGCACCTGTTTTCATACATATAAATTTTGACATTGCAAGTATAGAGGAATTTTGACTGCCTTTCACGCAGGCCTGAATCTGGGGTGTGCTTCTCCCATAGGGCTACAGTCACCCTTGATGGTTCAGAAAGACTGTCTATAGGTGCCTCCACAGTGTGTTCCCATGGAGTAAGTTTCATCTCTATAGGCAGTGGAGTACTGTGGGAAAAAATGACCCCTTATCCAAGGTTATTTATCATCACACAGGGTGCCTGCCTCTTGGGTTATACACTTTCTCTACTGCACTTAGCACTGCAGTTGTGTCTCTGCTGTGAGAAACTACCCACTGGTGGAAAGATGTGGAACTCAAGGCCTGCTATCCAGATTCTTTTGTCCCATAGGGTGATCCATTGAGGTCATACTCTTCCCCTTCACCTAGGGATGGGACTTCCTGAAAGCTGGATTGCAGTGATTGTTATTGCTCTTCCAGTCTAGCAACCCAGTGCAAATACCAGCCTTGGGCTGGTGTTGAGGAATGTCTGCAAAGTATCTTGTGATATGATCAGTCTTCAGGTCTGCTAACCATGGATACCAGCACCTGCTCTGGTAGAGGTGGCAGGGGAATGATATAGACTTTGTGAGAATCTTTGGTGTAGATAGGTTTAGTATGCCAGCTTTCTCTCATACTGTTTGTGCTAGCAGGGAAGTTGTCATGTGGTCACACACAGCATCTCTGGTTAGCCAGGATGTTGCAGGAAATGGAGTTAGGTATTGTCTTCCCCTTCCTGCGATCAGGGTTATTCTGATATGAGTTGCAGTAACGGCCTGAGTTGGTTGGCCTCCAGTCAGGAGGTGGTGCTTTCAAGAGAGCAACAACTGTAGTATTAGTAAGTGGGATCTGAGCTTGCCTTATATTGTCCAGGGGAAGTATTCTGATTTCACAGGCAATGGGTGGGGCCGTAAAGCCCTCAAGAGTTTTTCTTTTGTGTTCAGCTTCCAGGGCAAGTAGAGATACGTCATCATGTAGGGACAGGATTAGGGAGGTCTGAGCTCAAACTCTCCTTCGGCGGAGATTGCCATGGCCATTGTTGGGAGGCAGGGAGTAGTTCTCAGGCCAATGGGGTTATGTTTCAGACAGGGTTATGGCTGCCTCTGCTGTGTAGTATAGTTCATGACTGAAGTCGGGGATAGCTGGTAGTGAAACACCTTACCCATCTCCCATGCAGTTGGTGAGGCCGGTCTCACTCCCACAGTGCCCTACTAAAAGCACTGAGTTTAGATCCAGGCAGTCTTTGTGTGAAACTCAGACCTGCTCCAGGTCATAAGCTTCCCTTCTAAGAAAGCGAGCAGAATTTTCAGAACACACGCCTCCCCACCTGCCCACAATGTCAGCAGCTACTGTGCTGCTCTTATCTGCAGCAGTTGCCACTCACTCTCCAGATTCTCCTCAAGGAAATTTGTGCCCACTTGAAATTATCACAACATTTAGCTGAAAGTATCTTTAACCCTGTAACTCCTGCCTAATTACATTGGCTGCTTTCCCAAGGGCCCCTGAGACATATAGTCAGAGATGGCTTCCCTGGGCTCAAGCTGGCAAGTGAAAGTGCCTATGAGGCTCTTTTCACCTTTGCTTCTACTTACAGTTCGCATGACTACCTAAATCTATTCCAGCTTGAGGCACTGTTAAATCCTTCTCCTATGATCTGGATTTTCAGATTCTCAAATAAAGATGTGTATTTAGAGGCAGGTTTTCTTCCTCTCACACTTTGGGAACTCACAGTTTTTGGCCTGTCTTCTGGAGTTTGCAGCAGTGTACTGTTTCTTTCAAAGCATTTGTGAATTCTTTTGGTTTCCCTGGTATGTTTTTGTGGTGGTTCTTGGAACAAAAGTTCAGTGTGAATCTCCACACACTGCTCCGTTCATCCAAGTGGGAGATGCATGTTAGCCCTGCCTCTTATCTGCCATCTTCCTAGAATAAGCAGTTTGAGATATTTAATCCATCCATATTTGGTAAACACTACACACAGGGAAAAGCTGTGTGTAGAAAACAAAAATTAAGGATGAGATTAAATCCAACATGAATTTTTTGATCATCTATTTTTTTCTAGATTTTATGGAATAAGTTCAAGTATAACAATTAAAAGACAAATTGGCATGTGGTTTAGAAAACATGACTCAACGGTACCTTGTCTGCAAGAAACTCACTTCAAATATCATACAGGTGAGTTGAAAGAAAAAAATGGAAAGAACGTATGATCCAAACATTAATTTAAGGAATGTATGAGTGCCTATGTTAATATCACCCAAAGTAGATTTCAAAACAGTTACTAGAGACAGAGAGGAACATTATATGCTGGTAAAAGGATCAATCCACAAAGAATATATGGCAATCATATGCAATATATGTGACACAAAAGTCAAAAGGACTGAAGAGAAATAGATAAATCTACAATTATAGCTGAGAACTTCAGCACCCTTCTTTCAATGATAAATGGACAAAATATGTTAGCTAGGATATAGAAATCAATAACACCATTTGCCAACAAGATCTAATCAATATTTTAAGAACTCTCTATCCAACAACAGCCGAACACTTAATTCTTTTCAAGTAACCATAGAATGTATAATAATAGAGACCATGTCCTGGGCCATAAAATAAATTTTTGCATTTTAAAAAGAATTAAAATTATACAGACTGTATCCTCTAACTCCAACTAAATCCAATTAGGAAAAAAAAAAAATAGAAAGCATAGAGAAAAACCTAAAACACTAGGAAGCTAAAAACACACTTCTAAATAATTCATGAGTCAAAAAGGAACTCTCAAGGGAAAAAAATACATTTGCACTGCTTAAAATTAAAATTATACCAAAATTTGTGTGACACAGCTAAACAGTGATGAGAGGGAAATTTATACCACTAGATGAATACATTTGAAAAAGTATCAAATCAATAATCTAAATTTCCAGGTAAAGAACCCAGGAAAAGAAGAGCAAAAATAAAAGCAGAAGTCAATTTAATTGAAAATATTAAAAAATAGGGTATACTAATAAATCAAAGAACTGTTTCTCTGAAAAAAATCAGTAAGATTTGTAGACCACTAACAAGATTGCCAAAGAAAAAAAGAGATAATCAGAAGTTAACAATATCAGGAAAGAAACAGGGCATATCATTACAAGTTCCTTCAATGCACTTATATATATATACATTTGACAACTTGTAAATTAAATAAAATAGAACTTATGGATAAAATGAATAAAATTCCTTGAAAAATATACACTACTATAACTCATATTTTATGGGATAATTTGAATAGCCCTTATAACTATTAAGAAAATTGAATTAGTAATTTAAAAACTCCCAAAAGCAAAATCTACTGGCCCAGATATTTTCCTTGGAGAATTCAACCAAACAAATAAAGCGGAATTAATACCAAGTCTATATAATGTGTTCAAGAAAATAGAAAAGAAATGTCCACTTTCCCAAGGAAAGATCACTTCCCAATACATTTGTTGAAGCTACGATTAACCTTCTACCAAAATCAGAAAAAGAGATTGCAACAAAAGGAAATAGCAGACCATATTCCTCAAAAATATAGATGTAAAATTTCTTAACAAAAGCTTAGGAAATTGAATTAAGCAATGTAAAAAAAGAAGAAAATACCATGACCAAATGGGTTTATTCTATGGATGCAAATTGATATAGTGTTTGAGAATAAATAAATAAAACCTGCCTCAGTAACAGTCTAAAGAAAAAAATTATGTAATCATACAAATCGGTGCAGGAACCAATTGAAAAAACTTAGAATCCAGTTATTTTCTTTTGAGCTCTCTGAACTTTCAGGATCTATATTTTAGTGTCTGTCATAAGGTTTGGAAAATTATTGACAATTATTTCTCCAAATATTCATTTGGTTTTTTTATATCTTTGTTCTCCTTCTGCTGTTTTAATAATACATGTTACACCTTTTGAAATTTTCCCACAGTTCTTAGATATTCTGCTCTTTTTATTTTCCCATTCTTTTTTCACTTTGCATTTCAGTTTGGAAAGTTTACATTGACATATCTTCAAGCCTAATTATTCTTTCTTCAGCTGTGAGCAGTCAGCTCTTGAGATCATTGGAGCATTCTTCATTTTTCTTAAAGTATCTTGAATTTGTAGCATTTCCTTGGTTCTTTTTCAGTATTTCTATCTCTCTGCTTACATTCCCCAATTGTCCTTGCAAGTTGTCTGCATTTTTCATTTGATTTGTATTTTTCATTTGATCTCTTAACATATTAATCACAGTTATCTTAAATTCCTAGTCTGGTAATTCCAACATTTCTGCCATATCTGAGTCATCTTTTGTTTCTGCTTTGTTTGTGTAGGCTGTGTTTTCTTGTTTTTTATCATGTCTTGAAATGTTTTGTTGAAAGTTGGACATGATGGGTGGACTAATAAGACCTAAGTTAAACAGGTCTTTCAGGTGAAGTTTTATGTTAACCTGCCTCGTTATCTGTGTTAATGTTTGCTGTACTGTAGGTGTCCAAGCTTTCAAATCTCTCTACTGTTTTTGATTTTTGTCTGCCTTCTTCATTTGGGTTTTCCTAAAAAATTCCTTCTTAAATGGAGAGTGATCCTTATAGTCCTTTCATCTCTAATTCACTATTATTACACTAGAGCCTTGTTGATGTGGTTGGAAGGTATGTGGAAAAGGGAAAACATTATAGTTTTATGACTTAATCTCAGTCTTTAGCCAGAGGAAGGCTGGCCTTCATTAACAGTAGGGTCATGCAGGATGGCAGCTGGCTTACAGTGGGGAATGACATGACATAATTACAAAATCACAAGAGTAGATGACAAGGGAGCAAGGAAATGATACCAGGGATGAAGATTAGAATGTGTTGGAGATGAGAGGCACAGGACATGTTGAAGGAGGATGGGAGCATGGTGGTCTGTAAATGACATTCCTGATTTTCTCCATGCTGAATGACAATAAGTTGGCTGTGTTAGAACAAAAAATGTTGAGGAGAAGTAAAATTCTTAAGAGAGGCGATATTACATAAAACAAAGATGGAGTGTTTGGCATAGACATTGAGGGTGTTAAGAAGTACATTTATCATAGAAAAATTATTTCATAGAACATATGTAATGATTTGTGAGAAAGGGAAATTTGGATCAGGAGAGAGGAAGTATATATAGTTAGTTATGGCTGTCAAAATGTAGGAGATGATTGGATGAGTTTATATGTTAGGCAAGATAGCAAAATAAATAAGACAGATGTCATAACCTCAAAAAGCTAAAGGGTAATAAATACAACCATTTACTATAAAAATTCAGGGATTCATTTGCTGTCCCATGCATGCAGCCCTTGTGTATAATATGCCTGTGTGTTCCTCAAAATCAGGAAGCTCTTTGCTGATGGGTTATACTTTCCCTAGTATGCTAGTGGGTTGGAAAGGCCCACATGTTGTCATGGGAATGGTGGGATGTTTTTATTTTGACATACAAGGAAGTCATATTGATGGGGTTATACCTTCAGGTTATCCACAATGAACTCTTTCTAAGATGTGAAACTATTCTTGATACCAAGCCAGAAACCACCTTTGGCAGTAGTACAATAAGGTTCTGAATACTGAACTACCTCAATGCCTTTTGGAAGTAGTCAGAGTATAAATCCTATAAACAAATTAATTGACTGAATAGTGGATAGTTTGTGGTTTCATTGCTCTTATTTCTGTTTCTAAGTTTTTTAAAAAGGTCTGTCTCAAAAAGAAATTAAGGTTTATTATTATGTTACCAGATCAAGATTCTATGTCAACTAGTAGGTTGGAATTTTTGGTAATAAGCCTTAAGCAGGAAGGGAAAAATTACTTCTGCCAGCGACTAACTTAGGAGTGGATGGATTCCATTTGTCTTACAACAACTCAGTGGAGGCTTATCTTAGTGTGGACAACATAGTTCCTGTGTGATCAGTTTTCAAAGGCTTTATGTTTGGCAACCTGAAAACTTTAATTTAGGTCAGAATCTTGTATTTTTTGGAGAGAAAACAAGGCCAGATACCTTAATCTGAGGTTCAGCCTCACTGAATAAGCATGTGGTCTAGTAAGTCAAATAATCTATTTCTGACCAAGCTATTTCCCCCATTGTTTTTTTTCATTCTTAAGACAAAATCAAGATTGTTTCTCACACAGCTGCTCAGAATACAGATGCATGCAAAGAACACGTGGTGGCCTTAAAAGTAAAAGCCAGTCACAAATACGAAGGCAGTAGCAAGTATCTATCAATGCTGTGTGATTAAAATAAAATCTAACATGTAGGTGAGCTATAATGTAGTTTTACCCATCTTATAGTTAACCTGGGGTTTCATGTGCCAGATTCGGACTGACTCCTGCATTTACAATCAATACCATATCTCTTACAAAACGATCACCTAGCTATTAATATATGGAAGATTTGATTTGACTCTAGCCAATAGTATACATATTTGGCATATGTAATTTATAGTCAGTGTCCATTAAAAATTTAATTTTTCTTTCTCCTTCTGCTGTCTGGTATATAGATGGACATGAATGAAAGCAGCTATCTTAGACAATAGGTTGCCTTGAAAAGGGAGAAAATGAATGATGTAGCAACGAGATAGACAAAGCTTGGCTTTTTGACACTGAAGAGTGTTGTTCCAGCCCTGGATTACTTATCCTCCAAATAAGTAGAGAAATAAAATTATTTAAGCTCTTTTATCTGTTTAAAGGTTAATCTTTTATTTATACTCTAGAAGGAAGTACTGTTTATAGAGTTTTCTACATTCTAAGATGCCCACTTTATGCCAAGGAAGGCTTGGCAATTTTTTCCTGCAAAACCATAAAATGCAGACTGCTTCGAATGAAACCTTTTCTCAGCACTTTTCTATCAGTGAAAGAATAACAGTTCCAGGCATTCTTTCCTTTAGAATCCTTCAGGAGATTTAAGCATCAATCTCTGTCTCAAATTCTAAGAGAAACTATGTACAGGTCCACAGTGAACTTGAGATTATGGACCTCCACACTGTGGCTTGCATAGTAGGGGAGAGTCCCACTCTTCATTTCCTTTTCAATGAAGAGGCAATCAGATATCTTTTAAGCATTCCTTCTTGACTGAAAAATCAAACAAAGAAAGCATCTCTTACTCTCTTTCTTATCAATATTCAGACCTTTATTTGGACTGGAGCTGGATAATATTAGAGTAGCAGAACTGGTGTTCCCTTCTCTCAGCAGAGGTTGCCAGGAACTATGTCCAGAATGGTATTTCCTAGGTTGTTTTCCAGGGTTTTTATAATTTTAGGTTTTATTTTTAAGTCTTTAATCCATCCTCAGTCAATTTTTGTATCATTTTTATAAGGAGGGGATCCAATCCAATGTTCTGCATATGGCTAGCCTGTTATCCCAGCACTATTTATTGAATGGGGAATCCTTTTCCTATTGCTTCTTTTAGTCAACTTTGATGGACACCAGCTGGTTGTAGGTATGTAGCTTTACTTCTGGGTTCTATTCTCTTCCATTGGTCCATGCATCTGTTTTTATACAGTACCATGCTGTTTTTGTTACTGTAGCCTTATAACATAGTTTGCAGTTGACTAGCATGATGTCTCCCCTTTGTTCCTTTTATTTAGCATTGCCCCCCTATTGGGGCCCTTTTTTTGTTCCACAGGAATTAAAAAATAGTTGGTTGCTTTTTATTTTCCTAATTTTGTGAAGAATGTCATTGGTAATTTGATAGAAATAACATTATAAGTTACTTTGGACCATATAGTGATTATCACAATCTTGATTCTTACTATTCATGAGCATGGAATGTTCTCCCACTTGTTTGTGTCAGCTCTGATTTCCTTGAACAGTGTTTTGTGCTTTTCATTGTGGAGAGTTTTTACCTCTCTGATTAGCTATATCCCTAGGTATTTTATTCTCTTTATGGCTATTGTGAATGGAATCGCATTCCTGATTTGGCTCTCAGTTTGAAGGTTGTTGATATATAGAAATACTACCAATTTTATACATCAATTTTGTACCTGACATTTTGCTGAAATTGTTTATCAGATGAATAAACAATTTGGGCAGAGACTATGGTGTTTTCTTAAGTGTAGTATCATATTATTTGCAAATAGAGATGTTTTCACTTTGTTTCTTGATATTTGGATTTTTTTTCTCTCTTGATTTCTTAGGCTAGGACTTTAATTACTATGTTGAACAGGAGTGGTGGCAGTAGGCACCACTGTTTTGTTCTGGTTCTCCAGGGGAATGATTCCATTATTTTCCCATTGGGCATGATTTGGGCTGTGGATTTGTCATAAATGGCTCTTATTATTTTGAAGTATGTTCCCTCAATTACTAGTTTTTTGAAGGTTTTTTACATAAAAAGATGTTGAATTTTATCAAAAGCCTTTTCTGCATCGATTGTGATGATCCTGTCATTTTGGTTTTAGTTTTATTTACATGGTAAATCACATTTATTGATTTGTATATGTTGAACCAACCATGCATCCCACAAATGAAACCTATTTGATCATGGTCAGTTAGCTTTTTGATGTTCAATCTGATTCAGTTTGCTAGTATTTTGCTGAGAATTTTTTGCTTCAATGTTCATCAAGAATATTGGCCTGAGGTATATTTTTTTACTGTGTTTTAGTCAGGTTTTGATACCAAGGTGATGCTGATCTCAATGAGTTCTGGAGGAATCTCTTTGCACCTTTTTGTAATTGATTCAGTAGGAATGGTACCAATGCATCTTTTTATATCAGGTAGAATTCAGTTGTGAGTTCATATGCCCATGGGCCTTTTCTGGCATAGACTTTTTATTACTGATTCAGTTTTGGAGCTCATTATTGGTCAATCCAGGGAATCTATTTCTTCTTGGTTCAATCTTGAGAGATTTTATATTTTCAGGAATTTATCTGTTTCTTCTAGGTTTTCTAGTTTGTGTGCATAGTGGTGTCCATAGTAGTCTCTGAGGGTTTTAAAATGCTGTGGGGTTGGTGGTAATGTCCCCTTGTCATTTTGGATTGTGTTTATTTGTATCCTCTCTCTTTTTCTTTATTAGTCTCATGAGCAGTTTAACAATGTTACTTATTCTTCAAATAACCAACTCCTGGAATTCTTGATCTTTTGTTTTATTTTTTGCATCTGAGCTTCCTTAAGCTCAGCTCTGATTTTGGTTATTTCTTGTTTTCTGCTAGATTTAGGGTTGGTTTGCTTTAGTTACTGTAGGTGTGAGGTCAGGTTTTTAATTTGTGATCTTTCTTTTTGATGTGAGTGCTTAGCACTGTCAACTTCCCTCTAAAAACTGCTTTAGCTGTGCCCCACAGATACTGGTGTGTTGTATCTTATTCTCATTAGTTTCAAATAATTTCTCATTTCTGCCTTAATTTCACTGTTTAGGAAAAAGCCATTGAGGAGCAAGTTGTTTAATTTCCATGTAACAGTATGATTTTAAGGAATTTTCTTAGTATTGATTTCTATTTTTACTGTGCTGTGGTCTGTGACTGTGTTTGAAATAATTTTTTTTAATTATAATTTTTTAAAGATTGTTTTATGGTCAACTGCTTGGTCAAATTAGAGTATATGCCATGTGTAGATGAGTATACTGTTTCTGAGTGAAGAGTTCTGTAGATGCCTGTTAGGACCATTTGGACAAATGCTGAGTTCAGACCTTAATATATTTGTTTTAATTTTCTGCCTTGATTATCTGTCTAATACTGTCATTAGAGTGTTGAAGTTTCCCACTATTACTGTTCAGTTATCTAAGTCTCATCACATCTCTCTAATAACTTGCTTTATGAATCTGGGTGGTCCTATTTCGGATACATGTGTTTTAGGACAGTTAGATATTCTTGTTGAATTGAACCCTTTACCATTATGTAATGCCCTTTGTTTCTCTTGATGATTGTTGGTTTAAAGTCTACTTTGTCCGAAATTAGAATAGCATCCCCTGATCTTTTTCTGTTTTCTGTTTGCTTGGTAGATTTTTTCCATCTCTTTACTTTGAGTCTATAGGTGTCATTACATCTGAGAGGGGTCTTTGTAGATAGGATAGACTTTCATTTTGCTTTTTTATCCAACTTACCACTCTGTGGCTTCTAATTGGGACATTTAGCTTGTTTACATTCAAGATTAACATTGATATATGCCTGTTTGATCCTATCGTCACGTTGTTAGCTGATTACAATGCAGATGTGATTGTGTAGTTGCTTTACAGTGTCATTGGTCTATTTAAGTGTGTTTTTGTGATGGTGAGTAATGGTTTCTTTTTCCATATTTTGCCCACTCTTAAGGACCTCTTGTAAGGCAGGGCTGGTGGTAACAACTTCTCTTAGCATTTGCTTGTCTGAAAAAGATCTTATTTATCCTTTCCATATGCAGCTTAGTTTGGCTGATTATGGAATTCCTTCTCTTTAAAAATGCTGAATATAGCCCCTAATCTCCTCTGGCTTGTATGATTTCTGCAGAAAAGTCCACTGTTAGCCTGAGGGGGTTTCCTTTGGAAATGACCTGCCCCTTCTTTCTAATTGCCTTATCATTTTTTTCTTTCATTTAAGTCTGTGATAATCTAATGACTATGTGCTCAGGAATGATTGTCTTATGTAGTAAGACCTCACAGAGGTTTTCTGCATTTTCTGGATTTGAATGTTGGCCTCTGTGAGGTTGGAGAAAGTATCATGAATGTTATCCCGAAATGTGTTTTCCAAGTTTCTTGCTTTCTCTTCCTCTCTTTCAGAGACACCAGTGGTTTATAAATTTGGTCACTTTAAATAATTTCATATTTCTTAGAGGTTTTGTTTATTCTTCTTTACTACATTTTCTTTTTTTTTTTGTCTGACTGAGATTTTGGACAACCATTCCTAGAGCTCAGAGATTCTTTCCTCAGCTTGGTGGAATCTGCTGCTGTGATTACTTGTGATTACTCTGAAATTCTTGAAGTGAGTTTTTCAGCTACATTATTTTAGTCTGGCTTTTTCTTAAACGGCCATTTCATCTTTTATCTCCTTTATTGTGTAATTGTATTCCTTAAATTTCTTGAATTGGGTTTCGACATTCTCCTTAATGTCCATCATCTTCACTTCTATCCATATTCTGAATTCTATTTCTGACATTTCAGCCATTTCAGTCTGGTTAAGAACCATTGCTGAGGATCTAGAGCATTCATTTGAGTTAAACAGACACTCTGGCCTTTTTAAGTACCAGTGTTCTTATGCTGGTTTGTCTCATCTGTGCAGCTAATGTTCCTTCAGTTTTTAAGTTTGCTGTCTTTAGAATGGTTTTGTTGTTGTTGTTGTCTTTTGTCTTTTTCTATTTTTGTTTTATTTTATTATTATAACTTTAAGTTCTGGGGTACATGTGCAGATTGTGCAGATTTGTTACATAGTTATACAAGTGCCATGGTGGTGTCCTGTATTCATCACCCCGTCATCTACATTAGATATTTCTCCTAATGCTGTCTATCCCTCCCCTAGCCCCCAACCCCCAACAGGCCCTGGTGTGTGATATTCCCCTCCCTGTGTCCATGTGTTCTCATTGTTCAACACCCACTTATGAGTAAGAACATGTGGTGTTTGATTTTCTGTTCTTGTGTCAGTTTGCTGATGGTTTCCGACTTCATCCATTTCCTTGCAAAGGACAGGTATTCATCCTTTTCTATGGCTGCATAGTATTTCATGGTGTGTATGTGCCACATTTTCATTATCCAATCTATCATTGATGGGCATTTTGGTTGGTTCCAAGTCTTTGCTATTGTGAATAGTGCCACAGTAAACATATGTGTGCATGTGTCTTTATAATAGAATGAATTATAATCCTTTGGGCATATACACAGTAACAGGATTGCTGGGTCAAATTTTATATTCTTTGAATCCACTGGGTTTTTGATTGTGTTACAAGGTAGTTTCAGTCAACCAGCTTTGATTCTAGACTGCTCCTAGGTCTTGGAGGAGGCCCCTCCAATTATGGTCTCTATACCCATGTTTCCTTTTTTGGGTGCTCTGATCCATGGTGTTCCCTCAGGCAGGGGCCACAGTTGTCAGATAGGCCCTAACCTGGCTTGATCTGCCCTAATCTGCTGTCCACATGATTCCCAAGGAAACATATTGTTGTGCCTGCCTGCAGAGTTTAGGCAGAAGTGGGACCACTGGTCTGGAAGCATTAGCAGTGTGACCCATCTGGCTATAGGAGGTGGGGTAGGTGAAGTTTCCTGCCCTACCATGTGGGTGCTTCCATTGCAATAGGACGCTGTGCATCTTGACAAATTCAGGTAGAAGTAGGACTGCTCAGCTGGAAGGTCACCAACCCTGCAATCTTGGTGTTTCCTGGGACAACAGATGGCTGTACCCTCTGGCTGAGTTCACAGAAGTGGGAACCACTGTGCCAGAAGCTCTGGCAGGTGTTACCTGCTACCAGTAATAAAGGAGGGTGGATCACACACCCTGCCTTTTGGGTGCTTCCCAGGGCAACAGAAGGCTGCAGCTGCTGGCTGAATAAGCAGAAGTGGGACTGTTAGGACAGGAGATAGCATGGAACCTTGTCTGGCAAGGGGTTTGGAGCAATCTTATTGCTCCCAAGCACTATCACTGTGGCCTCTCTTTGGGATGGCATCAGTGCTGGTCTGCTCCAGAGCCCAAAGCTTGTAAAGGTCTCCTTGGAATCATAAGTTGCCCTTAGGAAACACCCAGATGGCCCTCTGCCTCAGTCTAGAAACTCAGTGGGGCAGGGTAGGAGTTGAAGCCAGGAGGATTCTCCCATTCCCAGTCTTCCATAGTCTCTTGTGGAGGGTGTAAATCCCCCAGGGGGCTCTCACTCACTCATCCTTTTCCAAGTCGGAGAGGTTCTCCTGTCTCCACACTGAGACAGATAGGCTGGTGCCCAGCCTCACTCCCCTCTCCTTTCTGTGTGTCCCTGCTGCCTTAATGGATCCCTGCAAGGTTTCTCGGATGATTGGCCTGCAGGGCCAGTGTTCACTAGCCCATTTGTTTCCTCACCATGAGAGCTATGTACATGAGCTGCTTCTAGTTTGTCACCTTGGCCCTTAATAAGAATTTTGTCAATTATTCCATTTTATTTCACTTCATTGAGACAAGCTACCTAACATTTTATGTGTTTCTTCTACCTTTGTTATTAGACACATGATGTAAATAGGAACAAAACAGAAAAGTTCTAATCTTATTTCTACGTTGAAACATAATGAACCTCTTTTATAACCACCTTAGGATTTAAACATGGGGTTAATGACAATAAACCTTTATAAAATTGTTGAGAATGTGAGATTTCTAGCATGACAAAGAAAACAAAAAATGATTTTAATTATGCATAAAACAAAAATTATCAGTTTAAGAAGCATATCAAATTACACTCAGTTTTCTCTATAAATTCTGGGCTGACAGGATTATATGAGAGCACAAAGATCGGTAATCAACTTACACAAACAGGCATTATTAATGAATTAGAGTTGTACACACTTATTAGAGAAAAGCAGTGCTTATCATCCCAAGGGACAGCTACAGTGGAACACCACGCATCGGTGGCCTTCTTCGTTGGGACTCCTTGCATTTCAATATTGGAGCAATGGGTATTCAGTTGGAGCAACAGGCAGAGGACCCAACCATTCTTTGTATCACAGGGCAAAACTAGATTTAGTTGGGCTTAGCCAAATGTGACATGTTATGACAATGTGAGTTGTACTATTTACATTTCAACCATTCCAAATTAATTAAGAACCATGTAAACACCAGCCCAAATAACAATCATTACTTGCAATGATTGCTCATAATCCTCTGTATTCCTTATCTGTGCCCTCATCCCCAGCTCTCAACTATGACGCCAAATGTGCTCTTAACCTCTGCATTGTCCTCAAAGAGTCTGACTTGATTTACATCTCATGCTGTCTTAAATATTTTAGCCTTGACTATGGAAACCTGAACCAGGGCATTGGCCATTTGATTGTCCCCTGGACAGGCTAATTTACTCTCACCTTTGCTTCCAACTCTCTCACACCATACATGCCAAATCCAACTGCCTCAGGATTTCACTGAAGACAATCACTATTGCAGCTCAAGAATACCCACATTTCAACTGCTTAGCACATTTTATAGTTTTCTAATGCATCTTTTGTAAGAGAACACCTTTCTTAATGTTTCTGAGATTGTATCTTCACTTCTATGTGTGTGTGGTAAACACACACTGCCATACACGTAAATATTTTGTGCTCTATGAGTTCAAACTAAAATTTTAACTTAAAATTATAGATAAGTGACTGGCGCGGTGGCTCACACCTGTAATCCCAGCACTTTGGGAGGCCGAGGCGGGTGGATCACGCCTCGGAAGTCAGAAGATCAAGACCATCCTGGCCAACGTGGTGAAACCCTGTCTCTACTAAAAAATACAAAAATTAGCTGGGTGTGGTGGCATGTGCCTGTAGTCACAGCTACTTGGGAAGCTGAAGCAGGAGAATTGCTTGAACCTGGGAGGTGGAGGTTGCAGTGAGCCGAGATCATGTCACTGCACTCCAACCTGTTGCCTGGCAACAGAGAGAGACCCTGTCTCAAAAAAAAGTTATAGATAAGTAATTGTTTGCATTGTTTATATCATGATATGAGGCAATTATGGCTTTATGAATCACCCTAAAATAATCTAATATAGCAGTCTAATAGATGACAATTTTTCAAATCTGCATTTAAAAATCATACTAAAATTATAGTCATCTTTTTGTAAAACTTGTAATGTCATTCCTGGTGGCAAATTTAACATTTTTAAGTGGGAGCAATATTCCTAATTTTCTATTTGAATTTTTTTCCTTGATATAAACAGCTAAAATATTCATGGTTGGCCTGGGTTTGGAAAGGAGGAATAAACTAGCCATTTCTCTCTTTTCACTGTTTGAGAACACAATAGAGTATCAGAGAAAAAAATATTTTAAATCAGTGAAATGCCATTTATTTCAAATAATTTACATAATACATTAACACTTAACTTATATCCCAAATGGGAAGATTAAGAGGAAGGAATATCTAGTTATTGTTTTAAACTATGTTACTATTCAGTGGGGATACCTGTAAATGAATTGTGTAAGAACATAAGTGACAAAGCATTGTGGCTGAATCTAAAAATCAAATCAACACATACATAATGTACAGTGACATTACTGGGCCCTAAGAGATGTATACAGGATCACCTTCAAAATGGAAAAAACAAAACAAAACTTGAAAGTGAGGGTGAGGCATAGCAAAGAAATGTCAGACTATAAAAAAGAGTGAGATGGTATGGATAAAATCAAGAAACAGAGTAGCTCATTACTTTTAAAAATAATTAAACTTTACAATCCTTCAAAAAGTAACAGCAAATGTATAGTAGGAGATTCTGAAAGAAGACTCAGGAATTTCAAGCCTAATGTTAGGCTTTTAATTCTATTTTGAATGTCACATGATTTCATTCTCAAAATATGAACATGAACACGTAAGTTCATTCTACTTTCAATAGAAAGTCGTAAATTTAAAAGGTAACTACTGAAGCTAAAAATTGAGAGGAAGAGAAGGAATTGTTGACTTGTTTTTCTTACAGATAGTCCTTCAGAAAACGTAAATAATTATTAGTGTTCACTGGCAAGAGTTGACCCAACCTTAATGTATATTCTTGGACTACTCTGACTTTCAACAAAGAGATGACCTCATTGACATAGTCTCCTCATCTGTTAGAAGATAAAATACTTATGATGTAATGAATTGATATTTCTTTTTAAAAAGTCTCTTAAAAGAGATGATATGTGTATGTGATAAATGCTGGATATTTATTTTTCCTCCCTCCATGCTCCCAAATAATTATCTATGTGTTGGCCTTATACACTAGACCATACATGCTTGATGACCAAAGGTTCTGAATTATTTAAGCATCTGAAGAGCAGATCTGTCACATGAGAGCTGATCAAATATTTGTTGCATAGTTTAGTGATTTATATAGCACTAAAGTTGAAATTTCTTGAAAAACAATTTATGACTGATATGCCAAAGAGCTGTGTTTTACATAATCTACACAAAATCTGTATTCAACTCTATATCAATGTAGATATCATTTTTATGAAAACAATATTTTTTATGTTAGTGTAAAACCACAGTCTGACTATTTTATGTGGGATTTCCAGGAATGGAATTCAGAAGGGGTATTTTCAGTGGTGAACACACAGAAACAATAGCCTTCAGGATCTCATAGTACCTTTTTATATTGTTGATCTTTCTCAAGAATGTATACAAAGGCAAATAATTATAGCATGGGCAGAGGTCTGTCAGAAATCTCAGTGCCTTACAAATAATATACATAATTGTGAATGTAAGAATGATTCACATATTTGGATAATTAAATAACATTTTTAGATATAATGTTTGTGTGATATTTAGAAATATGAAGAAGACAAACACTTGAATATCCTCATGATGAAAACAAGTTGAACAAGTAACTAAAAATAGAAATAGGCATAAGCAGACCTCTGTTTCTACTCCTAGAATTTCAGCTAGGATTCATACTTGTCTATGACTTAATACAGTCCATGTGTAAATGTAAGAAATGAGACTGATACTTATAATTATAAGTGGATAGAGGATGATGACCCAAGAAAAGACAATTTAATATTCAAGAAATATTTATTCATTTGTTATTAAAGTCCATGTAAAGTACTAATTTCTGGGCATATCATAGTGAATAAGATAGCTAGGGTCCCGGCCATAATTTACCTCAGACTTTATGATTATTGAACTCAAGATCTTTGAACAGGTCCTCTTTTGTGGACTAATTGCTATGAGGAAAGAATAAGCAAAGATTTAAAAGAATGAAAGGAGAGGGAGCAGTGTCTCAGAGGAAATACAGACCATCTGGATTAAAAGCGTTGATGGTAAACTTGATGATTGGGATACTAGGGAATCCCAATAAACATCATTAGTCTTCTATTTCTGAGTTCAAATTTAATTGAAAGTTAAGACAAATAAGCAGATGAAAAACCTTAATATTAGCATTATTACTGATAAAATCTAATATAGGAAAATATTGCTTATATCTGTAATTTACTAATGTTCTAATGGTAAACAAACAAAAAAAACCTCTAATGATCCAATTGCAGTAATCTAACCTGGCTTTTACCTGGGACTGGGAGAATTCCTGGAATACAAGATGTTTAGTACTACAACTATATACAAGAGAAAGAAATGAGAGACAATATTTGGCATGTTAATTATCCTTCATAAGAACTAGGTCTTACTTGTAAAATAGAAACAATTTTATTGGGTTTTTGAAAATATTAAATTAGATAATTAATATAAAGCAGTTAGCCCAATGCTGAAAACACTAAGTGCTTAATAAGTAACTGGTATTATTAAAAGCAGCAAATAATTTTACTCCCATTTTTGTAGATGTTCCTACTGTAAAATATGAGAGTTTTCAAGTTTCTGAAGGCTACATGAATGTATGAGGAATACATAAGGAAGGCTACATGTATGGATTCATTCATACATTAAAATATTTATAAAATATTTATATGTTTCAAACCCTTTTATATTTCTTGACATTGAAAATAATAACCAAAAAAGACAGAATCACTACCTTCAAAGAAATATGTAGTCTAATGAGTCCTGAATTAATATAGGCTTAGTATCTTAAAAAGGAGGGAGGCTTGCAGGAAAATCTGTGATATTAACTATAAATGTAACAGTTTGAAGTAAGGAGAATGAACTAGCTAAAGAAAGTAGCCAACAACCTTTAATAAACTAATTGATAGAACAATAAAAATTTAAAGTTCACAAAAGGAGTAGGAACTACTTAAAGGTGAAGATAATACTATTAAAATGTGAATACAAGATCATAGTAGTTAAAAAATATGCCGGTGACTGCAGAAGCCAATGTATCAACCTTTAAAATGAAGAAATGATGAAATGAAAACTAACATTGGAATGGAGGAAAAAGAAGATGGCGCAGTAGGAGCAACTCAGGATTGCAGCTATCAGTGAAGATGCAGAGGGTGAGTGCAAGCCACATTTCCAGACGAATCTTTGTTGCCACATAATGGGGAAATTCCCAGGTGTAGGAGAGACATGGGACGCCAGCACAGTTGTTCCAGCTGGTGTGGCCATTTCAGCTGGGGCCGCAGTGCAGCGGCACTCCACACAAAACGCACTGGTCTGGGTGCCCTGTTAAACCAGCAATCTGAGATTTGGGAGGGCAGATTAGCATATCCATCTGGTTAAACGGGACTTGGACAGTGAGCCAGACCAGGAGATTCCCGGGAAGTGAAGTTTGAGCCGGCACAGTGGGTCGCTGCATGGGAAATCACACAGATCCTGGTGCCCTATCAGCAGGCAACTGAAACACCTGGGAGAGAGTCAACCGTTCAACTTAAAAAAAAGGGAGGCCTGAGGCAGGGAGCCAGGTGATTGGGCTCGGCAGGTCCCACCCCCACAGGGACAAACAAAACGGCGATTCGAAACACTCAGGGTTGAGAGTTTCACTGCGGGCACAGCTGAACCCAGGATGGTGCAGCTCAGTGGGGGAGGGGCGTCAGCCATTACCAAGGCATTCTGCCCCTACTGAGGTACACTCCCATTGCTGACCAGCCTGCCATTGCCAAGGCAACCCACCATAACAGAGAGACTCCGCCAACAGGGCAGAAAAAAGATTTGAGGAAATAATAACAAGAATGGACAGCTTAGAGAGGAATATGAATGAATTGAAAGAGCTGAAAAACACAATATGAGAACTTCGTGAAGCATGCACAAGTTTCAACAGCCGAATTGACCAAGCAGAAGAAAGAATATCAGAAGTCGAAGATCAACTCAATGAAATAAAATGAGAAACCAAGATTAGAGAAAAAAGCACAAAAGGAATGAACAAAGTCTCCAAGAAATGTGGGACTATGTGAAGAGACCTAACCTACGTTTGATGGGTGTACCAAAATGTGATGAAGAGAATGAATTCAAGCTGGAAAATACTCTTCAGGATATTACCCAGGAAAATTTCCCCAACCTAGCAAGGCAGGCCAATATTCAAGTCCAGGAAATACAGAGAACACCACAAAGATATTCTGCAAGAAGAGCAACCCCAAGACACATAATCGTCAGATTCACCAGGGATGAAATGAAGGAGAAAACGCTAAGGACAGCCAGAGAGAAAGGTCGGGACACCTGCAAAGGGAGGCCCATCAGACTCATAGCAGATCTCTCGGCAGAAACCCTACAAGCCAGAAAAGTGTTGGGGCCAATATTCAACATCCTTAAAGAAAAGAACTTTCAACCCAGAATTTCATATCCAGCCAAACTGAGTTTCATAAGTGAAGGAAAAATAAAATCCTTTGCAAACAAGCAGGTACTCAGAGATTTTGTCACCACCAGGCCTGCTTTACAAGAGCTCCTGAAAGAGGCACTACACATAGAAAGGAACAACCAGTACCAGCCATTCCAAAAACATACCAAATGCTAAAGAGCATCCACAAAATGAAGAATCTGCATCAACTAATGGGCAAAACAGCCAGCTAGCATCAAAATGACAGTATCAAATTCACACATAACAATATTAACCCTAAATGTAAGTGGGCTAAATGCACCAACCAAAAGACACAGACTGGCAAATTGGATAAAAACCAAAACCCATCGGTGTGCTGTATCCAGGAAACCCATCTCACATGCAAGGATACACAAAGGCTCAAAATAAAGGGATGGAGGAAGATTTACCAAGCAAATGGAGAGCAAAAAAAAGCAGGAGTTGCAATTCTCATCTCTGATAAAATTGACTTTAAAGCAACAAAGATCAAAAGAGACAAAGAAGGTCATTGCATAATGGCAAAACGATTGATACAACAAGAAGAGCTAACTATCGTAAATATATATTGACCCAACACAGGAGCACACAGATATATAAGGCAAGTTCTTAACAACTTACAAAGAGACTTAGACTCCCACACAATAACAGTGGGAGACTTTAACACTCCACTGTTAATATTAGACAGATCAACCAGACAGAAAATTAACAAAGATATCCAGGGCTTGAACTCAGACCTGGAACAAGCAAACCTGATAGACATTTACAGAACTCTCCACCCCACATCCACAGAATATACATTCTTCTCAGCACCACGTCACATCTACTGTAAAATTGACCACGTAATTGGAAGTAAAGCACTCCTCAGCAAATGCAAAACAACTGACATAACAAACAGTCTCTCAGACCATAGTGCAATCAAGTTAGAACTCAGAATTCAGAAACTAACTCAGAACCGCACAGCTTCATGGAAACTGAACAGTTGGCTCTTGAATGTTGACTGGATAAACAATGAAATGAAGGCAGAAATAAAGAAGTTCTTTGAAAATCTAGGCAAAACCATTTGGGACATAGGAGTAGGCAAGGATTTCATGAACAAAACACCAAAAGCATTGGCAACAAAAGCCAAAATAGACAAATGGGATCTAATCAAACTCCACAGCTTCTGCACGGCAAAAGAAACAGTCACTAGAGTGAATCGGCAACCAACAGAATGGGAAAACATTGTTGCAGTTTACCCATCTGACAAAGGGCTGATATCCAGAATTTACAAAGAACTCAGATTTACAGGAAAAAAAAAAAACAAGCCCATTCAAGAATGAACAAAGGATATGAACAGACACTTTACAAAAGAAGACATACATGAGGCCAACAAACACATGAAACAATGCTCATCATCACTGGTCATTAGAGAGATGCAAATCAAAACCACATTGAGATACCATCTCACGCCAGTTAGAATGGCGATCATTAAAAAATCTGGAGACAACAGATGCTGGAGAGGATTTGGAGAAATAGGAACGCTTTTACACTGTTGGTGGGAGTGTAAATTAGTTCAAACATTATGGAAGACGGTGTGGCGAATCCTCAAGGCATTAGAAATAGAAATTCCATTTCACCCAGCAATCGCATTACTGGGTATATATCCAAAGGACTATAAATCATTCTACTATAAGGACACATGCACACGAATGTTCATTGCAGCACTGTTTACAATAGCAAAGACATGGAACTAATCTAAATGCCCATCGATGATAGACTGGTCTGGGAAAATGTGGCACATATACACATGGAATATTATGCAGCAATCAAAAATAATGAGTTCATTTCCTTTGTAGGGACATGAATGAATCTGGAGAACATCATTCTCAGCAAACTGACACAAGATCAGAAAATGAAATACCACATATTCTCACTCATAGGCGGGTGATGAAAAATGAGAACACATGGACACAGGGAGGGGAGTACCACACACTGGGGTCTATTGGGGAGAATAGGGGAGGGACAGTGAGGGGGGAGCTGGGGAGGGATAGCCTGGGGAGAAATGCCAAATGTGGGTGAAGGGGAGGAAGGCAGCAAAACACACTGCCATGTGTGTACCTATGCAACTATCTTGCATGTTCTGCACATGTACCTCAAAACCTAAAATGCAATAAAAATAAAATAAAATGTGAATACAAATTAAATTCTCTTTATAAAGTGTTAATGCTACCTATATATCATTTGCATTTATGCATTCACTTTTAAGTGTTCTGTTATGAGTTAGAAAAATGTTTTGTATATGAGTTAGAAAAATGTCACCATAATGGAACATTTATCTTAACTAAGCCCTTTCATAATCATAAGTGTGATGCTGGCCAAGCTGACTATGAATAAGTTTTCTCTTTCATAAAAGGAGAAGAGAAGCTAAATCTAAGTTATAAAATTAGGTTTTCAAGTTAGTCATATAATGTGTGATTCAACATTGTTTTACTTACTTTCACAGATGAGGGATCTACTTCCCCATCCCAATATTTGATTCTACTCTGAAGACCGATGACATCACACATGCACAAAGAGGGTAAGAAAAGGCTTATTACTCACAAAATGAGCACAGGTTAAAAAATGAATACAGGAGTGATTTGTTTAGGGATTTCCTGGTAGTTAGGGGGCTGGACTAGAATGAGTTCCCACATAGGCAGCTACTAAAAGGTTTTAACTTCTCACTGGTGCCAAAGAAGGGAGCACCTGGGTTACCTAATCGGCTTGCCCAGATGTAGCACAGTTAGGGAACAGGAAGCAACAGTACTTGAAAGCTATCAATAGACATCAAAAATGGAATCAAACCCTTTATTACAAACCTTCAGGCTAGGGATTTCTCTCCATCAGTGCCAAACCCAGCTACACTCTGGATTGGTTTTCGGAGGTGGTAGAAATTCATTCATAAAGTGTTACTGAACCCCTGCAGCCTTCAGCTATCTAATACTTATTTACTTCATGCTTTTTATTCTAAAAATGGCAATGCAGCTAATTTATTAAGCTATATATTTTTGAATCTTGTGATTTATGTGTTACACTAGAAAGTTTAAAAATATAAAATGTATATGCAAATGCATAAAAATGGGTTAATTGACTAAGTGTGGTGGCTTACACCTATAATCCATGCAGTTTGGGAGACTGAGGCAAGAAGGTCTCTTGAACCAGGGAGCTCAAGACCAGCCTGCAAAATATAGCAAGACTCCATCTCCACAACAAATTAAAAGGAGTAGTGGTATACACCTGTGACTCCAGCTCTTTGGGAGCCTGAGGTGGGAGAATCACTTGGGCCTGGGAGGTTGAGGTTGCAGTGAGCCATTATCATACCACTGAATTCCAATCTGGGTGACAGAGTGAGATCCTGTTTCCAAAATAATAGTAATAATAATAACAAGTTCGTTCATCCATAAATTCAGCAACATTTCACAGTATTAAGGTTTCAAAAATGTCTCTCTGATGAAACATTAATTTTTGAAAAAATTTGCTTTTTTAAATTAAAGAAAAATATGTTTAAATTTCAAAAATTATCCTTGCCTAGACATAGAAGATATAGAAATTGGGCCACTTTTTCTGCTGAGATTCTCCCTACATGTGGCATTCTTAGAAGCACATGTTTTCTAGAATGCTTAAAATTGAAAAGATTGAGAATATTATTAGTGATGATATGGAACAACTAGAATATTCATACATTGTTGGTAGAAATGTAAAATACTGAAAATACTTTTGAACACGGTTTGGTAGTTTCTTCTGGAATTAAATATACACTTAAGATCTCACAGTACTTTAGGATGTTTACTTAAGATAAGTTAAAATATATGCACAAGAATGTTCATAAAAGATTTGTTCATATTAGCCCAAACTAGAAACAACTCAACTTTCTATCAACAGGTGAAAGGAAAAATAAGTTGTGTATCTATAAAATATAATGCTACTTATCCTTGAAGGAATAAGCTACTGATACATCAAAAAACATGAATGAATGTCAAAAGCATTATGCTGCACAAAACAAACCAGAGAAAAGAGAGTTCAGTGTATGATTTTATTTATAACTAATTCTAGGAATGACCAATCTAACACACAGTGATAGAAAGCAGATCAGTGGTTTCCAGGGTTTAGGTTTGGGTTGAGGGTAGGGATTGACTTGGAAGGGCACCAAGGAATCTTTAGGAATGAGGAAAATGTTTTATATCCTAATTGTGGTGGTGAACAAATGGATTGAATTATACTCTAAGCATGTGCATTTTATTGATTTCAAATTATACCTCTGATATGGTTGGCTGTGTATCTCCACCCAAATCTCACCTTGAATTGTAATAATCCCCACATGTCAAGGGTTGGGCCAGGTGGAGATAACTGAACCATGGGGGCAGTTTTCCCCATACTATTCTCATGATAGTGAATAATTTTCATGAAATCTGATAGTTTTATAAATGGGAGTTACCCTGCACAAGCTCTCTCTTGCCTGTCACCATGTAAGACTTGACTTTTCTCCTAATTTGCCTTCAGCCATGATTATGAAGCCTCCCCAGCCATGTATAACTGTGAGTCAATTAAACCTCTGTCCTTTATTAATAAAAAAAAAAACAAGAAAATGCTTCCCCAAAAGATTTAATGTGCATTTGAATGAAACCCACTTTAACATTTTTAAGAGATTTCAAAGAAATTGTAAATTTCTTTTAAATTAATTTTGTTTGAGTCAGATTTAAATTTTATTGGATATAACTTAGGTTAAGTCTAGCTTCAATGTTATTAAAAAGCTGACGCAAACTTTTGTGGGTTATAAGTAATACAAACTTATGGACAAATAAAGATATTCAGAAAATAGAAAGTTAGACTAAGACCATAGCCAAGGTGTTCTTGGAATACCCAGGAACTGAGCACATAAGTTACCTTTTTTCTTCAAAAGGTGGTATAGTTTACTTCAGAAAGAGTAAATTAATATGAAAATATACTACAGAAAAATCTATTTGTGACTATTGGAGATAATTAATAGAATTTTAACATGTAAAATGTAAGTTAATAAAATAAAATAATAAACCTTCCAGGTTCCCAAATCCATGAGCCAAAACAATTTTAATAAAATAGGAGTGGGTTGCTGTTAAGAAAGCATGTATAACCAACCATTGGTGCCCTTCAAGTATCTGGATGAGCTGTCATTTGAATTGAAATTTTGACTAAGTATTTAGATAAAATTATGCAAAATAATATCTATGATTTGGACAAATAAAAACAATTTAGTAGGAAACAAACTTTCTAAAAGTGTTCTCAGAAAAGTAATAAAGGGAAAAGCAATAGTTTCTATTTTTACCTATCAAGGTTAGACTTTTTAAACAAGATGAAATCGGCTCTGAAATACTGATTAGGCAGCACAACCAAACTCTCATTTATGGGAGGATTATTTAACTCAAACTTCTATTGGGGAATATAGAAAAACATCATACCAATTAATAACAACAATAAAAATACAAATTGACACCAAAAATAGTTCTTTCAAATGGACAAAGGTTTTGGACAGACATTTATTGAAAGAACACATGCAAATGACCAACAAGAAAATCAGAGAAAATTAAAAATACAATGCAATACCATTTTACACCCATTGGAATGGTTAAAATTAGCAAGCCTGACACCACCAAGTTTTGTCAAGGATGTGGAAAAACTGGAACTCTCCTGTATCTAGATGTGAATATAAAATATATCACCTCTCTGGAAAACAGCTTAGGATTTTCTTAAAAACTTAAATATCCACCTCTTCAACAATACCTCAACTAGATAATTATCAAAGAATAATGAATGCATATTATTAAAATAAATTGTATAAGAATGCACTCAGTATTTTTATTTGTAAGAGTCCAGAATTTGAAACAGCCCAAATATCCATCAACAAGAGAATGAGTGAACAAAATGTAGTACAGTCACATAATGGAATATTATTCAGCAATAAAAAAAATTAATAATAGTTGAACAAGGACTAACATGGGTCAGTTAGAAAATATATTATGTTGCATGAAAGAATTCAGACACAAAATAGTATGAACTGTATGATTCCATTTACATAAATTTTAAGAGCAGGCAAAACTACTCTATGGTAATAGAAATAAGAGAAAGGATTGGACTAAAAGGGAGAATGAAAGAATTTGTTCTATATATTGTTTGAAGTAATAATTATATGATTTAATACATTTATCAAAACTCTTTGAATTGTACTATTAAAATCAGTGCATTTCACTGTATATAATTTTATCTGAACATTGGTTTTTGTGATTCTGGAAAATTTAACAAAGGGTATGGTTATATTAGAAATTTAATATTGAACCTTAACACTCCCACCCCCTTTTTATAACTAGTTCCTTAGAAAACAGGAATAAATTAAAAATTAAAAATGAATGGATTTTATTACTATTGTTAGCATTATCAAATACTTTTCACATGAAACATGCTGTGAAATGTGTATTAAATAAATATATAAAGTATTTCAAATTAAAAAAATGTAACTTGGTGAGAAAACAACAAGGTTTTCAGAATATCTCAAGAGTGGAGCATACTTTTTCTACATTTGGTTTACTCAAGCCCATTTGTGGTGTTACATAGCCAATTTCATTAGAAAGATTTAACTTTTGTGTTTTCAAATAGTTTTATTTTTATTATAAAAGTAATATAATTGCACAAAATTTCAACATATTAATATAAAAGGGAAAGGGAAAAAAAATCCTGTAGTTAATCCAGAAGTTATCATGGTTAATTTAAAAAAGTATTTGTAATGTTTTATCTATGCATTGAATCATTAGTTTATAATCATAGTATATGACCATATACATATATATTATTCATAACTTTCAGCATACTGTGAAATTCCACATTAAAAATAAGTTAACTAAGAATACAAAGAAACTTTCTCAACTTGATGAAGAATATGTACAGGAAACATACAGGTAACATTACACTTAATAGTGAGAAATTCAAATCTTTTGCATTAAGATTAGGTATGGAAAAAATGCCCACTCTTAATTTCACTTTCAACATTATATTGGGAGTTCTAGGAATGCAATCAGACTAGGGGAAAAAAAAGGTAAACAGATTGGGGAGTAAGCAATAACATTGTCTTTGTTCACAGATAACTTGAACATTTATGTAAAACATCTGAAAGAATCAACAACAACAATGCAGCAAAACTCCTGGATCTAATAAGCAATTATAGCAAAATTGTAGGATACAGGGCTAATACATTAGAGTCTATTACTTTCACATATACCAGCAGTTAACAAGTGGAAATTAAAATTAAAAACACAATATCACTTACAGTAGCATTCACAAAAATGCTTTGGTAAAAATCTAACAAAGCATGACAAGCTATATGAGAAAAACTACAAAATTCTGGTGATTTAATCGAATAACTAAATAAAGAGATATTCCATGTTTGTGGGTAAGAAGTCTTAAAATTATTGAGATACCAGTTCCTCCTAACTTGTTCTATAGATATGATACACTCTCAATCAAAATCCTGCAAGTAATTTTGTGAATACAGCAAACTAAATCTAAAATTTTTTTGGTTTGTTTTTGAGATGGAGTCTTACTCTGTCACCCAGGCTAGAGTGCAGTGGCACCATCTTGGCTTACTGCAACCTCAACCTCCCAGGTTCAAGCAATTCTCCTGCCGTAGCCTTCAAAGTAGCTGGGATTTTAGGCATTTGTCACTCAAATCTAAAGTTTATATGGCAATGCAAAATGCTTGAAATAGACAATACAATTTTGATAACAAAATTGGAGGGCTGACACAAGCCAACTACAAGATTTACTATAAAGCTACAATAATCCAGACAATGTGGTATGGGCAAAAAAATAGAGAAATAGTACAATGGAACAGAATAAATAACTCAGCAATAGATAGACCCTCATAAATATATTTATTTGATCTTTTACAAAGAAGCACAGGCAAAAAAAAAAAGCATAGGCAAAACAATAAAGCAAAGATAGTTTTGTTTTTTCTTCAACAATCAATGCTGGAACAACTGGATACACCTGTATAAAACGAATCTAAACACAGACCTTACACCTTCCCCCAAAATTAACTCAAAATAGATCATAGACCTAAATTGCCTAGACTTTAAAAATCCTAGAAGATAACATAAAAGAAAACTTAGTTGACCTTGAGTATTGTGATACTTATTAGATATAGCACCACAGGCACAATCTGTTAAAGAAACGATTAACTCATTGAAAATTAAAAATTCTCAGTGAAAGACAATGTCAAGAGAATAAGACAAGGTGCCATCTGGAAGAAAATATTTACAAAATACAACCTTGGTATTAAAACTGAACAATAGGAAAACAAACAGACCAATAAAAAAAGGGCCAAAGACCTTAACAGACTCCTCACAAATAATATACCCATATGGCAAATAAGTATATGAAAAGACATATCATATGTTTCATATGTCATTAGAGCAATGCAAACTAAAACAAGGAGCTACCACTACACGTCTATTAGAATGGCCAAAATTCAGAAAACAGACATCACTAAATACAAGGGAGAATATGAAGCAACAGGAATTCTCATTTATTATTGACTGTCAATGGGTACAAAGTTGTCATTAAGAAAAAGGAATAAGTTCTCATTTTATATTGTACAGTAGGGTGACTATAGCTAATAATAAAGTACTACATATTTTTAAATAACTAGAAGAGAGGGTTTTGAATATTCTTACCAAAAATAAATGATAAATATTTGAGATTATAAATATTCTAATTATCCAAATTGATCATAAATGATACATGAATGTATCAGAACATCACACTGCACTCCTCAATATGTACATTATTATATGTCAATTAAAAATAAAATAAAACTTAAAAAATATATCTTTTAAAACGACATTAATACTAGCAAGGGAAAATCAATACTACTTACAACAAAGCTAATTGTAAAATAAATAGAAACAAAATATAAAATATCATTGTAAATTATATCTCAATAAAATATAAATAAATACACAACAACAAAATGGTACAACTACTTTGAAAGACAAACTCTCAGTTTCTTACAAAACAAAGCCTATTCCTATTATACATTCTTACTCTCACAAACTTTGGTGTTTACCCAAAGAATTTCAAAATTTACATCCACACAAAATCCTGTGCACATTTGTTTATAGCAGTTTTATTTAAAATGGTCAAATCTTGGATGCAACCAAGATGTCCTTTGGTAGGTAAATGGAAGAATAAACAGTGGCAAATCTAAACAGAAATAAGCTGTAAAATAATACAAAGACATAGAGAATCATTAAATAAATACTACTAAGTGAAAAAGCTAATCTGAAAAGACCGTATAATTGCATCCATATTATAATCTATAAAAACTATGGAGAAAGTAAAAAGATGAGTGGTTTCCAGGGGTTAGAGTAAGGAGAAGATACAAACAGGTGAAGCAGAGATTTTTAGGAAAATGAAATACTATGTACACTATAATGATGAAAAAAATGCCATTGTACATTCCTGAAAACTTAGAGAATATAAAACAGCAAGTGTGAGCCCTAAGTAAACTATGGATTTTAGGTGATTGTAACTCTAGGTTTATCAATGCTAACAAATATATTCCTCCAGTGGAGATGTTGATGGCATAGGAGGCTACTATGCATGTGTACGGGAAGAGGGTATAGAGGAAATGTTTGTGCCTTCTTTTTGATTTTGCTGTGAACCTAAAACATCTCTCAGAAAAATAATCTTTTACAAAAGAATAGGAGCTTCTCAATATGAAAAATATATTTTTAAAAATATCACATATTCAGAATTTTGTACACAGAACAAAATTGTGGCTTAACTTTTCTGAGAGCATGATACTATACAGCCAGAGACTTTCAGAGCTGATTTTTTTGGATCAAAATTATTAAAGTTAAGCCCATTTTATCAAGTTAAGTTCTATTTGTTCTACTTGATGATTTCAATCAATTTATTACTCTTCAGTTTGTCCCAAAACCACTTAAAAGTTTCAATCAATATATTATTGTTCAGTTTGTCCCCAAACTATTTAAAATGCTAAGTATTTCTCTTAGTATTTTTCATTTTGTCAAAACACTTTTGAATTATAGTCACTATTATTTAAAACCCCTCTATATTTTATTAGGTAATTTCCTAGAATAAATTATAGACTGATATAAACTGATTTTTCCAAGAGACCAAACAAAGAAAATAACTATCAAATGTTGCTATAAACATTCACAAAAAATATAACATTTTTTAAGACTAAGATAAGAAAATTTCATTCACAGAATGGAATGCAGTTAAACAGAATAACTTTAAATAATTGTTAGTACCATGAAATATTTGATTTTGCTCATACTCTAAAACTTCTAGGATATTTTCTATGTCATCTTGACCATATTTTTCCATTCCTCTCCACCAAACATTCAAACATAAACAATTAAGTTTGTCCTTCAATATTGAGAATAAATACTGCATTTTGAACTGTGTGAAACTAATATGTTAACTTGCATTTACTCTGAGTTTTCCATTTGTAAGACATTTTTCAAGTATTATGATAAATTTTAAAGATTGTGAATTAAAGAAACACAATATACATTTTTCGATCATATACTCTTGGTGTTTTTAAGTAGTTACCTTTTGTTTAGACATTTCCTAGAACTATGTCTCTGTTTACAGAGATGTGGAATATATAAGTCCTCATGCAATGCTGAGAATGTAGATCTAATTAACTATTCTCCAGAGCAGGCTTTTGGAACATAGTCAGATTAAGTATACATGTACCCTTTAACTCAGAAACTCTGCTCCTGAGTACAGACTCAAGCAAATTCTCAAACATGTTACTGAGAAGATATGTGACAGAATGCTCCCAGCAGCAGCATAGTTGACTTCAGGGTTATGGAGGCAATCCATTTTCTTTCCATCACCAGAGGGCTATGTAAGAAAGGGGTCTTGGTTGTGACAGTAGAATTATGAAGCTGTTGGAATCAATGGACTAAATGTAATTATGAAAGTAATAAAATCGTAAAAACATAGATGTACCATTTAAAATGTAACATTTGAGTAATAGTATGAAATTTACAACATGACTTAATTTTGGTAAAGTAAAAATATGTACATGTAAAACAAACATAGCAAATTTATAAGAATATGAATAAAAAGTCCTTTGTTTTAAATATATTAAAGTGGTTGGCGCTAAGTAGAATCTTTTGCATGTATATTCTATTTACTAAATATGTGTATTGTGTATTGATATACATGCATATATATTCATATAACTTTGCAACATCAGAAGGTAGACTAAAGCTAAAGGATAAAAGCTCTACACTTGAAAACCCAATGGAATAAATAACATGATAAGATCAATGAGGCGATTATTAATAGTAATACTTAAGGAAAGGACTGAATATAATTTTGTAATTTTTGATACTTACTCTATTTCAGCTTGTTTTCTTACAGTTTCTAATCCAAATCCCTCATCACTGTAAGAAAATTAGTAGTATTTAGGGAAAAGTGAAAGGTTAAATCCTTAAAATTTCCCCTAATACATACCAACCTGAAAGTAATCATATCTGAGAATATGTATAGTGAGTAGAAGTTTTTCTACAAGAATTTCAGTTTCTTTTTTTTTGGAGATATATACATATTTAAAAAGGAACTATGGATAGCTCAGGAGAATGATCATATTGCCAGTGCCAATTATACCCAGCAATAAACATAGATGGTAACATGATACACAAAATACTATGATTTCCTAACTGAGAGGGAGACACCAGTAAATTCTCTGCAGACCAATAAACTGGGATGAAATGTGCTGGTGTTATCTAATGCTCCTTCCACTGGCTAGATGTGATGTGGAGAAATATGTCAGAGAGAAGTCAATGAATGTGAGCATGTCAATATTATAGCTCATTGTTTCTCTCAGCAGTGAAGATATCTTCCTTGAGTTAGTGAAGCCCAAATTTTCCCCCATTGTAATAGGATATAATTATATTGAGGTAGATAAACCTTTCTTCAGGTTTTTTACTCATAATATGTAGAGGAAGGTGAATTATGGGACCATTATTCCAAATTGACCTAATATACGAGACTTGAGACCTAAGATCTCATCAAGCTCTGCATATAAGCTCTGTATTAGGCTAATTATTAATGGCTCCCCTAAAGATGTCTAAGTCTGAATTCTCAGAACCTGTGAATATATTAGGTTACATGGAAAAGGAGAAATAAATTTACGTATGAGATTAACTTTGATAATCATTTCACCTTATGATAAGGAGATAATTTTGGATTATCAAGATAGAGCCAGTTTAATTACAAGTATCCTTAAAAGTGAAAGAGGAAAGATAAAGATAAGAGTCTGAGAAAAATACGTGACTAAAAAAGCAGGGTCAATGATGGCTTTGAAGATGGAACAAGGAGGCCATGTATCAGAAGAAATACAGATAGCTTGTATAAGCCACAAAGACATGTTAAAAGGATTCTCTTCTAAATACTCCCTAAAGGAACAAAGCCCTACTAACACCTTGACTCAGGAATCCATGAAGGACATTTTTTTCTAGACTTGTTATTTTATTTCATTTTAGTATTTTATTTTTCTCCTAATTCTATCCCCTCACCCCCTGTTATCTCCCCATCCCCCAACCCCCATAACAAGCCCCAGTATGTTCCCCTCCCTGTATCCATGTGTTCTCATTGTTCAACACCCACTAATGAGTAAGAACATGTGGTGTTTGGTTTTCTGTTCTTGTGTCAGTTTGCTGAGAATGATGGTTTCCAGCTTTATCCATGTCCCTAAGGACCTGAACTCATCCTTTTTTATGGCTGCATAGTATTCCATGGTGTGTATGTGCCACATTTTCTTTATCCAGTCTATCATTGAGGGACATTTGGGTTGGTTTTAAGTCTTTACTATCATAAACAGTGCCACAGTAAACATACATGCACATGTGTCTTTATAATAGGATGATTTATAATCATTTGGGTATATACCCAGTAATGGGATTGCTGGCTCAAATGGTATGTCTAGTTCTAGATCCTTGAGGAATCACAACACTGTCTTCCACCATGGTTGAGCTAATTTACACTTCCACCAACAGTGTAAAAATGTTCCTATTTCTCCACATCCTCTCTCACATCTGTTATCTCCTAATTTTTAATGATCGCCATTGTAACTGGTGTGAGATGGTATCTCACTGTGGTTTAAGTTTTTATGGTGCTAGGTCTTATGTTTAAATATTTAATTTATCTGGAGTTAATCTTTGTATAAGGTGTAAGGAAAGGATCCAGTTTCAGCTGCTGCAATAAACATATGTGTGCATGTGTCTTTATAGTAGAATGATTTATAATCCTTTGCTAAAAATAAAAATTTGCAACAATGTTAGGAACAATGTAACAGGTTTCTGGGTCTACACAATGTAATATCAAAAATGTACAAGATAAAAAAGAAAATTATATCAATAAAACAAAACATGAATAAGTATGCATCTAATTGTAGAATATTGAAATAAATCTTAAAAACTTGAGAGAATTAAAAGTGAAAGCAACTCCACAATTACAGAAGTAGGTGTTAATACCCTTCACTCAGCAATTATAGAAACACAACAAAAGCAAAAATACATTGTATTAATATTATTTCATCTCACACTGTTATAAAAAAATACACGAGAATGGGTAATTTATGTATTAAAAAAGAGGTTTAATTGACTCACAGTTCCACAGGCTATATAGGAAGCATGGCTAGGGAGGCCTCAGAAAACTTATGGTCATGGATGACAGGGAAGCAAACACATCTTCACATGTCAGAGCAATAGACAGAGTGAAGGGGTTAATGCGACACACTTTTAATCAACCAGATCTCATGAAACTCTATCACAAGACACACTACAAGGATGGTGCCAGAAAGCATTAGAAACCAGCCCCATGATCCAATCATCTCCCACCAGGCCACTTCTCCAATACCAGAGATCACAATTCAACATGAGATTTGAGTGGGGACAGAGCCAAACCATATCAGACATAGAAGATTTAAAAACCACTTTCAACTAACTTTAAGTTTATTTTTATTTTTATTTTAGATTCAGTTGTGCACATGCAGGTTTTTTACATAGGTTAGGTATATAGCATGATGGTAAGGTTTCAGCTTCCATAGATCCTGTCACCCAAATAGTGAACACAGCACCCAATGAGGTTTTTCAAGCCTTACTTTCTGCCCTCTATTAATTCTTCTGAAGTTCTCAATGATTGTTGTATTTATCTTTATGTTCTTGTGCATCCACAATTTGGCTCCCACTTAAAAGTGAAAATATCCCCTTTATCATTTTTATTGCATCTATTTGTTTATTCTCTCTTTTCTTTTTTATTAATCTGGCTAGTGGTCTGTCTATTTTGTTGATCTTTTTGAAAAACAAGCTCCTGGATTTACTGATTTTTTGAAGGGTTTTTTGTGTCTCTATCTCCTTCAGTTCTGCTCTGATCCTACTTATTTCTTGTCTTCTGCTAGGTTTTGAGTTTTTTTGATCTTGCTCCTCTAGCTCTTTCAATTTTGACAATAGGGTGTCAATTTTGGATCTCTTCTTGCTTCTCATGTAGGCACTTATTGCTATATATTTTTCTCTAGAGACTGCTTTAAATGTTTCCCAGAGATTCTGGTATTTTGTATCTTCATTCCTATTGGTTTCAAAGAACATCTTTATTTCTGCCTTCATTTCATTGTTTATCCAGTCAACATTCAAGAGCCAGTTGTTCAGTTTCCATGAAGCTGTGTGGTTCTGAGTTAATTTCTGTATTCTGAGTTCTAACTTGATTGCACTGTGGTCTGAGAGACTGTTTGTTATGATTTCCGTTCTTTCACATTTGCTGAGGAGTGATTTACTTCCAATTATGTGGTCAATTTTAGAGTAGGTGTGATGTGGTGCTGAGAAGAATGTATATTCTGTGGATTTGGGTTGGAGAGTTCTGTAAATGTCTATTAGGTTTGCTTGTTCCAGGTCTGAGTTGAAGTCCTGGATACCTTTGTTAATTTTCTGTCTGGTTGATCTGTCTAATATTGACAGTGGAGTGTTAAAGTCTCCCACTATTATTGTGTGGGAGTCTAAGTCTCTTTGTAAGTCATTAAGAACTTGCTTTATGTATCTCTGTGCTCCTGTATTGGGTGCGTATATATTTATGATCATTAGCTCTTCTGGTTGCATTGATCCTTTTACCATTTTGTAATGTCCTTCTTTGTCTCTTTTGATCTTTGTTGCTTTAAGTCTATTTTATCAGAGACAAAAATTGCAACCCCTGCTTTTTTTATGCTCTCCATTTGCTTGGTAAATTTTCCTCCATCCCTTTATTTTGAACCTTTGTGTATCCTTGCATGTGAGACATGTTTCCTAGATACAGCACACCAATGGGTTTTGGCTTTTTATCCAATTTGCTAGTCTGTGTTTTTTGATTGGGGCATTTAGTCCATTTACATTTAGGGTTAATATTGTTATGTGTGAATTTGATACTGCCATTTTGATGCTAGCTGGCTGTTTTACCCGTTAGTTGATGCAGATTCTTCATTTTGTTTATGCTCTTTACCATTTGGTATGTTTTTGAAGTGGCTGGTACTGGTTGTTTCTTTCTATGTGTAGTGTCTCTTTCAGGAGCTCTTGTAAAGCAGGCCTGGTGGTGACAAAATCTTTGAGTACTTGCTTGTTCGCAAAGGATTTTATTTTTCCTTCAATTTTACACTGCTGGTGGGAGTTTAAATTCATTCAACCATTGTGGAAGACAGTGTGGCGATTCCTTAAGGACCTAGAAATAGAAATTCCATTTGATCCAGCAGTCCCATTACTGGGTATATATCCAGAGGATTATAAATCATTCTACTATAAGGACACATGCACACAAATGTTCATTGCAGCACTGTTTACAATAGCAAAGACCTGGAACCCACCCAAATGCCCATCAATGATAGACTTGACAGGGAAAATGTGGAATGGAATACACTATGGAATACTATGCAGTCATAAAAAATGATGAGTTCGTGTCCTTTGTAGGGACATGGACAAACCTGGAGACCATCATTCTCAGCAAAGTGACACGAGAACAGAAAATGAAATACCGCATGTTCTCACTCATAGGTGGGTGTTGAACAATGAGAACACATGGACACAGGGAGGGGAGCACTACACACTGGGGTCTGTTGGGGGGAATAGTGGAGGGACAGCGGGGGATGGGGAGTTGGGGAGAGATAGCATGGGAGAAATGCCAGATATAGGTGAAGGGGAGGAAGGCAGCAAATCACACTGCACGTGTGTACCTATGCAACAATATTGCATGTTCTTCACATGTACCCCAAAACCTAAAATACAATTTTAAAAAAGTGAAAATATGCATTATTTGGTTTTCAGTTCCTGCATTAGTTTACTTAGGATAATGGCCTCCAGCTGCATTTTTGTTGCTGCAAAGAACATGATTTCATTCATTTCCATAGCTACATAATACTCCATACGTAAGTACCACATTCTTTATCCAATCCATCATTAATGGGAACTGAGATTGATTCCATGTCTTCTTTATGGTGAATTGTGCTGCAATGAATGTACACATACATGTGTCCTTTTGGTAGAATGATATATTTTCTTATGAGGGTATACCCAGGAATGGGATATCTAAGTCAAATGGTAGTAATGTTTTACATTCTTTAAGAAATCTCCAAACTGCTTTCCAAAGTGGTTGAACTAATTTACATTCCCACTGACAGTGTGTAAGTGTTGCCTTTTCTTCACAACCTCAGCAACCACTCTTATTTTTTAGACTTTTCATAATGGCCATTCTGACTGGTGTGACATGGTATCTCATTGTAGTTTTTATTTGCATTTCACTGATATATTTAAAGTGCTAAAAGAAAAAAAGAACTGTTAACCAATAATTCTATATCCAGCAAGTGCCCTTCAAAATAGATGGGGACACTAAGACATTTCCATAAAAATCAAAGCAGAGGGAGTATATCACCATTTGACCTGACCTACAAGAAATGTTCCAGTCACTCTGCAAGGTGAAATGAAAGGGCACTGGACAGTAACTCAAAGCTGTGTGTAGCAATAAAGACTTCAATAAAGGTAAATAAATAAGCAATTATCAAAGCTAATGTTATTTTAACCAAAGTTTGTAACTATACTTTTCTTTTCTACCTGATTTAAGAGGCTAATGAATTTTAAACAAACAAAATTATTACTCAAAAACACTAGCATTATTGTAACTTTTTTTTTTTTTTTTGAGACGGAGTCTTACTCTGTAGGCCAGGCTGCAGTGCAGTGGCACCATCTTGGCTCACTGCACCCTCTGCCTCCTGAGTCCTGGTTCAAGCAATTCTCCTATCTCAGCCTCCCCAGTAGCTGGGATTACAGACATGCACCACCATCCCAGCTATTTTTTGTATTTTTTGTAGATACGGGGTTTCACCATGTTGGCCAGGCTGGTCTTGAATTCCTGACCTTGTGATCCTCCCAACTTGGCCTCCCAAAATGCTGAGATTACAGGCATGAACCACTGCACCCAGCCATAACATTGATTATTAACTTCATATTTTGTTTTTAAAGTAATTTAAGCAACTAATGAACTTAAAAGAGTTATTAGTGTTTGGGCCACATAATGTACAAAGATGCAATCTGGAGACTCAGACAACCAAAGAGGGTAGATACAGAGCTAGGAAAGAGTAGTTTTTGAGGGCATGGTAGCTCATGCCTGTAATCCCAGCACTTTAGGAGGCCAAGGTGAGGTGGGCAGATCACGAGGTCAGGAGATCGAGACCATCTTGGCTAACATGGTGAAAGCCCTTGTCTAGTAAACAAACAAAAAATATAAAAAGAGCAGTTTTTGAAGCAGTTTTATTGAAGTTAAGCTGTTATAAATTTAAATTCAAGTATTGTAACTTTAGAATGAATGATATGTGTAATCCCTATGATTACCACAGAAAGAAGTAATATGTAATAAACACAAAAGCAAATGAGAAAATAAATGTTTGAGTCCAAATAAAACAATTAAACAGAAATAAAAAGAGTAATGCAAAAGTTAGGGGGAAAAAGAAGCTGTAAGGAATGAAGAAACTAATTAACAATATGACTGAAATAAGCTTCTCTGTATCAGTGATTACCTAAAATATAAATAGATTAAACTCTCCAATTAAGGAGACTGGTGGAGAGGATTTTTTAAAAATGATTATACTATATGATGTCTACAGAAAACTCACTTTGGATTCAAAGGCACAAATACATTCAAGGTAACCAATGGAAAAAGATAGTTAATGGAAACAGAAACAGAAGAAAGTATAGGCAGCTATATTAACATCAGATAAAACAGAGTTTATTTTTATTTTCATTTTTTCATATTAAAAATGGAAAAAGCAAAGCTGAAAGAGTTTATTTTTAATATTTCTATATGAAGTAGGTACAAATAAAACTCCAGGCTGAGATGACCCCACTGGTAAACTCTACCAAATATTTAAGGAGAAAATAATACTAATAACAAACTCTTTCAGAAAACAGAGGAGGTAGGAATACTTCCTAACTTATTCTTTTATGCAACATTACTGTGATGCCAAAATCAAAGTCATCTAAGAAAACAAAATTATAAACCAATATACTTCTTTGAACATAGAACAATCCTTAACAAACTTGAGCTGATTCAATCTAGTATGTATTAAAACAAGCAAACCTTAATACATCATAACAAATAAGAGTTATTCCAGTAATGCAAGGTTAGTTTGTCATTCAAAATGAATCCATTTGATTCACTGTATTAACAAAATAAAGGATAAAACCCATATGATCATCTCAATAGATGCAGAAAAAGCCTTTGGCAAAACTTAACATTCATTTATAATAAATGGCTAAGAAAACTGAGAATAGAAGCAAACTTTTTCAATCTAGAAATGGACTGCTACTAAAACATGGCTAGTAACATATGTAAATCTAAACTGTTGTAAATTTTCCTCTAAGCTTGAGAAAAAGGCAAGAGTGTCTACATTATAACCTCTACATTAAACATTGCTCTTAATGATCCTAGCCATTTGCATTAAGGAAAGAAACATCTGATATGCTGATCAGAAAGGATGTGGTAACATTGAATTTATCAAGGCTGTAGAAGAGGAGTCTAAGATTTAAGAAGTCAGCTGACTTTTTATATAGTAGCAGTAAACATTTGGAAATTAAATTACTAAAATTTCATTTATAATAGAGCCACAAACAAAGTACTTAGGAATAAATTTAACTAACTGAATAAAAGACATGCAAGACCACAATATTGAAAACATTGCTGACTAAAACTACAGACTCAAATAATGCAGAGTTATGCAGTATTATAGATTAGAATACTAAATATGTTTAGATATTTAATTTGTCCACAAATTTATTTTAAGAAACAATGCAATTTCAATCAAAATATTAGTTTTTATGTAAAATTCTGTTTTTTTAATATGCCGATAACTGACAACTAATTCTAAAATTTACATAGAAATGTAAATAACCTGGAATAGCAAGCAATTTTACAACATAATAGAATCCCTCTGCTACCTGAAGTAAAGTCTTCCTAAGAAGCTTCAATAATCAATGGAATGTGGTATAGGTAGACTAATAGACATACAGATCAACAAAATAGAAGAGAGTCTAGGAAGACTTGCAGACACATATGATTAAATGATGGCTGGCAAAAGGGTGCACAAATTTCTGTGGCAAGAAGAAAATCTTTAAGAAATTGTTAAATAACTAGATATCCATAAAGAAAAAAAAGTGAACCTCTAACCTTAGTACATAGCAAACACAATACATAATTCGAAATGATTTTTAAAAATCTAAATTTAAAAGCTAACAAATATAAAAATTCTACAAGAAACTCTTCAAGGCCTTTGACACAACGTAGAAACAAAAAAGATTAAACATAAAATAAAAAGATCAGTTGGTCTTTATCAAAATTTCAAACTGTTTCTATAGGTACTAGTACAAAAACAATAAGGCAAGTCATAGAATGAGAGAAACTATTTGCAAATACATATATCTGATATAGGATTTATATCCAAAATGTGTGAGCAAATTTTACAGTTCTGAATTAAGACAACTGGCCAAATGAAAAATAGACAATACATCCGAAAAGATATCTTACAAAGAATATGTGAATATCCAGTAAGTATCTTTTTAAATAATATTGAACATCATTAGACAATCCAAATGAGGTAGAATGGCTAAAATTAAAAAGATTGATAAAACTAGTGCTAGAAAGAATGTGGAGCAATTAGAATTCTTTTATAATGCTGGTCGGTTGTAAAGCTGTCAGTTCTCTATGAAAGTTAAACAATATAAATACTACTTGATCTATCCATTACCCTTTTAGGTATTGTTCTGAGAGAAATGAAGACATGTGTCCACATAAAATCTTATACATAAATGTACATAGTGTCTTTATTTACTATACCCCCAATTTGAAAACAACCCAAATCTCTATAAATACATGAATGTATAAACATAATTTGATATATCCATATAATGGAAATCTATTCAGCAGCACAAAGGAATAAAGTACTGATATACCCAATAACATGGATGAATCTTAAAATAAGTATGCTTAAGTATGCTGGGTGAAAGAAGCCAGTGTCTACAAAAGAACACAATCTGTTTAATTCCATTTATGTAATATGAAAATTAATTCATATCAATAAGAAGATCAGCTGTGTTGAGCAGGGATGAATGTGGGGAATGAATTTAGAGGGGCAAATAGAATATTTTGACGGTGATGTAAATAATCTTGTATTAGAATTATCACAGATAATAACCTGAAGTAGCAGGATTCTATTATGTTTCAAAATTGCTTGCTCTTCCAGGTCATTTACATATGCTCTCATGAGCATATACATATAAACTTGTTGAATTATATACTTTAAATAGATACAGTCTACTATTCCCCAATAAACTTGAGAGAAAATATGTCAGTAAAAATATTAACAGCCAAAGCAAGTATAGTTCAAGACAATGAAGACAAATCTACAGATAGATAATAACTGAATGATTGCAATGGCCTCAGTCCCCAGAAGAATAGTGTTTATTCAGAGAAAAATTGCTCATCTCACTGGTGAAAGATGCATAACAGGATAAACTGAATTGATGCACGCTTGTGCTTCAGTCCTCAGCATCCTCTACAGCGTTCACCAGTATGGATCCTTTCGCATTCATACAGCAGCCATTTGAGAATGCACCATTTTCTCTAGGGAACTTCTTTCCCCTCTCAGTAAACGTACTTCACTGAGAAAAGTAAGTCTCGTGGGGTATGAACTTCTCTTAAAATCCCTAAAATGGCATTAATGGCCCTCCATGATTTGCTATGGCTTACTCCTCCAGCATTATTTCTTTTGAGCATCACACTCCAGCCTCCTACTGTTGTTCTCTCAGCGCTGTGTTTCTGTGCTTTGACTACACTTTTCCCTTGCCATCCTTTCACGTTCTCTTTGGTGAATATGTGCACATATTTCAAGGCTCAGTCCCAGAGCTTTTTCTATGACTCTTTGTATTTCTAAGCTGAAATTACTTCCTACGATGTGATTCCATTGTAGTATACATACATATGAATTTTGTCATTCGATCTGTACACTTTTGTTTATTCCTGATGCTTCATGAGAGCACAGTATTTATTATTATCTGCTTATGCTGTAACTTGCACAATGCATATTTTAAGGACTAAATATATATTTAAAATAAATGACTTCAGTATTTTAAAGTTTGCAAATAAAATTTATGTTTATAATTCAATTTAATTTCTCATATTTCCATTTAGACTTTTCTCAGTCAACTTGCAACCCTGGGTTTTAGACCCATACCAGGTTCAAGGAGTCCTAGGTACAGAATGGGTGGTATCAGTCTGTGGGTCATAGAGTGTGGCAAAGAGAGTCTAAGAGAGTGGTCAGAAGCAGACATGCTGTTGTGAGTCAGGTGTAACCTCCAATGGCTGAATAAACCAGTGGAAGCCAAATTTTGGTATAACAGAGCTGGTAAAACAGGGAAACTGTAACAGTAGCAATAAATCAGAAACACAACTCAGAGCTAAAACTGATCACTCTCCAAAACTGGAGGGCTTTCCCCTTTGTACCTTCGACAGAGTAAATTGCCTTTGACAACGGCTGGGGTTGAAACTGTAATGTACTCTGTAAAAACTTGGGTGGAAATCCTGTGAGATAGTTGTTACACATGAAGGACTTGTAAAATTGAATTATCCAAACTTTCGTGAATAAAAAGTGACAGAACTGGAACTTGAATTAAGATTTATAATATCAAATTTTTTATTTTCCCTCTAATAGTTTATAATGTCTTGGTTCAAGGACAGAGCCTAATGCATTCCATACATTTGTAAGAAAGAAGAGGAAATGGGCAAGGAATAGATGGAGATCCAGGGTAGCATTATTTTATATGACTTAAGAGACAAGAATATTATTAATATTGTGGAATTAATCTCAAGTGCTCTAAAGAAGACTAAGGATACATATTTGGATTATAACTTCAGCAGAGGGATAAATGATGAACTGTGTTTCTTATATGAAGCTGAAAGCGTGGTACTTCCCCAGATGCAAGTATTGATAATTAAAGTCAAAAATGCATTTTTGTCCGTAATTGGTATACATAACTAATGGAGCCTTGAAGACACACACTCTTCTCTCTCAAGATTCCACTAACATCCATAACATCTAGGATGGGAATCTATTTGCCCCTTGATTCCTGATATTACCCTTTGCCCTTGAATCCTAGTTTTACTTCTATACCCTCTTCCTTCTCAGCATCACTGCTCCCAGTGGTTTCACAGGTTATGACTGTGGTACTTTGGTTAAAGCACATTGTCCTCATGTGGTCTTCACATGCAGAATTTGTATTTCTTAAATAAATTTTGCTTGTGAAAATTGCAAGCTACTTATATATTTCATTTCTCTTTAACTGCTGAGAGATTATAAATTGAGTTATTAGGACTCTTTTCGGATTAGATTCTTAAAATCTTTCTAGGTCTAAAATACCTATGCCATGCTCTGGACATAAAAAGGGTATTGTATATCTCCAAAAGGTGGCATATTCTTTCCTTTATCTGGTCATTCTTTTCTGTTTATTGTGGTGGGGCCTGCCAATGTTACTGATTTTATATTTATTTTAGATGACTGTGTAAGAGTCTTTTAGATGTCATGAAACAAACACATGCGATCTTTTGCCCATTCTCATGGAGAGTTAGAGTACCGTCTTTGACTCTGTCTTAGATAAAAATGCAAGATACAACCCAGTGTCAGGAGTTCTGTTGGTGTCTGGGCAACTCTCGTAACTGATGCTTTTAATCACTACATTGATCCAACCACTTTCTGACTAAAAGCAGGTTTTTTTTTTTTTTTAAGGTTGAGCCATATAAAATTATTGATATTATCTTCCCAAACTGGGATTTCCCTGTATTTTAAACTCCATTACTAGAACTCCTCATGTATTTAAGATCAACAACAAATACTTAATTAGACTTCAAAAGCTTTATCCAGACTGAAGCAGTCCAGAATGTCCCTCATCTTTTCTTGAACACAAACAATAAGTCAAGCTGCTTCCAGTGAACCACATCTAAGTCAGTCTGGCTTTCTCCCTTATTGTTACTGCTTGGCAAGCCAAAGGCCCCAAGGAAAGGTCGAGGCCATGTCTCCCCAATGCATGTTGGAGCCCAAAGTCCAGCCTCTCCACTCTCTTCCAGACTAGGTTATTTATTTATTTATTTTCTTCAGTGTAGCCAGATGGACTTTTTATATCCTGTACACAGGACAAAGTTTGGATTCAGTTTTTCAAAATGAATCCAAGTTTAACCTCTGAGTGTTACAGAATGTTTCCAAGGGAAAATTCTTCCAACCACTCTTGTGCTTAATATGTCTAAATAATTGTATTTTTTAAAAAATCATTATTTCATCCAAAGTTTCTCTTATTATATCTATCTGGTGCACATTAATTTATTACACAAAGGGACAGAATTGTACAGTTTATGCTTAGATTAAATTAAAGAAAAAGTCAATTAGAAGAATATATTTTACATGAGAAACACAAGAAGGCAATTGGGGAAAACAAAACAAGAAAATAAAACAAAATTCTTGGTACTTTCTCTTTTTCTTCTAAGCAAGAAGTGTATAGAGGTCATCCTTTTTCTTCTTCCAGTCTCGCAGACGGGGCACTTGTATGATAGGTTCCATCTGTAAAACAGTTCACTGAAATTGTCTCAGAGGTGTGGTAAGCAACAAGTCGTGTGCGGTTTCAAATGCTAACTGCAATTTAATCCTGTCTTGTTTTACTGCTTGCACATCCAAAGGTTGGAATGGATACTCATTTTATAGGTGAGAAACAGAAAGCTGAAGTGGCTATCGAGGGTATTAGGATAAGGGGTTGGAGGAACTGGATCTGAAATAGAGGCTTTCCAGCACCCTGTGCAATGCTTTCTCCATGTAATTTCATCAACATTGACCCTTGATGAAACCTCATGGCCTGACTCTATTTAGGGCATATAGGAGGGAAAAATTCACTTTTCCTTGCCTGTACCTTCCTTGCCAGATTTGAGCAAATCTCAGGCACATTATATCTAAGAGGAACACCTCATGTTGTTGGTTTAGCATCTTGGTTGTGTATATTACATTCTGAAAGCCCTTTAAAAATGGCGAGATGAAGGAAAGCATTCACGTGGGTTATTTTGGTTATTTGTCATGTCGATTATGTAAACCTAGTAAGTTAATTGCTCCAAGAAGATTTGGATATTAGTCTTTGTTTCTAATGATGGATTGAAGGACGATGATTTCTTAAAAAATTAATTTAATAAGTCAGAAACTAGGAGTAGAAGTATCAGAGGTCAGAGACCTTCCTGCCAAAACATTAAGCCTACTAGGATCTATGCTGTCCAGAATGACAGAACCCTTTCATTTTTGGATTGACACATATTCATTAAAAACAAATTACTGTTCGCATCTGGTCTGACTCATTTTATGGGAACAAGCAGTTCCTCTGGAAGTACAAATAGGGAGGAAAGGAATCGAAAATGAAGGGAGGCATGGGACTGGCCCTATGTAGTTTTTCTAGGTCTGAGAAATACAAATATAATTTTGATGTACAATTAACATACTCTGAGTTAAAAATCAGCAAGCCCACATATGTGTAAAGACATTTATTAGCCTGAACTATCTCACAGATCAATTGAATATTCAGTCTTTAAGCTTTTCCTCAATAAATCTATCGAAATTAGCTTCTGTTCCAGGATCAAGTGCTAAATTTTGAAGAGAGTGTTCTATGTCCATTCTGACTTACTTTTGCCAAAACAGTGATGGGATTCATAAATAACTGTATTAAATTGTAAATCTCTATAGTAGGGCACTTGAAAAAAGTGTCATTGAAGTCTTTCCATCCTCAAAAAGGTTGTTGTGTGTTACAATTTATAATCAGGAACCAGAGAAGGTCATGGAGAAAGAAAAAATATATATGTATATTATATATATATATATATCACCATCACACAAAATACTGTAAATAACATTTTACCTATTATTTTTTTGGCAATGAAGAGATTATCTTAATTATTATAAGTGCAGTAATTATAATTCTCATTCACTTCTCAAGTTCTTAAATTATTTCCTATTTCCATCTTAATCTCTTTGGTCTTTATAGACTGATAAAATATACTTGTCTTGGCAGAATTCATATAATTTGTTTTCTCTGTGTTTTAAGTGCTAATCTAGAAATTAAATTTTCCAAAATATACCTATATATAATTAATTAAACTGATGCATAATTATATTTAACTTTATGCATAAAATTACCTTGATTGTTTATATAGGCAATTTTAATATGGGATATAAAAGTGAGATTTCCATTGAATATATGCTTTTATTTTTCTTCATCCATATATTTCAAGGAAAAAAGTTCATGAATGATAAGAAAAATAGGTCTGCCAATTTTGACAATATACATTTCATAGATGATCTAGGACAGGAACTAATTACTTGCATTATTTATCTTTTGAAACATGATAGTAATTTTTCTAAGAGAGACCATCCAGGAACAATCACTGACATATCTAAGAAAGGGAGTTTGTGTGTGGTATTAAGAGAAAAAAGTGGACGATATGGACAAATTGTCTTCCAAATGCAGTTTTACCGAAATATACCATTTTATTTTAATTTTTTACCCTGTTCTGAACTTGAAAAATAGACTTCCACTTGGTTTGAATTAATATTAATTCTTGGAGGGTGTGATAGTAAGTTGAAAATATCTAATAATTTTTCACTTTGAGGATCAGACATCTTATCACAAGAGATCAGAGCCAAGTTATAATCTGAAAAGAAAATATTCTTATTTAATTTTGGCTCCAGACTATCTTCACATTATACAGCCAATAGTTCTTTCCAAGAGACTTTCTAGGATATAACAGGCCTAATGTTTTATAACATGGCTACATGTCTATATGTACAGTTTACAATTCACGAAACATTATTGTTGCTTTTAAGTCAGATTTTTTGAAATGGACTCAAGGAAAAAAATGTGCTTACAGATGTTTGGCTGGCTTCTTAGGGTTTTCTAGGGGTAATATTTTAATTGAGTAGCACTAACTAAGGTCTAGTCATCTGCTTAAATCATTTAGAAACTCAATATGATTGGTACATTCTGAGATAATCTATCTCAGCACCAGGCTTATGTGAACCCACCTCATAAGAGTTCTATGAGTTATATTTAGTTTCTGTACTCCAGGCACTCTGAACTTTTGCCAAGCATAGCCTCACCTTACAATTTTTATATTAGATCTTTCCTGTGTCTGAAATGTTCTGTCTTAAGATCTGTGCTTCATTTAGTATCAGCTGAAAGACTACTGCCTCAGAGAAGCCTTCCCTACAACTCTATCCAGGCAAACCTCTTGCTTGCTTTATCCACTATTTTTAAATCAATTTACTTTTTCATGAAGCATTTGCTGTTACCTGAAATTATATTTTATATAATATCATGTCCAATAATTTATTTTCCTACAAATATGTGAGCAATTTGAAAATCAGTCAGTGCGATTTACCATATTCACAAATTCAGAAACAAAAAACAAATAAGCATTTCAATAGTTACAGAAAAAATATCTGGCAAAATCCAATATCCATTCCTGATCAAGCTCTCAGCAAACTATGAATAGAAGGAAATTTCCTCAACTTGATACAGGGCATCTATACAAAATCTAGAACTACTATCATATTTAATAGTGAGTAAATGAATATTTTTTCTCCTAAGAACAAGACAAGGCTATCTTTTCTCACCATCTTTATACAAAATAGTCTGGACATGCTCGTCTATGTAGAAAATCTGACACAATCTGTAAAAAAAAAATCTACTAGAACTTCTAAGAATGTTTAGCCAGATTGTAGGACTGGGTGTGTGTGTGTGTGTGTGTGTGTGTGTATACCCATTACATAAAACATTATAAAATAAATGTATTTTAATGTGTTAAATGTATATTAAATATATTATATTATATATTTTTATGTAAGAACTAAACCACAAATTAAACTAAATGAAACTGTAATTTCAAAAGCATCACACATATAAAATACTTAGGAAAAAATCTGTCAAAAGAAGTGCAAGATATTTACATTGAAAACTACACAATACTGATGAGCAGTATTAGGGAAAAATTATGTGAATGGAAAAACATATCTCATTTACAAGTCAAAAACTTGATATTGTTAAAATGTCAATTTTTCACAAATTAATCTATAGATTCAACACAAATGTAATCCATTTCAAATAGGCTTTCTTATAGAAATGAATGGGGGGAGTTTATAGACAGTACAATGCACTTGCTAATATTATTTAGGGTTCAAAATTTTAGTATATCATATATCATCAAGACATGTACCACCAAAACAAATAAAAAATCTTTAATCTTGAATTTGAAAATTGTCTTTTGAAATATCAGTATAAACCCAAGATATGTTTTCTCATAAAAATATCCATTTTCTAGTTCTGAATACCGAAAGTTTCTAGAAGCCATGGATAACCTACTCCCAATAAGCATTTTAAACACCTAGATTTGGAGATCTTAAATCATTCCCTACTAAATATAATAGTATTTATTGGAGAAATTGTGGATTCTAGATTTAAAGGAGGAAATGTATAAGACAAACATAGAATATTTCACCATACTAAAAGGTAAGAACACTGAAACCACCTTGAAAATAGCCAACTGTCCAAGGATGAGGCAACTAGAACATTAGTAAAGATAACTGTAACACACCGAACATATTGCATGTGTGTATATTCATGAGTTCCTAATGATACAAAAGAGAGAAAAAAGAAAAAATTTCTACTGGTAAATTCAAACCACAGAGTCATTATTTTTAATGTGAAATCAACTATGATTGGAAGTTAATCAAGAGGAGTCAAAAATAATTTTGCATTTATTGTACATTTTTATATCATCTATTAGAGTAACTAGTGGACAAAATGATATTCCTGTTTTGTAGAATTTTGTGAGTTACTTAGTAGAAAAGAAATAATAAAATTAGAATATAACCATTTTGCAAACCTTAACAAATTCACAAAATGGATAATTATCGATGATGACTGCTAATATTACAGAGAGAAGACTCATTGTATGTGCATCACGTATCTACTGATGCATATGCAAACACCAATGAACTTGCCTTGCAAAAATCAAACAAGCAAACAAAACCAAAAACTGAAGTTGACTCTTAACAAGTCTTTTACTTCAAGCTTGAGCCGATTATAAGACAGAAACCCAGAGAGTAATTTGGACAAGAGTTTAACATAAAAATTATTAACTCTACCACAGGATTAGTATAATGAAGGATTTAATACTGTGGGGTAAAGTAAATTCTAAAAAACACAGGAGTGACAGGAACAGCTACTGCCCTCAGGGCTGTGACAGGACACCCAAGAAATACATGAATCAGAAAGATAACTTCCAACTGTCATGAGAGCCAGACCTCGTTGAAGAAGGCATGGTCAAGGTACACTGCATGGTAAATTTGCAGAGGTGCTATATTGAGGGATTTGTTGAGAATCTGCCCTCTGGGGTATAGAGGAAACTGTCTAAGAGAAGACTCCACACCAGAGGAACTAACTGGGAAATCACATTCTTGGGTAGCTGAAGAAAGTGCCAAAGGAGAGGTATCTTGCCCTGAAACTTACTGCAAAACTGCCCAAAAGTGTGTCAGGGAAGCAGTTCATAAGATGGTGCCCTGTGCTGCTGGCCACCTTGCATTACAGAAGACTGCCGAAAGAGTACACCATTACTGGGAAGCAAATGCCTTCCTCCTCCAGGATCCCTACTGTATCACCTACTGATAGAGCCTTGCACTGAGTCAACTTGTGAGGGAATAATGTTCAGGATCACAAGTGAGGTCATAAAAGGTGTATTTAGAACTAAGAGACAGAAGATTGACAACTGATAAACTTAAAGCTCTAACTCCCAATACAAGAGAAATACAAGGTGCAGAGAGACATGATCACCCCATGGGGATACAATCGGAGAATTTTAAACAAAAAGAATTGGGTAAAAACCAACATATGCAAATAAGAAAAATCTATTTCATAAATGTGGACTCTTACTGGATATTTAATGTTAATAACAGTTATTTTTTTTCAGATGTGATAATGTTAATAGATGGTGGTTTTTTTAAAGTTCTTATCTTTTGGAGATAAAATCTGAAATATTTATATATAAAGTAATATAATGTCTTGTATTTTCCCCACAAAATTCAGTGTAGAGAAAAGAGAATAGAGATGAATTAAGATTGTTATGAGTTAATAACTTGATATTATGTGACAGGTAAAGAGGTTTATTGCAGTATCTCTTTACTTTTGCCTTAATTTAAATTTTTCATAATAAAAAGTTAAAAATAAATAGCTGAGGAGTGGATAGAAAATGAAAAATATTATTCTTGTCAGCTCTCATATTTTAGGAAAACTTGTAAATTTCTTACAAGTCTACTTGAGGGGAAAATATAAACATACCTAATTATCAATGAAAAACAATTATGCCTGCAAATAAAAGATTAAAAATTGCAAGAGAATACCATGTACAGCTCTAGGTCAGTTCCTCTATAAATATATCTGAAATTGACACATTTTTTAGAAAAATGTAAATTATTAAGATTGTCTTGAGAATTAGAAATTGAATAAACCACTGGAATGGTAAATGTGAAAACAAAATTATCAAATAATTGCCCTCAAAATAAACATCACAACCAGATGGCCTTAAAGGAAAAGGCTTTCAAATCACCAAGGAATAGAATATCTTATACTGTAAAATTTTAGAATTACCATATCAGATTTTTCAATAAAGTCCACAATTTGATACTACCTTCTACACGAAAGCTATTTAAAACAATCTGCAATATTTAAATATAAAAAAATAAAATCAATAATAGTGTTAAGGAAATAAAATAAAGATGCGATCAGCAATTTGAACATTTTGAGAACTTTCTGGAAGACTAAAAGAAGATGACATTGGAATGACAGAGGTTCAAAACAGAGTTGAGGGGCTGCCAGGCTATCGTAGGTTAAGGATGGGTTTTTGAATAATTGAGTCCCTAATAACTACAAATTTAGTAAGAAGAGCTGGTGGTAAAGTAGAGATTAAGACACAAAGGCAGGAAATTAATTTAAGGTGTGTAAGAGCATTGAGTTGGTCCTAGGGGCTGCAACTCATACTGTCTGTGGCAACCATCTTAGAGCCACAGCTGCAACCTAAGTTGCCATAGATGCAAATCAGTAGTGTTCATGGATGGGAGAAAAGCAATTGATGATACCATTGTTCTTAGAATATTTTCAAAAATCACTTTGTAAAACTAAATTAACAGACTGGAAATGCTGTAATTGTGCATTATAATAAAGGCTTGAAGGAGGGGGCTTTCAATTTTCTGCAACAGAATGAACAAGGGTAACCACCATTTCTTTGGTGAGGAAGAACAGTCATGTACTATCTGAATTCTACTTTACAGTAATTAAAAGTTGAGGAATCTATTTGTATTTGTTATTATACAAGCAAAATATATGAATTTCTCATTCACGTATTCTTTTTTATTTTTATTTTTAATTATACTTTAAGTTCTGGGGTACATGTGCAGAATGTACATGTTTGTTATGTAGTTATACATGTGCCATGGGGGCTTGCTGCATCCATCACCTCATCATCTACAATAGGTATTTTTCCTAATGCTATCCTTCCCCAAGCATCTCACCCCCTGACAGGCCCAAGTGTGTGATGTTCCTCTCCCTTTGTCCATGAGTTTTCATTGTTCAACTCCCACTTGTGAGTGAGAAAATGCAGTGTTTGATTTTCTGTTCTTGTGTTAGTTTGCTGAGAATGATGGTTTCCAGTTTCATCCATGTCCCTGCAAAGGACATGAACTCATCCTTTTTATGGCTGCATAGTATTCCATGGTGCATATGCGCTACATTTTCTTTATTTGGTCTATCATTGATGAGTTCCAAGTTTTTGCTATTGCAAACAGTGCCACAATTAACATACATGTGCATGTGTCTTTATAATATAATGATTTGGGTATATATGCACTAATGGGATTGCTGGGTCATCAGAGTGAACAGGCAAGTTACAGAATGGGAGAAAACTTTTGCTATCTACTCATCTGACAAAGAGATAATATACAGAATCTACAAAGAACTTAAACAAATTTACAGGAAAAAAAACTGCATCAAAAAGTGGGTGAAGGATATGAACAGATGCTTCTCTAAAGGAAACACTTATGCAGCTAACAAACATATTGAAAAAAAGCTCATGTAATCATTTTTTAACCCTCTGCCATATTTCTAAATTCTGGCTTACCTAAATTCTCTAGGCACCATCACTGCACATTTGCTCCAATCCATTTAAATTGATCCAACACACCCAGGTAGGCAGGTCCTAGAAACATATGTGAATACACTCTTGAGTTGTAGACTGAATCTATTACCTTGTTTTAAACTATTTTGAATATCTGATCTGAACTTCCTAGTGTTCACTCTGCTTTTCAATACTTTGAAAACTTTATCTCCACCCCTTCTGTCTCAGTTTCCTACTACCAACCACCTTCTGCCTCTTTGAATCTGGGTCACGTTTTGTACTCACTTTCCTCACTTACACGTAGGACTTTCTTTCCGGAAACAAACTTTAAATTTCTTTCCCATTCATGAAACATGGCTGTGAATTAAAGATGCTTCCATTGCCATGCTGTATCCTGTGAAAGAGTCACCACAGCACAGGAGGAAATTGGGAGGAAATACCATAGATATTGCACAGTTGTAATGGTGGTATGTCATGTGAAAAATTCCCAGCATTATCCTCTCTAGAATATTCATGTGTATGTGCTGCACTTATGAAAGTGTCTTACCATTTAAAAAAGACAAATCTCTGAAGGTCAGCTATTGCAGGGTTTTCTTGCTGTTTCAGCCCCATCCAAATAAGTGGATAATCCTATGAGGTTCTCTCTGAACTCAGCACTCAGTTATCAGTATTATGCAAACCAAAGAATCGGTGAAAGTTGATGCCTATTATATAATTGCTTTAACTTTTACTTTTAAAAAAGAATTTAAAAGTTTTACAAAGGAATTTGTATTTTGCATTTCTTTAAGCTGATGTCTGCTTATTTAAAAGCCAAATCTGGCATAATCTTCACCATGTGGACAGCACCTCTTCTTTGATGGTTTTAAGAGTGTGGCATCTGTGAACTAGAGGATTTCTAGTGCCTTTCTAGAAGCTAATAGAAAAGATTATAAAAGAACATAATACTTACTTTAAAAGAGTGACTTTATATCCCACTTTTCCCCATAAAATAAAGATTAAATCTATTACCCAGAATTAATTACTTATAGTGTCTCCTTTTACTCTCAATAGTACCCTATTTGAAGGAAAAATGATACGGTGCCACTACCTGAAATCTATCTCCCACAGATGACGAAAATCTATTTCACCTTCAAACTACATTCAAACAAAGGAGGAATAAACTACAGAAAGCAACGGTGAGATGCCAGTTTCTGAGAACTTGTTAGATTTAGCTTTCAGTCTACTTATTTAGCAAACAATAAGTGAAAAAAATACAATGTGAAAAAAAGTTTTAATATGACAATAAAGTAATTAAATTAAATGTAACCACTTGCTATTAACTAACCTTTATTAAATAATAATAAATCAAAATAGAATACCCAATAAAACATACGTAATGCTTTTAAGAAATTAAGCACAAATGTATCTGTGAAACGTAGTTTAGCAAATAGAAATATTAGCATATTAGAATTAGAGGCACTTAAGGCCAGGAGTTTGAGACTAGTTTTGGCAAAATAATGACATCCCCGGCTCTTCAAATATTTTTTTTTTAATTTTTTATTGGATTATAGGTTTTGGGGTACATGAGCAGAGCATGCAAGACAGTTGCGTAGGTACACACATGGCAGTGTGCTTTGCTTTTCTTCTCCCCTTCACCCACATTTGGCATTTCTCCCCAGGCTATCCCTCCCCACCTCCCCCTCCCACTGGCCCTCCCCTTTTCCCCCCAATAGACCCCACTGTTTAGTACTCCCCTTTCTGTGTCCATGTGTTCTCATTTTTCATCACCCACCTATGAGTGAGAATATGCGGTGTTTCATTTTCTGTTCTTGTGTCAGTTTGCTGAGGATGACGTTCTCCAGATTCATCCATGTCCCTACAAACGACACGAACTCATCATTTCTGATTGCTGCATAATATTCCATGGTGTATATGTGCCACATTTTTCCAATCCAGTCTATTATCAATGGGCATTTGGGTTGATTCCAGGTCTTTGCTATTGTAAACAGTGCTGCAATGAACATTCGTGTACATGTGTCCTTATAGTAGAACGATTTATAGTCTTTTGGATATATACCCAGTAATGGGATTGCTGGGTCAAATGGAATTTCTATTTCTAAGGCCTTGAGGAATCGCCACACTGTCTTCCACAATGGTTGAAATAATTTACACTCCCACCAACAGTGTAAAAGTGTTTCTATTTCTCCACATCCTCTCCAGCATCTGTTGTCTCCAGATTTTTTAATGATCGCCATTCTAACTGGCGTGAGATGGTATCTCAATGTGGTTTTGATTTGCATCTCTCTGATGACCAGTGACGATGAGCATTTTTTCATATGATTGTTGGCCTCATATATGTCTTCTTTCGTAAAGTATCTGTTCATATCCTTTGCCCACTTTTGAATGGGCTTGTTTGTTTTTTTCCTGTAAATCTGCTTGAGTTCTTTGTAAATTCTGGATATCAGCCCTTTGTCAGATGGGTAGACTGCGAAAATTTTTTCCCATTCTGTTGGTTGCCGATCCACTCTAGTGACTGTTTCTTTTGCCGTGCAGAAGCTGTGGAGTTTCATTAGGTCCCATTTGTCTGTTTTGGCTTTTGCTGCCAATGCTTTTGGTGTTTTGTTCATGAAGTCCTTGCCTACTCCTATGTCCTGGATAGTTTTGCCTAGATTTCCTTCTAGGGTTTTTATGGTGCCAGGTCTTATGTAATATTTTTTAAATTACCTGGGCGTAGTGGTGTGCGCCTGTAGTCCCAGCTACTCTGGAGGCTGACTGAGGCGAGATCAGTTGAGCTCAGGATTTCAAGGCTGCAGTAAGCTAGGATATAACCACTCCACTCCAGCCTGGGTGACAGGAAGATCCTGTCTCTAAATAACAATGATGATAATAAGTAACTTATTCATTTATACTTAAAAATTTCCATTTTATTGTTCATTGTGGAAAACAAATCACAGAAAAAAAGGAATAGAGTCTATCAAATAAATATAAAGGAAAAGGACATTAGTATAAGAGAGCAACTGTTAATCAGTTACAACGTGGTATTTCCTCATTTCTCTCATCCACTACACCAAGCACCAGTAAGCTAAAAGTAAGAAATTAATTTTATTTCAGTTACTGTTAAAATTTTTCTACCCTCAATTATTAACTGACATTCACATTGGTTTCTGTCCACTTTGGGATTTCCAATTGCCTCATTCTGCATGAAAATATATTCATTTCATAAGGTTGATATATACCTATTGCCGGTTCATTTTGCAAGTCAATTGCCTTGATGGCTAAAAACAGAAAAATTTGTACTTTATAGGCAAATGTGCCACTGTGAAGGACATTTGGGAAAGCTAGTGGTATCAGATGGCATCTATTGGAAATTTGCACTACATTCTTAAAGCTGAAAAGAACACATACATAAAAAGCAATACTCTGTTACTGAATATGAACTGGATCTGTAAAAGAGAAAAGGACAGAGACTTTAAAAGTAGAGACCTGACTCTGTGTTTCCATCCTGCCATGTAAAAGTGGTATGACTTGGGTAAGACATTCACCACCTAGGGGCAAGTAAGGGACAAAAGTGAGAATAACTTGAAAGTACATAAGTGCAAAATCTATCTATATATATGTATAATATGTGCTATATACAGTATCATATGTAATATATGTGTGTATGTATGCATATATATGATGTGCTTTACAGTCTGTATATATATACACACACACACATATATAATGATGTAGTAAATGTATTGTCTATATTTATATGATGATATACCCTATAGTCAGTATATATAGACAATAGCTATATACATTATATATATGACTATAGAGCACCTCATTATTACAGAAACATTAAAAAGGTAATACAGAATATGATAAGTGTAATAGTATGGAAACACATCTAAAAATAAACAAGAAAAAAGTTGACATGTCATGATAAAAAAAAGAAGAAAAAAGAAAAGAACTGAAATTCCTTCAGAAAATGCTGAAGTTCTCTTTGGAATTGCAGGGCAGGGGAATGCATAATAATTTCAATTAAATGTGCAGGTATAGAAACCCTTAATTCATTCTTCTTTCCCAGTAAATAAGAATAATATGTAGTATAGTAGCAGCAGAATAATTCAGTGCTTTAAAATATTTTGAATTGCCTCAAAAATAAGGTGCTGCCTCATCATTCTAATACTGAAGATTCCAGCAGATTCCACATGGCTAAGGAATATGGTAACTATAAATTGAGAGGAAGAACTTTTGGAAATGACAAAAAGAATTAAAATGACACCATAAGCATTGAACTTAGAAAGAAGGAACTAAAATACTAGGTTACCTAGCCATTGGAATTAGACCCTTATTTAAATAGGACTTGACAGCTTAGATCACTTAATGTTCACTGGTAAAGTTGGCAGGGTGCCTACTATACAAGGTAAAGATGGAAAATTGAATCCTGTGTCGTAATCAGATAAGGTGTAAATCCTTAAGATTTTAGTCAAGTAGAAAATATTTTCAGATACTAACAAAGTCACTTTTAATGTAGTTTATGAAACTTCAAAGTAACTTATTTTTAAATTGGCCTGAAGAAATTAACACTAAAAGTGTAAAATGCTGTAGTTGTCCTCTGTTAATAAAACAGCTCACAACTCAATAGAGTGCAATAAGGGAACTCAATAAATTTCTAGAAAATGTCAAGGTCTCCATTATTCTATTTATCACTTTGAAACTTAGGAGTCATTAGCCCCATAAAAAGGTCAACAAACTGAATGGGCTTTCACCATAACTGACTGCACAACATCAAGCTTCTTTACAGGAGGGATTTTATGAAATCTGTAAAATTAATTCTTGTTCTGGAGTTTATTTGGGTGCCTTAAAAGACTATTTGTGTCTTTGAGTCCTGCTTTTCAACACAGATGAGTTTAATATTTCAGGAGAAGACACTAGGGGAAGCATTGAGCCTGCAATTCAGAAACAGACAACAGCATGTCCTCAGGTCTTACAAAGACCACCTTTGTGGGCTGCATTCTTTTCCCATCAGGCCATGCTGCCCTGATTTGTGTTGTGTTTTTAGTTTCTGAAGAATGCTGATCCTTTCTAAATGGTCTACTGAAAAATGAGTGTTGAAGCACACACGAAAAGTAAAAAGTGCCATTTAGCACACACATAATTATTTCATGGCATACTACAAATTAGCAAAGGCAGATTTCAGCATTTTAATCTTGTATATGTTTTCTGGAAGCTGCTTCATGTCCCCCTTTTCTGGGTGGGAAGCTGCAGAGAAGAAAGGGAGTAGGGTATCAATGATATTTTTATGTGGAATGGCTTCTTAAAGGTGGTGAAATAGAACCTACATTAAAAGTGAACAAACATTGAATTCAATATCTTCAGCAGTCAGATCTTTTTAAAAAGAAATGGCTCAACCTCAGGAAATGGTATAAACATTCATAGCTATTAAATTCACTTTGCACTAAAATTTAATCCAGCAGCATATACCATTTAAGTCAATACCATGTGGACATGTATACACATATACATTTTTAATACTATGTGGTTTTAATCTTACAAATATTCTATATGCTATGCGCTAAGCAGAAGAAATGGTGAGTTTATGTCATCCAATTTTCACCTGGATTCCAACATTAAGTAATCTTTGTGACAGCATATTAGCTAGAAAGGTAGTATGAACTAGTATCTCTGGCCCTAATAATTGATCATTCATAATTTTTAAAAAAGAGAAAACATAAAGAAGTACATCCTATACCAGAAAAATCCTAAGTGCCTGTAGTGAGAGCAACTTTTTGGTATTCTTTAGATAGCTGTTCAGAACGCTAAGGAAAGATTTCCCCTTTGTCTCACTACCATACACCACCATGGTGCAAATAAATTTTAGGATAAAGTAATTTGTTTCTCTACGCAGATATGGGATAATAGAAGAGAAAGCATTCAGTCATTTCCTTACTTTTGACAGGTTAAGAACAATTGCATTATTTAGGGAAATTGTAAAAAAATGATACTTTTCTGATTGCCTGTTTATCTGTCTCTGCAACAACTCTTTGAGAATGAAAACATTATTCTTTTACTGACCACAGAACAGTGTCTCTTGTCTAAAACCTTCTGAATGAATGCTGTTTGAATTAATCAAGGCATTAACAAATTTCCCAATAGCCTTTTAGCTTTTATCACCATGAAGTGTAGAGATGACAATATGGTAGAAAGGGGAGAATGCCTACAGCTTTTCTGCTATGCACCTCAACTCACTCCTGCCCTGTCCCCAGTCCTGTCCCCAGTCCTGTCCCCAGTCCCAGCTCTCTCAGTGTTGTTTTGCTTTTACAATCAGTGCTGGTAGGTTTTGCTATTTACAATCAGTGCATTGGAAAATGATGTTGAATGATATCCAAAAATATGTTTAGTGTATGATTCTTTAGCATATGTCCACCATTTGCCAAGCATTGTATCTGGGAATATTAATAGATATTCAGAAGATAGTATTTTATGGTCTTTGGCGAATTCTTTCTGTTTATAATAGCACCATTAAAATATGGCAAATTCTTTCTGTTTATAATAGCACCATTAAAATATTTGAAGAATTTAAAAAAACTTTCTACCATGTATTGGATATCAATTCTCACAATAACTTTATGAATCAAGTGTTACTGTTATATCCCACTTTCAGATGAGGAAACTAAGGCAACAAAGAATTAATTAACTCACCCAAATGAATACAGCTAGTTCTTCCAGAATGAAGATTTGGACTGAAGTAGTCTGGCTTTAGAGAAGAGCTCTTAACCAATAAGTTATGTACTACAGTTTTTCCGGGTGGCATGAAAAGCTTAGCCATGTTCTGTGGTTTGTGTGAGAAGCATATTTTTAGACTGTAATATTGCTCATTCTGTGACCTGGCCATGAATTTCAAGCAAAACAGTCACACATTTGCCAAACCACCCAAAGAAATATATCAATTTGATAAAAGTTAGAATTATCAGTTGACCATTATTTATTTACAGCCTTCAACAAGTTGTAGCATTCACACAAACATGGTAATTAATTTTAACCCCCCTTTGTGAACCTAAAATAAAAAATGTGGTAACTAATATATGGGTACACAGAATTCTGCTCTACCTAAAAGCATGCTTAGCATTTTTCTTTTTTCTTTTTTTTTTATATATAAGAAATCTTTATTTCAATTTACTTTGTTTTCACAATGAAATAAATGTTATTCAAGGTGTTCCACAGACAAATTGATTGCCAGATTAATTTGGTATCTGTCAGGTTATTTCACTGTACTGTTATTTTTCTTAAGTAACTTAAAAGAGTATTTGAAAATTCATAAAGAATCTAAAGACTTATGACCTTTTGTCTGAAAATTTTGTTTTATAAATTGAATTTCCTCTTACATCTTTTATGAATAAATCCTGTATCTTAGATTTTAATGATGCTTATTTCTATTTGGCCTTAGTCTTTTTGCCCTTGCAAGGAGATTTTAAAATTATGAATATGAAGATCTCTACAGCAGTCTTTCTCTAGAAGTGAAATGATATCTGGCTAAATGGATTCAGTGGTTTAAGAGATGCCTATCAATCATGTACTTTCTTTTGTGTCCTAACTTGGGCTTTGTTCTCAATCAAAATGCTTTATTGTTCTACAGTATATTGCTTTCCTTTTTTATTTTTAGAAGTATTGTGAAGTCTTTTTCTTTTTACTGTAGATATTTAATAGTTCATCCTTTGTTTATCAAATATGTATGAAGAGTCTACTATGTGCTGGTACTGCTTAAGAGTTTGGAATATGAAAGTAAATTATATGTTGCATGATTTTTTAATTTTTTACATGGCATAAAGTATAAATTTATATAAAATAAAGCATGCAGTATATATATACAATACATATATATGTATGTGTGTATATGTGTGTGTGCACACGCATGTATATAGGCTATGAAGTTACATACATACATATATGCATGTATATGCATATATATACACATACATACACATAGCCTATATACATACACATTCATAGAAAATATGTGTGTATACATATATATGTATGTGTATTTGTATAAATGTGTGTGTATGTACATAGGATAGGAAGTTAACAACAAAATAAAAGCTTATAATCCAATCCAAGGAACAGAATACTATCAAAATCATCAAATTTACCTGCCCATTCCCTATTCCATTGTCCCCTGCTTTCCTTCAAAAGATAACCACTATTTAAACTTTTTTTTTTTAATTTTCTTTTTTCTCTGGGTACTTCTTATCTTCCTTCTCTTTCTTTATGAGTTTTAATGTAGGCATATATACCTACTTGCAGTCTTCTGTAATATTTTATTCTGTAAAAGATGCAGTTTTATTTTTCCATCTCCTGTTGAGGGAACTTTGAGATATCTTCAGATTTTACAATTGTGAACAATATTGCAATGAACATTCTTGGGTGGGTTTCTTAATGCATCTTCCAGAATGTCTTGCATATGTTTCACAATAAAATTGCTATAGATAATGGAAAGATCCCCTATTTTAAGAGGGTGACAAATTGCCTCCAATTTGATACCAAAATGTACTGTGATCAACATGGCATAAAAGTATCCACTCGACTTTTAAAACTATCTGATGCCTTAAATTTTGCACAACTTTAGTGTGTACTAAATAATATTATAATATGGATATTTTACAATTTCAGTGGCTTCTGATAATGTTTAATACTGTTTATATATGCATGGGTATTATTTCCTTTTCTATGAAGTGCTAGTTCATTTCATTTGCTCCCTTCTTTTTTATTTACTAATTTAACATAACATTAATGCTTTGAATATATGAAGAAATAATTTTGATGTATGGTGTGAGTTAGGAAGCCCATTTTGCTTATTTTTTAATAGATATACAGTTGGCCTGGAACTGTTTGTTTTCTGGTGGATCCACTCCCAAGTGTTCTTCAAAGTCATCTTTCTTATGCGTCAAATGTGAAACTGTTCCTATATCTCTATTTCATTCCATTTGTACTTCTCTATTCCTGTGCCAATATGTCATGGACTTAATTAGCTCTATAACTTGTTTCTATTTTTTTTTTTCGGGAGTGCTCATATTATCATTAGTCATCAAACAATCTCATTTGAATTACATTAAATTTATTCATCAGTTTGGAGAAAATGACATCTTTATGGTACAAAATCTTGTTAGACATTGAAGACATTACTAATGTCTCAAAGTTTTATATTTTTACATTTTTGAAGGTTTTGCTGTTTTTATTTCTAGGTGTTATGTAATAATTTCTTCTTAAATCAGTTTTGCTAAGTGATATTTTATAAAAATATAACCTCCAATAAATCAAACTTTTATATACATGTTTTAAATATTTTTAAAACTTTGCTAATTTTAATTGTTTGTTGTATTAATAATTTTGAGATGTGTGTTAAAATTTCCCACTGCCGTGTATATTTGCAAAATTTTCTCTAGAATTTATATACATTTTTGCTCCATATATTTTGAGGCTTTATTTAGTACATTCCAGTTATCGTTCTGTAAATTGAAACTTTCAGTGTTTAATAATTGTATTTACTATTTGAGGTTACTTAACAAAGGGGCAGTTAATATATTTATTATGGGCATATTATTTAGCCAATGATACCTGAATATATTGCTTGTTCAGAATTAATGTATGTCTTGGCATAGTTTTTTTATCTTTCACTTAATTGCATTAAATCTTTATATTTAATTTTCCCCAAATGTGGTCATTTGCTCTATCTCATACTAGAAATACTTATCAAATAATAAAAATAAAAACTTTTCCAATCTACAGAACAAACTTTTAAAAACATATTTTAAATTTATTATTTATTTATTTAAGATTTCTAAGTCCAAGCCTCAAGTGATGATATTACTCTGTCCATGCCATAAAGGTGTCATTGGCTGCTGCTTGAATCTGAATATTCCCTCTCATCTCTCAATCCCAGTTTTACCAACCTCCCTCAACAGGTATCAATGTTAGTGAAGTTTGTCCATGTCTCTCGATTATTTGGTTTCATAGTTATGTATTCCAGAAAAAATAATAAATTATTTGTGTCTATGGCGTTTTAATAGCTCATGTAATATTATAGAAATTCTTTTTCACATTTTGAATCAAATTTTTATATTTAGCCACGTTGCTCTTATGCATATAGTTCATTTCTTTTGACTGCTATGCATTTAGTGCATATTGCAGATTCATAATTAATTAAATATAATTCATCTCAGTAATGTTTAGCCCATCTCTAATTCTTTGCTTTCACAAACAGTACTCAGTTTTGAAGAATCTCATGCATGTCTCCTTGAAGACTAGCATGAGCAATTCTCTGGGCTACATTTTCAGAGTAGAATGCTGGACAACAAACATTTAATTTTACTATGTGCTTCCATATTATTTTTCAAATGGCTGCACCAATAATGTTTCAAAATGTGTGTGTATATATATGTGAGACTGTGGGAAAACACAGAGATAGAAAAGAAAGCTTGCTGGCAAAAATATGGGAATATATTTATGTAAAATATGACTGGAACTTTTTTGGAATTACATTGAATTTACAGATAATTTTAAGGAGAATGAATGTCTTTCCATTCATGGAAAACTTTTCCATGATGGAAACTTTTCTGTGATAAAAAACTTTTCCATGATGAAACTCTTCCTATATTCAGATCTTTTATTACATTTTTTAAAATCCAATGACAAGTATCTTTATTAGGGGAAGACAGTGGGAGATTTGAGAGAGAGAAAAGAAGAAAGGAAGCAAGTCACAAGTTCACATAAAAATGAAAGCAGAGATTGGAGTAATGCAGCCACCAGCTATGAAATGCTCACAGCTACCAGAAGCTGCAAGACTTAAGAAAGAGAATTTTTTCCTAGATCCTCTTGGAAGAAGTGTTACCCTGGTTAACATGACTGCTTGATGTTAGACTTACAGCGAGACCAGTGAGGAAATTAATGTCTGTTGTTCTAAGACTGTTAATTTGTGATACTTTCTTAAAACATTACTAGTTAACTAATTTATTTTGTAACTTTCATTTATTCTTCAAAACAGAGCAATTTTTTTTTTATTTGAAAGAAAGAAAGAGAAAGAGAATGGGGGAGAGAGAACAGGAGTCTTGCTCTATTGCCCAGGCTGGAATGCAATCTAAAAATAGGTATTAAAAACCTCCTTGGCCGGGCGCGGTGGCTCACGCCTTTAATCCCAGCACTTTGGGAGGCTGAGGCAGGTGGATCATGAGGTCAAGAGATCCAGACCATCCTGGTCAACATGGTGAAACCCCGTCTCTACTAAAAATACAAAAAATTAGCTGGGCATGGTGGCACATGCCTGTAATCCCAGCTACTGAGGAGGCTGAGGCAGGAGAATTGCCTGAACTCAGGAGGCGGAGGTTGCAGTGAGCCGAGATCGCGCCATTGCACTACAACCTGGGTAATGAGCGAAACGTCTCAAAACAAACAAACAAAAAAACCTCTTTTATGCCGATAATTGTGTTTAACAGCAGAGACAGGAAGGAAGAAGGGAAGAAAATAACAAACAAACAGCCAACCAAAATTTCATTTAAGTCTGTAAAATGCTATGCAAATACTGAAGAGTGATTTACTTCCAATTAAAGTGGTCACTTTCAAAATAGGTGTAATGTGATACTGAGAAAAATGTATGTTCTGTGGACCTGGGTTGAAGAATTCTATAAATATTCACTGAGTTTACTTGTTCCAGGTCTGAGTTCAAATCATAAATGTCCCTCTTAATTTTCTATCTCGTTGATCTGTCTAATATTAACAATGTGGTGTCAAAGTCTCCCGCTATTATTGTGCAATAGTCCAAGTCTCTTTATAAGTCATTAAGAACTTGTCTTATATATCCGGGTGCTCCTATAATGGGTGCATATATATTTATGATCATTGACTCCTGTTGTTGCATTGATTCTTTTACCATTATGTAATGTCCTTCTTTGTTTCTTTTAGTCTTTGTTACTATTAAAGTCTATTTTGTCAGAGATGAAAGTTACAACTCCTGTTTTTTTTTTTTTTTTTCTTGCTCTCTATTTGATTGGTGAGTCTTCCTCCAACACGCTGTTTTGAGTTTTTGTGTTTCCTTGCTTATGAAATGGATCTGGATACAGCATACGGATGGGTTTTGACTTTTTATTCAATTTGCCTGTCTGTGTCTTTGGTTGGGGCATTTCATCCATTTAAATTTAGGATTAATATTGATAGTTGTGAGTTTAATATTGTCATTTAATGCTATCTGGCTGTTTTGCCCATTAGTTGATATAGATTTTTTCATTATGGAGATACTCTTTACCTTTTGGTAAGTTTTTGGGATGACTGATACTAGTTGTTTCTTTCTGTGTGTAGTGCTTCTTTCATAAGCTCTTGTAAAGCAGACCTGGTGGTGATGAAATCTCTGAGTGCTTGCTTGTTCATGAAAAATGAAGCTTAGTTTATGAAGCTTAGTTTGGCTGGATATGAGATTCTGGGTTGAAAATTCTTTTCTTTTCTTTTTTTTTTACATTTTAATACAGTTTTAAAACCCTCTCCATGGCATTGGTGGCATTCTTTGATAATTGCTGAACACGAAATACTTAGTAGACTTATTTTTGGCTCTTGCAATATTTATCTTTTCTTCTGTTGCTTTTCTAGTTGATTATTGCTAATGTAAAAGAAACTTTTTTGGTAAATGTTGGATGTGTTTTTGTCTACTTTATTAATATATAGTTAATTTTAACAGTTTGTTGGTTTTTCTGGGTTGCCAATTTAAATGACCATATCATTTACCAAAAAAAAGATGACATATATAATAGATATAAATAAGGCAATTAGTTGTTTAGACAATTTATAACAGTGAATTGATAATCATCAGCAGCAAGGAAGAATTCTGAAAAAAAAAAGAGCAAAATGCAATGATAAACATAACATCGTAAACATCAGAGTTGAGCTGGAGCTTGGCGTTTCATAATGCCAAAGTTATTCTAACCCCAGGCATTTGTCTTTGTATATTCTTTCTTATTCATGTCATGGCAAAAATAAATCTCTCTCTTCCTCCAGTGAATTTTTGCACTGGTTGTTTACTGATCCAGTTTATGAACAGGCCTTGATAACAAATACATTACTGAACAGTGATGATGAAAAGACTCTTGGGTGAAAATATCCTAACACATGTGCAAAAATTAAACAATAAAATATTGTCATTTTCTAGCAAAGTCGCAAACACTCATAAAGCCTAATTTCATTTAAACAATTCCCACAAAACATATTCAAGTTGTCATTGCCTTCTTAGAACTTGCTTTATGAGCATTGATTGATACATATTTAACATAAAGTCGGACATGGACAAAATGTTCTTAGAAACATCTCTCCCAAAATGAAGTTTTTCTCTTATCTTCAAAAATAAGAGAAGTTATGTAGGTGACATATGCTTGAATTTTCCCATTGAAAAATAAGTTAGTCTAAGAAAATTCTTTATCAAGAAAACATATTTTTAACAAAGGGAAAACTATAATTTTTAATGATTATCGGTTCATGAAAAATAGGCAAATAGCTTCTTTCTTTGCATATGATACTTTTTTAAGGTTATTGGATATATTTGCAGATGTGTTCCATAGGTAAACTGCATGTCGTGGGGCTTTGCTGTAGAGACTTTTGTCACTCAGGTGATAAGCACAGTACCCGATAGTAGTTTTTCAATCCTTACCCTTCTCCCACCTTCTACCCTCAAGTAGGCTCCAGTGTCTGTTGTTCCCTTCTTTGTGTCCATATATACTTAATATTAGCTCCCATTAATGAGTGAGAACATGTGACATTTGATTTTTTTTAATTTGGAATTGTTTTTTATTATTATACCTTAAGTTCTGGGGTACACAGCAGAACATGGGTTTGTTACATAGGTATACATGTGCCATGGTTTGCTGCATCCATCACCTCATCATCTACATCATGTATTTCTCCTAATACTATCCCTCCCCCTTCTCCCCATTCCCTGCTATCCCTTCTCTAGCCCCCCAACTCCTGACGTGCCTCAGTGTGTGATGTTCTCCTCGTCCATGTGTTCTCATTGTTCGACACCCACTTATAAGTGAGAACATGCGGTGTTTGGTTTTCTGTTTTTGTGTCAGTTTGCAAAGAATGATGGTTTCCACCTTTACCTATGTCCCTGCAAAGGACATGAACTCGTCCTTTTTTATAGCTGCATATTATTCCATGGTGTATACGTGCCACATTTTCTTTATCCAGTCTATCACTAATGAGCATTTGGTTTGGTTGTAAGTCTTTGCTTTTGTGAACAATGCCGCAATAAACACACGCGTGCATGTTTCTTTATAATAAAATGATTTATAACTTTTTGGATATATACCCAGTAATGGGATTGCTGGGTTAAATGGTATTTCTAGTTCTGGATTCTTGAGGAATTGCTTCACTGTCTTCTACAATGGGTGAACTAATTTACACTTCCATCAACAATGTAAAAGCATTCCTATTTCTCCGCATTCTCTCCAGCATCTGCTATCTCCAGATTTTTTAATGATCACCATTCTAACTGACATGCATGAGATGGTATCTCAATGTGGTTTTGATTAGCATTTTTCTAATAAGCAGTAATGATAAGCATTTTTTTGTATGTTTGTTGCTTACATAAATCTCTTCTTTTGAGAAGTGTTGGTTCATATCCTTCACCCACTTTTTGCTGGGATTGTTCTTTTTTTCTTGTAAATTAGTGCAAGTTCTTTGTAGATTCTGGATATGAGTCCTGTGTCAGATGGGTAGCTTTCAGAAATTTTTTCCCATTGTGTTGGATGCTGGTTCACTCTAATGATAGTTTCTTTTGCTTTGCAGAAACTTTTTAGTTTATAAGATCCTATTTGTAAATTTTGGCTTTTGTTGCCATTGCTTTTGGTGTTTTAGTCATGATATTCTTGCCCAAGCCTATGTCCTGAATGATATTTGCCTAGGTTTTCTACTAGTTTCTTTTATGGTATTAGGTCTTATGTGTAAATTTTTAATCTATCTTGAGTTAATTTTGGTATAGAGTATAAAGAAAATACCCAGTTTCAGCTTTCTGCATATGGCTAGCCAGTTTTCCCAACACCACTTATTAAATAGGGAATCCTCTCCCCATTTGCTTGTTTTCCTCTGGTTTGTCAAAGATCAGATGTTTGTAGATGTATGGCATTACTTCTGAGGCCTCTGTTCTATTCCATTGATCTATATCTCTATTTTGGTACCAGTACCAAAGGCTGTTTTGAATACTGTAGCCTTGTAGTATTGTTTGAAGTCAGGTAGCATGATGCCTCCAGCTTCATCCTTTTTGCTTAAGATTGTCTTGGCTGTGTGGATTCTTTTTGGTTCCATATGAAGTTTAAAGTGTTTCTTTCCAATTCTGTGAAGAAAGTCAATGGTAGTTTGATGGGGATAGCATTGAATCCATAAATTACTTTCAGCAGTATGGCCATTTTCACAATATTGATTCTTCCTAACCATGATCATGGAATGCTTTTCCATCTGTTTGTGTCCTCTTTCATTTCCTTGAGCAGCGGTTTGTAGTTCTCCTTGAAAAGGTCCTTCACATCCCTTGTTAGTTGTATTCCTAGGTATTTTATTCTCTTTGTAGCCATTGTGAATAGGAGTTCGCTCGTGATTTGGCTCTGTGTTTGTTATTGGTATATAGGAATGCTTATGATTTTTGCATATTGATTTTGTATCCTGAGACTTTGCTGAAGTTGCTTATCATCTTAAGTAGATTTTGGGCTGAGACAATGGGCTCTTCTAAATATACAATCTTGTCATCTGTAAATAGAGACAATTTGACTTCCTCATTTACTAATTGAATACGCTTTATTTCTTTTTCTTGCCTGATTACCTTGGCCAGGACTTCCAATACTATGTTGAATAGGAGTGGTGAGAGAGGGCATCTGTGTCTTGTGCCAGTTTTCAAAGGGAATGCTTCCAGTTTTTCCCCATTTAATATGGTATTGGCTGTGGGTTTTTCATAGATAGCTTTTATTTTTTTGAGATACATTCCACTGATACATAATTTATTGAGAGTTTTTAGCATAAAGGGCTGTTCAGTTTTTTCAAAGGCCTTCTCTGCATCTATTGAGATAATCATATTTTTTTCATCTTTGGTTCTGTTTGTATGTTGGATTACATTATAATTTGCTTATGTTGAACCAGCCTTGAATCCTGGGGATGAAACTGACTTGATCGTAATGGATAAGTTTTCAATATGCTGTTGGATTCAGTTTGCCAGTATTTTATTGAAGATTTTTGCATCAATGTTCATCATGGATATTGGCCTAAAATTTTCTTATTTGGGTTTTGGTATCAGGATGATATTGGTCTCATAAAATGAGTTAGGAAGGATTCCCTCTTTTTATATTTTTTGGGATAATTTCAGAAGTAATGTTACCAGCTCCTCTTTGTGTCTCTTTTTCAGCTGTGAACCCATTTGGTCCTGGACTTTTTGTGGTTGGTATGCTATTCATTGCTGCCTCAATTATAGACTTTGTTATTGGTCTATTCAGGGATTTAACTTCTTCCTGGTTTCATTGTGGGAGGGTGTAAGTGTCCAGAAATTTATCAATTTCTTCTAGATTTACTGGTTTATTTGCATGGAGGTGTTTTTAGTAATCTCTGTGGTAGTTTGTATTTCTGTTGGATCAGTGGTGATATCTCCTGTATCATTTTTTATTGCATTTATTTGGTTCTCTCTTTTCCTCTTTATTAGTCTGGCTAGAGGTCTATTTTGTTGATCTTTTCAAAAAACAAGCTCCTGAATTCACCGATTTTTTGAAAGTTTTTTTCTGTGTCTCATTTTTTTCAGTTCTGCTCTGATCCTAGTTATTTCTCTTCTTCTGCTAGCTTTTGAATTTATTTTATCTTGCTCCTATAGTTCTTTTAATCATGACATCAGGGTATCAGTTTTAGATCTTTTGTCATTTATCTTGCAGGCATTTAGTTCTATAAATTTTCCTCTAGACAGTGCTTTAAATGTGTCCAAGAGATTCTGGTACATTGTGTCTTCCTTCTCATTGGTTTCGAAGAACATCTTTATTTCTGCCTTGATTTCATTCTTTATCCAGTAGTCATTCAGGAGCAGGTTGTTCAGTTTCCATGTAGTTGTGTGGTTTTGAGTGAGTCTCTTAATCCTGAGCTCTAGCTTGATTGCACTGTGGTCTGAGTGACTGTTTGTAATGATTCCAATTCTTCTGCATTTGCTGAGGAGTGCTTTACTATTAATTATGTGGTCAATTTTAGAATAAGTGTGAAGTGGTGCCGAGAAGAATGTATATTCTGTGGATTTGGGGTAGAGATTTCTGATGATGTCTATTACATATGCTTGGTCCAGATCTGAGTTCAAGTCCCAGATATCATTGTTGATTTTTTTTCTCATTGATCTGTCTAATATTGACAGTGGGGTGTGACATTCTCCCACTATTATTGTATGGGAGTCTAAATCTCTTTGTAGGTCATTAATAACTTGCATTATGTATGTGGGTTCTCCTGTATTGGGTGCATATATATTTAGGATAGCTAGTTCTTCTTGTTGCATTAATCTCTTTACCATTATGTAATGCCCTTCTGTGTATGATACTATTAATGGTAAGACTGTGTTGCCTAAATAAAATTGCATATGAAAAGGATGATCATATTTGAAAAACATACAAGACACCCAGAAATATGCCCTAAGTTTAAAAAAAAAATGGAAGAATTATTTCACTATGCTGAACTAATTTTCTCTATTTTATCGTATTTTATTTTTGAGACAGAGTCTCACTCTCTCCCCCAGGCTAGAGTGCAATGACACAGTCTTGGATCATGCAACCTCTTCCTCCCAGCTTGTAGTGATTCTCCTGCCTCAGCCTCCTGAGTAGCTGGGATTACAGGTGCTGGCTACCACATCTGGCTAATTTTTGTATTTTTAGTAGAGATAGGGTTTCACCATGTTGGTCAGGCTGGTCTTGTGCTCCTGATATCAGGTGATCCACCCACCTCAGACTCCCAAAGTGCTGAGATTATAGGCGTAAGCCATCATGCCCAGCTATGAACTAATTTCCAATTTAAAAATTTCAGCTAAATACTAGATATAATCTTTCAATCATAATAACGTGTTGATGCCATAGTTAAATATATTTTCTTGAATAAATTTTAAGTCATTAGACTTTGCTTACAGTAGAGAAAAGATACATAAATAGTTTCTAGCAATCATATTAAACATAATTAACTGATCCTATCAACACTCAAGCCTTAATTTATTCAATAAATATTAACATGAGCACCTATACCTGGTCACTGCCCTGAGCAAAAGAGACACAATTTAAGAAAAGATCAATAAAGTTTCAAATGATGATGACATTCTAATGGTAGAGATCTATAATAAAATAATAATTAACTTTGTAAGTGGCTAAATATTTATTCAGTAAAATATGATGGACAATATGAGAAAAAAATACAGTGTGCAATGGAAGTACATTGAAGGGACTCCTACTCCAATCTAGAAGAGAGGTTTAAGGGGGAGTCATGATAAATCTTATAAGGACATTGACCTAGAAACTAAGACATGCTCAATTTCAAGTTAGGTCAGTGACTGGGTAGAAGGGAGAGGAGAAGGCAAACAATGTTCAAAGCATACATAGACACTGCCTGTTGGAAGTCAAGCAGTGAGACAGAGCCCTCAGGCTCCTGGTCCCAGAAAGGGTAAAATATGATACCACTCCTAAAATTAGGAATTAAAAGAAGGAATTAGAAAAAAGTTGGTTAGGCAGTCACATTTGATGTATGTGGAAGACATTGATGTACAGAATCCCCCTGAAAAGTTGAAGCTAGAACATGGGAGACACAGCTGAGCAGAAAATAGGACTTTCTGAGTTATGCTTTCGACTTTGATAGTTGAAGATGAATAGAAAGTTGAGATATCTCAGAGACTAGGATAAAAATGAGACTAGGGAAAGCTGGAAAGTATTGAAAAGTGTTTAAAATGTAGAAATTTATTAAGAACTCTAGATCCTATCAAGTGGTAACATTTATTAAGAAATAGTAGGTTTTATTAAAATAAACTGTCATTATAAAAAGAAGAAAGTAATTTATGAGCATGGTAGCCAAATATATTTCAACTCTTAAAACCTCTATACCTATTGAAAAGACCATCCAAAGGGTTATATAAGTGACCTATGATTTGACTTTTGTTTCAATATCTTTTAAAAAGTCATTGAAAGTCTTCCAGTTGTGTGTTTTTATTTCCAAGCAAAAACAATTTAACATGCAGAGTCATTTCTTTCAAATTTCTGGTAAATATATATTTGATACGGGGTTGCACTCTGTCACTCAGGCTGCTGGAGTGCAGTGGTTGCCTTCATGGCTCACTGTAGCCTCAACCTCCTGAGCTCAAGCAATCCTTTCATCTCAGCCTCCAAAGTAGCTGGGACTACAGGCTCATGCCACCATACATGGCTAATTTTTTTATTGTAAAGGTGGGGGTCTTGCTAAATTGCCCAGGCTGGTCTTGAACTCCTGGCCTCAAGTTTGCCTAAAACAGCTGTTCTTAGTCCGTTTTCACAGTGTTTTAAATAACTACCTGAGACTGGGTAATTTATGAAGAAAAAAGGTTTAATTGACTCACAATTCTGCATGGCTTGGGAGGCCTCAGAAACCATCATGGTAGAAGGTGAAGGGGAAGCAAGGGCCTTAGAGCAAAAGGGAAGAACCCCCTATAAAACCATCAGATTTCATGAGAACTCACTCACCATCACAAGAACAGCATAGGGAAACCACCCACATGATCTAATCACCTCCCACCAGGTCCCTCCTTTGATATGTGGAGATCACAACTCAAGATGTAGTTTGGCTGGGGGCACAGAGTCAAACCATATGAGTTTTTAAATACAAAAGACCACATTAAAATAGAAGGTTTAGCTTATTCTTTTATAGTTATTAAAATAAGTTATTAAATAATTATAATCAATTTGTAGAAGCTTAGTTAATAAGTGCAAAAATAATTGTAAAATCCCATGGTTTAAAGAAATAAATAATTCAGGCAGATAGTTCTGGGAACAAACTTTAGTTGGCAAACTGACCCCATGAGATATACTTTAACACAAATCTACATGCCTGAAAACAATGTATTTGTTTATAATAAACATTCCTAGCAGTAATCTGACCAATAATCATGAGGGACAAGCTACTTTTGAACATACTAAAGCTTTCTTTACTGCTTGAGAATGGAATCTACCTAATTTGTAAGCAATCTGTAAACCTGTGTATTTTAATCTTTCCTTAAAGCAGGTGGAAACGAAAGTATGCACATATATTGTTGACCAACTTTGAAGAAATTAATATATATAATGGAAAATTAAGGGAGGCCAAGACATAAAGTAACTATGTGCCTGGTAAGACAACTATTATTTATATTATTATTAAATATCTTGAAGAAAGGGTATATTATTTTGTGTAATTTTAATTATGTCATATATTTTTCTCTGTCAATTATGTTTTATTCTACCTTCTAGGAATTTATATGGAGTTAAATAATAGTTAATTTACTGATTCCCCTCCTCAAGAACTTTCTTCATTAATTTAAATGCTTAATATTTTGTCAACATAGAAAAATAGTTGCTCAACAGATGTAAATTTACTCACTCTTTTTCCCTGTTTAATTATGCAAATAATTAAAAGGTATTAAAGACTTAACAGACAAAGCAAGCCTGAAAGTTTAAGTCATGAAATTTTGATTTCTTGTTTTAATAAAAAAGATATACTGCTAAAAGATAAGCTGAATGAAAGAAAGAACACTATGCCTCCAAGAGAGCACTGTGAGCTTTGATGTGAGCCTGAGGACAAAATGTATCTGGTACTTTTCAATCCCAGAGAGCTACTTTCCACCTGTTATTAAGGCTCTCAGAGACAGACCATATTTATATTCCTGATTAATGCCTTTATGATTTCCCCTTAGCTGTCTGTGCAGCAAAACTTTGGGAACTCCTCTGATACTTGTCAGAAAAAAAGGTCAGTGGAAGTCCATCTTGGCATGCTCTGAAAGTAACAGAAAGATTAACTTCATAGGGAACGTTGCCAACTAAGTCAGAAGCTTTAAGGGAAACTTCATCCTGATACTGACTCTAGCAATCCTTTTCCATCGTTTCTATCTCACAAAGTGTGGAGTCTGCACTGCTGGTCTAAATAAAGAGCAGATAAGGGGGAAACTAATAAGACATCCATCCCACAAACTGGGGGATACATTCCGTGTGTATAGTCTTATATAACTTATTAACATGTGCGCTGTCTTCTGTCTACTCAGAAAGGAATTATCAAAGAGATAGTATATATTCCATGCTTAGGGAATATAAATACATTATTAACTTGAAGTTTAAATCATGGTTTTTTTTTTTTTTTTTGAGACGGAGTTTTGCTCTTGTTACCCAGGCTGGAGTGCAATGGCCTGATCTCGGCTCAGTGCAACCTCTGCCTCCTGGGTTCAGGCAAATCTTCTGCCTCAGCCTCCTGTGTAGCTGGGATTACAGGCACGCACCACCATGCCCAGCTAATTTTTTGTATTTTTAGTAGAGATGGGGTTTCACCATGTCAAGCAGGATGGTATCGATCTCTTGACCTCGTGATCCACCCGCCTCGACCTCCCAAAGTGCTGGGATTACAGGCTTGAGCCACCGCACCCTGCCTAAATCATGTTCTTTAATATAGCAGAATTCAGTGGATTCCTTGATTGCTGTCATGCTGTATGTAAAATAGCAAATTTAATGTCATTATGTCAAAACACTGTTAAAGTATTTCCCTGATAGTTATAAGGAAACCTAGAAATACAACATCAAAAAGTGAGAATAAGTGCTTTGTCACTATAATTTGACCATAGTAACTCACATTTTGGGGGATCATGACACCATGCTTCTTCCCTATGTTATATCACCCACTGCTATAACTTCCAAATTTAAGTACTAACAGCTTTTTTCCACTGCTGAAAAATGTAGGAATTAACCTGCTATATTATAAAAATTTTGACCATTTCACATAAAAATAAACTAAAACAAAACCGGAAAAGGTCTGATTGACACCTGTAGGGAGATCTAACATGAAAATAAGTTGTTCCTCACTTTTCGAACCATTTTATTTATTCTGTGTTTCTGCAATAAGTCGATATTGTGTTCAATTAGAAATAGGACTAAGACCTTACTAAACACTCTCAGGGAGCATGATATTGAACCAACATTTCATCTATGCAAATGCAATGTTTCTTCAGCTATGTGATATTTCTTCAACTTTATTTACAGGTGTTTCAGTGTATGACAAAGAGGGATAAAAATTGTCTCCATGTGACAGAAAATGTTTCCCTGAACCTATAAGAGCTGACCTTTAATTTCCAAGTTTGTCTTTGCTTATTTGCAGAAGAAACACTTATGTTGAGGAATGGAAATTGGTTCTTTCACTTAGGACTTGATACCTACAAAGTTCAAAAGGCTTAGAGACTTTTGATCAACAAATAAGATCACTCAGATTCATAAACTGTTCTAACAGTAGTAGAATATAAATTGAAAAAGACACACATCTATAGAATTAAGTATTTTATACATTTTATTAACTATTATCTTTCATATACAAAAACTCAGAGGCACAAACAAAAATATAAAAATTTAGGATAATTATAAATTGGCTATTAATGGATTTCAGATCAAACAGACATATTCAAATTTTAATATATATTAAAAACTTAATGTTTTACTTATAGAAATGGTAGTTGACAAATAACTATTTCTTTCCTTCCCCTCTCTTTATTTTCTAAATTTGGCTATTTTAACAAATTCATAGTTATTTCTAATTTTACATTTAGAAGAATTAAATATTTTTATATTCTGTGCTCATTGAGTAACAGTATTTGTTCTGAGTTACTCTGGTTGTTACAGATTTTGTTCCCAGTGATGTATTAGTAAACCTTAGTCCTTTATAATAAAATGGATTAATTAATGCTTCTAATTTAAATTTTTTAAAGTAGGTTTATCTGAATGATCAGTTCCCTCTATGCTTTGAACACTGTGCTTTGTATTTTTAAAGCCCTTCCTCAGAAATCCATGGGAATTATATATGCTAAATCATTACTTATAGCAATTTACAGAATTTCAAAAATATAAAAATTTAAAATAGAAAACTGAAGATATAATTCCAGCCCTGTTACTTAATAGTTAAATGCCATCAAAAAATTCTGCTTACTTCTTTAAAGTAAGCCCCGGTTTTCTCATTTATAAAGGGGGTGTAGAAGATAAAGAGGTAATGAGTCTGTCTTCCCAGTATTAACTGTCCTGGTTACTAAGTATATCCAACATGCTCTTGGAGATGAGGTGGACTCAGCTATCAGTTTGAAGGATGATATTAGTAATTCCAGTTAGACTTACTGCTTCTGATAACCTCATCCTACACTAATCTGCTGTGACTCTCTTCTCACATAGAGAGTGGTTCAGGTTCTTCAAGCCAGGCCAAACAGACAAAAGGGGAATTTTTCTGGAAGCTCTGACCCAAACAACAAAAGATAACAACGAAAGATAAGAACCAGCTTGTTTCTCTTCCAATTTTTCTTTCTTCATCAGCATTGTTGATTGTTGTAGCATGCTGCAGATGCAAAACCTGGAAGTACTGCAGTCATTTTGTCACCATGAGGTACCAGCTTTAGGGTAACATTGATATAACAGGCAGAGAAGAGAGACAAAAAGAAACTGAGTCTTTGAAGTCATAACTGAGTCAAAATCAAACCAATTCCAAAGACTGTCTTAACTCTAGACTTTCTGGTAACATAGATCAATAAATCCCCAATATTTTAAAACTGCACTTAAAGTGTTTTTTTTGTTTGCTTTTTTCTGTTATTGTTTTTTTGACTATTATTTTTCTACTTTAATCAGCAGAGTAATAACAGCCAAAAAGATACAGTTTAAACCAACAATGCATTTTATTCATTTTCCAAATTTTATACAGCAAACATGTTTTATTTTCTCTAATAAAAAGAGAAACATCATTTTGTAAAAAATCATATGCTTCTCATTGTATATGCCCTTCCAAATGTTCACTTCCCTCTCCTCCACCTGGTTCTATACCTTCAAAGATGTACTTTTGTGGATTATATAAAAATATGTCCCATACCCACTGGCTTCTCTTGATATCTGGAAGGCCAGCAGGAGATTAAAAGAGGGAGGAGAGTGAGGCTATGTTTGCCTTTGGCATCCTGCCTAAGCACTGGCATTGAGCTGGATGTGTCTGTCTATGGACCACCACTGCATCTCCCAAGGCTGCTCAGCTTCTATGACTGTCTTCTTCAGGGTCCCAAAAGCTTCACCCTTGCTTTTCCTCTTTGACCTAAGAGTGGTAAGAGAGCCTACATGACATTGCACTGGGTTACTGTGCTGCTTATGTTTTATAAACTTTACATATTTCTGAATAAATCCTTTGCAGATATTCTTCAAATTATCCTAGTGTGAGTGTACTACCTACTTCAGGTTGGAACTCTAACTGAGAGAATGTATGACTCAAATCAGACAAAATCGTTTTAACTGAAATATTCTGTGGCCTGTTCTACATAAGTGATCAGTGTTATCTAGAGTAGAGGTTATTTGTCCATCATGTAATTGATAAACCTTTCAAAGCACATGCACCAGGTTGGGAAATGTCAATTGAGTGGCTTCAGAGAGAGTTTTCACTAGCTTTTATTAAAAAGATTGTTCAAAAAATTTAGTAAACTCTTATTAAGAAATTTGGTAACATGCTTTGTATAATAATGAAGTTCTCTTTCATTAAAGGCATAAGCTGTTATGATGCACAACAAACTATTATCAGATTAGGCTTATTTTATGTCTCTTTATTAAGTTATTAAATTTTAAGATTTTACTCAGCTGTTCTCATGTCTAGTATTTACCAAAATTGGTCATTTAGTTAGTAAGTGTTCAATAACAATGGAACATTTTCCTGTGCTACATATAATTTGAAAAACTATGTCATTGTGGAATAGTCCTTGGGCATAAGCAGCTCTATACCAAGGCACTCAAAGATGCAAAGGAGTTATCTCATGCTATGAAGATTTAGATAATGACTGTAAATTATAGCAGGTATGTACAATCCTAATGCATTATGAGCAGAAGACCTAAACTGCATTCTGCCTTCTAAATAGGGCAATTACATTCAGTCCCCTAAGCTTCTTGGTAAGTAAGCTTATTTTGAATGTGCATAATATGGTGTGGCAGTCCAGAAATTATGTAAATGCCTAATTCTACTATGGTTTATCGAGATGTAGGTAGACAAAGAAGATTGGTTTTAAATTTTTATTGTTGTAAGTTTAAAATGACTACTTACCACCACTGATCTAAATACACAGTGACTCCCTGACTACATCGCAGTAAAGGGTTTCTTTTGAGTATCTTTTGAATAATCACAAGATACAGTTAGATATTTCTGTTTCTGATTTAATAGATTTGATACCTTGCACACACAACTGTTATGCCATTAGAAGGGAGATTATCACTTGTCCAAAAATGTACAAACTTCAGATAGTTAATAAGTCACTAGAAATGTAGTTTTTATTTATATCTAGTAAGCATCAAAGTTGTAACTCTGATTCTTATCCAAAATATTTCTTTTTTTTAAATTGTAACTAAAGCACAATAATAAAAACAGTGAGTATGTGATGACAAATGTGAGAAAAGGGAGAGGAAAGAGGAAAGGATAGGGAAAATACCTAATTGCTTATAATCTGCACTATTGGAGGAAATTTATAAATGAAAAACTATGAGAAAAACATAGTCTACTTTTCATAATACCTGAAAAACCTTCACTCCTATCCCTGCAACAATTTATTTCATTTTTTTCTCTATATACCCTCTACCTCATTAGATTTGTCAAGGATTCCAAAACTGAGACAGTATGATATAATAGTGGTAATATCTGTCAGGGGTCAAAAACAGTGGCAAGAGATCTGGCTCCTCCTTTGTGTGCACAGTTAAAAATAAGTTATATTTTTTGTGTAATTGAATTTTCCTTAAATATTAGTTATGAATGAACTCAGATGTCTTAAGGTACTTAGTAAAGGGTTAACCCTAATATGAAAGCTCAAAAAATATTAGTTTCGTTAATTCTATAAAGGTACTTTAAAGATCACTGAGTGGAATGACCTAATTTTTACAAAGCAAATGGGGATAGGGTGTTAAGAAATTGTGTTTGTTCTTTTTTCTCAAATTCTGCATATGATGTATTTCAATCGATTTTTTTTTAAAAAGTAAGGTTTTAATCATACAAAAGAGTTAGTCTTTTAATAACTAATGTGATTTATGTTTATCAAGTCTATAATTAAATTAGATTAGCATCTTTACATTCTCCAAGAAAAAACTATTCACTCAATGGTGTTATATTATGCATGCTTCTAAAAAGAATTTTAATAAGAGAAATGTAAAAGATGTATGATATAATAATTTAGACATATTTATAAATATTCTCACTTTTATTTGGTAGAAACAAGTTATAAATCTAAGTGTCAGTTTTAAGAACTTACTGTATGTACTTTTCCGTATTTGTATCAAGATGATATCTTGGTCCATGAAAATATCAGTGATTGACATTCTTTATAGTTTAAATTAAAATTGCTCACATTACAAAAAGATTAAAATCAGATGTTTGTCAAATTCAATTTTATGAGCTTTTATAAATATCATTGTCTTTTTAAACACATCTGGAGGTCACACATTTAGTAATTATATATTTTGCTATATATCACACATTTTGCTTAATAGTAGCTTCTTCCTAAGAAACTTGCAAAATGGGTTATAAAAGCTTCATCACAGTAACTAAAAATATATGCAGAGGCTAGGCACAGTGGCTCAGTCTGTAATCCCAGCACTCTGGGAGACTGAGGCAGGTAGATCACAAGGTTAAGAGGTCAAGACCATCCTGGCCAACATGGTGAAACATGGTATCTACTAAAAATACATAAATTAGCTGGGCATGGTGGTCTGTGCCTGTAGTACCAGCTACTTGTAAGGCTGAGGCAGGAGAATTGCTTGAATCCAGGAGATGGAGATTGCAGTGAGCCAAGATTGCATTACTGAGCTCCAGCATTATACATATTATACATATAAATATATATATTTATACGTATATATATATGCAGAAATGTTAAAATGTATTAATAATCACAAATATAATACGTTGGAATCTTAATTCTTGATTTAAGCTTTGGGTTTCTGGTTGTAATCCTAACTGACAGAATGTGTGATTTAAATTGTATAAAATAGTCTTAACTGAAGTTTTTTTGTGGCCTGCCCTGAATTTCCTATCTGAATTTATTTTTAATTTTCAACTATTTTAGTGGAGTCCTTAAAACCTTACAAAGCAAGAATCTAAAAATGTCACTATTTTTTATTTAATTCATGACATTTTCTAAGCTTGGAATTATTTCCCCTTTATTAATCGTTGGGATGAAGGCAGAGGAAATGTTTTTCTCTACCTTGTCTTACTTGCTCACTATAAGGTGCCTTACATTCAAGGTGAAATCAGTGGATACTTTATTTAAATGTTTGGTTCTGAATAAATAATTAAATATTATTGATAGAAACAAAAGACAACCAAGGGTCCACAGCAAAACCCTGTCTTTAAGCCTAAAATGGCCTGAAGCCTGAAAAACTGGACAGCTGGTCCTGGATGAAGCCTGCCCTTTGCCAGCTGGTTCTCTCTGAATAATGCCCACCTGCACATTGGGATGATGGGATGGAGCCTCAGGAGGTTCCTGCCATTTGCATGAGGGAGGAGCCTGGCCTCTTCATTTCCTGGGTGGTGACCTGGGGTTTAATCTGTGAGGTGGAAGACCTACTAACACAACTCTCTTTAGCTTTGCTGAGAGTTCCTCTTTCCTTTTTTCTGTTTTACTCAATAAATCCTACCTAGATACCCTTCAGTGCATCCATGTGCCTAAATTTTCCTGGTCATGAGACAAGAACCTAGTTTTGTCTACAACATTTTTGGTACCCAATATAAGGCCTTAGAGAGGGTGAGTGAAATGTGAACCCAAAACCTCTCACTTTAATTTCTGATGGCATTTTTCTTCTTTCTTGGGAGGACAGTAATGGCAGTAAAGATAGAATCTTCTTTAAAAAATATGGGAGGTGGTCAAAACCTACCCAAATGGCCACAGGTATGTGTGCAGGACACTGGGCAAGCATCAGCTCGCTGTCCCTCTTGCTTCCTGGTAAGAGAACATGGTTGTGTCTGCTGCTTGTGTGTATGGTTTCCAACAGCCATGCAGGACAGCCAGTGCACAGGCCAAGGCAGCCCTGGGGGCCCAGGCCCTGTGCAGCTGGCTGGCCAGACTCCCATCAGGTCTGAGCCAGGGGGAGAGGAACCCATTTGTATAAGAATAAGAACTTCCTTCCCAGGCATCTTTCCAATACTGCATTGTAGCCTTTTTCTTTTTTTTCTTTTCTCTACCTTGTCAGCAGTTAACTCTTATGCAAGAGATTTTTTTTTTTTTTACTTTTAGAAGACATATTATAAGACAGGAAAGATAAGTTTCACTGATTTTATTCTCTGTAAAGTTTTAATTAAGAAAAAAGATTTGTGAGGTTGCTCTCAAGCTGTAGCCAATCTGGTGTGCTTTGTATGACCTTGTGTATGGTCAGCAGCAAATTTTGCTGCAAGCTTCTATCTTGTGTTTTGCCCGTAGGAGCATGTCCTGCAGCCATGTGCCAATGTTTTATTCAAGGCTTCACCCCTTTACAATAGCACCTGGGTTCAATCCTGACTTAGAGAATGAGTACTTTTGAGTTGACATCTGTGTGACTTTTGCCATTTGCTGAGTCTCTTCCCCTCCATGAACAATTTCTATCCTTTTTCTTAAATCTTCCTTTCTCTGGGTTACCTTTAAAGATACCAAATTTTGTAAGAACTGCTTACCCCCTTAGAAAATACCTCATAAACTGGTAGTTAAATCATAAACTTAATTGAGGTTTGTTGGTTTCACTAGTGAGGTTCCTTTTAGTAAGGTTTGAAAGCTGGAAATCTTGGCCACTGGGCATAGCTAAAGTCAGGTAATAACAAATTTATAAGAATTTTCTTAAAGAGTGTTCAGCTTGACTAAAAGCGGATATCCAAGTTATAGGTATATTTAAAAAGACTTTATGCTTTTCTCTTCTGCAATCTTGTTTTCCTGGAAAAAGTTTTTTTTTTCTCAGTCAACGAATTCTTTTTCTCCATTTTGTTTTGCCATTCTTAATGCATACATGAGAGGTCAATAATCAAATTAGGAAATTAGCAAATGAAAAGTCGTATGACTGCTGGGTTTTCTTCTGCTTGTCTGTGTAGTTATATATGTGTCGTGTGTGATGTCTATAAAAAAGAGCTCTAGAATTGACTTGGTTATGCGGGCTCTCTTTTGGTTCCATATGAAGTTCATGGTGGTTTTTTCCAGTTCTGTGAAGAAAGTCATTGGTAGCTTGATGTGGATAGCGTTGATTCTGTAAATTACTTTGGGCAGTATAGCCATTACTGGGTATATATGCAAAGGAATATAAATCGTTCTACTATAAGGACACATGCACACAAATGTTTATTGCAGCACTGTTTACAATAGTAAAGACCTGTAACCAACCCAAATGCCCATCGATGATAGACTGGACTGGGAAAATGTGGCACATATACACCATGGAATATTATGCAGCAATCAAAAATGATGAGTTCATGTCCTTTGTAGGGACATGGATGAATCTGGAGAACATCATTCTCAGCAAACTGACACAAGAAAAGAAAATGAAATACCACATATTCTCACTCATAGGTGGGTGATGAAAAATGAGAACACATGGACACAGGGAAGGGAGTACTACACACTGGGATCTATTGGGGGGAATAGCGGAGGGACAGTGGTGGGGAGAACTGGGGAGGGATAGATGGAGAGAAATGCCAAATGTGGGTGAAGGGGAGGAAGGCAGCAAAACACACTGCCATGTGTGTACCTATGCAACTATCTTGCATGTTCTGCACATGTATCCCCAAACCTAAAATGCAATTAAAAAAAATAGCTCTAGGCTGGCTGTGGTGACTCATGCCTGTCATCCCAGCACTTTGGAAGGACAAGGCAGGCAGGTAACTTGAGGTCAGGAGTTCAAGACCGCCTTGGGCAACATGATGAAACCCTGTCTCTACTAAAAAATACAAAAATTAGCTGGGCATGGTGACAAGCACCTGTAATCCCAGCTTCTCAGGAGGCTGAGGGAGGAGAATTGCTTGAACTTGGGAAGTGGAGGTTGCAGTGAGTTGAAATCATGCTACTACACTTTAGCCTAGGAAACAGAGTGAGACTCCATCTAAAAATAATAATAATAATAATTGGCCTAAAGAAAAACAACCACTTGGATCAAATGTTTTGAAAGGAATAATGAATGCTGTGATACCTTTTAGTTCATGTGACTTTAACCTTTGAGAAATAAAAGCAGCCTTTAAGATTATTGGCAAAATGCAGATATCATCAAAATGTAAAGTTTTACCTAGGGTTAACTGATTGTCTTGAATTTAATAACATGAAGCTAAAGGTCTAAATAAAGAGTGGAAGTTTTGTAAAAATCAGTCTTGTAAAAATTCCATGTGTGAACATATTAACTAAAATCAAAAGGGTATTACATGGTTTTCTCTCAATTGAACATTGAAATAAAAGTTCAACGTTTTTTCAAGGTATTCTTAAGGCACTATTCTGCTCTTTAGCAAAATTTCTAAAAGGTTATAAAAGGGTTTAGCTTTTTAAAATTTCTCTGTCATCATTTTGGAAAAATAAATAACTTAGGGTAATCTGGAATTCTATTTCATAACATCAAGTGCTATAAACCTCTAACATTTGACAGGATTCCCAATATCAAACTTCAGTTTCAAAATTGTCTTTCTTGATGCCTCACTTTTGGATAGTACAAAAGGCTCCTAGAGTATCCAAAAGAGAGGTAAACAAGATTATTTGACATGTTTGGTTACGTGAGATTGCCAACATAGTGTTCAATCTTCTTTAGGTTATATTTTGGTAAACAATACTAATATATGTTCCAAAATTGTATGGTATTTCTAAAATTCTAATGTCTGAAATGTATGCTATCAATCATAATTAAAGTTGTTGTGTTACATTATTAATTTATTATAAACCACAGAGATAACCATTTTGGGCAATTTTGTTTCTAACTGTAACTATCCTGGACATTTTGTTCATCACATGCAATTGTCTTGTTTTGATCCTTTTCATAATATGGTTTATAATCTGCTATAGAATTCTGACAGGTGGTCTCAAATACAAGTTTCTAATAACTTTGGAGATGGTGATGTTGGAATGAAGAAAAAATGTATGGAACTTATGAAGAGCTAAAGTGTTCACAAGTATCAAGCAAAATAAGAGTTAACTAAATGGATTAAACTCATAGAAAACTGAAGCAATCTTTTTGACTCTTGCTTCAAATATTGCTGATCCTAGTTTTATTTTTCAGAGTCAAGGAAACTTATTCTAAATTATTTATGAACTTTAATAATTGAGTAACTTATACACCTGTGAACAAAATTTGGAGCATATGTGTCTCGCTTGCTCTCTGTTTGGCTTCCGCAGAATTTTGAAACTATTTGTGAGTATTCTTAACTTATGGCAGTATAGTTGTTTGTATCAGTGCAATAAGAATCCATTTTCTTTTGCAACAGAGTGCAATTGGAGAAACTGGTTGTTTTACCAAGGCTTTGACTGAAAGGGTGTGCTTTCTTTTAAGGATTCATACTTGACTTGCAGAGCTGATAAAAGCCCTTTAGGAAAACTGGCCACATATGCTTGCCTAAGCAGTCCCTAAACAGGGTACCTGACATGTGGTAAGTCCACAGGCACTTCAGGTTTATCTTGAGACCTTAAGAGAAGAGGATTACCTAACTCACAGTTATTTGAGGGTACTTCCTTATGGATCAGAGTTCCATAAAAGACAATTCAAAAGACCTAGGTAGAAATCACTATTCTTGCTGTACTTTATGCAAATAACCAGACAAAGTATAAGAATAGAGTCTATTTTGCAAACAACCCAGTCTTATTATCATTTGTTTTGTAACAAAAATGAGGACTGGAGTGAGAGAAATTATGTTTCAGAACTTATCATACATTCATCATTAAATTCTACACTCATTTGTTGCTTTCAAGTTTTTGCCTACATTTTAGACTAACCCTGCTTGTTTCTGTGAACCAACCAGCAATCTCTGACTGCAGCTCAGAAAGAACAAGAGGGTTGAGTGATATAAAAACATAGATTGATATTCTAGTTCTAAGCAATTATTCTGCAAATCCTGTCAGGTAATGGGAATAAATAGGGTGCCCATTACCCAGAGGTTTCTTTTTTTGGAAAGTAAAACCAAGGGAGCTAATCAAAGCCAAGCTCTAGATACTCAAATCTTAGCAAGCATAACTATAACCACCAGTTATCTGGGGATGTCACAAGACATCTTTTCTCTCCCTTGTTGGAGAGCGACTTAATTCCACAGCTTCATCTTCACATTCGGTTTATGATAAGGAGTCCATATAAACTGCCCAAGACAAATATGTGTCTAAAACTCAATTCCAAGCCTCAGGTCAAAGCCCTAGGAAAGATAACTAGATCCGAGGGATCCAGAGGCTGATGAATACTAAAGTTAAAAGACACAGTACAGGTAAGCATGATTGATTCCTGCTAATTAAGCCAAGCTTTTATTTCATGGATAGCCATGCCATAAATGAGATCTAGGGGAGCATTGGAGATAGAGCATACAGTCTAGGGAAGCAGGGAGCTGTCTACTGACAGCAGAGGAGATAGAGCACCCATGGGTCAGAATGGATACTGCCACCCTCTAGGCTCCCTTGTTAACTTGGGTGAAAGTTGCTTTGACACTCATGGGTGGTATCTTGTAGTTACTGGGACTCAGGGATACAAGGATGGAGGAGAAAAAGAGAAACACCTTACTTTCCCTTTTCACTCACCTCAGGTATTTGCTAGGAAGAGAAAGGAATCAGGGATGCCTGCTCCCCTCTTTCTAGATGAGTAGCCATTCATCTTCTGTCTGTATCCTTTTTGGGTCATCCCAAACCTCTAGGACTCATTTGAAAAAGTACCTTCTTTTGTTCTTTTTCCTCCTTGGTCCCCTTGTATTGGTGTGTTTTGACACAGCTGATAAAGACATACCCAAGACTGGGCAATTTAAAAAGGAAAGAGGTTTAATCGACTCACAGTTCCACGTGTCTGGGGAGGCCTCACAATTATGGCAGAAGGTGAAAGCCATATCTCACATGGTGGCAGAAAGAGAGGAGAACTTTTGCAGGGCAATTCCCCATTATAAAACTATCAGATTTCATGAGACTTGTTCACTATCATGAGAATAACATGAAAAAACTTGCCCCAACTGTCCCATCACCTCCCACTGGCTCCCTCTCACAACATGTGGGAATTGTGCGAGCTATAATTCAAGATGAGATTTGGATGGGGACACAGCGAAACCATAACAGCTGTCTTCACTGATAAGTAATTGTGTCTTCATACAATGGGACACTTCTCTCGGATGCATTTTTCAAACTTGGAAAAGTTAATTCCCCAAACCTTAAACTGATTGGCTTAGGATTGGGCTTGGGGCGAGGGAACCCAAAAGCCTGACATGTTGGCAAATGGTAAAAGGTTGGTTTTGCCAGCCAAACTGGAGAAAGGCCTTGGGGTTTTCTAGCTGTCCTTACTTGCCCCACTCCTCCCTCCCCACCACCTTGTTTTGTCTTAATTCATGTTTTCTAATAACCTGGATTGTCTCTTCTCAGCTTCAGGCCATCAAGCTCCAAATGGTCATGCAACCAGAGCCTCAAAGAATGGTCCCTTTTCCCAGGAACCCTTAGATAGGCTCCGAAGTAGATCTGACTGCTGTTTTCCCAAAACAGTGCCCCCAGTCAGCAGGATGCCATTAAAATCAGTCTTCATCCTTGTTCTAACCTTATTCTTATTCTAAAGGCAGTTAGATGTTATTTCAGAGCAAAGAATGATAAGAGACCGGAGACAGCCAATGGTCCCTGGTGAAACTCTGCCTTCAAGCCTAAAACCTACTGAAGGGTGAAAAACCAGACTGCTGGTCATAGATGAAACTGGCCCTTACCCTGCTGAAATAATGCCTACCTATGCACTGGGAGGACAAAGTGAAGCCTTGGGAAGTTTGTACTCTTTGCAGCGGGGAGGAGCTTGGCCTCTTCAGTTCCTCAGTGGTGACCTGGGATGCAATCTGTGAGGCAAGGGACCTGCTAGCATGACTTTCTCTAGTTTTGCTGAGAGTTGCTTTTTCCTTTTCTCTTTTTTACTCCAGAAACCCTGCCCTAGTCACCCTACAATATATGACGTGCCTAAATTTTCCTGGTTGTGTGATAGAAACCCAGTTTTTCCTACGAAACTATAAACTCGTACAAATTGAATAAAATAAATATATTCAATGAATCATATAAAGTTTTTAAAATGAACTTTGAGACTATGATCACAGAGTATCTGATGTCAAGGTTCTGAGGGTTTAGATACTGGTGTTGATGCTACTTGAAACCAAGCATTATGCTTGAGCATTTGAGGAAAGAACGGTATTGAAGTTTTCCCATGCAGGCTATAATGCAGCATCTTTCGGAAAATCTTTGAGCAATCTATAGTTACCTTTCCCACACTCTCTCAAAATGTCTTCTAAAAATATTCTTTCTCTCTAAGGTATTTCAACATACACTAAAACTACATGCAGCTGCATGAGGCTTTCATTATTAGACACACTTCTTTGTCTTTACCACTTTGAAATTGTGGTTCATTGATTATTTCTCAGCACTCTGGAAATTAGATAGAACAAGAAATTATTCTTTCTCTGTATTTTTAAATAACAACTTTCAACCTCCTTCAACATATTTCAAATTATACTCTTCTGAGTCCCTGGATCATTCCAGATTACCTATTTTGGAAAAGAGTCTTATGTCAGCCTTTGGTTTAAAATATGCTACCCCAAAGCTTATACAGGCATGACCTGACCTGACCAGAGTGTGATCATCACTTTGTTCTGGAAAACATTTGCTTATGTACAACAAACTTTATTACAGGCTGAAAAGTGGAAAGTTCTAAATGAGGCATTGCGGGAAGGAAAATAGAGTTTGTAAATTACAAATTACTTTTAAAAAGCAGAATGATACAAATGATTGGCACAAATAACATGCATTATCACAGCAGAGAGAGCTAGCTTTTGTGTTTGGCCTTGAGAAATATTTTAAAGTAAAGAAGAGAAAAAAACTCTTTTAGCTGAGGGACTAGCAAATGGAATGGGAATAAAATGAAAAGGCCTAACCTATTCTGGGATTGAGTAGTGGTGGTGTCAATTTAGGATGGCTGGTGATACATGGAAGACAAGGAGGCTGTAAAGGCAATTAGAATCAAATTATGAAGAACCCTGAGTACCATAATGAAAAGAATATTGCGTTTAAGGAGTGGGAGAGAAATTTTTAAGAAGGATAATCTTGGTGTCAGCCAGTACAATATGCAATTCTCTGACATTGAATTTACTGTTAACGCAACTTTTAATTAAATGGTGTTTTCCAATTTCTTATTTGCATGGTTGCATATAGCACCTAGATCAGGAAAGCAACACAATCCTGATGGGCTCCATCTTTTTAAGGAAACCCATTGTTACAATCTGGCAGGAACTGTGAGTATCCTAACACTGACATTCCAGCTCTCCTCCCCATATTTGAAACCAGACATGAATTTGGCAAGCAACTATTCTAATAATGTACATAATTATTTTATCATATTTCTTCTAAATTAAAAATTAAAACAGTGACATTATGCTTCTTAGCAGGTCATATACCAGAAGAACTACTGCTGCTCTCAGCAGAAGGAAACAACATGGACTGAAGCCACTTCCTGCTCCTGACTAACTGTATGGACATGGGCAAGCTGTGTGATCTCTGTGAACCTCCTAGTCTTCATTTCTAAAATGGGTGAGGATAACGACACCAAAATGATAGGATTACGTTGAGAATTACAAACAATAATATATATTTTGTTAGCTGATAGTGACTTAAGTTGAGCATTCAACTTATGATTTATGTATTGTTATGTCTATTAATAATATTAGTAACAAGTTTATTTTCTTATAAAAGAATTTTATAGAACAGTGTAAGCTTGCCCTGAAAGGTGCAACAGTTGAAATATTACTTTTATTTTAAGTAATGTATTCAGTCCTCTCAATACATTGTTGAAAAGGTAGGATATTAACTATCATTTATCCTAGAAGGAAACTTTTGTTAATGAATGTGTCAATCTTGATTTGGAGTCTTAAGATTCCAAATTATACTGCTTATTAAGAGAGGCCCCTGCTGCTGAGAATTTACTTCTCTTAGGGACTTGTTTGATTTGAAATAATATAATCCCACCACCATATTTGCATGCTCTGGGCTTACCATAGTATTTTCCTTTTAGGATCCCTTCTCAGTAATCAGTTACTTGAAGGTCATAGGAATAGTACTCACCCCTGGAACTAGAAGCCCATACCTATTAGATGTATTCAACATCTTCACTATTCTTTAGAAAATTCTTAAGCTTCTTTCAATACAAAGTATATTTGAATGCAAAATTGATGAGCATGAAGTTTGTTTGGTTTTTCTAGTGATATGAATTATTTATCAACTTTTAAAGGTCAAAGATGTTTGTTTTCTGTTTCTTCCAAAAATGGCAATGTTCTCTACAGGAAAAGGAAGAAGACATATTTAGAAATGTCTCTGTATATTATTGGTTATATATATATATTACGTAGCCTTAGTAACAGATCAGTTAAGTTCTGTTACAGTCACAAGTTTAAAAAAACACAATTGTGTTCAATATTATAATTAATCCTGCATTGATGCTAAGCAAGAAATCAAAACTAGCTTCTAGTAATGATATAGCCTTTTTATTTAGTCACTTTTCCAGGGTTCCCTTATATCTAGTGATTCTAAATCTGAGTAATTAAATAAAAATGAGCCATATTCTCTCCTTTGGGGATAATGCTTTAGCTATATTTTCAGTCAGTACTTCAAGTTTTCATCAACAATATGACAAAAGTAAAATATAGGATTTCTCCTTTAATCTTTCATGCACATACAATCCAATTGAATCTTCCAGAGACCCACTCCTTTGTTGAGAGTTGTTTTCCCATTTTATTGAAAAACCTTCACTGAGTACATATTTCCCACAAAATATACGTGAAATGCCTTAGTCTCACATACAAGGCTTTGACTATCAGTATAAAAACTGCTTTCCTATTTTTATTTCTAACCATGAACCATACCTTTTGGGCACACTGTGTTGGGCTTCATTTTCCAAAAGTACTTTTTACTTTCATCTACTCTTTAGTTTGCGTCATTTCTTCTAGGGGAAATGGAATCTCTCCCTTTTCTCTTTCAGTTAATATACCTTGACCTTGCTCGGAATGCTACCATGGATCTTGAAGTGTGTGGTGATGTTTGAAAAGTTGGTAAGTACATCACTTGGAGAAATTCTGAGTTATTGAGTTCTTGTGTTTCAGATTGGCAACAAATATGAATTTTCTAGTTGTGTCTGGTTGCACAATAACAATAAAGTAAGTTTCCTCCTATCTCTTAAAGAATACAAAGTTTGTATGTGTTGCAACCCAACTATAATTTAGTTTTTTTTTTTTTACTTCTGTTTCTTTGATCATTCTGTCTAAGTTCAAAGTTCTCTCGTTTTAAAAGTGACACATTTTCATTTGAAACAAGAGCTCACTAGAGGTAAAATCTAGTGGAAAAATCATGCCTCATTCTGAGCCTGATTTGTCACCATCACATCATCTGTCTCTAATATCTTGCTGGATTGATTAGCAGATGAAATTTGTCACAAATTTGCTGAAATATTCTACTTTTGCTTTTGAAAAATCCAACGTTGAATAGTTCCAGTGAGAACTGACACTCCTCATTTCAGATCTGGGACAATCTTTCTTTAATCTTGCCACTCAGCATTATTACTTCTGTATTTATTTAGAGCATTCTTGCTAAGGGAATCATTTCATTTTCATTTTAGTTTAACTTATTAGGTTATACTTTAAAAATAAAAGTCTGAGTTAAGAATGAACCATCTAACAAACAGTGAATAGAAGGCCAGATGCCTGGAGGCTCCTTCAGTCACCAGAATGTTAAGGAATTTGTTTCATGGGATGCATTTTTACTACAGTACTCTAAATTCCATAAAGTATTGAAAGCAAAGAATTTTGTGTTTTTAATGTAATGGTTTTAAGATATAGATTGATCTATAAATAAAAGAATAAAGGTGAAAAATTAAGTTACCTCACAAGACCCCCACAGCTACAAAAAAAAATAGCAGTTGGGCTACAATGTTGCTTCTTTAATCCTCAACATCTGCAGATACTTATCAGTACAACTGGCATGTTGCTATGTCCTAAATACCACACTAATGCCATATAATTATATTGTGACATATAATATTATAGTGTTACAAAAGAAGACAAGTTAGAGGACTTCCATTTTTTCTCAATTACCTTGGGATATGGTTTAGCAACATTAAATTGATTTTAAATTTTCTTGAGCTTATGAATATTCCATAAACCATCTGTTATGTACAATAACCATTCACATATTTAGAGCCATAAAGTCAATTTATAAGTGATATGCAGAGTGAACTAACTTTGTAATAAAAAATATATTCCAGGGACATAAATGTAGTTTATTATGTTTTATAAATCTTCAGAAGCCACTAACATTGTATGTTGATAAGAAAAAGCTTATGTGTATTCTAGCATTGTGTATATTGAAATGAGATTACCATTTAACTTTATAATTAAAATGATGCAAGCAGCTTGGAAATGTCTTTTTTTTTTTTTTTAGCTTAAAACATTTTACATGTGTCAAAGGCTACTTCTTTAAACTTGACTACCACAGATTTTCTATAGAGCCTGGCAAATTCTTGCAATATAACAATAGTCTTCTGTGGTATGGCTTTTTTTCTTATTTAATATAATAATTGTCTTCCTGGAGCATTTTTGTAACTGTGTAATAACAGTGTTGTCAGCAGAAGTAATATATAAAGTATCTAATAAATAGATAAGTCATGGAACCTAAGCAATCACCCTGGATTCATTGCCTAGTCTTTAAGATGCCATGGTTAATCAGAACAATTGCTAACACAAAAAAACCAATGTGTTAAATAAGGTGTGTTCTGGTTGCATGTTATCCCTGCCCTGAAGTGATTGCTCTCTACTGTAATTTGGGTCCTAGAAGCACAATAACAATAAAATAAGTTTCCTCCTATCTCTTAAAGAGTACAAAGTTTGTATGTGTTGGAACCCAACTATAATTTAGTTTTTTTTTTTTTACTTCTGTTTCTTTGATTCATTCTGTCTATATTCAGGGCAGCTCTTGACTAATTTTCAGGTCTTTTCACATTAAGCGACTGTGATTTATAGTCTAGAAAACAACATTTTTCATCAGCTTGCACTGTATTTGTGGTCTTCTGTTGCCTGGGCTATGAAGATATTGTCATGTAGGATATCATAAAATCAAGGCCCCTGACCCAGCTCTGCTGCTAGAAAATGTGCTCTCAGATTAATTTTGGACTTCAGTTTGTTTGCAAAATGTATAATTTCAAATTGTTCTGTAAATATTCATGTGACAAAATTCATTGATTGAAAATAGGTTTGAATAAAGATAGCTATTTCTAGATGTTATAGTCAGACTTTCAGTATGAAAAAAAGCACTTATTTTTGTGCTATTCTAAGGTCAATCATATAGAATTTTTAGTCATGGGCTGGAAATTCTCTGAGGGTGTTAACTAACTTCAAACTTACACTCATCAAATTCCACCCTCCCTGGAGATTAGTGGGCCTTGTCTCACCATTTAGATATTAACTTTTCAATTCCATCAGCCAGTAAAAGGTGGTTGAATAGTCAAAGACGCATGATATGGTTTGGCTTTGTGTCCCCACCTGAATCTCATCTTGAATTGTAATTGTGGAGGGAAGGAACTGATGGGAGGTGAATGGAAACAGGTGGTTTCCCCCATGCTGTTCTCGTGATAGTGAGTGAGTTCTCACAAGATCTGATGGTTTTTTAAGGGGCTCTTCCCACTTTGCTCACTCTTGCTTGCTCCTGCCATCTCGTGGAGAGCGTGCCTACTTTCCCTTCCTCCATGACTGTCAGTTTCCTGAGACCTTCTGAGCCAAGCAGAACTGTGAGTCAATTAAATTTTTTTTTAAATAAATTATGCTATCTTAGGACAGTTCTTTACAGCAGCATGAAAACGAATTAATACAGCACAGTAAGCAATTAAAAACATCTGTCATGTGTCACAATACAATCTTCCCTTTTTTTAATTGTGATAATTTCTCATGTTAATTTGAAATGCATTTTTGTACTACCAACAGAAGGTGTTATTATATAAGTATTTTAATGATATTAATATGATTTCAGAAGACTATCCTGAGGAAACAACTATTTGAAAATAATCTAGTGTACTAGTTATACAAAAACAATAATGCAAACTACAAATGAGTTTTGTCTGCCCATTTAATTGTAACTGGTAATTCCAGTAGGCTTTAAGGATTAATGAACATTTAGCTACCAATTAAGGCAGTGGCTTTTAAATGCAGTTTTGAAAAAATTAACTTGGGAAAGTAAAAAAATACTGATTTTTTTTTTTTTGCTATAATGAAAACAAATCATTCAGAATTTTTTGAAACAATTAATTCACAACAAAAACAAAAATATTCAGAATTTTTTGAAACAATTTATTCATAATTTCTTGAAACATTTAGAGTGCTATGCATACCTAAAATAAAGTTGCATTTATTCGAACTATTGTGTGATTACACATATTACAGCAGTGATTACCAAAGCTTACTGCACATTTCAATCACCTGGGCAACGTTTAAAAACTACTCATACTTGGGTTGCCTCCCACACATTTTTATTTAATTAATTTCAGGCACAATATGGGTATTGGGCTTTTTAAAGTTCCCCAGGTGATACTAATGTCAATCTGGAATCCATTACATTAAAGAATGCCTCTCTTATATTAATATATGTTGCTGTTTTATAATAATTGCATATTTAAAAAAATGAAAGTTTAAATAATAGCTATTCTGAGATCATTGAAAAGAAACCGAAATATAAGATGTTCAGAATTCAGTATTCTGGCTTTATTGACCTCAAATATTGCTCCAGGTATGATGCATAAAGTACTGTGTTTTCAGAAACCTATTTTTTTCTATGTATAAGGCATTTTTATTTTAAAGAGCTTTTTAGCACATTTGTGATATAAATTATGCAGAAATATGGGAATATTGGTTGTTGTCAATGTTAAAAACAGATATACTGCCTAATTTTTATTGCCAGTTCATCTGGATTATTATTTTCACTTGCTTGATTTTCAATTTCAAGAGTAGATTCAGATTTTCTAATGCCAGTGGATGTTCCTTTTCAAAAAGCGTTTTGGCTTTATTTTTTTTAACAACTCCAATTCTGTTCAGAAATGGAAAAAACAGTTTTTCAATTGTTTTCTCTGTCGGCGACTTTGATCAGTAGGTAGTACAATGCATTGCCGCATATTTTGGGATGTTTTTGGAAGGTGATTTATACTTTCAGAGGTTTCGCTTTGGTTTGCTTTGTTTGAGTAAACCTGTGCTGGGCATGTGAAAGAATGGAGTGATTCAGGTAAACTACTCTTTTCGTTGTGAAAATAGATTTCTGTTCTTGACACCAAAGCTAACTTTCCAGTGATGGAACACAATGGATAAAATTGAAAAAGCTGTAATAATTAGATTATTATTGTATTTTACAGGTGGTATATTATATTTACTATCTGTGTAATTACAATAGCAAAGGAGGGGCTTTGATGTCATTGGCAATAAATGTGGCTGAGAATACATAGCAATAAAGTGCACATATGTTGTCAGCATAACAGGTACTTGCCAGGGCCTGCATCTTTAATACTATCGGTATTTTCAGAATAAGAATTTCTCCTCATATTTGGTAAAATGTGATTCCCAATGTTTTAGAATACTTGAATAATTTGGATTTGGTATAGTTTCTAGATGAGAAAACAGATTGGGAGTTATTAATTTGTAAGCCCTGGAAAAATAGCCTCAGCAAGAGCCTGATATCCTGTCACTTACTGCTTCCTGCTACTAATCCAATAATGGCTGGTTGTTGGATCCTGAAGGAAAGCTTGCATATACTGTAGCTGAGATTTTTTAAATTGAAATGCCTTAGTAGATAGAAGCTAGGGAAAAAAAGATATTTGGGAAAAAAGTCTTGTACTGCTAGTGGAATCTGAGACAAAGCTTATAGACAAATCCATTGTATCAATGTAACAAGGAGGAATCAACTGGTGTGTGTAAAAATATGTTTGGAACATGAGTGAGGCAATACTCCTGTAGCTTTATGGAGGCCAGCTGTTAGAGTCAAAAGCCCTCGAGGGTAATTATAACACCCAACTAAGAACAACTTATATGTCTTGCAACATATATGTCTCAAGTCATGTTGAGACTATATTTGCCTCAACATGACTTGCTAAACTGATTACCCTTGCACATTTTTGTTTAATTTCTCTTACTTTTCAGTCCAACTCTTGCCAAGAAACACAGACACTAACATGAGTCACCATAAGATCTGTTAAATGAAAGCTCTTCTTAGTTCATTTCCACTGCCTTAAACTGTTCCATTGTCTGACATACAATTGTAATTTACATTCTGTTTATACATTTTGTCATTTTGTACTTACGCTTGTTTTTCTTTATTTTTATTTTTTATTTTTTGCTATTGCAAAAACTGTTCTTTAACATTCTCATATAAAATTCCTTGTATTCCTGTGGAAGAGTTTCTTTAAGGTGCCATATATATATATGCATTTTGAAGTAATTGTACTAATTTGAACTTCAACTCTCAGTTTATTTACATTGCTTTATATTCTTCCCAGCATTTTATTGCCAGCCCTTTTAACGTTTTTCCTTATATGATTGTGGTTTTAATTTTCTTAATTGCCAAAGCAACTGAGCTTTCTTTTAGCAAGTTTGATTGCCTCTGATGTGGTTTTGTCTCTCCATTTTCCCAAAATATTTATACTTTTTCCTGAAAATATTCTTGTATACTTTACCTAAATAAAAAAATTATACAATTTTTATACAACTTCTGGTTGCCTTCCAATTTCCACTCTTTCTACTTCTTTAATAATAGAACTGTATTTCAGCTGATTACATTATCAAGGACATACATCCCAGCCTCCTTTGTAAGTAGGTATAGTCATGAATTTAAGTTCTTGCCAATTAGATATAAGCAGACCTACTGAATGGAACTTCTAGAATGTCTGCTTAAATGTCCATGGTCTCTCTCTTCACTTCTAGTCGATATGGAATAACTCAAAGAAGACTAGCTTTCGCTATATAAACAACTATAAAACTGAGTTAAATGAGTGCCTGCTTTTAGACATTTTACAACATAATTAGGACCCTCAAAGAGAAGGAAAACAAATGAGGCAAACCCAATAGTTGCCCCAGTTTTGTATCTGAATATTTCTAGATATTGGTGAATATATCTAGATATCGGTGAAGATATTCTAGCTATTGCAGAAGAAGGGAACATGTAGAGGCGAGCTGTGTCATTGAGCTGAAGAAATAGAGATTGCTGGTCATCTGGAATTTGTAAGGCATAGTTCAGAAGAGAAGTGAGATATGAATGAAAAGAACTTTAGAAATTTGTACGAGCAATTTCCTTGAATACTTGTATAGGGTGATAAGTCATAAGAGCAGGCAAAGAGAAATTACTGAGAACTTTATATAGAACAACTCATAAATGCTATGCAGCAATAAAAAGGGACATTCTACCAACACACACAAAAATCACTGATAAATCTCAAAAACATGATTTAAGAAAGAAACCAGGGCCGGGCGTGGTGGCTCATACCTGTAATCCCAGCACTTTGGGAGGCCAAGGCGGGTGGATCATGAGGTCAAGAGATCGAGACCATCTTGGTCAACATGGTGAGACCCCGTCTCTACTAAAGATAGAAAAATTAGCTGGGCATGGTGGCACGTGCCTGTAATCCCAGCTAGGAGAATTGCCTGAACCCAGGAGGCGGACGTTGCAGTGAGCCGAGATTGCGCCATTGCACTCCAGCCTGGGTAACAAGAGCGAAACTCCGTCTCAAAAAAAAAAAAAAGAAAAAGAAAAGAAAAGAAACCCGACACAAAGATTAAATCCTGTATGATCCCATTTATGGGAAATTTCAAAAACAGCAATACTAATCTATATCAGTAGAAAACACATCAGTTTTTGTTTAGAACTGAGGGAGTTAAGTGATGGAGATATGAGAAAACTTCTGGGAATAATGGAAATGTTCTAAATCTTGCTTTTGGTTATCATAACACAAATACGTACATATGTCAAAATTCACTGACCTAAAAACAATAGGTGCATTTTATCACATGAAATTTATATCTTAATAAAATTGTTTTTAGAAGGTGCATTTGCTTCTCCTTTTCCCATTCCTTGCTTAGA